>NC_141763.1:60273348-61473348 GCF_982258835.1 Parasteatoda tepidariorum | reverse complement strand
ACTTTTAATAAAATGCTATAATATTTAAAATTTAGTACCAGAATTAGCAGGAGCTTCATCCAAAAGTCAATAAGCCTATTAACAATTAGAAACTTAAAATAGAATTCGTTAAAATTTCCCCAATCAGGTCATTAAATTTATTAATTATAAATGATTAAAGTAGAATAAATAATAGAACTGAAATCTAAATAATTTTACATAGAATATTTAATTTGTAACTTTATTTATAATATTTTTCCGAAATGCAGCTTTAATAACAGAAAAATTAGATATGAACATTAAAAGGATGGAAATTTAATTTATATAGATATATTAAGGCAACAATAGTATCGGACAGTTTCAATACTTTAAGAAACGTAAGAATGAGGAATACATATGAGATAAACATTTAAAAGAAAATAATTTAATATTTTTCGAAACATAAATATTTCGATTATTGTACTACAAAACAAATATTTTATTTAAATTTCGTATTTCAAATAGGTAAATTAAATTTGTCTTTTCGAATATTGAATAACTTTAAACATTCCAAATCAATTTTCCAATTCAAAAATAATACACTTAAACAATAATCTTCTTCAAAACATATTACTTTCATAGATAAATAAAATAAAAAATTACTAAATAATAAAACAATATTTAGGTTCCGGATAAAATTTTGAAAATTAAAATACAAAAAACAGATTAATTATCTTTCTTAAGAATATGCAAATCCAATTTCATAGAAAGCTATAATGATTCATTTTTTAGCCGATGCCATTCTCTAATAACATAATAACGCTCGCAGTAGTCAAACAGAGGAAAATACTTTACCGAAAAGCCAATTTCGCAGAAACAATATTTTTATGCTTTTATTTTTATTTAAATGACATGCTTTACTTTCCCCTTTTCCTTGAAGAGGTTGCTTATTTGCATTAAAATTGTATGCAAATGAATATAAATCCAGCCTTGAATAAATTTTGGAGTTTAAATAGAATTTTAGAATTGAAAGTTGCAAATAGTAGAAATTTTCCGATGATTAAAAAAAAAAGCTCTAAAAATATCGTTTGCTGTTTAGGAGAAAAATATGTTTTCGTCTGCCATCAAGCTCTCTTTTTTTTTCAGCTGTGAGAGAATGAATAAAAATAAAATAAAGCAGCTTGTATATTTTGTGCAAAGGAAGAAGATATATTCAAATCATACGGATAACATGCTTTAATCAATTCTACATAATAACAAAAGAATAACATATTCCCGGGTTACTGTATACGATGTATTTTGAGGTTATTTGGATCGTGTTCACAGTGTAGAGTGAGTTCAAAATGATAATTTTCAAAATTAACTTTGTCTCGTTACTCTAACTAAATACTAACACCAACACCGTTACACTGTTTGTAACAAGCGCAAATAGTAATAAACAAGTAAGAAGAAGCCAAATCAGGAGAGCAAAAAAAAAGCGATAATTTTTCTTTTTCTAAATATCGCAACTATGTCCTTTTTTTTTTTTTTTTAACATCATAGTATCTCTAAATAACTAAAACAAATTTTCACTTTAAATACGTTACTTGATAATACATTAACATCTTAAGAAATGCAGCTGATTTGAGCTCAGAAATTATGGTATGTATTTCTTTTATTGAAAACAAAATTGCCTGTTCGAAAATATTCGCCTCTCTAAAAGAAAAAATAGCTGTAGTAAGCAGCTGTAAACTTTCTAACCGGAAGACTTGAAGGTAAAGAGCAAGCGATTTGTTATTGTTTACATTTGTACTGAAAACACCTTCCACAAAAGTTCGCCAAAGTTAAGAGAATAAAATTGTAAATGCATATTTTGAAGAGCATATTCAACGAAACGTGCTACGCAGGATTGTCACTAATCTAAAAGCGTTATTTATCTGAACAGCGGTAAATGTGGTGGGTAAAATCGCAAACGAAGGAGGATACTTCAAAAGAAAAGAACGGAAAAAACCCGAAAATAATGGATTTTCCGAGCCAAGCCACCATGAGAACACAAATATACAGCATTAATATATAACGGCGAAAATTTGGCTTCCGTGTAGGCGTGTCTTTCAACGCCAAGCTGTTCAAATTAGCCGCATCTGCATAACTTGGCTATTCGGAAGCCACTCAACAAACCACGTCATAAAAGGTTTAGTGAAGAGAAAAAATAAATAATAAAAAGAAAGAAATGTCAATAAACCCTCAGCCACCTACCCCTTCAAAGTTTTAAATGGCTTCTGTCAAATTCCACACCTCCCCGGCGCGAAAACCCATTTATTTTTCTCTTTCTCTTTTACTTCTGTGGCAGCTAGTATTATGCTAAATAATTCTGGCATGGAAGTGAGGTAATCGAATAAAATTTATATTTTCATACGATGAAGGTAGGGAAAAGAAACTGCGCCAGTGTTCGTTATTTTTCCCTTCGGAATCCGTTATCTACATTATTCTGAAACAAAAAAAAGCAACTACTGCGGATATTTATCTATGTTATAACTGCGGATAACTACTAAATAACATAGAGATGACAGCCGCTCCGGACGCGTCATAATAATTTAAAAAACGGTAAATAACTACAAACTAAAATTCGCAAATATTTGACTAATTTTGTTTAAATTTCAAATAGTGTAGCATGACTTACGTGTAACAAAGAGGCTAGTTAGTGCAGACGATATTTTAAGTTACGAAATTAGATACAAAATTTCTTTTTTTCTAAATACACATACCTGATATTTATAAATTTTTTTATTATGATTTAAAAAATTGGAAAGATAAGGCATAAAAATTTTTTTCATCACATGGTAAATTACAAAATTGAGCAAAATTAATCGAATATTTCCTGAAAAATCTAATTTTGAAGAAATCGTATTTTTATATTTAAAATATGCCCATTTTTCACAAAAATGACGATTGGATCGCTATCTTACGTATTTCGAGGACAAATCAATAACGTGGTAAAAAATAAATAAAAAATTAACGAGTGATTAAATTTCAAAGTGACTGGATCACGCCAGGGGCCAAAAATGACATCACTACCGTGTGAGTATGTATTAGTTAACCCCTTGGGGACGGGTGATTCAGAAAAGCATTCGTACAAAATCAGAATCAAGTTGTAATTAAATAAAAAAACGGTAACTTAAATATAGTCGTTGCTAATTTTACAGACTAACCTTGCTTTTACTTTCATTATTGTTAGTTTAATCATATATATAATCAATGTTAATTCAAAGTATAACTAAATAGTTTTATTTTGAACAAAGTAACGGTGAATTAAATAAATCAAACAATTATAACTCCGCCCACAAATAAACTGCTACAGAAATACTTTGATTACCAGTTTTATCTTTTTGCCCTGATTGATACGGTTTTATGCTGGCACGTACTTGTGACAGTCAGCGCGAAAGTGTTAAAGTTTATTTTCTGCTTCAATTCTATTCCAATCTGTAATTTATTCAGCAAAAATGCGTAAATGCCGCGTCTCAGCAATTTTAAAGCTGTGCTGGTAGGTAATGTGAATATAACTAACCGGCAAGAGAACAGAAATAAAACTTATTACTATTGTCGTTTTAAGAATATTAAGAATAAGTATACAGTTTTCCTTCTTTCAAGTGTTTAAAGTGCTAACCGTGTTGAACAAGAGGCTTAATTGAGATATTTAGGATATCATTCGTTTTCCAAAATCAAAATAGTCTAAACAGAGTACAGAAATAGAATCTTTCGCAGCTAGAAGGAATTTCTTCCGAGTACAATACTAAAACAGAAACAACTTGGCGCGATCAGAAAAGGAGAACGTGCTGCGAATAGCGGCTGACATTTAGTTGCCAAAAACGTGAGCGGAGATATGTTCTATCTATCCTTACAATTCGAAGAAAAAAAGGCGAAAAAAATATTTCAAACAATATGTGTTAGGGGAAAAAGTGAATCTGTTATGATGTGCCAGCCTTTTTTTGACAGAAACAGATACTGAAATAGATTTTCGAAAAAGAAAAAAAAAAGTAAAGGCTACAAACTATCTCCTCTCGAACATCTTAGTATGTCAGAGAATTCGAATATTTTGTCCTACCTGCATATTTTTAAAATGAAATATGGCGTTTCAACAAAAATGAAAACTATTTCAACGCAGACAGAAACGTGGAATATTGTTTTGTCGCTATAAACAACACTGTTGTACATTAAACTCAAGGCTGTAGATCAAAAAAGCTATTTCGAACAACTATTATCGTCAGGAAAATGTTTTCGAAAATCATTCACGATCTGTCAGGAGCACAAAGATTAATAAATCTCTTACACTCCGTTTTGTAGATTTTTGTAGAAAACGACTATAAGTGATGCAATGTTTGTTATTTCTAGAGAATAATATATATATATATATATATATATATATATATATATATATATATATATATATATATATATATATATATATATATATGCTATTAAGATAAGAGTGCTAGTACAGGGTTAACAAATGCTCCGTTTTTTGTAAAAGATATTATTAAGTGGTTAAAAAATTAAAAATGGCATAATCTCGATTATGTTTCTTAACTTTTACAGACTCACCAAAAGATAAGTTGTATCTACAGCGATGCCACAGGCGACTTTAAATGTTAGAAGTGGTAGAGACTATCAATAATTTACATTTCTTGAATCTAATTAATAATTCCATCAAAACCACCACCTTAACTTAAATTACAAATTATTCATATTTAAAAATTACTGACGTGAACTCATTGTCCGGGTACGGGTAAGCATTTTTTCTTAGTTTCTTTGTATTTACTTTCAACAGTAAACTAAAAGAAATATATCAGAAAAAATTGCTGACCTTAACTTCTTCTAATAGATTTATGTTATTTAATAGTCACCAGTTTTTACATTCCCCTGTAAATATTTCATATAAACGCCATATAATGGCGTTTCAATTGGACTTTTGAATTATTGACATGCAGTGGTGATTAAATTAGAGATCAACTTTTTTAAATCAAATTTACACAACAAAAATTGCGACTGTCAAACAAAAATTTTGCAACCACTGGAGTAAATTTTCCCCTAAAACGGAGAAATTAGCATCTCGGCTAGCATATTAACATTTTAATTTGAGTGTGTCTAGTCTTATGTCAGCTAGCATTAAGTTAAAAAAAAAAACAATAACACTTTTTCATGATTACATTCAAATTGAGAGTTCTATACTACTTCATATCATTTTAAATAACGTCATTGTAGATAATAAAAATCACAGATCTTGAAAATTCGAATCGATGCGTAAAAATAGATCAGAATTTGTAACCCGAAAGTCATTTTAATTTGTTTCAATGCAGGTGTCACACGTGCTTCTCATACAGTTAACCCTCTAAGGGATTGCACCGATTAAAAATGCAAGTGGTAAAACTCAATTAACATTATATTTATTTAATTATTCAATCGCACAACTACCACAATAACATACCTCGTAAATCATTAATATTTAGAGCAAAAAGAATTCTTTGCCATCACTTTCAATGGTAAACCGAAAGAAATTAGTCAGAAAAAGTTGCTAAATTTAATCTCTTTTTTTGAGTTTTAACCTTTTGGGCAACGCAATATATCTACATATCAGCCATTCTCCTATTGAAGTAACACTCAAAAAAGCCTTCCATCAACGGTTCATGAAGATTGCATTAAGTTTCTGCAATTATTGGAACGCAATATATCTACATATCAGCCATTCTAATTGAAGTAACACTCAAAAAAGCCTTCCATCAACGGTTCATGAAGATTGCATTAAGTTTCTGAAATTATTGGAACGCAATATATCTACATATCAGCCATTCTAATTGAAGTAACACTCAAAAAAGCCTTCCATCAACGGTTCATGAAGATTGCATTAAGTTTCTGAAATTATTGGAACGCAATATATCTACATATCAGCCATTCTAATTGAAGTAACACTCAAAAAAGCCTTCCATCAACGGTTCATGAAGATTGCATTAAGTTTCTGAAATTATTAGAACGCAATATAATCTTCATATCAGCCATTCTCCCATTGAAGTAACACTCAAAAAAGCCTTCCATCAACGGTTCCAAATGAATTCGTACCAGGACTTCCAATCCACTGTAAGTCATTTGTCATACGTATGCCAGTTAAAGAAAAATATCCTTTGTTTATTTACATACACTTTCTTTTTATTATATTTTATTACATATTTAAAAAAGCAGCAAATTGTAAAAAAAATTAATAAATTTTCAATGGTAGAAAAATTTAATCGCTGACACTATGATAAATAAAAAGTTCAAATCAACCGGAGCAACGGCTATATTTAGAAATTTTCATAAAGATTGCATACAGTTTCTGAGATTATTGAAATGGAATATATCTCCGAATCAGCCATTCTTCCATAGAAGTAACACTCATAAAAACCTTCCATCAACGGTTCCAAATGAATTAGTACCAGAAGGACTCCCAAACCGCTACAAGTGCTTTGCCTAACTCATTACATTACCCATGCCGGTAAGAAAAAATAAAATCGTTTTTGTTCTTTCATCTCACGATCAAGCGAACCCCTTGACCGTATCTAAGCCCCTCCAGCATTTTATTCCTATTTCTATCACGTCTCACCTATTACGTTGCCCAAGTAGCCAGGGCCTTTCTACAATTTCAGTATCTCCCCGTTCACGCTCAAACGGATGGAATCTTTAATCCACTGTGCTACCCATTTCCTATCTTAACCGGTACACAGGAACACTTTTTTTTGTAGTTATTATCGTTATTTCTGTTTCGGTGCGTTATCTTCTTGCTTTTCAGAAAAAAATATCGCCATGCTTCTGCTTGGAATCTCGTTAACTTCTTCTATTTCGTCGGAGGGGAAGAAGAAAAACCGGAGCAACCCGGATACGTGCGTTTCCGTTTTTATCAGGTAAATGGCAAAAAATGAGTGGATTGGTGGATAACAAAGATTAGGATTCTGACATTTCTGCCAGAGCCAGATTAGAAAAATATTTGTTCTGAGAACATGTAAATAAAGATTATGTTGCTTATAAAGCAATCAAACTCTGGGAATTTTCCTTGTTCCGTTGTGGAAAAAGAAAATTGTAGTGTTAAATAAACAACATGCATTTCATGGAATAATACATGAGAGAAATGATCAATAATGTGAAATAACATACTGCAATAATAATGCCAGAAAATAGCCAAAAAGCTTTATTTCGTTAATTAATGAACAAGTCGTTTTCCCCGCAGAAACTACTATCTACTTAAAAAAGAAACTCATGTGTATCGGTAATTCTAATCGTTTCATTCTTTTTTTTTCTTTTTTTTTAATTTTTTTTTAATTTTCTAAACACATTAGCTAAAGTTTCTTTTTCTTGGGGGGGGGGTCAGAGGAAATCTCAATAAGTCTTTATTTAAGAAAAATTAAGTTAAAAAAGCAATCTTTGTATATAAAATGTATTGACCAATATTTAAAATATTGGCCATTCAAAAACGAAATACTGATGTTCTATTCCAATTTACTCTGGTAGAAGCAAGCCCAAGACACATGCCTTGTATGATATAGGCGTAAATCAAAGCCTGATAGAGTAGTTCAGTATTAAATGGCGTACCTAAAATGCGTGAGATAGGGTTTAAATTAAAATAAAGTAATAAAAAATTAACTATTTTTAAAGAATAAAACAAAAAAAAATAGTTATTTCACCGCAATATTACCTCTTAGCAGATACTAATAAAACGGGAAAATCAGATCAGTTAATCAAAATAATATTATCCATTTGCGTAAAATAATCTAAAAACTAATTGCATAGAATCACAAACCGTCAAAGTCCGGTTACTTTTTCCGATGAAAGCTAACAAAAAAAGCAGCATTTTTCTTCAACTTATAGCTCGATGAAAATGTCAAAACATAATTGCCTCCCCCCCCCATGCAAAAATGATTTGATATAGCAGCAACAACTTCTTTCTCTGCGACAATTAATTACGCCCTCCCAGGAGCCAAGTTATTCAACATTCTCCAATTTGGCTGAGTTAGTTGACACAGGTTTAATTGAACAAGAACCTTCTTTCACTAATAACCAAATTTCAGCGCCATTTGACGCAAACGATTTTTTTCGAAGAATATCATTAATGAAAAAGTTTATTATATTTTTCGTCTGCTTAGAATAGTTAGCATTCTCATGATCCATAATTAATCATAAGTTATTTTCGGTCTAGGTTTCGGTTACAGTTAAAATTGGTAACTGACGAAACGGAATATTAATAATCATGTCAGTTTCTAATTTATCAATTTAAATTAGAATGTCGTCTGCAAGTTATAATAGATACCGGAATCGTGTCGGAAAGAATTTAATTTAAGCCATGGAAAAAAACTGGGCTATGAGCTAAATAGTTATAGTATTTTCTAATTGTCCCGAATATTTCCAGTTTTTTTAAAATTATCGTTAATAACTTATTTTAGTATGTGTAAGAAATAGAATTAAATGACTTTATTTTCATTAATAAGAAGACAGTAGTAAGTATTTTAAGAACATTTTCATTAATTATAAATTTTACTTCTTAACCCAATAATACTAGTATTATTGGGGATACTAATATTATTATAAAAAATGCGTTAACAAAAAAAAAATGCTAGTACATTTATGTCTAATAATTGTAATAAGAATAAATGAAAAATTCTCTCCGTTACCTACCACTTTAGCTTTGAAAAAACACAATGTTTTGATTTCCGATCCACATATAATAATTTTTATAAAGTTGACAAAATTATCGACCTTTCCATAAATAAATACTATAACTTTCCATAACTTTAGCTACCACTTTTTACTGTTTTTTTAAAATTTTTAATAAAATTAAATTTAACTTAATTTCAAAAATTAAATTGATTTAATTTCTTATGTAAAAAATTAACGTTAATTTTAATGCCAAAGACAAACTATAAAAATGCTAAAAAATGCCAAAGACAAACGACGAATAAAATATTTTTAACATACCATATACAGTATAAAAAGAAACGTAACTGCTCTATCGCTACAACAAATGACCTCTAACAATTTACAACAAGATGCAATTTAGAAAAAAGAATAATAATGATGACATTTTTGAAATATTCAATATTTCCATCGCTTGAAATGATTTTTGTTGTAGCCATGAAAGACGATACTCTTGGTCAGCATAGTGAAGGCAATAATCGATATATTTCAATCGATATATCATATCCATAATAGCACTGCAAAAGGAATGCAATAAAAGCTTTATAGAAAAAGGCTTTCTAAAAAATCGATGATTCAACAGAGATGGCACCAACTTGTCTGCTAAACTCAGATATAATTGAAGTATGACCGAAACGATACTTAATAATCTAAAAATCGATAGAAATTCTTCGAAATTATCGATGATAGGTTTTTCTCGCTAGTTGAGTGTTTTATATTCATCCTGAACTAATAAACTTAATTTTTTATAACTAAGTTTCTTCGGTTGAACACAATTTATTCTAGAATTATAATACGAAACAGATGAATTAATTAATTTTAATTAACCTGCCTTTGAATTGACTTATTTTTGGCTAATGTTGCAAAAATGCAACATTTCTTCAATGTTGTAAAAAACAACATTAGGAAAGAAACAGTATTATTTTTCAATTATGTAAAAAAAATATCATTATGAAAGAAACAGTAACATTTTTTAATGGCGTAAAATACCATTATGAAAGAAGCAGTAGCATTTTGCAAAGTTGTAATACCATTATAAAAGAAGCAGTAACATTTTGCGAAGATGTAAAAGAATACCATTATGAAAGAAGCAGAACATTTTGCAAAGATGTAAAAGAATACCATTATGAAAGTAGCAGTAACATTTTGCAACGATACAAAAGAATACCATTATGAAAGAAGCAGTAAGACATATATCAGGGGTCTGTCCAGACATTTTTTTTGTGAAAGGTCCGTTTTTGTAAAATTGTGAAAAAATTACTTGTAATTTGTGAATATGAAATAAACGTTAAGTCACATTCTTTCAACCAGGGTCCAGTTATTGCAAAAAAACTTTTTCAAGGAGTTTTTCAATTTTAAAGAGATACAAGATTAAGCTTGACACTGTAAAATTATAATTAAAAAAATTTTAATTTTAAAAGATAAACAATTGCTGCTACTAAATTAGAGATGCAACATACAAATATTTGGTATTTAGCCTATACTGTTGAACGCAGAATATTCATTTCGGACGAATAAAGGAAGAAGCGTCTGCCGAAGACAAAACTTAGTTCGTTTACATCCATCTTTCTTGTTTTCTGCCCTGGGAAGGGTTTATTCGATTAACAAAACAATAATGAAGATAAACAAATTTGTGAAGGGTCCGATTAAAAGATAAATTATTTTGTGAAGGGTCCGTTTTTAAGTTAAAATATTTTGTGAAGGGTCCGTTCTTATGAAAAGATATTTTGTGAAGGGTCCGTTAACGGACCCAAATTTCTTCTAAACAGACCCCTGTTTATGCTGCAACATTTTTTTAGTGTTGACCCCTGAAGTATAAACCCTGAAGCACGGTAGCGTGCTCTGCAGCTTAATACAGAATCTGCAGATCATTTTTCATCCAAGTTTTAGTTTTCTTTTTGCAAAAAAAAAAAAAACAAATAAATGGGATAAAATCGATGAGACCTCTTTTTAAAACATCTTAACTTATGTTGTTTCGAATGAAGATTTAAAACCAGAATTGAAAAAAGCCTGCTAAGAATAAAAAAGTACAGATTTTTTTCTTTAGTTTCTTGATTACAGGCTTAACTGTATATGAGCTTAAACTCTTTTCAATAATCATTGAAAAGTTCTTGAATTTAAACAACGTAAAGTCATTACTTAAAATTTTCAAGTATCTTTCATTTGAAACTGTTTCATGTATGTCAGATTAATCTAAATTTTTACTATAATAACCTATGACTGAGGTCACAGACAAATTTGGATTTATAAAAATAGCCCTGCAAATCCACTTGGCGAATTCTGCCACTTACAACGGTGTTGACTACCAATTTAGTTTTAAAATATTGCAGACATGTAAAATTAGATCCGAATTATATATATTTATAATATTAATCTTTAGTACCAAACAAAAATATCTTGAAGAGTTTAGAATCTTTGATAAGTTGTTGGGTTGGCAAAGGGGTCTCCCTGGCCGAGTGTCCGTACATTTCTGATGTTGTACTCATTGTTCTTTGCAATGAGTACCTTAGCCTGCATGTTTACGTACAGTGCGCAAAATAAAAAACGGATCTTCACATTCTAGGACTCAATCTTAATGGTTCGAAAGAGTAGCCTCGACAATTTATATCAGTTTAATGTACTTTCTCTTAAAAGTGATTACGAAATCTGTCCCATTACTATTATTATTTATTTTTAAATTTTTGCAACTTGGACAAGTCATTTGTCAGCTTAACATCTGTTTATTTTAGACATCTGTTCTAGACATCTGTTTATCTTTTCGTTTGCTCAAAAAAACTGTGAAAACTAATATTAAAAAATTTTCATCTTCGCTATAACACAATTGGTACCAGCCTATATTTTTTAAGTGCTATCGAACCCTGCCATATTATTATTAATAATATTTTATTTTCACAATATAGACAAATGATCTGTCAGATAAATACCTGTGTCTTTTAGAAAATTATTTTTTCGCTTACTCAAACGAAAAATTCTTTTCCAAAATTCCTTTTAGGTGATTAAGAATATTTCATTGCTTGTACTAAATTAATTAGCATGATAAATTAGTTTCCAATACATTACACAAATGTATTAGGCCTTACTCTGAAATTCTCCCTGCACAAACTGTAAGAATTTGAAGTCAGCTAAAACAGACTAGTGTTCAACAGATTAAATCAATTATCTGTTCTGTTTCAAACGATGTGCTTAAAACGAATCACGCTGCTTTCTGAGCCGATTGTCTTAATGAGTGGAAGTTTGTTTGCGAAGTGTGGCATCGGTAGCAGCACGTTTTAGACGGAAACATGTTATTGATTAGTTCTCGATTGGGGGAGAAACAGTTTTCTACTTTTGCTGACGGCTTATATACAGAGAGAATTTCGTTAAATTACTTTGCACCCCCTCCCCTCCTTATTTGTTTTCCTTTTAATAGAAAATTTCTGAGCGCTAAGCTCACTTGATATTAAATCCTACGAATTTCTGCGAATAATACCGTAAACTCAATTTTTAAGAAGGAAAAAAAATGTACAACATTTGTGATTTAATAAAGTAGACATTTTTATTATGAGCTATCACCTTCAAAAAACTAGCTCACAAATTATTTCAGATAGATATGAATTATATATTCTGGAAGTCTAAGAAGTTTATGTAAATCAGTGCTAAGAATAAATCAAGTTGCTCATCTTTATTTTTTGAAAAAAGTGCCAAGTTCCCAAACTGGGAACATTGCGTCTAATGCTTTTTAAAAGTTAAGATATAAGTGTGAATACAACCCGGAAATTTTCAGTGCATTTAACTAGGAATATGCAGTCACCTTCATTTTTAATTAGTTATTTGCTTAAAACTACAAATATTTAAATATACAATTTTAATTTTACACCAAAAAGAATATTTCTCTTTGTGGCAATATCTTAAGATCGTTTTTCGAAAAATTTGTTTCCGCAGAAAATAACACTTAGTAATGAATAATATACTACAACTACTGAGTTGTGCTGTTAAGTTTTGTCTATCTTAAACCAGCTCCAACAACTATTATGAATTAGTAACAATTAATCATAGCTGTTAGATTAAGTTTTGTCCATCTTAAACCAGCGTCTCCTGCGCTAGCATGAAAAATGGCGCAAAAGGCCATTATGAATGAAGAAAAGTTGCAGTTTCATGAAAATTGCAGTTGCAGTTTCATGAAAATTAAAAAAAGTCTAGAATTATTTTAATTTTATGAAAAGTAAAAAAGCGTTTATTATTTGAAAAGTTATTCCAATGCTGCATTGTTTAGACTCATAAAGATTTGCAAAAATTGAGAATTATCAATTGGTTTGTGTCACATAAGCATTGAAAAGCAATCTTAATTAATATAAGTAAATAAAATTCTAGGTATTAGTAAGGAAATAAGTTGAAAAGTAACTTACCAATCATGAGCAAGGAAACTGTCAGGTGTTCTCTCCCAGTGGCTTTAAGAGCACCAAGAACAGTACCAACTATGGCACAACAAAGTCCTACAAAAGCTATCATAACAATAAACCACCGAATACTGACTGTTTGGGTGACCATTACCCCACAACAATGTTTAGGTTCGTCAGATTCAGAGGCTGCAGGGGGACCCGAAAAACTGGGGCCGCCCCTTCTTCCACCCCGCTCCCGAGGGCTGAAGCCCCTAAAAGCCCCACTGCGGCCAGCCCCAGTCCTCGACGTCCTGCGGGGATTTGCAGATAAGTGTGGACATGCCGGGGCTGTCGTAGGGGGTGGTGGGGGAGGTGGGTGAGAGGGTGGCGGTAATCTTCGTCCGCCGCCCCGGTCTCCTGATCCGGGGGGTAAAGTTGAATAAGGCGGTGGAAGATGTGAATTTAGTATATCCGGCAGTGCACTATTATTAATGGCATTATCCGGTTGTGGATTATCCGGCAAGGGAGCAAAGGTATCCTGTGTAAGTTGTGTATGAGTTTGAAGGCGTCTTGTACTCCTGCAACTGTTGGACGAACGTCGCGGGTGTTGATCATGGGAAGGGTTCATACCCTCCCCCAAATTACCCGCATTGTTGCTAGTCATGCTGTCAGCAGCACCTATCTCTTTTTTAACCG
The DNA here is from genome assembly GCF_982258835.1 of Parasteatoda tepidariorum. Lineage (NCBI taxonomy): Eukaryota > Metazoa > Arthropoda > Arachnida > Araneae > Theridiidae > Parasteatoda > Parasteatoda tepidariorum. Next base: position 61,459,645 of record NC_141763.1, on the reverse strand, counting down.
ACGGCACATCGTCCACTGGGTCCTCGGTTGGATCCCTGCATAGATCAGTATCGGAATAGAACACACCAATATTATGCACAATTTTCTTGTTGAACAGATCAGACGAATCGGAATTATGACCTAATTCTTTTGATGGAGGAGACTGTTCCCGTCGGTCATCCTCAGGGAGACCCGTTCCCCAGTGTCGTTCAAACCACAAACGACGAGGAGTCAGCCTCACAATACGCGGTGAACGAGGAGATATCCTCAAAGGATATCTTCTTACAAAACACCACTCAGTAGACGATGATAGATATCTGTTCACCGCACTGTCAAGATTCTGATGATCACCAGCGTTGTCTTGCGATGGAATTCGGATGTCAACAAAACATTCCTCCTCATCGGAATCACGCGAGTATCCTGAGTTCACAACTCCACCACTGCTGTTTGCAGACTGAGAAGAAACAGAAACTTGCGAGTCGATAGACGATTCTCTTTCTGGTTCGAGCGCCATCTCTTGTTCGTCATCGGCATTAATTTCCTCATTGTTGCTTTTCTTGTTTTCTTCTAATCTCATCTTTTCCAACCTAAATAGTGCGTAAAAAAGATATCGTTACAGATGAATGGATCGGATTTGAGAAGAAAAAAAAAACTTCTTAAAAGAATAAAAATATTTTCCCGTTTCTTCAGAGGAAAAATAAAATAAAAAACAACTTACAACAACACTGAAACGTATGTAATGGATATAATTTAGGAGTATTTTTCTCATCACATTAATATTTATTTATTTTTTAAAAAAAAAAGTCGTTAACTGTGGGAAAAAAGTTTGTGTTTCGATGATGTGCACCAGATGTGTAAAAAGAAAATCTAATTGTGCACTTTCTACCGTGAAATTGAAATTAAATAGAAAAGAGTTTCATTGTGTGAAAAATCTAACTGTTGGTAATGCATAAAATAGCACATGGATCTATGTCATTTATTTTATTTAACCTAATTAGTTACATCATTTATGTAACAGTTACGTTTGAATGAGTATTAAAAATTTTCCATTTGCTGTTATATTATCAATTTTATGCATACATTAACTGCAACTAATAAACTAGTTTATAAAAACTAATAATTATTATTTTATTCGACTGTTGTTTTTTTTTCTTCAGCACAAAAATTTAAAATACACGCAAGATCGCAAGATGCGCAAAAGAAAAAAAATATAGTTATTTACTTTTAATCTAATTATAGCATACTGGCATGCAAACTTATTAAAGGTCGTAGTGCAGACGATATTTTAAATTGCAATTAAAAAAAAAGAACGTACTTTTTTCTTAATAAGCATTGCTTTTTTTTTTGCTCCATTAAAATTTTAGATTTTTTTGGGGGGGGAGGGGGGGAGGGAGCCACTGTTTTGAAATTTTAGTCAAGAGAACGGTCAAGAATTTACTCTATCCTTAAGAATTTATCAAGAATCTTTTTACTGTCAATTTCAATTTTTACGTATTCTGCTATATTTATGTAACTATTTGAACGAATCAAATGATTTTGCCCGCAATTGTAAAACTAATTTATCCAAATAAAATTGTAAATTCAAAATAATTTTTTTTTTAAATTTTGCCCAATTTTAAAACGCAAATATAGAATATTTTATTACTTTCTTTAATAATAATCGAAAGTTCGAATTGTAAGGAGCATATATTTTTATATCATCGAAGGCAGAACTATTGTTAGGCAGAGCATTTGTCTTAAGCCAAACATTTTAAAACACTAAGGGACTACTCGCCAGTAACGTCCCCAAAATAATTTTTTCCTTTTTCAAATTTAGTTTAGCACTCAAAATTTTCTATTATTAAAAACACGTATAAGATCAAATAACTCTCAACATAACTCCAGACTTCGGTCTTATTTCTATTCATAGATATCAAAATCACAAAATTAGAAAATAAGATATATTTAAATCATTTTTCGTGATAATTAAAGCGTGGGTTTTTAAACCCAACTTCCTCACTTCTATCTATGTGGGAAATGTCATTCATAAAAATTAAACAATAAGCCGTAATTTGAAATTAAAACCAAAAATACTAATAATAAAGACAAAATTTTTTTTTTTTTTATAAGCTGTCCATATTTAGGTAATACTTTTGTAACCTCAAAAAGAGGAATGAAATTCGAAAAGAGAGTCATAAAATCCAATTTCAATAAATTAGATTAAAATTTAATTCAATTTTTAGGGGTAAACAAAAAAGAGAAAATTTCAAGGCTGCCGAAAATGCATCGTTTTGTCTGAAATATAAATCTATACTAAGTTATCCACATTCTTAGGGGAATTAAAAAGAAAGTTAAAGGGGTCCAAAAAATGTATCAAATAGGCTCAAATCTAATTCGAAACTAAATGATCCTCTTTCCTGGAAGTCCGCAAAAAGAGAAAATTTAAAATCGATTAATGTCAGATGTAATCGATTAATGATTAATCTAATCGATTCAGCCTAATTGATAAATGTATCGATTAGGCTGAAATATAATTCGATACTAAGTTATACTCTTTCCTAGAAGTCTGCAAAAAGAGACAATTGAAAAACCTGCGATTAATGTATCGATGAGGCTAAAATCTTATTCGATACTAAGTTATCCACTTTCTTAGGGATCCGCAAAAAATGTAGATTTAAATACCCCCAAAAATGTATCGATTATGCTAAAATCTAATTCGACGATTTGAAAGAAAACGACCCTATAGTTTTCGAGAAATAAAATTAAATAAAAGTTGTGATTTTAAATTTTAATTTCTCCAGATTTATTTAATCGATTCTGCTCAAATTTTCGATTTTGATTTTATTTTATTTTATAACCGTCGTTGAACAGCAGACCCAATTTCATGGGTTTACGACTACTAACGTTCAACTCCGTAGCTTTGTAATTTTGAACCAATCCAGAAGACAAGGAAACTCCTGGATCAGTACCCCCAGAGGTATTGATTTGTTGTGGGAACATGGAGGACTTTGAGACTCGACAGATTTAACTTGCATCAGCCACCATTTACTACACGGGGAGTCTTCGGCCGGCGAGGATCGAACCCACGACCTCTTGGATATGGGCCCAGCGCCCTACCGACCTGGCTATCCCGGCCCTTCGATTTTGATTTGTGGCGACTCAGGGGAAAGAGCGTTCATCTTCAAATGAGGTGAACCGGGTTTGAATCTCAGCGATGGCTGGTCGATACGAATTCCGCACCCGGCTCGCATCGACCACAGTCCTGACGTAAAATATCCTCAATGGCGGACGGATCATGGGTTTGAGTCCCATTTCCGTCGGGCTAACCGTGGAAGGTTTTCGCGATTTTCCTCCCCATGTAAGGCAAATTCGGATTAGTTCCATCATAAATTCCTCCACGATGGTAAATTTCACCCAATACTTTATCCAGAAATTCCCTTGTCTTTTGGATTGGGTACAAAATTACAAGGCTACGGAATTGAAGATTAGTAGTCGTAAACCCAAAAATTGGGTAGGCTGTACAATGACGGTTATGAAATAAAATAAAATTTTCAATTTTATGATTTGAAATTACATAGCTTAAAATGCGGTAAAAATTTTAATGTTTTACGATTCTGGCATTTTTCAACTATTTTTAAATTAAATAGTAAAGATTAATAGATAAGGGAAAGGGGGTCTCCTGGGGACACTTTTCGTAATTTTGCCAACAAAAAAAACATAATAACCATTATTTTATTAATAATAAAACAACAACAACAATAATTAACAATAAAATAAACAACTATAATATTTTTCTCATTAAAATTTGAACGGTTATCTTAATTTTTAAAAGAAACAATAGCTAATGTGAAAAAGTACTTTTTTAATAATATATATATTTTTTTTTAAAAAAAAGATGTTCTTGTCTACACTATTTCCATGATACGAGGCTAGTGTAGACATGTCATGGAGCTAGTATACATCAGTCATAAAATTAAACATTTAATCTATTGTTACTTATAAAAGAGTAAATAAAATGAGATAATGAAAAATAAATTGAAATTCATTTCAGTCTCGAAATATTATCTTTAGTAAATAACCTCCAACAATATTTATTTTATTTAATTTTAAAATATAATAAACCCATTTTTGTGCTTTATGTTTTTGAGTTGTGATTTGGTAAACTTGCTTTACAACGATTTTAACCGCCACGATTTATTAATAATTTAAATAAATATGTAGGGCCTGACAACCATAAGGGATTGTTGTTGTAGTTTAATGATTGTACCTTATTACCTTAATTGTTGTTATACTACCACTTACAACAGAATAGAAATCTATTACAATCGAGTTTTTAACTTTGTAAATATTTATACATTATTTTTAAAAAAAACTATTTCAAAACGAGAAGAACTGAAATTTTATATTAATTTAATTTTAAGAAAGATGATTTATTTTTAAAATCGAATTTGGTTTTGATTTTACTAAATGACTCTTAAATCAATATTAAATGTCAGCCAAAAAGCATTAATAGTTGATATCTGAGAGGTATTTTAATGCAACTGCTTTACAAAAATAATATAATTCCATCAGAAATAAAAACCTTAAAGTAAGTTAAATGATAAGATGTTATTAAATTTGCCACTGTAAAAAAAATCCAGTGAATTCAATAAATAAAATGTTAAAAACAGTCTTGAATAAATAAATTTCTTTTGTAAAATTATTCAAATTAAAATAAATATGCTAATAAATAAAGTGTTAACAATTAAACAGAAAGCTTAATCTGGTCGTTGTCTTAAAAAATTTAGTAGTGGTAACAAATATAAAACAAACTTTGAACATTTTACAGATACAATACTTTATTTACATATTATATTGTAAAGAAACTACAGCTGCGTGAGAATTGACACCTATAAAATTAACTATAACTATATATATACCTACAACTATACCTATAAATATATACTAGATTTCTAAGTGTCAACTAAGTGTGTCTTTTGGAAAAACTCAATACTTAAAGGGGGTGACAGTTAATTACGCATTTATACTTCTTACTGATTTCTTTTTTCCTTTTTTTGTATGTCTAAATGTCGGTTGTTTGTATGTTTTGTATGTCGGTTGTTTGATTCTTTTTAACTTGCCTTATTTATTCTGCAAGTATTTTTACACCATTAATATTTCGTTTCAAACATCATTTCAAATGTTGGTAAAATATTTATAATATTATCCAATATAATATTATAAATATTATACAATTTAAAATATCAAGTACACCAAAAATATCAAGTACAGGCTGCAAAATTAAAAACGGACCATCATGAATAACTTTTGATCTAATGATTGGATCCTTACTATCTAGGACTCCATCTTAATGGTTTGAAGGGCTGACCTCAAATATGCTAATAAATAAATAAACGCAGCCAATATTTAAAGATACAAAATCAGACACAGAAACGTACTTTCTCTGAATAAACATATCTTTTTTTCGACGGATTCGGATCTCTGTACCCCAAAATATAGGGGATACCACAATCTCGGAAATATGGTCCCAATAATTTGATAAGAAGAGCACTCCAAAATTTAGACCTCTTAATGTTGCTTACTTTGTCATATCTCGAGAACTTTTTAAGCGAATTGAAATATCTTTACACTCAATTATAAAATTCGTTTATTCAAAGATAATTCCATGTAAAAAATAACTTTTAGTAAATATTTATTATTTTATTGGAATTAGAATGGTTGAAAATTTTTTGAATTGTAAAGTATGCAATTTTTTGCATCATTTAAAATAATTTAATTTTACATGCCGAAATACAAAATTTGAGCGAAATCGGTCGAATAGTTCCTGAGAAATCGAATTTTTTAAAAAAGTCATATTTTTGCATTCTTATGTTTCGTTTCGTGAACATGAAAATGAATCTAAGCGAAACAACAAACACTGCAAGCAGAATTAGTCAGGAAATTCTGCGCTATCTAAACGAGCCTTTGAATCATTTAGATGTAGTAGTGGGTAAAAACCATATAAATCGAATTTACTAAACCAAGAAGCATACATTAAAACATAGAAAACATTTATCTGCAATCTAAAGTAAATTCGGCTGCTCTACTTCTTACTTATAATCTATTACACCTTTCAACCAACTCTAAAATATTTCTATAATTACGGAATTATAATTTCCATATAATGTATTAGTGCTTCAGAATTTTACTTGTCAAAGTATGTCACAGCTTGAAGAATCGGATATATAATGTCAAGCCCAGTCCGCATAGGTAATGTTTATTACAACATGCAAACATAATATGTATGAGTTTTTTTGCAGTGTGCAGTACAACTTCACATGGAAGTGTGTCATGGATTTAATTTTTTTAAATTTAAGTGGTACTTCATAAGCATTATACATTTCATAGACATACAAATAAAAAGGAAAAAAAATCATATTTTAAATTAAAAGACCTAATTCCTTCATTTGTAATTTTGCGAGATATATATCAAGCCTGCAATTTTCTAATTATTATTCTTTGTTACATCCTTGTACCAAAATACACACTAATTGTTACTTTATATTCTCATGGGCTTTCAAATTTAATTATTCTTATTCAGTAGAATTTTCCATTTTGGGATTTCGAACGACTAACCGAATCCCAACGATCCATTCCAGAGATCTATCATAAATGCTCGGCATTGGAAATCAAGCGACCCTTAATTATAATTTTCCGAAATACCAATTCTACCCCTCTGGCGATTGCAGCGCCCTCCTCCCACATTGCCCAAAAGGAATTATTTTATCGGTAATGATTTCCTCGAGAGAAATTGGATGGATGCAATCGAAAAAATATTTAATCTTCATTTGACCTTATTATCGACTGAGCGGTTTATTTAGAAAAGTTTAATGGTTTTTTTTATTAATTTTTTTTATTGTATTTTTGCTGCTACGGATGGGTAGTTTTTAGGGAATCAAGAGACCAGATTCAAAAGAAATCAATTATGCAATGGACGGAAGGATAGTTGGATGGAAAACCGAGTATTTGTGGATTCATCCATTATACAAGAATTTAAATTTTGATGGCGTAACTAATGGAGTCAAGTTTAAAGCAAATAGTTTACTTCGTATGGACTTCGATTATTGAAGCTTTAAAAGAATCTTTTGCTCTGAATAATCGGATTAAAGCCTCCTTTGAAATTTTAAGTCTGTTAGAAGTAAAGAGCAATTTAATTCTATGAACTGATTTTTAAATATTCTACCGAATTGAATGATTTATAATACGAAATTTTGTGAGTTTTTTTTAGAACTGATTGAAATTTTGTAATTTTTCATTGAACTTCAGGTCAGTGACCAATTAAGACGAAGTGCGTATGAACTATTAGCTGTTTCATTGTATACGGTCCTTATTGCATACTAAATGGAACTATAGCATTGTTCAAGATATCAATCCACATTATCCCTTTTCGTTTATTAGCGATCTAAAATGAATGAAATTAATCTAAAACTAATTTGTAAATATTCGTAATTTTATAGTTTTTGCTAACTCCCCGCATAACTCCCCTTGGTTCCCGCATAATTGCAGAAACAAAACATTCACTGACTTTTCCGTGTATTTCAGGAAAAAATTGAATGTAAATCTAGACCATATTTTAGCTGGAATGATCTAACATGCAGCAGAAAACATTGTTTTATAGCATTAATGAGTTCAGCGCGCCATCTATTTTGTATTTAACAAACTTTTGATGATACTATATTAAATATTATACGACACAGTACAATACCTTTCAAATAAGGAGACAAATAAAGGGGTCGCTTTATAAGATTAAAGAAAAATAGCGCTTGATAATTTTTAGAGCATCTACGGATTTTTCCTCAAAAGTTAAAATTAATAAAGTTATACGATTTGTGGCTTTGGTTAAATAAATTAAAATTACACGCTTGTTAGTTTTCAAAATTTAATTTTATTATACCTTAAACTAATGAAATCTGATTTGGATGCTTGCCAGAAAGTTCTTTTACTCAAAGTTTTCACAAAATTAAAGATATTTATCAAAATTTAAAAACCGACAAAGGTGTCCAATTTAGCTATCTTCTAAAAACTGCTGATTGCAAAATTGTATGGATATAATTCTGTCAGAAAAATTAACAGAGAATTTAAAATACCGTTCCCCTTTATATCTTAAATCCTGGTTGGGGAACAACCTAGTACTTTACATTCAGCGAAAGATACTGATTTCTACTCGCCAGTATCGTTTGAATCTGATAAAATATAACGGCAAAGAAATGAACCTGATAAAAAATAACTGCTTCCTAGTCGGGTTTAAATTGATGTAAATAATAAAATTAAATTTTTAAAAAAAGAAAATTAGCAAGCGTAGAGTATTGAATACTACAAATTTTTTGTAGCATTTACGCAAAGACTTGATAGGTCAGAAAGTTTTGCACCTAAAGCTACAGATTTTTTTTTTAAATGACAATTTTAGTATAATTTCGATCGAAATGCACATGTTTAAATATAACAGGAGATCTAGTAAATTATGCGGCAAATTTCTAGGGCAGGGGTGGCGAACCTTTATGCACCAACGTGCCATTTTTTTCAAAAAATTGTTTAATGAGGTCATAGACGTGCCGTCAAATCATTTTGACTTTGTGATTATTGGGAAAATAATAATACTAAATACTATCAACTCAAAACTCTTTATTTACTATGAAAAATTTTTTTTTGCAATGCCTCAGTTGTACCCGTAATTCAACTTAAAGTAACATCAGTGTAACCTCTGTTGTTGCAGATTAGATGACAAATAACTTATATTAGGTTGTAAGATGTTAGTTTAAGCAGGACTGTTGAATTTTTTTTGCTAGTTATTTATTATTAGCTTGTTTTGCTAATCCTTGTTTTTTATGGTTATTAATTGTTTTTGGAATTAATTGTAAATTTTTTTGTTGATAATTGTTTTTTCGTTTTTGTTTTTTGTGAATTTCAATTTAATTGTTAATACGCTTTATAGTAAACTTTGTGATCGGTGGCGTGCCCAGAATATTGTGTCACGTGCCATAAATGGCACGCGTGCCATTGGTTCGCCATCCCTGTTCTAGGGGATTTCGGGAGCATCATCAGGATTAAAACTGCATGGAGACCCATACCCGGAAATGTTGCCATACGCGGCTAGGGGTGCTTCCCTTATTATGACCTGTTCAGAAGCTCACGCTCAAAATGAGTCCGAATAGTTCACGATAAGAAACAGTATGCAGATTAGCGCCCTCTAACGGCGCATAATGCAGTTTCCCGGATAGGGCTTCGATAATTTTAATCCTGATGATATGCCTTAACTCTCCTAGATATTTTTTTGCAACATTTATGCGAATCCCTGTTGTATATAACTTCGTTAAACTTGCATATTTCGACAAAAAATAGACTATAAATGTTAAAAATACCGAAGTTTGGAAAAATAAAAACCGATGGCACATTTAAAATATGCGATACAATGGGTTCCAAGATCTGTTAAAAAATCCCATGCAACTCAAAACAAACAAATAAATAAATAAATAATTAAAAATAATAATGATAATAAAAATGTTCCCCAGAGTTATTCAATAAAAATAACCAACTGCATTATTTTAATGTTCTATATCTATTGAAATTCAAAATTTTTTCAAAAACTGCAATAGCAGCTGTTATTTCCGACTTTCAAATTTTTTTTTAACTGGTATAGTGTTATCAAAAATTCGTGATCACGAAGAAAAAAGATAGATGAAGAATATGTAAGCATGAAAACGAAAACCGAAAAATTTATTAGAAATCTAGCAGTCATGATTCGTAAATATATTTCGCCATTAATAAAAAGAAAAAATACGAGCAGCAGAATTTAAAAATTATTACTGAGTATAAAATATTACTCACAAATAAAATAATAATTAATAATAATAACTAATTTTATCTTTCTTGAAACTACAAGATTATAAATGATGCAATTAAATAAATAAATATACATAAAAAATTAATAAAATAAATAAATAATTATAATAATAGTAAATAATAAAACAAAAAATTGAAACAATAATAATAATAAATAAATAAATAATTGTAGTTCGTATGCAAACTAAAATAAGTAAGTTATTGTAATAATAATAGAAAATTAAATAAATAAGAAACAAAATAAATTAAAAATAAAATAAATAAAAAATGAGATAAATAAATATATGAACTATAAAATTATAAGAATAATTTTCTTTAGAGTGGAAGTAAAATATAAGCCTTGATATTATAATTCTTGGTTTATAAAGATGAAATAAAACAGGGTTCGCCCGGGCTTTAAGAATGTTAATATTCGTTGAAAGAATCACGAAAGTGCCTTAAAAAATTTAAAAAGTTCTCATGCACTTTTTAAAACATCTATCTGAGTAAAATTAGAAAATAGATAAATTTTCTTAGAAAAATAATCATAAATAAAATTTATTTTAATCATATAAATAAAAAATTCTATAATAAGATGCTGGTGTAAATTAAACAGAAAATTATGTTCATCATTAAGGAAATAGTTATTTTACTCCCAAAACTTTTTTTTAAAAAATACGAGAGTAATAGCACTCGGTATTTTTGTAAACTAATTCAAATTTGTTTACTAGATGGCAGCACTAAAATATAAAACTCACGCAACTGGGAAAAGTTATTTGAATGGAGTAATTCCTTTGTTTTTAAAGAAATGAATTTTATCCTTTTTCCATTCTTTATTTTTTTTTTATTCACGTATTCCTACAAAATTTTTTGTTTAAAAAATAGTTTGCGTTTCTAGTGCTTAGAAATCCTCAGATTAAAAACAATTATAACATTTAGCAAATACTCGAAATATTTCTTAAAAAATGTATAGTAAATATTGTATTGATTTTATTTAATTATTCAATGTATGAATATTTTATAATACAGGAGCGGGAAAGTCGGAGGTCGGTAAACTAAGAAATAGAAAAACTTACTCTAAAATAATAATAAATTTTTACGTCTTTATTTATTATTATTATTTTATAATTATACATTATTTATTATTATTTCATACTTATACATTATTTATTATTATTTCATACTTATACATTATTTATTATTATTACTATTTATCATTATTATTTTATAAGTATACGTTATTTATTATTATTATTATTAATTATTTTTTTTTTATAATTATACATTATTTATTATAATTATTTATTATTATTGTTATTATTTAATTATAAATTTTTGGTTTAACTCTCTTAATGGGAAAAGTTCTAGATGTAAAAGTTTTACTAGAAATATAAGGAAAAGTGTGAAACTGAAAAACCACTTGTTTGACATTGAATGAATGAGATTCACATTTTCCAGTAATATCTCTTTTCCATACATTCGGATAAACATTCAACAAACAAAGGGTGAGATGGAGGACTCCTCATTTTGACCTTGGAGAACAATCATGAGGACTTTCTTTTCATTCATTCCATTCAATTTAGTGAGTTATGCTTTGTTAATTTTATCAAAACATGCGATTTTTTTTTTAAAAAAATTAAGCATCACTGTAGAATTTAGATTCAGAGTCAAAACATTTTTTTTTGTCTTTCTTTAATTTACTCTTTAATGTTTTTTTTTTTTCTTTTTCAGTATCGTCCGAGGTGCTTAAATGTTTTCTGCCGCCGGCACTATGAGTAATTGACTGAAAATTTTCTCCAATTATAATAGACTACAAAAATTTTCTGGTCGATTCAATGAAAAAGGTACAAAACTATCATTTTTTTTTGAATAAAAAAAAAGACAATCGTTTAAATGTATAAAATAGAGAAATAAACTTATTTGATCGCAACATTCATTGGGTGCCATATATTACAACATTCAATACAATCAATACTCACAAATTGAATAAAAAATCAATCAAATCTGATTTCTTTCACAACGTTTATTAGTTAAACACAAACTAAACAAAAAATAACTGATAGTTATCCGTTCGTATTTCTCAACGAAATTTATAAATAGAATTAATTAAGCGACACTCAGAAATTATTTAATTGAAAAAAATCCTACTTTTGACACAGTACTTATTATTTAAAGACAACTAAAAGTGCAATATTGCTGATCTCTTCCGTATAGCAAAATCTATCAAAACAATTTCTATCAATACAAATATTTCGCAATTCTCAATATTTATTATTTAAATGCAAATAAACATACAATAAATAATCCTTTCTGTATATTCCATCAAAACTTATCAATACAGATGTTAAAATGAAACTCCAATCAAAAATCGAAACAAATCCTACTTCTTCCGCAGTTCTTATTAAGTAAACATGAAATAAATGATCTTTATCTGTATATTCCAGTAAAAATTGTAACAATATGATTCATAAAATGAAGTTCAGAAATTAATTAAAAATCAAATAATTCTAACTTATTTCGCTGTACTTATTAGTTAAGCACAAAATAAATTATCTTAATATGTATATTCCAGCAAAACTCATCAATACAATTAATAAAACGACATTCTAATTAATAAAAATGGAGGAAAAAAAATCTTACTTTTCAACGGTTTTTATTAGTTAAACACATAATAAATTATTTTAATCTGTATATTCCAGTCAAAATTAACAATATGATTCATAAAATGAAGTTCAGAAATTAATTAAAAATCCCTCAATTCTCACTTATTTGCAGTGCTTATTAGTTAAATACTGCTAAACGTACAATAACTGATCCTTGTCTGTATATCCCAGCAAAATTTATGAATGCAATTAACAAAACACTCAAAATTAATTAAGAATCGAAAAAAAAGTTTCTTCTTTCTCAGTTTTTATCAGTTAAACATACTATAAATGATCTTTATCCGTATATTCCATTAAAAATTTCAACAATATGATTAAAAAGATGAAGTTCAGAAATTAATTAAATATTGAACTATTCTTATTCATTTCGCAGTACTTATTAGTTAAACAGAGCTAAGCATACAATAACTGATATCATCCATCAATACAATTAATAAATGTATCAATACAATGAATAAAACACTCAAAATTAATTAAAAATAGAAAAAAAAATCTTACTTCTTTACCAGTTAAACACAACTAATAAACAAATATCAACCACTTCATTGAACAAAGAAGATAAACTAACAACAAAATGCTCTGGATAAAGAAAATGCTTTCAGAGGAGAGTCCGAGAAAAAGGCGGAGCCAATTAGTGTAAGTGGACAAGGGATGACACATCCAAACCAACCAGATGGGGAAATTACATCGACCCCCATTTGAAACCCTCTCCCATTTCAACACTACAGGGCTTCATTATTTCTGTAGTTGCTCCTCTAATTTCAAATGTCTAAATTTTTCCTTTCAGGCAAAGAAAATTAAAAAAAGCCTCATTTTAAGTACCTTAAAGTTGAAGCAAAAGTATTATTTTTACTCTATATATACTATCTCTTGTCGTAAATAAATTATCTGAGATTTATAGTGGTCAAATAGCTTAAATATTTTAAAGTTGTTTTTTGAAGGCACATGAATAGAGCCTTTTTTTTGTGAATAACATGCTTTTTTTTTTATAACTGCTGTGAGCAAGGACTAATATAGGAGCTGTGAGCGTATTGTTGTGAGTTAACAACAGTAATTCATGAATGTTAAGGCTCATGAAATTGCGCTTTTTGTGTGAGTAATATGCCTTTTTTTTTTTTTTAAACTTTGCTTCAGTTATTCACGGCTGATAAGTTTAGATTATACTGTGCATGAAAACAGCTCAAAACGTCGGTAGACGGAAAAAAAGGTCCCGGTACAAAAGGTCCCTGGAAAAAAAGGTACGGAAAAAAGGGTCCCTGGAAAAAAAAAAGGTACCTCCATAGAGAAAATCTGTAGGGATATTCCCCCTCTCTTTCTGGGCAGCATGAATGCTTCTCGCTGTTTCAATGAATATTCTTTTTATCTGTAATAATTCAGATTAAATCATTGAGGTAAGGAGAAGGGTAAGGGGGGGGGGGACTTATGGGCTGGTTGTATTACACTTTTTTTAAAAAATTTTATTTCATTTATTTATTCTTCTTTGATTATTTTTTAAAGCGGGAAGATACTATTTAAATTTTTCAATAATGTTTTACTTTAAATTTTTTTGCAATTTTTTAAGTGAAAAATTTGTTATTTTCTAATTTAAATTATATTTTGTGAAGAAGTTGCTAATGTCAGGCTTAAAGTAGCCAATCGGGGAAGTTGGGAGGATTTATGTGTTGGATGTTTATTCGTGATTGGAGGTGAAAGAATTAGTCCTTTTTAATTAGTTGAAAACGCGCGACACGGAAAAAAAAAAAAAAAAAACATGCACGGAACAGCAAAAAGTGCTTCAATCTAATCTTCTCATTTCAAATATTTTCCCCTACAGAATTTTCCCTACACAGGTACCTTTTTTACCGGGACCTTTTTTTCCGGAGCCTTTTTTCCGGGACCTTTTTTTCCAGGTACCTTTTTTTCTGGTACCTTTTTTTCCTAGAACCCAAAACGTCAATCAGAAGAGAAACTAAAATTTTGTGAAAATGAAAAGCTTTTTGGATCTAATTTTTCAATATTTGGAAAGTTACTCGAACGTTGCAAGGTATGGTCTAATACAAATTTGGCAATTTTTAAGAAACTTTTTAGCGATTTTTTTAAATGGTTTTATAATTTTAAAAATATTTAAGTTATTTAGCTGTTCTTAAGTCCAGGATAATTCCTTTCGGCAAGATGATATGGATAGTTTTAAAATATAACTTTGCCTCAAGTGCATGCTAAAATGAGGCTTTTTTCTTGGAAAAATAGCTTCGAAAAGCACTGTTTAAACGGTTATTACACTATTCTAAAAACCACAGATTCAGTACTTGGAACTCGAGGAGAAGTGAAGTGATTTGGCCATGCGATTTAAATAAGATTTAATTTGTCTGCTTGTGTCGTAACGCATGTGCGTCGAAATTCATATGATTGGCTTCTGAATCGACAAATGCCATTAATTACCCTACGATAACGTCCCTTACAGGTATCCAACTGGGCAAAACTTTTTCATTTAGCTGCAACTGATCAAAATGTATGGATAATTCTCAGTTTTTACAATCTTTTATGAGCCGAAAATGCTATATGGAAGAAATTTTAAAAATATTAAAAAAAAAAAAAATTGACAACAAATGCAGTTTATTTTTAAAAAGCGGCGACTTTCCTTCATATTGACATTTTGCACTATTTTCATAATCACCATAGAAGGCTCTGGGTAAAGATAACCTAACATTCATGAATTACGGCGAATTATTATTAACTTAGAACAATAGCATGTTATTCGCTAAGTTGATTGCGTTTGAAGTTTCGAAAAATAAAAATGTTAATTAGTTTTAATAAAATATGCTTTATTTTCACAAAATTTTTATATATATACACGCAGTTTTAGAAACGTAGAAAAAAATTATGTTATATTAATATTTAACATTAAAAAGCTTATCATTTTTGCAGAAAAATTATATAAAGTACAAGTTTTTCCGATTTTATAAGTAACCGATGTTGAAAAATTTTTATTAAAATTTTTAATTTGAATAATAAAGACAATATCGGAATTGTGAGAGATTCTTACATGAACTACCGGTAACATATAAGGGTATAAGGTGCATGAAAAAATTCTAGATAACTTTACTATAAATAACTTTTTATCGAAAGATCGTATTTTTATATACTAGGAACCAATATGATTTGAGGACTTAACCTTAAATGTAATTATCAATTAGCGCAAAAGATTTTTATTAAGTTACGAAATCGGGCACAAAAACGTTCTTCCTTTAATGCACATACCCTTTTCTCGATAGATTTAGCTAAATCAATCAGACGGCGTGGAAAGAGGGCTCATAAACAAGCAAAATCAATCAAAATTAAAAAAAAAATAGCGCATTATTCAAAGAAAGAAACGCGTGAGATGTTAAAAATTCACATGAGAATAACGAAAGAATAAATTTAATGTTTCTAAATCAACACCCATCAAAATATTTAAAAATGCACCACATAAACTAGCTTATTTCGTTCATCCCGTCAAACTTAAAACAGCTAATCTAAAATTTAACCAAAAATCTAAAATGGCGAGGAAAGAAGGCTCATAAACAAACAAAATCAATCAAAATTACGAAATTTCCAAAGCTTCAACGTGAGAAAAGTTAAAAATTCACATGAGAATAGAGAAGAAATAGATATAATGCTCTTAAATCGACACCCATTTAAATATTTTGAAATCCATCACATAAACAAGCTTATTTTGTTTATCTCATCAAATTTAAGCAGATAATCACCAAGTACTAACACAAGATTAGACCCATCACGTGATCATTGACCATGGCAGATGTCTCTTCCTGTCCATTGTATTCACAACGGGCAGATAACAGAGCCCCAAAGAGCCCTTTTTCTGAGAAATACTTCAATTGAA
This sequence comes from Parasteatoda tepidariorum, assembly GCF_982258835.1. Taxonomy (NCBI): domain Eukaryota; kingdom Metazoa; phylum Arthropoda; class Arachnida; order Araneae; family Theridiidae; genus Parasteatoda; species Parasteatoda tepidariorum. Next base: position 61,443,307 of record NC_141763.1, on the reverse strand, counting down.
TAGTTTTGTAAAAAGTAGCATAGAAAATGATAATTGACAGGGCAATTTTGGTGCAATAAATAACCTGAAGTATTTTAAATGGAAAGAAATGGAGATTGATGTAATTTTAAGCTAGTTTCTCTCATTGAATGAATTTGTTTTATTCTTGTGTGGGCAGACGGAAATGCATGACTGACAAAATTTCTGTAGAAAATTTATACACCCCAAATTTCGAATGCTGAAATTTAGATTATGATTGACTTTCTTTAAGATTGATGAAATTAGAAGATTCCAGAGACCAGAGCTTTAAGCAAAAGCAGAAAATGTGGTTTTTTGCTTGGAAATAATAAGTTAGAAGAAAGTAAACTTATATTTGCGATTGAACATATTAAAAAAAATTAATTAATTAAACTTAATAAACTTTTTTTTAGTTATTTTTGCTTATTACATAAAAAAATTACATTTTAATTTTCAGCATATTTTGAATGTTGTAAGATATTTTACAACATAATGGCCTGGTTCTCAAGAGATAAAACTTCGTCAACCAGGCAATCCGTGTGATTTGGAATGTCGTATAACATATTAATCTGGGTCTCAAGAAATTAATGCTCCATCAACCAGGCTATCTTAGATTTGGAGTGTTGTATAACATATTATTCGAATGCTTTTGTGAATCGTTCGTCCGGTAGGGGTTTTAAACTGTAGTAAAGTTAAAGTTTTAAAAAAAAAATTTAAAATTGACAAAAGTGTAGCTTTAAACAATTTATTCGAAACAACACGTTGCATTATTTTATGCATTAAAAATTTGAGGAAAAATCGATCGAATTTCTAAAATTTATCAAGCTTTATTTTTTCTAATCTAATAAAGAAACCCTTTTTTACTTAAAAGGAATTATGCTGTCAAATAATACTGCATCATCAACAGCTTGTTATGTACAGTCCGCAAAAAAAAAAACGAATCACCCTGAATAACTTTCGTTCTAATGATCGGATTTTCACGAACTAAGTGTCAATCTTAATGGTTCCTGGGGGTAACCTCAAATATGTTAATTAATTAGTGCTAACTATTAATTAAGTTACGAAATCAGACACAAAAACGTACTTTCTCTGAATAAACATATAATTTTTTTTACATATTTGGAATCTAGACCCTTGAATTAGTGGGGGTAGACAAAATTTTAAAAAAATTGGGTGGTAAATTGGGCCGCAATAAAGGTTTATATATTTGGCGATAGTCCAGAAAACCGCCAAAGAAAGTCGCCTGCGCAAATAAATATTTTAAGATAACCCATTGACTAATTCAAAACAGGAGTGCTTAATTTTACTAGGTTGCTACGCAACCAAACTCTGATAGTAAAAATATTGAAATAATGTTCAGTGATTGCTCGGAGGGGCTTAATTTATTGTTAATAGAAAATATCCATTATTAATAGAAAATTGTTAATAGAAAATAAGTTTCCAGGCCATAAACAATTTTTTTAGGGGATTTCTGTCCAAAAAGCAAAAAAAATATTATTTTAATCTCCTTTGAAAAGTAAATTTGAATCGATTTATAAATTATTTATGATAGTTTTTAGAATTTAAATACATGAACTTTTTATCTGATATTATTTAGATTACACTGTTTTTACTATATTTATTCGAGGATTTTATACTAAAATAAAATGAGCATAACTTATTATAGCTATATACAAAATTTTAGGGATAATCATTTTTACAGTTTTAATCGAGACTTCTAGGCAAGAAAGTTTGAAGAAAAAAAAAGTGCTTGAAAAATAAAATGTAGATTGTATAATAATTCTAATGCACATTCACAAGGCTTTCTATAATTTACGATATTTCTTTTTTCTATAACTCAAGGAATTGCTGAATGTTTAGTGGCATTTTAAAAAGATTGAAATATGTTATGTTTAAAAATAAGATATTAAAATAATATGTTGAAAATTGTAGGATTCATTGCTTAAAAAATCGCTTCATTCTACTAGATATTTAGGTTACATCGTTTCCTTTGGATAAAGATGATTAGCAAATAGCATCCTCATGTTTCGATACATTCTGAAACTTATACGTTCGCAAATTCACCATAAAATGTCGCACAGCATATTCTTCAATTACGATAAGCTACATTTACCACCAAATACTGCTACTATGGTTATTTTTGCTTTCTTATATATATCTGACGATCTCTTTTTTAAACAGAGCTCGTAAGATCCTTAAGATACTGAAATGGGGGCACAAAAACTTAAGAGATAAAATATTTAATTTCATTAACTCAAAATATCTGGTGTCAAAATGTTATTTTTTAAGTTAAATATAACTTTTACAATATTGATGTTCTTACATTTTTAAAGACCATATGAATCCTGATAAAATATTAAAATGCATATGTTTACTTTAACTAGTGTAAAATCTTTATCAAAATAATGATCAAGACCCAAATGTAAAACAGTATAATTGACGATAAAAACTCAACTGGCTTCAAAACATATGAAGAGGGAAGTAAAAGTCGACATGTTTCGAGTTTTCAAATGTAATCGCCCATTCTCAAGACTTGTCAGGCTTGGATAACTTGTGACTTTTATTATTGGACGCTCAAAACATGTCTATTTTTATTATCATCTATTATTTTTTTAAATCAATGAAGTTTTTATATTTTCGATTCAGTTTCTTGGGATTATCCATTTAGTTACACAACATATTAAATTATTTCACTCGATATTAAAATAAGTTTTACATATTTTATAGGCACAGGTTCTTAGATTGAAAAAATAATAATTCACTACTTTGTAAAAAAATTAATGCAGTAAAAAAAAATTTTTTTTTGCTGCAAGCCTTAACATTTTAATTTAAGGTCATAAAAAAATTCTGTTTACAATTGAAATTTCAAAAGTCGAATGTGAAAATGGAATGTCCCCTAGTACCAGGAATCGAAATTAAATAGTTACAAGGACAACTTTTTTAAACAAGTTAGCGTTTCCGTCCTACTCGAAGTTGTTTGAAAAGGTATTTTTTATATATCGATTCCAAAGTTTATTCTACGTATATTTCAGGGTATACTTTCGGAGTATTTCGATCGAGTTTATTTTTACACCCTTATTTGCTTAAAATTATTAAATAATTTACTTAAAATAAATTATTCAAGCTACATGATTTAATGCTCTTATAGTATAATAATAAACGGAGCTTCCGACGCATATCCTTAACCTTAATACCGCTATCATTAAACAAATGGAATAAGCTTAGATAAATAATAAAAGTTAATTTTTCCCTCGTTTTAATTTTCAAGGAATAATAAGTTTCGATCAAACAGATTTCATTCTGGAAATAGCGAAATTATTGAGTAGGTCCCTTGGAGCAATATCATTCTTATCCTCTTTTGACGAAATATAGGAAAAATTAGTTTTCACAGTTTCTGTAAAAAGTATGTTAGCCTACTTGCAACGTTTTTTTTTTAAATTTTTTTTATTAAAATAAGTTCGAAAATTGTGTATTTTTTATAGCATTTTTTTTAAAAATCAGATGACTCTAAAATTGGCACAGCTTTGGAATCCTTACAAATTTCAATTTTTAGTATTTCCTGCTTAACAGAATAAGGCATTTTCCTGATAACAAATTATACTACAATAATATCTTGGAAATCATGCTAAAGTTAAAAATTAAACTAAATAGTTTAGTATATTATCAGAAAAAAAAATCTACTTAGTATCATAAAGAGTAAAAGATATAATGATATAATTAGTGAATCACACGTGGTCAGATAATTAAAAATTTAATTTCGCAACTAAGATAGTAGGACGACATTTAAGATACTGAGATATTTTAAGACACTAAAAAAATTGTCTACGTATTCCACAGCTTTTTATGTTCGGTATCTTTATCCTCTTTGTAGTGACTTATGAAACATCAACACTATTTTAGATAATCTAAGTTGAAGTCACAAGAAACAAAAAAAAAAAAGACAATCAATAATTTATATTCTTTTTTCAAAAAAAATAGTATGCTAAGTAAATAATCAGCTGTTTTGCATTAAATAATTTTAAACAGCTGAATGTTTTTAATTTCTTAGCAAGGTTTTATCCTTAGCTAGCAGACAATAATTCTTTTAAAAAAACTTGACTATAATTTGAAAAGGAAACCTAAATTAAAGAAAATCTAAATTAAAGTTCCAAAAAAATTATTAGTATATTAATGAAGAAATAATAAACGTAAAATGGTAAAGAATAAGAATTTTAAAATGTTAAAATTTAATTAAATAGTTGGTAAAATAGTTCTGCGATACACTTCCGGAAATTTCTTTTAAGATTAGGATGATATAGGGTAAACCAACAAATGAAGGAGCATTTCATAGATATTTCTTAGAAATAAGATTTTAAACATTTCAATTTAGATTGATTGGTAACAGTAGCTTACTACCTAACAATAGGAAGTCATCTAACAATGCATTTAGTTACCTAGTCTTTGAGTCTTCGCTGGAAAAAGTTTTGAATTTGTTAGTATGTGTTCAACGCCTTGTTTCTTTGACAAAATTATAAGGTCAGTGTTTGTTGTTATCCGTTGAAACTACAATTAATTGCATATAATAATGCTTTTTCTTCTCATTGTGATAAAAAGAATTCAAAATATGGTCATTGAAGTTATGTTTTATTTATTTTAAGCATCATAACATAAGCAAGTACTGAGATTAGGGGGTGTTTATTAACTGGATTACCGAACGATGAAAAACCAATGAATAAACAAGTGTTCCTTTACTGGGATTTTTTCAAGTTAATGAAAATAAAAGAAAAATTTTAATTTTCTTGTACCTTTTGTCATATTATAAATCAAAATTATGTTAAAAAAAAAAAAAAAAACAACTTCTAACCAGTGAAGGAACAGGCATGTTCCTTCACTGAGAATAGATTTCCCAGTGAATGAATAGTATGTGTGAAATATGATTTTACATGGATAATTAGTAGTTCAGCGACATAGAGGACTCCTAAAATTCAGTTAAATGTTGTATGAATAGTTCCTATAACAATTTCATTTAAATATGCAAATTTAATTGCTAAATTTATTTAAAGAATTATAATAATAATTAATTTATTATTTATCTTTATAAATGTAGTGATTAGTTATTACATCATACCTTAGACTCCTTAATAAATTATGTTTATTAACTAAATATAACAACTAAATATAATAATAAAAGCAGGAATGGAAAATTTCTTTGCAGGATTTTGTGCCAATAATTAGCTAAATTATTATCTTATTGCCGTCTTTAATGTCCTAACGGGAACTGGTAGGAAAAATCCATTTAAAGACAATTATCTAGGTGAAAAATGGGTGAAGTTTTTTTAAGGTGACATCCACCGATAACTTAGTGCAATGCGAAGATAATTTCAAAAGGCAAAACTTCCCTTAGAGAATAATATTCGAAATACTGGTTTTAAGAACTTCAGAAGAATTTTTAGGAGGGAAGTAGCCCTGGCATCCTATTATAAAGTGATTGTATTTACAATGCGAATGAAACAAGAGTTGAATACTGCCCTTAAACGGGAAAAATCTGCGGGTTTAAAAATTATAAGGATTTATATTCTAAAGTACCTAGGAAAGAAAAAGTACCTCCATTGGTAGTTTTTCCTTACAGAAGAATTCGTTGAGATATTACAGAATCAGTCCCTGCTGCATATTTCATTGGAAAAAGCTATTCATGAAATGAAACGATGACCGCAGCAACATTTTACAAGTATATTGCAAATGTTTCTACCCATGGCTAATTAAAAATGCAATCAAATTCCATATTTTGCTTCTTCTGGATAGGTATAAATCTCATATCAATTTGAAACTGAGCAAGTTTTGTTCCTCAAAACAAATTTTCTGGTTTAGTTTTCTACGTAATTCTTGGAAATCTCGTTGGATCTTGAAAACAAAAGAATTGTAAAACAATATGTCTAGAAAATTTTACATCCATTTTTAAATAAGATTTGAGGCATCAACTGATGAAGTTAAAATGCTTTTATGAAATGCGATATTTTTTCATTCGATTTAGAAAACGTTGACTGTAACAAATGCATGCAAAACAGACACCAAGAGTTAATGAGCAAGACAACTTATCAACAAAACACATGCTTCGAGAGTAACGATGCGCTATTTCTTCAGAAGCTTGAGAAGGAAATCTCACAAGTTATGTTGCAAATTTTTAAAGGAACATTGACAGAAAAGTTTAATCTCCCAAATATCCAATAGCCTGTGCTTTTCTCAATATTGAAGAATTTATTTCAAAAAGAACAATTGTATAATCAAATTTCGGCTCTGAAGCTGAGACAACTAACATTAATAATGAAAGTATCTTGAAAACTGATTTTGAGATAAGTCCTCTTGAGGCATTGTTAGTTGTAAAAACAATTGGTTTCATAAGTAACTACTAGATATAAGTCAATGAGAGATGGGTTTTACTCAAACTTCGAAACTCCTTTTTCTCATTTATTATCCAGTGAGGAATTCTGGAAATGGAACTGGAAAATCAAAAGAAATTTCGAAGATACATTTACATTGGCCAAAAATTTGGAAAAAGGAGGAAGGTTAAATCAAAAGAAAAATAAATAAATTACTCATGACGAAGAGAAAAAAATTACTTAAAAAGCTTTAAAAAAAAGCTTAAAAAATATGGGGAAAAGAGTAAACAAAAAAAATGATCGAATTATAATAATAATAAAAGCATCATCGGATTACACAATGATAAACATTCATAATTTAGAACGGACTATTAAACTGTGAGAAAAAAATGAAAAACATTTTTTTAAAATTATGTATTCAAACATATTTTACTTTCCATTCCATGACTGTAAAAACAGTAATATTTTCCTCATTAACTATGGTTATATGTCGTAATTCCAAGAAAAATCTTGTTTTTAGACATTTGTGTGGCCTATGGATTCCTAACGAGCATCAAACATTCTCAAAATTAAGTGTTCATTCTCTGGAAAATTTAGTGTTTATGCACTGGTAAGAACTGTTCCTTCACTTGGTCATCTTACTACTTATTATTTAAACCACCAAAAGCATAAAACATTATTATGTAAGTTATCTAACTTTTTTTTACATAATTTGCATTTAATAACAAATATGTCGACACCATCATTTAGCTAAAATTACAAATTTTGAAATTTTTATGAATTTTTTTTAAAGGCAAGCTAAGCTTAAGTGTTCCTTCATTGTTTAGTTTACCCTATAAGATGTTGAGAAATTTGCGATGTTGTGAGAGATGTTTAAAAATGTTGACTACGTATTTTTATTAATATTTATAAAATATATATTCAAGAAATTGATAAATATATTATTCCAAATCTATGCATACGTATGTATATTATTAAAATTGTATCAGTTATTGAAAAACAAAATAAAAAAATAAAAAATAATCACATTAAATAAGCACAATCTGGTGTATTCTATCAGAAGCACGCTTTTTTAAAACTAGGCATTTGTTGAATAAAGTATTTTTTATTCAAAATTCTTTACTAAATTGCAAATAAATTAGTAAATGTCTAAAAAAGAAACATCGTATTTTATAGTGTGAAAGAAATAAAAATAAAAAGATTAGCAAACGATTATTAGCGAAAAAAATATGAATGAAATTTCACGCTACGCGCGCGAAGTCAAGTTCCTCCCAAGTTTATCACATTTTAATATTAATCGCCCCAATTAGTTATTTCTTTATTGTCGCCAAATTATTTTTTTAAAAATAATTAATTTTAATTTTTCTCAGCTTCTAATAAATAAAAACAGTTGAAACTTTAGATTTTTCAATTGAAAAATATGTAGATTAATATGGTATAAAAATATTCATACCTTATAATTCAATATTTTTTCATCCTCACTTTAATTAAATAATAAAAAATAATAAATAATAATTAAAAATTATTTTTTGCATGAAATTATCTTTGGGTAAATGAGTTTTATGAGTGGGTGCAATTTTTTTTGAATTGCTTCATTAATTTTGAAAATATGACTGAAAACGCAAAAAGCGAAATTAACATTAAGGGGTACGAACTTTGAATCGCTCTCCTGACCAAACTATGGGGACCACATTTCCCAGATTGCGGCTACCCCCTATATTTAGAAGATAAGAAATCCAAATATGTAAAAAAAAATGCATGTTTATTCAGAGAAAGTACGTTTTTGTGTCTGATTTCGTAACTTAATTAATAGTTAGCACTAATTAATAAGCATATTTGAGGTCACCCCCAGAAACCATTAAGATTGACACTTAGTTCGTGAAAATCCGATCATTAGAACGAAAGTTATTCAGGGTGATTCGTTTTTTTTTTTGCGGACTGTACAGTAAAATAACAACGCAAATCAAAATTTTAACCAAAAATCAAAGATGGCGATGGTAGAAGCTTCTTAATAATAATTTCAATTTTTGTGTATCATACCATATTTACTTAAACAAATCAAGGAATTTTTCGTAATTTTAAATTTAATGTAATTTTAAATTTAATGTAATTTTAAATTTAATTCATCCAAAGATAGCTTCTGGTAAAAAATATTTCCTATGATAATTATTTAATTTAATCTTAAAAACAAACTTTTGAATTAATTGTAAGACACAAAATTTTACTTTATTTTGAAATAAATAATTTTGAAAGCCACAGTGCAAAATTTGAGCGATATAGATAAAATAGATTCTCAGTAATATATTTCTTATAAATATTTTTAAATTTTCATTTCTCATGAGCTATTGAACTAGTTTCATTTAAATTTTAGATTTTGTCATTTAAGATTAAACTTTTTTTTAAAAATTTTTCCCCTTTGATACAACATGCATTTGCAGGCTTGTGTGCTCAATTAAGACTTTTAAACCTTTGTCTAATCGAAAAACAAATAGCACAATAGAGAAGGACAGCACAAAGATACATCCAGGGTAGCAGCGGGATTCCTACCTGCTACCTGCAGACTTAGCACAGCGTTTGGTGGGTCATACCGTACGGCCAGGGAGGCCATTTATTTAGTTTCGTGGATATGGGAGTAGTAGTAGTTCATTTACGTCACACTAGAGCTGCACTATGGGCTAATGGTGATGGTTTGGAAAACATTCCTGAGGATGATCCAAAGACATGCCATCACAATTTTGTTGATCCCCTGCAGAGGGGATGACACCCCCGCTTCGGTAGCCCGACGACCTGCACGCGAAGCCGAGCACTTATTTAGTTTCGAAGATATGGGAGTAGTAGTAGTTCATTTACGTCACACTAGAGCTGCACTATGGGCTATTGGTGATGGTTTGGAAAAAATTCCTGAGGATGATCCAAAGACATGCCATCACAATTTTGTTGATCCTCTGCAGAGGGGATGGCACCCTCTCTTCGGTAGCCCGACGACCTGCATGCGAAGTTGTGCACAAAAGTTTAACGGGGACCACTACCGCACACCCTCGGTCCCTACGCAGACTAATCCAAGTGGTCACCCAACCGCACACTGACCGCAGGTAGTGATGCTTGAAGCGAACAAAATTGAACTCAACAAACAAAAATATCCCACTTTTTAAATTTAAAAATATATGGGAAAGAGTAATTAAATTTTCATACAACTATTGTATCAAATATATTATATAGTTTAAAACCGTAATTTCTCATCGTGCATGTTAGCGTCCGTTTGCGAGCGCTGAAGGTTTCCAGGGGATTTTCCAAAAAATTTATAATGTAACAACTCTCTCAATCTTAAAGTATCGCAGTGGACTATCGTAAAAACAATGTACCCAGCAGAACACAGAAGTTAAGCATCACTGGCTGCGATCAGTAAGCTGGTGGGTGATCACTTTGATTAGCCTACGTAGGGACAGAGAGTGCACGGTATCAGTCCTCGTTAAACTGTTTTACCGTAAAGTGCTCGACTTCTCGTGCAGGACGTCGGGTTATCAAAGCAGGGGAGCCATCCCCTCTGCAGAGGATCAAAATTGCGATGTCATGTCTCCGGATCATCCTCAGGGATGCTTCCCAAACAGTCACCAATAGCCCATTGTGCAGCTCTAGTGCGACGTAAATAAAGTATACCTACCTACCTCTCAATCTTAATAAATCTCTCAGTCATTACCTTCAGCAAATTTCTGCTTTCATTTTTTTCAATATGAGAAAGATCATAAAAGCTGTATTTTGAACTGAGTACATTTTACGATCATGGGACATATTTGGAGGGTTGGTTGAGTTTACTAAAACATGCATTTTTTGTATAGAAATGTAGGGTCTTTCACTAACAATGTACAAAGAAATTATACATACATAAATGAATTTTTATGCATAAGTATGCAAGATTTTGTAGTCATTACAAAGACAGCTTAAAGGTCATTGTCAAGTTAGGAGCAGATTGCATAAATTAGAGAATCAAATCACAAAGATACACCCAAGCTTATGGTAGGATTCGAACCCACTACTTCTACGCTACGCAGATTTTGGGGGATTGGGGAGAGTAAGGAGTTCAAACATTAAAGTCCCTCAGTGAACTGATCGTAAAGACACGGTTTCCAGTAGAACACCAAAGTCAAGTATCACTGGATGCGGACAGTGTGCGGGTGGGTGACCAATTTGATCAGCCTTCGTAGGGACCGAGGGTGCGTCGTATCGGTCAATTCGAATTTAACAGCAATCCTATGTGCCTTCTTTAACGTCCTTATTATGTTGTTCGGTAATTTGGAGCAACTGCCTTTTAATATGAGAAGAAGTTTCAAGTCCTTTCTTTGAACAGTTTACAGATTTATGTAAAAATGAATAAAGCACTAAAGTAGCGAGTTCGATTCCCACAACAAATCTGTATTCTTAATATTCTCTGTATTGTGTTCATCGGTAATTAATTGCATCTGTCTTTCAGTATGAGAACGAGTTTAAAAAGATTTTTACTACTAAATACACAAGTTTACAGGTTAACAGATTCACATATATTATGAATGTAAAGTTTACGAACCATTATTGGATTTGTATGACTCAAGAATCTATATATTAGGTGAGTTAGTTCTACCTCAATTATCATACTATGAGCAGATCTTATTTCAATTTAGTGCTCTTATGTTATTCGCTTGTGTGCACTGAGCTCCCGTGATTTTAATACACGAACGTGCAATTTTCGATAATCTCCGATTCAATTCGAATCTGTATTTGCTTAGTAGTTTACTGTGTGTGTGTAAGTTTCAACAGCAATCGTAAATTTTTCGGCCAAAACGACAGGTTAAAAGTAAGGTCCAGATCTATGGTCAATAAAAGACTAAGGACCAGATCTAAGAATAATAAAAGAGTAAGGTCCAGATATAAAACAGGAAAGTTTACAGGTTCGTAGCCATTGTGCAGCTCTATTGCGACGTAAATAAAGTACCTACCTGTACCGTAGTTTAAAAAGAATTAGTATATCGGGTACGCGCCGTCTTACTAACTGTAACTGAGCGGGGAAATCCTGAATTCCTCACTCACGTGTAAACATTTCATTCACAACGTTTCTTCACTGTCTATCTGTGTTTTGCAAAGTTTGGTTTTTATTGAATTAGTTTAAAGATATTTTATAATTTATGTAACTGTTCTTAAAACATTGGAATAAAAATGTCCCAAGAGGAAACGGAGGACGCTACCACCGCTTCTGATGAAGAGTTATCAGAAAGGTCAATTTCTACCTTAGACACATCCGAAGCGAAAGCAGAACATTGTATGTCCGACTCAGTGGTGACTATTGATTATGATGAAGCCACGCTCAGATCACAAGATGTCGCCGATGAACATAGTAATACACCTGTAATTGGAACAAGTGAATACCAGAGTATAGCCCTTGACCTCAGCAAAGGGGAATCTGCTGCCTGTGGCGTGAGTTCAAAAGATTCTCTTCTGTCATTCTCTCAGAATATCAAATTTTATAGCCCAACAAAGCAGATGGATATTTCTAATTTGAATATTGAGGAATCTAAACAATCAGACGCCACTAAATGTGCGAAGCATAATTTGCCTTTTAAAAAGCGGATTCTCTCTGGCGAAGAATATGTATCCAAACCAGATTCCAAGAAGCTTAACACATCTACAGAGTCAAATTTGGAACCACTATCCAGCAATAAAAAGGAAGTAACTGAAGACACTATTCAGCAACCAGAACTAGCTGAGTCTGATAATGGAGCAATAGGTATTAAAGGGAGCTCTGCATCAGTGAAAGAGGTCGATGAAATTGCTGCTCTTAAAGCAGCTGTCTTGGCTAGAAGAGCTCTCAAGGTTTTAAGTCCAGAAAAAGAAATATCTGTACAAAGCAGTAGCTCGCATCAGATTCAAACGACAAGCCTTGATCGGATTCAAATGACGAGTCAGCATCAGATTCAAATAATGAACCCTGATAGGATTCAAATGACGAGTCAGCATCAAATTCAAGTGATGGACCCACCTCAGGAGCAAAGGACGAGCTCTGATCGGATTCAAGGAACCAGTCCTGATCAGATTCAAAGGATGGGTTCAGATCGAATTCAAAGGACGAACCCGTCTCTGCTTCAAATAAGGAACCCGATTCTGACTCAAATGATCAGCCAGAATGATCAAATGGAGCCTCAGACTCCAATGACGAGCCAGCCTCAGACTCCAATGACGAGCCAGCCTCTGAGTCAAATGACGAACCTGCCTCTGACTCTAATGACGAACCTGCCGCTGAGTCAAATGACGAACCTGCCTCTGAGTGAAACGACGAGCACGTATCCGATGTTCCAGATGAGCCCTCCACAGAGGCCAGTGGGGAGCACGCTGCGGATGTTACTGGCGTGGCCACCTCAGATGCCAGCGGTAAGCCCGCAGCGGATGTTATTCTCTAACCCACCGCAAAGGCCAGAAGGGAGCCTACAGAGGGAGCAAGGGGAGAGCCCCCAAAGAAAGCCAGAATTTACCTCACCGAGGAAGCCAGAATTTACCTCACCGAGGAAGCCAGAATTTACCTCACCGAGGAAGCCAGAATTTACCTCACCGAGGATGCCAGAATTTACCTCACCGAGGATGCCAGAATTTACCTCACCGAGGATGCCAGGATTCACCCCACCTAGGTTGCCAGGATTCACCCCACCTAGGTTGCCAGGATTCACCCCACCTAGGTTGCCAGGATTCACCCCACCAAAGAAGCCAGGACCGAGCCCGCCGCAGGGGCCCGTAGTTAGCCCGCTGCGGAATTTATTGTTGGCCCCACCACTAATCCCAAGGGTGAGCCCACGGAAAAAGTCAGGGGCGAGCTCACAGAAAAAGTCAGGGGCGAGCTCACAGAAAAAGTCAGGGGCGAGCTCACAGGAAAAGTCAGGGGTGAGCTCACAGGAAAAGTCAGGGGCGAGCTCACAGAAGAAGTCAGGGGTGAGCTCACAGAAAAAGCCAGTGGAGAGCCCACCAATGGATATATCAGACAGCCGTAGAGACTTACAACACGACCCATCAGGGGATCGTTCGATGAGAGGACTAACGGAGAAACTAATTGAAGATTTAATTAAAGGCATACCATTTCATGCTGGAAGTTATTCTAGTATTAGAGTTTCAGGTCCATTTGATAGTGGTACTAAAACTTCTAATTTAAACCCAGTTCCAGGTCCATCTAACACTGTACCTAGTCTCCTAGGTACACCTGGCAGAAGTGCAACAAAAATGTCTAAACCAGAAGCTGTCCTTAATATATCTAGTGCTAAAGCAGCTGAGCCTAAAACGGAAAATATATTTGATGCTAAAGCAGCTGAGCCTAAAACTGAAAAAACATTTGATGCTAAAGCAGCTGAGCCTAAAACTGAAAATACATCTGATGCTGAAGCAGCTGAACCTGAAACGGAAAGTACATCTGATTCTGAAATTACTTCTCACAAACGAGATTTAATTTAAAGCATTGAATTCGAAAGCGATACAAATATTTTTATTAAGTAAAAGATTTGCCATGAGTATGTTTGAGTACTCTTTGCATTAATTACTAAAGAGGTAAAGAACTTATAGAAGCAACGTAACAAATGAAGAATTTACACTACATATTAAATAGCTTAGCATAATAGAATATTTAAAGCTTGAATACGAAAGCTGATAAAATTTCATAGATAACTTTCATTTTGTGTTTATAGTGAAAAAACTTGAATGCTTATTTATAATCTGTTTGTTTACCATCATTTTTAAAATATTGAACGTTTTCTAGAATTCATCAAATTCCAGCAATACATCAAATTATATTTTAGAACGTCAGAAAGAAAGATAAAAAATCATAAATCCTTATCTTCCAATGTTTTGTCAACTCTTAGTTCTATTTCATTTTACTTGAATTTAAATGTTTTTGAAGATTTCTATTTTTATGTAGTTTATTATAATAAATGTTCTAGATGATTTTTGGTTAACTTTTTCTCCAGAGACATGTCATTATTTTTAATGTAATAAATCAAAAATATACTTTTAAATCTAGATTAAATTTCAGTAGAAAATTAAATAAGATTTCGTATTTTGTGCGCATAATTTATGCATGTTTTCTTGCCCAGTTAGTTTTGGACTGATTGTAAATACAGAATATTTCTCAACTTTTAAGGATTAGTAAATTTCAAGGCATTATTTTTTTTCCTTCTTCAATTTAATGAATATTCTGGATGTTCTAAATTGAAGTTAAAAATATTTAACTATACAACAAAATGCAAATACATTACAAAATATTTAAAACTTTATTTTTAAATTATTTAGGAAAAATATCTTATACTTAAACATCTGAAATATACTGAGCATTCCAAATATTTAAAATTGGTATTAGTTCTTAAGTTTTTATTATGTTTTGAGTAAATTCTTATGTTTTTAATTCTCATTTAATTTTCATGAATAAACACTTGTTAGATATTTACTTAGCAGGATTTTTCAAAGCTTGTAAAACAAGACTGTCAATCAGAATTTGAGAAATGTAGCAAGCGGTATTTAAAATTCCTAATTTTTTCCAACAATATATTATACAATGAAGCCACCACCATGTCGCTACCTTGTCTGTTTACAACCACATTTGGGAGGGACTGAATTTTTTCCATAGACTTTATGTTTAAGAAAAACTTTAGCAAGCGGGCAAACCTTTGCACCAAATGCTGAAAAGGTCATGTAATGAAACACTAAAAAATATTAAAAAGAATAAGTAGATTAAAATTTATTCAAAATATTTGTTTTAGGTTCTTCTATAGAGATCTCTTTCTTTTGACAATCTCTGAAAGATATCTTCAGTCTCATGTTGTGATCAAAGTGCACTGAAGGAGATGCTATCAATGATTAAGTTTTAGAATTGAAAGTCAAATTAGAAAAAAGTTATTTTTAGAAAAAAACTAAGCCTCTCAAACAAACCTTTTCTTTTTTTAAAACAGACTCATTTTTATGAAATAAAACTAAATACAAACTTAAACAAAAAACATTGTTTATTTTTTTTAAATAGTTCTATCAATCGTTATTGGCAAATTTGTTTATACACATAATTATGTCAATAGGGATTACTATTTACGCTAATCATTAAAATCATTTGCGCAAATTAAAATCATTTGCTATAAATCATGTACCTTCAATAACATTTTGAAGTCAATGGAAATAACCCTCTTAGAACGACCTACCTCCATTAACGACCATTTTAATGCGGAACAGTTTGTCTCTCCCAAGAGGTTTTGTTGTACCGATATAATTCAGCAATCAGATTTTTAAAACGGGAGTCAGCTATTATACTGCTGTGTAATTGAAGAAAAAAAAACGTAATTGAAAATCTGAATCTCTTCCTGAACTTTCCGTTTCTAGCATTTTCTGAAAGCTTGTTTGAAGCATGTTTAAAAGGCCTCTTTCTTTCAGATCGTACTCAATCGTCAGAACTGTGTAAACAAAAGGAAAATATTCTAAACATTCTTTAAATCATGTTTAAGTTTCAAAAATCTTACGTCGATATGTAATTTACTCGGCAGTATCGTACTAAATTTAACGTCACCTAGAAAGAAAAAAGCATAACTGGTGAAATAATATAATTTTCAGTGCTATTTTTATAAAATTATGGCAACGCAATTCTGAAGTCAGCATTTTTTAAAAGGTATTATACGTTAGATGTTTTATAAGATTCTATATGCTTATAAGATATGTAGGTTACGCGAAGGAAATTTTTTTGCATCTCCCAAATAAGCTTTAATTAGTATAAACAATAATAAAAGTAAACTTGAAAATAAATCTTTAAAAAAATGTATATAATTAATTTATTCGTCCAAAGCCACATAATTTTATTGCTTTATAGTTTTGTTAAAAAAAATCCTATGTTCTAAGAACGTTATTGCATGTAGTAACAGAATCCTCGAAAAACAATTTTTAGGTAATTTTTCGAAGTTCTTCTATCAGCGAGCATCAATTTAAAACTTTAACTTGCTGAAAAAAAATTTACTGAACTTTAAAAGTGACAAATAGCTTAAGTATTTTAAACTATTTACCTTAAAAAAAATATCGCTAATATGACGAAATTTTCCCTGTCAGAAAATCGTTAAGATTACTAATCAATTTTCAAAGTTCGCACGTTTTTATCGCTTCATACAATGTTGCATACTGTTTTTTTGAATATTAAAAAATTAATTCGGGTACGCTTTTTATTTTCACAAAACTAAACATCTCTTTCATATTGACATTTTGTGTCATTCTCATTGTTTAGTCTATATCAGAGTTTCTTAAACAGTAGGTTTCGACCTCAACTAGCGCAGACAAATCGATCGATATTTCTATAACTTATATTGTTGTATCATATTTTTCTGTTAATTATTTAAATCTTTCACATCTTTATATGTCTTAAAATTAAAACCGAAATAATATATTACAATACAAGTGAAGGAATTGACAGTTTCTTTCACTCATGTAGCAGAATAGCGCAGTATTTATGAGATCCCACCGATTTTCATGAATATTGTGGGGTCACCTCACTAAAAAGTTTAAGAAACACTGGTCGAGATCAGCAGTTTCCAATATTTTTCATCTGTGGAGCCCTAAAAAGTCGACCCTCTTTAGGCGGAACCCTGAGACCTAACGAACACATTAAATTAGCGATTGTTGTTGTTTCTAATGCCATCAAGGCCTGTTTAATGAAACCAAGCGAATTTAAGGCAGCGGGTGCGTTTCTTGTTTTTCAGTGGCGCTATTTTTGACCAAAAATACGACTTCAACCACACACACGTCACAGTCCGTTTATTGGAAGGACACCTTCATGCACCCATTCACCCACAGATGAATGAATGGATTTATGAATGGGAATCCACAGGAAGTAATTTTGAGCTGAACCAGAGAACGATCAATTTCCAATTCAGTACCCCTAGAGGTAGGATTTGTTACGGGAACATGGAGAACTTTATGACCCGATAGATTTAACGTGTACCAGTTACCATTTACTACACGGTGAGTCCTCAGCTGGCTGATATCGAACTTAGGATCTCTTGTTCATGGGCCCAAGGCTTTACCAACCAGGCTATCCCGGATCTATTAGTAAATGTGAACATGTAAATTAACGAACCACTATTATTTTGAAGATATGAAATAATCTAAATTTTTTAATTATTTTGAAAATATTTAGTGAATGAACAAAGAAGGAATTTTTTCATCATATCATTTTATCAGCATTAGTCATAAAATTGGGGGGGTTCGCGAGCAGGTCGTCGGGCTACCGAAGCGGGGGAGCCATCCCCTCCGCAGAGGATCAAAATTGTGATGGCATGTCTTCGGATCATCCTCCGGGATGTTTCCCAGACCGTCGCCAATAGCCCATTGTGCAGCTCTAGTGCGACGTAAATTAACAACAACAACAGCAACAACAACAACAACAACATAAAATTGGGTTTTATGTCAGACTATTAAAGTCGCAGGTCTGGAACGATACCTACTCTAGCTCTTATTTTAATTTTAGTTCCTTCTTAAAGTGAAAGTGGAATGAGATGAAATATGTTTTCCATTAAATTCAAAACAAAAAAGAAAGAAATATCAGAGTATATTTCTTCACTATTGAATTCGGCTATTATTATTCGATGCGAAATAATACTGAAATTTTTCATAAATGCAAAATATCTTTTTCATAATTATATATTACATTACTTTAGAAAGAAAAATTGTTTTAAAATTTTTTTTTATTTCGTGCATTTCAATTCAATTATTTCATGAAAATAACGGAAATATTAAAAAAAAGGAAAATTAATTTATTATAAATTTAATTTCTATTTTAAAAATTATAACTAGTTTAAAAATCTCAGAACCCATGTGAACCCTTCCACGGAAACTTGGGGCTCCGTGGAACGCCACTTAGGAACCGCTGGTCCAGATTCCTAGCAAAGAACCAAACTTAACAGGCATGATTAATTATTAGACACGCTTAATAATTATTTAAGTAGCATATTATTTGGAGGAGTTGCTGTGCAGCAATATATATATATATATATATATATATATATATATATATATATATATATATATATATATATATATATATATATATATATATATATATATATATATATATATATATATATATATATATATATATATAAAATCTCTCTTCGTGGACCTCTGAAATTCAGAAAAAGTATTTCAATACCTAATTTTTAATACCTTTTTTTGGGTAAAATTCATAGTGATCGATCAGTCTTGTCTCTATACGCTCTGCAGGGGGGAGATAGCGGGTTCGAATCCCGCTGAAATTCTGAACTTTAATTTGAGTATGTTCTTCAACTTGACAAGGGCTAATAAGCCGTGTTTGTAATGAGCTTAAAAGTCTGCATACGTATGTATAACGATAAAGAAGCATGCCTTTAGCGTTAAATCCATTTTTCTTAAAATTCGTATTTATGTACAAAATAAAAAGTTAGCTAACAATTTACTGCCTCATGACGTGTTTAGTAACAATAAAGTTTTGTTTCACAGATCTTTTCTTATTTTCAGCAATTCAATGCAAAACCAGAACGTAATATATTTTGCAGTTTCAAGCATGCAGAGGCATAATTAGCACCTCTTGATAAGTACGGTACTATCCACGACCTACAGTGCTTTAGAAACCCTTGTTTGATTTCTAGCTATTATTTTTCTTGCTTTTTTATTTTCTAGCACTACTTGATTTTGTTAAATTGAATCCGTACATCGTTAGGCATGAACCAAGTTAATCTTATTAAAAAACCAGTGTTGCATCTCTAGAGGATTGTAAGTTATTCTCTTGTAATTGCATAAGTTCTCCAAAGACTTCAGATTACGAATCCTTTCTGCAACACTTCAGGACATTAAACTTTCAGCCTCTCAGGTTTCATTTTAAATTATATAGAAAATTAGACTCGAAGAATCACGTATTACACTAACAATAGACCCCTAATAATCTTTCTTAATTATAACCAATTCCTTTCCAGATTACTGTTGTTGTAGATCATTTACGTCGCACTAGAGCTGCAGAATGGGCTATTGGAGACGGTCTGGGAAACATCAGAAAACATACCACCGCAATTTTGATCCTCTGCAGAGAGAACGACCTGCACGCGAAATCGAGCACTTTACAGTAGAACAGTTTAACAAGGACCAATATCGTACACTCTCGGTCCCTACCCAGACTGATCCAAGTGGTCACCCACCCGCACACTGATAGCAGCCAGCGATGCTTTAACAGCTTTGTAATGAGCACTCAAGCCCGCATATGTATGTGTAACAACTATTTTTATTGATTGCATATCGTATCGGGAAAACAGAACCGGGGATCCTTCAGAAGATAAGAATTTGGACGGTATGTCTTCGAATTATCCTTAGGAACGTTTCTGAAAACCATTGCCAATAGCCCATTGAACAGTTCTAGTGTGACGTAATTAAAGTACAGATGCTACATATCAAGAAAAATCCTATCTAGCTTCAGTTTAAAAGCTTTTGTTGTTTCTAATGCTACTTGCCAATCCAGCAAGCCTGATTTTATATATTATTTTATATCCGTCGTTGAACAGCCAACCCAATTTTTGGGTTTACGACTACTAATGTTCAACTCCGTAGCCTTGTAATTTTGAACCAACACAGGAGACAAGGAAACTCCTGGATCAGTATCCCCAAAGGTATTGATTTGTTATGGGAACACGGAGGACTTTACAACTCGACAGATTTAAAGTGCGTCAGCCACCATTTACTACACGGGGAATCTTCGGCCGGCGAACTCACGAACTCTTGGACATGGACCCAGTGCCCTACCAACCAGGCTATCCCGGCCGGCAAGCAAGCCTGATTGGTGAAATCAAGCGTATTTAAGGCAGAGGGAGCGTTTCTTGTTTTCCAGTGGCTTCATCTATGCCCAAGAATACGACTTCAACCGCACACACGTCATAAGCGCCGTTTTTAAATTGGACTCATTCACACATCAATTCTTTCAACCACAGATCGTAATTTTGATCTGAACGAGAGAACGATCACTCTCCAATTCAGTACCTCCAAAGGTAGGTAAGTAGGTACTTTTTTTACGTCGCTCTAGAGCTACACAATGGGCTATTGGTGAAAGTCTGTTGTTGTTGTTGATTTACGTCGCACTAGAGCTGCTCAATGGGCTATTGGCGACGGTCTGGGAAACATCCCTGAGGATGATCCGAAGACATTCCATCATAATTTTGATCCTCTGCGGAGGGGATGGCTTCCCTGGTTTGGTAGTCCGACGACCTGCGCGAAGTCGAGCACTTCACGGTAGAACAGTTTAACGAGCACCATTACCGTTCACCCTCGGTTCCAGGCTAATCAAAGTGGTACCGACCTGCTCACTGACCGCAACCAGTCATGCTTGACTTCGGTGTTCTACTGGGAACCGTGTCTTTACGATCCGTCCACTGCGGGACCCCCCAAAAGTATGATTTGTTATGGGAACATGGAGGGTTTTATTACCCGACAGATTTAACATGCACTAGTCACCATTTACTACACGGGGAGTCTTCGGCCGGTGGTGATCGAACTCACGACCCGTTGGAAATGGCCGTACTAACCTAGCTATCCTGTCCTTTAGTTCAAAAGCTAATTGGTAATTACATGCAGGAACAGGTGCATAAACTTTAAAACCTTTGCTTGCATATATTTTTTTTTATTGATTTTATTTCCTTGCATTAGCACCTAACACGACTGAGAGACTTAAAATCGACACTGTGTCAAAATGTCATAGGGGGCCTCCCTGGCCGAGCGGTATCGCCGGTCCAAACTCTCTGTTAAGCGTGGAGGTAGCGGGTTCGAATCCCGCCGTAACCCTGGATGTATTCTTTGTTATGTCTTTCTCTGAATTGTTCTATCTGTATTTTCTACTTGACAATGACTTATAAGCCTATATTGAGCACACAAGTCAGCAAATGTATGTAATTTCAATAAATAATAATAAAATGTCATATTATGAAAACACTGAAAAACACTCTATTAAAAGCGAACAGCATTCAAGTGCTAAATTGGTACTGAATGAAGAGTTTCCATTTTTAAATCTTCAGATTTTTTTCCACTGATTTCAGAGAGCGGACACGTGGCTTTCTTTGACCAGGTCCTTTGTCTAGGATCTCAATTCGCCACACTGATCTTTACCGTTAATGAACGAATGAGTTTTTCGGTAACTTTGCCATCATAATCGTAACCGTTAAGTGGATTCTGATTGTGTTCCCCTTCAGAAGTTTTCAAAAATATTTTTTTTTTCTAGAATATTGTTTCAGTATGTCCGGTACCTCGTAAAAACCTTTAGTCTGATTTGTTTCTAAACAAAGTCCTTAAGAATCAAAACAAAGTTTGGAGGTGATTCTTTGGTACTGAAGGGCGTTAATAAAGCATCGGTTCCCAAAATATTAGAAATGTCACCTGGTAAAAAACACCGTTATAGTACTACGCCGTTGAAGTCAGTGGATGATTATTACAAAGAGTACGTAACGTCATTAATCGAAAAAGGAAATAGTGAACATATAACAGAGTACCTTTCTAAGCAATGTGATGGGTGGAAACGATTATATCCTAAAACCCATGCTGTTATACTTGCTCTGACTTCTGGTGCGCAAAACCCTGCAGAGAGTCAATCTCAATCTTCTGGTGCGGAAAACCCTGCAGAGAGTCAATCTAAATCTCTGAGAAATACTGGAGAAAGATCCCTATCTGATGTTACTGCAATTGTTCATCAGCTACCAGAAGTATCTCTTAATTCTCCATCAACCAGTGGAATGAAACTAGATGAATCGATTCAAAATCCAGAAATAAATCCAAGCACCGCAGTTATTGCATCTGTTGAGATTCCTGAACAAAAAGACACTGGCAAAAAGCGATTTCAATCTCAAAGTTGCACTGGAAAAAAATCTCGATTAGATACTGCTTCACCGCGTTATAAGTCCCCACCTCTGAATTCTCCTAGAACCAGGGCAATAATTCAAGATGATTTGATTCAAGATACAACGACAAAGTCAAGAACCGTAGTTACTGAACCCGTTGAGATTTCTGGAGTGGAAGGCGCTAGTAAAGTTCTCGATGCCACTTCAGTTTGTCATCAGCCATCACAAGAACCTCTAAGCTCTTCAATCTCTGGTGACATGAGACCAGCGGATTCAGCTGAAGAACTATCTGCAAAATCCAATCCAGAATCTATTACACTCGCGAAAATGCCATCGAAAGAAGCGATTGTCTTAGCACGGGATGAATTTGTTCAAGAATTAGAGCGCATTGTTACGGATTGCGAGAATCAGATGCCAGCAGGACCAGTGAGTGGACATGAGAACGATGAACTAAATGCGTTCCTGACACAATTCACAGAAAAAATCCAAAAGTTTCGAGAAACTTTACAGAAATCATTGGCTGTAATTTCCGAAATGGAATTATCGCCATTCCTAAATATATCGATATTATCAATACTGCAATTAAATGTGCTTAATTCGGGAATTGATGTCGAACAAAAGTGGTTAGAATTCGCACATTTACGTGAAGGAAACTCAAATCTCGATATGACAAATATGACCCATCATTATTACGGCTGCTGGTGTTATTTCGGAGCGTATCGGGATGCAAGTGAAAAGTACATTAAAACCATTCCTAAAGAATTTTATCATAGAGAACATCAAAACTCTTCTGAAGTTCCCTGAACTTTTGTGCATAATTTTGTTGGAGGATTAAGATATATTGTAAGTTCTAATTTGATTTAGTTGTAATAGTTGCTGTTTTTTAGAATATTTGCATGCAATAAATATTTTCTTAGATCACAGTGAATTTCTTTGTAAATAATTTGCAAAATATCAGTCAAGGAATTTTTTTTGTTCTCAATTTTAAATATTTTTGTTAGAAATGTGTATGAAAAGTATTATCCGAAAGAGGATAGGGTATAATTTATACTACATAGAATAAAACAAAAGTAACGTAAATAAAATACAAATAATTACACAGAAATAGACATTTCAGTATTGTAAACAAAAATCTTTATCAGTGTATGAACACCCCTCATTTGTGCTCTATTAAAGTTGTTTTTGCTTTTTAATGTGTAATATGCTGCAAAAGTTCGTATGCTACAGTTTTGCGTTCCTGTTAGAACAACATATCTATTTCTCACTATTTTACTGGAAAATTTCGCATTTCTGAATTGTTGAAAGTCCTCTTTACTCATCTTCTATTTTAGTTAAATTTTTGAATTTTGTTTTCTCGACAACTTTTTTTTAAATTACCAAACTTGTTCTGAATAATGGTGGGAAATAGTGGTCGTTTTATTAAGATAAGGAAAAATTGCACTAAAGCTTTTAGAACTTTTGCAGATTTAAAAAAAAAAAAAAAGCATAAAAATTATGTAGTTAGTAATTTTGAATGATTAATTGACTGTGCCCGATGCCTTACAGAAATCCGAACAACCTTTTCTGTTAATTACCTCCCTACTTGTACAGAACGTTGATAGCAGATCTTCATCTGCCATATGTATTTCTGTTCTCGTAGTTTCAGTTCATTTTTGGATTGATCTTCAGTTCTGAAATCCTTAGTTTTCAAAATTTTAAACCAAATTTTTTAACAAAATTTTGTAAAGCTAGAGTCAGAAAAACTCGTTTCATGTATGATACCACGAAGGGAGCATCGTGCAATCTACACGACAACGGTTCTAAAGAAACTAAACCTTGCTTCCCGACCTAAATTATCAGCTTCGGATACAAATATTCTGCAGCGAAAGGATATGTTCGAAGACTTTGAATGATTTATTTTCACAACCAAACGAATCAAACAATTTGGTTAGGGAACAAGGTATTCCAAAAACACTAAGAAAACAAGTGTCAAAACTAAAGAACATTCTGAACCAAAAGGAAAATTAGATTCATCATTAACCCCTTGACATACGAAAACGTCTGGGAGACGTAATTTGGTTCTTATGTCAAAACAATAATTGACGTGTCTCAGACATCTTCAACACAGAGATACCAATTTGCTCCAGACAGCAAATAAAATTTTTTAAAGTGGTAGTTTATCAGTTGTGATTCTTGGTTTAATAAATTCAATTTAGTTGATTTTTATCCACTACTATTTCTAAATAATTCGTAGGCTTATATAATTCACCACTTTATTGTAGTTATGAATGTTATACCTTTTAAAAAGTAAACAAAAATAGTCAAATATTTTCAAAATTTAGTTTGTAGTTGTTTATCGTTTTATTAATTATTTTGGCTGTGTCCGAAGCAGTTGGCATTTCTGTCGACATTCCGTTGCGAGTTGACAATCAACGATCGTTTCTCTACCAAGAAATTAATAATTCCGAGAGTTTGTTTAGTGATATGTCAAGGGATTTAATGGAAAATTTAAATGGAATTATCACCAATTTTAAATGTTATGTCGTTATTAATACCAGATTCATGTCCAAATAGATCACCAATTTTAGTTGTTACGTCGTTATCAATACCAGATTAAGTCTAAATAGATTATCACCAATCTTAATGTTAATCTTAATGTGATTAAAGCGGGAATTGATGTTGAAAAAGTGAAACTGGAATTTTCCCATTTGCGTTATGAAAACCTGATATCCAAGATTGTCCCCAGCTAGTTTAGATTGACAAACGCCCATGATTGCCCACGCAATCATTTTTATTCTCTGGGCGATAAACCAGATAGTTTCATTAAGTTAAAAATTATTCAATTGAAAGAATCAAAAATGTTTTTGCTAGTATTTTCACAAATTTGGTTCCATAGAATGAGTTTCCCATTTTCTAAGGATATTAATTTGAACCTCATCATTTTGCTCGGTTACCATAGCAACTTCACCCATAAGCTTATCATTCGCAGTTTATCCCTTAACAATTTGCGGATGTATTTTAAACTTATCTTCCCTTCATGTTTAGTTTTAATTATTAATTACAATAATAATTGTTAATTATGTAGTTAATTACAATTTGATTATGACAAAATAGTAATTATAAATAATCATAAATATGACAACGACGAGTGTTCAAAAATAATCAAATATCATACCCGTCATATCATTAGCCATCATACCCGTGTATTGAACCCAATAAGTAAATGTACCATGCCGCTTAAATAGTAGCATTGGTCTGGTAAGGATTAAGATAATGTGAGATTTTTTTATGAAATAATAAAAGAGCAATGCTATGTTTTAAACACTAAACTTTACTTGTAAGCTTTATTTTTGAACAATTATCATTATGAAGGATGTTTTAATAATATCAAGAAATGGTATATAAATATTACGGGAAAATACCACTAAATAAGGGATAAGTTAAAAATTTATTGATAAGTGCCATTTTGTTTTATAACCATCGTTGAACAGCCGACCAAATTTTTTGGTTTAGGAATACTAATGTTCAACTCCGTAGTCTTGCAAGTTTGAACCCTATCCAGAAGACAAAGCAACTCCTGGATCAAGTATTTGGGAAAAATTTACCTTCGTGGAGGACTTTTTGATGGAACTAACACGCATTTGCGTTACAAGAGTGGAAAGCCCCGAAAACCTCCCACGGCCAGCCTGAAGGCAAGGGGACTCTAAAACATGATGCGTCTACCACTGAGGATATTTTATGTCAGCACTGCTGTCGGTGCTAGCCGGAGGCTAAAATCGTATCAACCAGCCATCGCTGGGATTCGAACCAGATCACCTCATTGGAAGGCTCTATCCCCTGAGCCATCATGTCTCGATAAGCACCATTATAGTTTATATTAATTTTATGATAAAAAAACAGCCAAAGATATATTTATCTTCCTTGTTAATTGATCACATCATGTTTTTTTCCGTCCTTTGAGAATATATAAAATGGTAGAGGCAATCATCTTACTTCCATTAATTTAACATAAAGTGGAAACATCTCATTTTATAGTTATTACATTATGTTAGCCACCCATATTCAAAGGATGATCTTGTATATTTTTTTGTTAATAACATTTGATTTTTAGCGAATCCGGTAAAGGGAGATTTTGGAGCACCAACAAATATGGAAATTCCACTAAACATTCCATAGCGCGGAAGAAGCGGGTTCTAATTTGTGCTATTTGTTCTTCGACTTGACCAGGAGTTATAAATTATATTTTGAGATAACTATATATGCCTGCTATATGTATTTATAACGACAAATGAAATAAGTAAATAAAATTAACATATAGATTTCTGCATTAATTGAACATTGTCCAGCTCTGGTGCGACGTAAATAAAGTACCAACCATTAATAGGGCCTTCATAGGAATTAATCATTGACATAATTGAAATTGAACTTTTCCAACGCATGCTCTTGACTAACGCTTTATTTTATGATAGTGTGACAGTTTTGTGTCATCGTCTTAAAATATTTCAATCGTTTAATAACTCTAAATTGCATTTATTAATTTATTGGTTTGCATACATGACAGCTTGTGTGTTCTTCTCAAATAGAAAGACAGACAGCATAATTCAGAGAAAGACAGCACCAAAATACATCCAGGTTTACGGCGGAATTTGAACCTGCTACAGATCGTTTGGTGGGTAATACCGCTCGGCCTAGGAGATCCCCCCTCTACGTTGAGTTAAGTTGATGACGATGAAGAGGATCTATGTTTCTCATTTTTACCCTCTTTGCCTCGAAAGGTCCCGCAGTGGACTGATCGTTAAGACACGGTTCCCAGCAGATCACCGAAGTCAAGCATCACTGGCTGCGGTCAGTGAGCGGGTGGGTGGCCACTTGGATCAGTCTGCGTAGGGACCGAGGGTGTGCGGTATTGGTCCTCGTTAAACTGTTCTACCGTAAAGTGCTCGACTTCGCGTGCAGGTCGTCGGGCTACCGAAGCAGGGGTGCAATCCCCTCTGCAGAGGATCAAAATTGTGATGGCTTGTCTTCGGATCATCCTCAGGGATGTTTCCCAGACCGTCGCTAATGGCCCATTGTGCAGCTCCAGTGCGACGTAAATTAACTACTACTACTACTACTTGCCTCGAAAGAGATGAATTTGAGTAGGGGCCTCCGTGGCCGAGCGGTATCGCCCGCCAAACACTCAGTTAAGCGTGGAGGTGGTGGGTTCGAATCCTGCCGTAACCCTGGATGTATTCTTTGTGATGTCTTTCTCTGTATTGTGCTATCTGTTCTGCTACTTGACAAAGGTTTATAAGCCTTAATTGAGCACACAAGCCTGCAAATGTATGCTGTACCAATAAACCAATGAAGTTGAGCAATCGTTAAAGTAGCCGAGCAGAGGAAAATTTCAGAGATCCAGAATGAAAAGCTGATTCATCCTACAGTTTGTAGCTCACAGAATTGCGAAAACAAATTTTGTGCTCTAATACAAATTTTGTGCTCTAATAGTTGGGCAACAGAAATATAAAATAAGCAAGATAGAAAAATTCTTAACTGGAACACACTTTTCCTCAGGTAATCGGAGTGGCTTCAGAAGTTAAAATTAAAAGTTACGATTCGTTTAGTTTAAGTAAAGCTTAAAAGAGTAGGATACACAGGTGTAAGTAAGAATAGGATTCATAGGTAATGGAATCGTTTAGATAAGCTTACAAAGAACACTTATTTTTTCAAAAAGTTTTCATTTGGGTCGTATTAACAACTCTAAATGATTAGTAGTTTTATTCATTTATTTAAATTACTTATTTTTACATTTACATGTGCAGATTAGTCTCCTCATTTTAAAATGCGGCTCGTCTAGATAAGAAGACACATACATTCACTGTTATGAACCCGCTACCTCTAGAATACAAAACCGTTAACAGCAAGAGGGCCAGGGTGACTTCTATTAGCAGTAATACCTCAGAAAAATCACTAAGGTGACCAGCGTCCTCAAAAAACTATAAAAACTGGCATCAAAATTTCTACAAGAACATTCAAAAACTCACCTCTTTACCTTTTGAAAAAAAAAATTCTGTTAGAGAATGTCTGCAAGGGACATCTGTTTTATGAATAATAATTTGGAATGATAAAGCAAGTAGTTTATCAAATATTTGTATGGAATTTTACTACCGGTTTCTTAGTTTCGTATGGACGATGATCAGTTTATAAACCTCTGACAGACTCCCCGCATACGAAATGGTGACTGATGCAATCAAATCTGTCGGGATCACTAAGTCCTCAAAGTTCACATAACAAATCAATACCTCCGGGGGTACTGTATCGGAGATTGATGGTGCTCTAGTTCAAGTCAAAATTAGGATCTCCTGGTGAATGGATGGTGTGTGAATGATTCCTCTTTGTAAAAAGGGGTGTGACGTATGCATGTTGTCTCCGGATCATCCTTTGAGATATTTCCCAGCCCGCCCATTGTTCAGATTTAGTGCTACGTAAATAAAAGTACCGTGCCGTACTGTCTCTAATGTGGCGTTAATTATCCAATCAAATCTACTAGTTCGAATACCGAATTAGCCTTGAGGGGATGTATCTTTATAATCTTCTTCTCTAAACTTGTGCTATCTCATCAAGACAAGAGTGAATAAGCCGTATTTTGTAAAGAGCAGACAAAACTTCACATATACGTGAAACAATAAGTAAATAAATACTGCTGATGCAAACACTGCATCATCTCCATATAGGTCAGAGAGCAAACAATGGTAATAATCACTCACTGAAATTCTTTACGGCTCTGAAATCACCAGAAACATTGTAGTAGAGTGGTGCAAGTAGGTTCTGACACCCAACCAGGAGTACTGGCAGGTAGTCAACCCTGGCCTATACATACAGTGACTCTACCGATATGCTGACAGAGTTAATATAACGAAATATTTAGCAAATACATTGCGTTGAGCCATAGTGACTAAAGGGAAAGAACATGATAGCTGGTGGATACGAATTCCGCACCCGGCTCCAACCAACAACAGTACTGACGCAAAATACCCTCAGAGGTAGACGGATCATGGGTTAAATGCTCCTTGCCGTCAGGCTAACCGTGAGAGGTTTTCCTCTTCATGTAACTCAAATGCGTGTTACTTACATCAAATAGTCCTGCACGAAGGCAAATTTCTCCCCATACTTGATCCAGGAGTGCCCTTGTCATCTGGTTTGGGTTCAAAATTACAAGTCTACGGAGTTGAATATTGGTAGTCGTAAACCCAAAATACCCCAGGCTGTTCAACGACGGTTATAAAATAAAATAAAATACATTACGTTAAAAAATAACTTCATGTTTGCATGCAATATCCAGGATCAAGTTGTATTAGTTTATTTGTGGCTATATTTATCAGCAGATAGTAAATAATACAGCAACCAAGGAAAATGGAATAATATTAGAGGCTTACTAATCTACTTTAATTTTTTTTTTACTAATGGCAGGCACTGAACTACTTTCATTTTCCATGAATTGATCCAAAGTTTTATTCTGGTGCGGTGTTTTATGTTTTTCAGTAATTTCGGAAGCATTTACTGGTACTATTGTCGTTCCACTAAATGCTCTGAAGCATTAAGGTTGCAGGTTCAATTTTCATCGTTGTATTTTTGGGTTTTCTTTTTCTACCTGTTCTTTCCCCGCACTAAATTCAGTATCGTACCCAGGTTTTTAAGGTCAAGTATTCGTAACCGTGACAGTTGAAGGTGGAATCTGATTACGCAACTCGCTGGTATTCTTGGAACAAGTTCTCAGCATTTTAGTCGAACGAAATATATTTACAGAATTCGGATTTAGTGTGCGCTAGTCTACTTCAAATATATTTGTGTTTTTTTGAACTTCCTATTAATAATATGTCGCAAGATAGAGAGAATGCCCCTTCTGAAGACATTATGGTGCCAGAGATTTCGTCATCTACCTCTGACATTTCTGAAACGAGAGCTCACCATTCTTCAGATGATGTGATGGTGGCGACTGTGGACAGTAGTGTTGCATCACCAATATCGCAAGAAGTGGATGATGACAATTCCGATGATCTGATAGTTGAGGCTGGGGACAGTAATGATGCATCTCCCTCAATATCGGAAGAAGTCTCAGAAGAATGTTCAAATGCAAGTGATATGATTGTCGGGACTACTGGCAATAATGAGGGATCATCATCAATGTCACAAGAAGTTGATGATGAAAGTTCCAATACGGGTGAATTTATGATCGAGACTCCAGACAGTGACGATACATCATCAATGTCACAAGAATTCGTTGATGAGTATCCAAATGGAGGTGATATGAGGGTCGGGACTAAGGAGGACAGTAATGATGCATCACCAATATTCGATGAAGTCGCTGAATGTTCAAATACAGAAAATATTGGTACTGTGGAAGACCACAGTATTGCTGGAGAAATCAGTGAATTGGTATTGACAGTATCCATTGCGAATCCCGAGGATCTCCCATGTTCAGAAGACTACAATATTTCTTCTCCAGTTACTCCTCCGACGCAGATGGACACTTCCAGTTTGTCTGTCGATCAAACTAAACAAACAGAAGACAGCAAAAATAACATTTCGTTATCTCCATCAAAGAGACGTCACTTATCTTCGAAACAGGAACCTGAATCCAAAAAACCTAATACTTCGAAAGAATCGGACGAGGAATTGTCAGTCTGTAACTATGACGTAAAACTTGAAGAAAATCTTGCTCTTCAGTCCCCAGTAGATTTACCGGAATGTGTTGCTGAAGTTGTGCCTCAAAGTATGAGAGATCCTGTACTCGGTGATTTAGAACCTAAAACAGACACTCGTGAAGGTTCTACAGTATCAAATGATTCCAATAAAACCCCAATATGCGAAGTACCACCTATATCAGGTCAAAAAAATCCCACAAAAGAAATCCGCAAAGAAAAGCCGGAATGTGTTGCTGAAGTTGTGCCTCAAACTATGAGAGATCCTGTACTCAGTGACTTAGAACCTAAAATAGACACTCACGAAGGTTCTACAGTATCAAATGACTCCAATAAAACCCCAATATGCGAAGTACCGCCTATATCAGGTCAAAAAAATCTCACAAAAGAAATCCGCAAAGAAAAGCCGGAATGTGTTGCTGAAGTTGTGCCTCAAAGTATGAGAGATCCTGTACTCGGTGACTTAGAACCTAAAACAGACACTCGTGAAGGTTCTACAGTATCAAATGAATCCAATAAACCCCCAATATGCGAAGTACCGCCTATATCAGGTCAAAAAAATCTCACAAAAGAAATCCGCAAAGAAAAGCCGGAATGTGTTGCTGAAGTTGTGCCTCAAAGTATGAGAGATCCTAAACTCGGTGACTTAGAACCTAAAACAGACACTCGTGAAGGTTCTACAGTATCAAATGAATCCAATAAAACCCCAATATGCGAAGTACCGCCCATATCAGGACAAAAAAATCTCACTAAGGAAATCCACAAAGAAAAGCCTAAATTCTCAGCTTTCTTTAATAACATACGACTTACTTGGGAAACGCTCATGGAAGAATCTAGTGACCAAGCCATAAATTTAAGTTCCAGGGATATTCCATCTGGATCGAAAGATACAAGCCAAAGGCCATTTCAATACAAAGAAGCCATTGGTGGAAAATCTCAATTTGAAACAGTATCTGCTGGTCATCAACCACCACAAGAGTCTACGAGTTCTGAAATTTCTAAACACGCGGAACAAAGTGATTTAATTAGGGATACAGCACAAAATTCGTTCCCAATCCTTTTACCTGTTGAGATTCAACCACTTACACGAGATAATTTCATTCCAGAACTTGAGTCTCTTGTAGCCGAGTATTTGAAGGACATGCAGACAGAAACGGATGAACCCATCGTTGAAGAGCAATTGAGAACATTCCAAATACAATACATCGAAGCCATCAATGAATTTCAAGGTGCTTTGGAACAGACATTTTCTCGCATTCAAAATTTGGAGCTTTCCCCAGACATGAATGTATCGTCTTTAGAAATGATCTCATCCGACTTGTTGATAGCAGCGGTTCGTGTTGAAAAAGTATGGCGAGAGTTTAAAGTGTTGCTTGCTGAAAACTCAGACTCCATTAATGTGATAAATATGACGCAGCATCGTACTCGATGTCTTCAATATTTTGATAAGTTTATACTTGAAATTTTAAGGTACATTTACACCCTTCCAGAAGATAATCCTAGAGAATCTGAATTTTAAATTTTTTTTGGTAATATTTATGTGCAATTTCGTCAAGCATTTATTAATTTCAGGTATTGTAAATGCTTATATTTGGTTCTGTTTGAAGTAATGACAAATTTTTTAAATTGAAATTTGTAATGTGCTTCCAAACTATCATAGCCGTGAGGTGCAAGTCGAAAAATAATCTTTTTGAAAATTTTATTTGTCTATAGTGTTCTGTTTTCTCCTGTAGGATTAGATACTGTTCTAAAGAAATAAGATATCTAAATTCTCCGGACATTTATGTACAATTTTGTAATGCATTTATCAATTTCGGATATTGTTTATGCATGCATTTGATTTTAATTGAAAAAGAAATATTGACGATTTTTAAATAGAAACGTTTAATAAATACTCCTAAGTATCATAATGCATTAAAAGAAAAATGTTAATTTCAAATTTTTATTAGTCCATAATATATGTTCAAATTGTTGATTCCTGTAGAAGTAGATACTAGCCAAAAGAATTAAGATATCTAAATTCTTCGGACATTTATGTACAATTTTGTCATGTATTTTATCTACATAAGATATTATTAGTGTTTGTTTTATTTTAATTAAAAAATGCTTGTAATAAATTTTAAATGAAAGCAAGTTTTTAAAATTGTCAAGTAATATAACTATGTGGTTTTAATAGAAAAATAATCATTTTTAAACTTTTCTGTTAACGATAAATGTACGAATTGAAAGAATCTGTAAGAGTTTACAATATGCTAACGAATCAAAACATCTTAATTCTACAGAATTTTATGTGCAATTTTATTATGTATTTATCAATGTCAGATATTGTTAGTGTATATATTTGATATTAATTGAAGGAAAATAACTATTGACACCTTTTTAATAGAAATTTTTAATAAATATTCTGAACTATCATAACTTAGCGTTTTTTTTAACTGTGTGATATGGTACTTTTTTGTAATAGTAGCAAAGGCTCATTATTTTCTTATCTATAATGAAGATTCGAATTGTGATTGATTGTTCCTGTAGTTAGTCCCTTATTTATTTCTTTTAATAACAAAAGGCATTCAGAGAGAATTTTCTGTGTTTTTCTTCTGGTATAGCATTTATTTCTGAAACTAAAAACTTCAGTCTAAAACAAATTTTCTGCAGTTATAAATTTTAATGACTGATTGCAAATAACGTTACATTTTGAGTATCTCAGGTATAAATTGCAGCAAACAGCTCTTTATTACAGAGGTTATGTAAGATTTTTTCAATTTAAGTTACAAATAAGAAAACTATTTGTTTTATTTAAATGTAATAAAGTTGTATTTTTAGTTATAACAAAATTCAATGTCTAGGCTGTGCATGTAAGTTAGGTAAAAAAATAAACGGACCTCCCTGAATAACTTTTGATCTGATGATCTGATCTTTACGTTCTAGGACTCAATCTTAAAGGTTTGAGGAGGAGACCTCAAGTATGCTACTTAATTAGGTACTTTAAAGTACTTTCTTCGAATAAAGAAGTCTTTTTTTTTTCAAGGATTCAGAATTCTGATCTCCAAAATAAAGGGAGTAGCCGGAATCTGGGAGATTTCCAATAGTTTGGTCCGGAAAGCGAAGGCTCGAAGTTTGAACCCCTCAATGCCAATTTTATTTTTAGTGTTTTTCATCATATCTCAAAGATAATATATCCAAAGATAATCCCTTTCGAAATGTAACTTTTATTAAATATTTATTATCTTTTTTATAATTTTACTTAATAGGGAAAAAATTGAATTATGAAGTAAAAAATTCTTCACATAATTTTAAAAAATGTAATTTTAAATTGCAAAATAGAAAATTTGAGCGGAATTGGCCGAATAGATCTTGAGAAATCTAATTTTAAAAATACGACTTTTTCAATTGTACGGTAGAGTTAGTGTAGTCTGGAATTTTTAAGTAATTCTTGGAGTTTCTTCCCTTTGATTATATAGCGGGGAAACATTTTTTTTTCAGTTTTATTTCTACAAGTGCTTAATCTTACCAAATTCGGGTAAGAGGGTTTCAAATCGGAAAGCAACATTTTTTTCAAAAATATTTTTAGTTTATTTTTATTTGAATGCTGAATTTTATGAAGAATGCATAAGTTTATATAAAATACATATTAACTTTTCCAGCTCCTTTTGAAAATAACACACCCCAAAAATTTTTTTATTGTATCACATCATAAACTGATATGTATTATCGCCTTCTTCAAACCACTTTCTACGTAGCAGAGAAGTGGGGACAAGTGAATTTAAAAAATAAAAAAAAATTTCCGGTTCAGAGTCTGATATTAAATATCATAAAAACTGGTTTGTAAGAGAAAAACAGATCGCAACCTTGAAATTAGCAATGCTAACGTATCTAATTTTTGTTTAAGAAAAAAGTAATCTAACAGTAAAAAATTGTTCCCCAGTATAATGGAAGGTGTTACAAAACATTAAACAAAGACATATATTTCAATAATACAGAGTTGCATCCATTTTTAAATGAACGACGCAAGTAACTACTAAGAAATTTGAAAACTGATTTCATGACGCACTTTATTTAAATGCATTTCAGTGAACTTTTAAAATATTAAGAGTTTTTATTTCATGGAATTTAGAAGGATATAGGAATTTGATAAAACTAAATAAAATACTTTAACTGTCAAACATTGAAACTGTTTCGTAATCTTCGAAAATGTTTCCGTAATCTTTATTTGCAATACGCATTTTTCAATCCATTGGCGTTTATAATCTTCAAACATTAATCTTGTAGTAATAAATGAAACACGCGACTGAAAAATATACACTTTTGTGTGTTTGTTCAGTTAAATTCCAACGTAAACACATTTAGATAATTGATAGAACAAACATCAGCCTAGAAACTATTTGTTCTTCTCAATCGTTGGTCATATTTGAAATAATAAAAATTC
Organism: Parasteatoda tepidariorum; assembly: GCF_982258835.1. Classification (NCBI taxonomy): domain Eukaryota; kingdom Metazoa; phylum Arthropoda; class Arachnida; order Araneae; family Theridiidae; genus Parasteatoda; species Parasteatoda tepidariorum. The sequence goes on along the minus strand of NC_141763.1, from coordinate 61,408,005 downwards.
AAGCAGACTATTTAACAGTAAAGGTATACACAATTGTTTTTCGAAACTTTTTCACCGAATGGGGAAAAAGCTACAACTTAAAACCCTTGGGCAGAATTTTTCGGGCTTTCTGTGACAAATTTCCATAGCACTAATTTTTTGCTTTAAGATACTTTTAACTATAACAATCACTAGTTTAAAGTAACAGAAACGTTTCGTTTACAGAAGAAAGTATAGAATAAAAATGCATAAAAATTTTTAATTGCAATTTTTTTTTTATGTCTACTATTATAGGCGATATTCTCGCATCTTGTAGGCGGAAAAATGCACTAATTATTTCCTCTTCGAATTTTGTAAATCTTTATACAAATTAAAATTCGTAAATAAATTAAACTATAATAAATTAAAATTCGTGCATAAGTTCTAAATCGTAAAATCCGTACAAATTACTCCGAAAATAAGGATCGACTACGAAATCTCGCGAATAGGAATCTTTAAAAAAAGATAATCAAATAAGTGTATGTAAAACACGGTGATCTTTAAAGGGAAAAAAATGAAAGAACATTTCTAGAGAAAACTAATTTTTAAACTTTCGCGATTTTTGAATTTTTCTTATTTTTTTATATTATTAATTTCGAATTCCAGCTGAAGGAAGAACATTACAGATTTTTTTAAAAAAAATCTCAAATGATAATAGAAAAATCATGATTATTTCTTTCCCCTCTGACGAGCAAGAAAGAAATCTTTAAGAAAAAGAAGAAGAAAAAAACATTTTTCGAAAAATTATGCAGAAAGGAAAATCTAATTTTTTTCTTTCCCAAATAAAGAATCTTTCTGCAAAAACTTTGTAACGTTCTGCGACAATGTCACAGTGTTGCCGCAATTCTGCACGGGGAACTAAGGTACCTAACACTAAGGTAAAGCTCTAAATTTAAACTATATATACCATCTGGCAATAAAGAATTTTAAACAGATAAATATCTTAACTATTTAAAAAGAATCGCTAGTTTGGTGAAATTTTTTCCATCTAGATGTAAAGCATTAAACTTTAGATGCAGATTTTTCATCTAACATACTTTTCATACTTGTTTATAATTTTGTATTAATTTATGTCAAAAAAAGTGAAAAATATATCAAGAATTTTAATAAATTATGGTTATGATATACAGCATGCGACACCGCTGTCTTTTCTGTATTAAAGGTAAAATCTTCCAGACACAGCTCACGACCAAACTGTAATTTTTCAAACAAGAGCTATTTACGTTATTTGGATCTAAGAGAAACATTTATTCCTCGTTGAAATTTCTTTAATTTACAAAATCAATTATTGATAAATTTTTGATTATGGATGGAAAAAAAAAATTCCAATTTTTTTGTATTTTATATTTTAGTACAAATATAATTCCGATGTTGTAACAGAAATTTTTGTAACTATCAGACTGATTTTCATAATTCAAAAATACCAAAAAATATTTTTACTTGTAACTAGAGTGTTAGATCAAAGGGACACAGCTGTATCATCAGCTGTCCCAAAGGTACAAAGATTGGCGAAAATTGACCTAACAGTTATGAATAGCTATTACAGACTCATAACAGTTATGAAATAGCATAATATTTGCTCAAAAGCGTTAATTCATGCAATGGTTGAGCCTTCGAAAAATAGCATTATATACTGTTGACAAAAAACCCGGTTTCAATCGCATATCACAACCTCTTTGAGTCTTTACGGCTGCCACGATTCCAATGCTCTTTAATGATATTTCCACATTTTTTTCTGTTCGTTCAACTTATCAGTTTCTAACTAGCTAAATTTTATTAGCTTGAATGTTTAATGTAATTTATATAGGTTCTATATATTTCCACGTGTGTTTCTTTTGTTCTAAAATTTGCAGTTTAGAAAAAGATTTGAAAAAAAATAAATAACGAAATTAACAATGATGACAACCAAATTACGACGATTCATAAGAATGAACCGTGATTGCTCAGGGGATAGAGCGTTCGCCTTCAAATGAGGCGAACCGGGTTCGAATCTAAGCGATGACTGGTCGATATAAATTTCGCATCCGGCTTGCACAGCCCACAGTGCTGACGTGAAATATTCTCAGTGGTAGACGGGTCCATTTTATTATAGTAATTTCGAAATGTAATAATTTTTTTTCATAATACGGTCGAGCAAATTTTTAATTGTAACGTAGGCAAGTTTTTACATCGTTTTCAGCTATGTCAATTTAAAGATCTAAATATGCGATAACTAAGCCCGGTGGTTTTTAAGCTCTTTAATTTAAAAATAAAGCCATGTTTTGAATTTTGAATTTTTTGCAAACTATTCTATTAAGCCCGTTGGGGGATAGAGCGTTCGCCTTCCAATGAGGGGAACAGGGTTCAAATCCCAACGATGGCTGGTCGATATGAATTCCGCATCCGACTTGCACCGCCCACAGTGCTGACGTGAAATATCCTCAGTGGTAGATGGGTCATGGGTTAGAGTCCGCTTGCCGTCAGACTAACCATGGGAGGTTCTCGCAGTCTTCCTCTCCATGAAACTCAAATGCAGGTTAGCTCCATCAAAAAGATCTCCACGAAGGCAAATATCTCCCAATACTTGATCCATCAGTTGCCTTGTCTTCTGGATTGGGTTCAAAATTACAAGGCTACGGAGTTGAACATTAGTAGTCGTAAACCCATAAAATTGGGTCGGCTGTTCAACGACGGTTGTAAAATAAAATAAAAATTCATAAGAATAATTCTAATGCAGCTGGAATAAAAAATAATTTTTAATTGTTAAAATCTTAATTTTATTTTGAGTTTTATCAACTATTGGCGTTATGGGAATTTTGGATTTAAAAATAAAGCACAAAGTTATCCCTTAAGATTTAAAAAAAAAAAAACTTTTTTCAAGCTAATAAAAATGGTCGTTTCATTTTTGTGGATACAGCATGCATATAATTTCTAATCAAACGAAAGAACTAGAAAAGAATGCTTTTAATGTTTCGTGCAGAATTACACAGGTGTGTTTAATTTCCGAAAATGGAATTTACATCACTACTTATATAATGTAATATCATGCAATTTGAAATTACAAACTGAAACTATAAATCTTTTAACGAAAGTGCTCATATAAAAGGGAGCTGGACATATTTCAAATTAGCATTGCGTCAAGCCCTTTTTCAAGGATCAACATGGATTGGTTTACTCGTTTTAGACTTTCTTTTCTTATGTCGATATTCACTCATAGCATGATTGCACTGGGACAAGCTTCGCCATGGTCAAGCTTTAGAAATGCTAACGCTTTCGTGGAATCGTTTTTGGAAAGTGTTAGCCAAAGTGGCGCTTTTACGCAACATCAACTTGATGACATGGATTCCATTGGCGAGACTATAGTAAGAGCTATGAGTGTTTTGGGAGGAAATGAAACTCCCAGCAAATTGCTAGCTTTGAACACCGCCTTTGCCTCTGCTGTAGCTGAAATCGCTATATCGGACTCAGGAGGACAAAATGTTGAAGAAACTACTGATGCTATAGCGAATGCATTGAGTTTGGCATTCTATGAAACAACTGGCAAAAGAGATGATACATTTGTAAATGAAATGAAAAGTCTAATAAACGCGTTTGCAGATGCTTCAGCAAATGCTATTGTTCATGAACCTGCTAACAGCATGTCTGCTTCAGCAAAAGCAACAGCTGCAACGTCTGCACAAGAAATGAAAACAAATGTACCGGTTAAAACTGGAAGACAAAGAACCGAAGCTTCAGCATCAGCAGTTGCTTCTGCAGCTGAACTTAGAGAGAAACGCCCGGACTCCAATTTACTAACCACACCATTAACGCTAAACAGATCCGGTAAAGGTCCAGTAAGAACAGCGGGTAGTCCTGAAAAGAATGACCGTGGAACTAGTAGACCTGCTATTACACGACTTCTAGCACCAACTGAAGCAGCTGATAATCCAAGAAGAAATGTTGAGCCTAGGAAATATACACAGGAAAGAGTTCCATCTGCAGATCTTTCGGCAAGACTTAAAGATTCTGGTCCAAGTGGGTATAAACCTAGTAATAATGGACCAAGAGAAGCTGAACCTGGGTATGCTTTAGCCACAGCTTCCGCAACAGCAACAGAAGAAGAATATAGTCCTAAAGAACCAGATAGAGTTCCCGTTGCAGAATTCACAAATCGTGGTCCAAGTGGATATAGGCCTAGTGACAATGGCCCAAGAGGAGCAGAACCCGAGCGAGCTTCAACTACAGCTTCTGCTACAGCAACATTAAGGGAATATAACCCCAGAAGAAATGAAATGACAGGAGTTCCAGCATCAGATCCCGATTCAAGACCCACAGATTCTGGTCCAAGGGGAAATAAACCTAGTGTAAATGGCCCAGGAGAAGCTGAACCTGTGGAAGCCCTAACCTCAGCATCCGCTACAGCAACAGGAAGGGAATATAGTCCTGAAGGAAATGTAGAAACAGATAATGTTCCCGCTGCAAGATCCACAAATCGTGGTGGTCCAAGTAGATATAAACCTAATGACAAAGGCCCAAGAGAATCAGATCCCAAGAGAGTTTCAGCCGCAGCTTCTGCTACAGCAAGAGAGAGAGAATATAGCACTGGAGAAAATGAAGAACCAGACAGAGTTCCAGCTAAAGATCTCACTGAAGGACCCACAAATTTTGGTCCAAGTGTGTATAAACCTAGTGATAAAGACTCAAGAGGTGCAGAACCAGCGAAAGTCTTAGCCACAGCTTCTGCTACAGCAGTAGGAAGAGGACTACTTCCTGGAGGAAATGAAATTACAGAAAGAGTTCCAACAGCAGATCCTGATTCAAGACCCACAAATTCTGGTTTAAGTGGATATAAACCTATTGACAATGGGCTAAGAGAAACCGAAACTGGGGAAGCTTCAGCTACAGCAGCAGTAAGGGAATACAGTCCTGAAAGAAATGAAAAGCCAGACAGAGTTCCTGCTGCAGGATCCACAAATCGTGGTCCAAGTCGATATAAACCTAGTGCTATAGGCCCGAGAGAAGCAGATCCTACCAGAGTTTTAGCCACAGCTTCTGCTACAGTAAGAGCAAGAGAATATACCCCTGAAAAAAATGAAGAGCCAGACAGAGTTCCAGAAGCAAACTCCGCATCAGGACCTACAAATCATGATCCAAGTGGATATAAACCTAGTGATAATGGCTCAAGAGAAACCGAACCTGAGGAAGCCTTAGCCACAGCTTCCGCTACAGAAAATGAAGAACCAGATAGATTTCCGGTAACAGATGCCGCAGAACGTAATCCAAATGGTTTTAAACCTAGAGATGAAGGCCCAAGAAGAGCTGAACCAAGGAAAGCTTTATCTACAGCTTCTGCTACAGCAACAGGAAGAGAATATAGTTCTAGAGAAAATGAAATACCAGACAGAGTTCCAGTAGCACATCCCGTTTCAGGACTCACAGATCATGGTCCGATTGATCAAAGAAATGATGGTTATGACTCAAGAGAAACAGAACCTGAGGTAGCTTTCGCCACAGCTTCCGCCATCGCAAAAGAAAGAAAATATAGTCCTGGAGGAAATGAAATTATTTCCGAACCTGTTGAATATGAACCACGCAGAGTTACAGCAACTCCTTACTCAAAATCAGCAGATCATGATCCAAGTGGACAAGGGCCTGGTGATTATGGCCCAAGAGGAACAGAACCTGAGAAAGTTGCAACGGTAGCTTCCGCTGCAGCAACGGTAGGGAGTGTTGGTCCTGAAGGGTTTGAACCAGTTATTACCAGGCCTGATGAACCTAGACAAAGTAGTTACGCTCCGGTAAAATCTGGTGTAGCATCAGCAGCTGCTTCAGCCGTCTCAGCTGTTGGACGCAGTAGTCCAGTCTATGAACCCAGCGATTCTAATGATTATCCCACAGATGGAATAGGATCTGAAGCAGTCACTTCAGCGGTAGCAACTGATGAACCTGATAAATATAAAAGCTATGAAACTAGAGCTGTTAGTGATTCATCTGCGACAGCTTCTGTAATACCCGAAAGAAGACTTAGACCTATTAGGTATGAGCCTAACGATATTATTGCCTCATCTGCGTTAGCAGCAGCTTCAGCTCTGTCTAAATCTGCTGCGGGAAGAAGAATCTCCTCTACTACGTCAAATTTAGTTTCTAGTAAACCTGATAATGTTTCAAATATTTCTAAAGCTTTAGCAAGTGTAATTTCTCAAGTAATCGCCACCAATACGAGTGCTTCAGGCTGTGATGTGCTTGTTCAAACACTTTTTGAAATTGTTACAGCTTTGATACATGTCCTTAGATATGCTCGTATTGGAAATATCAATTATGACGATTTAAGCGAAACTACTCGAATGGTAGAGCAGTCAATTTATGAAATATTTGGTTGATCTTTAAAATTATATTTTTAATGATAATATACAATGCACTGCAACGGGCACTTCAACGAACACAATTTTCGCATTTATAAAGAATAATTCGAAAATTGACCCATCATTGATTTATTCAACTAATTGTTCTACAGCTTAAACCTAGCGAAGGACATCCGTTAGCTTTCCCTTTAGAATAAAACTTTTTTCGTTACGAACCTCTTCAGATATAGTTTGAATACGATAAGGGTGCAAGAGTTCATTCCTTCAGTTTAAACAAAACTATACCTCTACAGGAATAGTTTTGTTTAAACTGTGGGAATGAACTCTTGCACCCTTTTGAAATTCAATAAATTAAAATTTTTATATTGATTTTAAACGTGATTAACTTTTTATTTTGAAAGCATTCAAATAATACTTAGGTTTCATCTTTTCTAATTCATACACCGAGCACAAAGCTAATATGCGATATATTTCAAATTTAATATATGATTAACGAAAGTATTTGCTTAATAGAAGTATAGTAGGAGATAAAGCGTTAAAAAAAATGTAAGAAAAAATTTTACAAAAATTATAGAAATTTGAAACTAAATGTTTTTTTGTTTACATATATATTTAGAAAAATTTATAATTTTCTTAAGAAGTTTTAAAAATTAAATGATATTAATAATGCAATTTTTTGTCGAATGTCGTTGGCATTAATTAAAGTCTTGAAATTGTGCGTAATGAATGACAATTCTTGAAAAGATTATAGAAATTTGAAACTAAATTTTTTTTGGTTACATATTTATTTAGAAAAATTTTGATTGAAGCATGATTTTCATTTAATTTTCTTAAGAGTTTTTAAAATTTAAATGTTATTAATATTGTATTTTTTTTTCAAATGTTCTTGAAATTAATTGAATTTTTGAAATTCTTTGTATTTAGTAGTATTAAATTCTTGAAATTGCTTATAATTAGTGACATTAAATTCTTGAAACTGTTTGTGATTCATGTAATTAAATTCTTGAAAGCAGTTGTAAAGATGTTTTTCAAGATTGCAATAAATAAACGAAAATAGCTTACAAATCTGGACCAGCATTTCTCAAATGGTGTTCCGCAGAACCTTAGGGTTCCATAGAAGAGTCACAGGAATTCCAAGAGTTTAAATTTTTTAATTCAGTAATAATGCTTGGAACTTGTAATTATATTTATATCATAGCAATAATTTATCTGATAGTTTGATTATTTTTACGAAATTAAGTAAAATGCCAGTAAAAAAAGAAATGGCAAAATTCATAAAAAATAGCATTAATATTTCTCGCTGAACTTTGCTATTCAAAATAAACCAAATTCTATTCAAAATATGACCAAATTCTTGAATGATTCTCTGATAATATTCTCAACATTTATAGGAGTCATTTTTCGAAAACCATAATTCAGCTTATTTTATTCAGTTTGTAGCTAATGAATGCACCAAAAATAAATTCAAAAATGGAATAGAGGCTCACGAACTGGAACTGTTTGACGTAAAACTTATTTTATTTGTTATAATTAATAAAACGGCTATTGAAAAAAAATTTAATTCTTCACTTTAAATGTTATCAAATAATTAGTAGTCTTTCTTTAGTCAATATGCTCACGGCTGCTATTAAATTTTATTTATATGTTTGGGGTTCCACCAAAAGATGCTTGACCAATTAAGGTTCCACAGCTGTAACACATTAGGAACACAGATCGAAACATGACGTTAAATAAAAATGACGTTTTGATTTACTAATTCATCATTGCATAGCTCAAACTACTGAAGCGAGAAACATGAAATTTGGACTATGGGTTCCTCGTACGGCTATCTGAACCTGAACCTAAAATTGAACCCATCTAGAAAATGAAAGAACTGCTGGATCAAGTAAAGGGAGAAATTTTCCTTTGCGGAGGACTTTTTAATGGAACTAACCCTCATTTGCGTTACATGGAGAGGAAAACCACGAAAACCTCCCACGGTTAGCTTGACCACAAAAAGACTTTAACACACGATCTGACTACCATTGAGGATATTTTACGTCAGTACAGTGATCGGTGCGACCCAGGTACAGAGTTTTTATCTATCAGCCATCACTGAGATTCAAACCCGGTTCACAGCATTGGAAGGTGAATGCTCTTTCCCCAGAGCCACCAAGGCTCGACAGGTACTAATTGAAATAAAATAAAAATAAGTCATGCATGAAAAAGCTAAATCAATGCAGAAATAGTACTAATTCGCTTGGAAGTAACTTAAAAATTCGCCCTGCTATTATTCTCTTCAATGATACTTAATTAATTTTGATAATCGACACTACTCATATTATGCTAAGTAAAATAAGTTGTGGTAAGAGTTACATGTATGGTAAGTTTTAATACGTATCACGTTCGCATATACAGGTACAAAGTATTATATATATCTTCCGCGGATGATTAAAGTTGTGATCACATGTATTTCGAGCATAATCAGTGATCTTTCCTAGGCCGTCGCCAATAGCCCATGGTACAGTTCAAACGCGACATGCTACTATTACTTAATAATTCCCTATATAAATCTAGGGGCCATCCTGGTCAAGTGATCTAGTCCTTCCAGAAAGCGCTCTGTTGCTTTGAGGTGACGGATTGGAATCCAGCCTGGACGTATATTTGTGATATTCTTCCCTAGTTTGTGCTATCTGCTTTTCTACTTGACAAATTAGCCGTATTTAGTAACAGGCATACAAACCAGCATATGTATGAGTTAAATTAAATAGATAAATAAATAAAACTCCCACATAGATTTAAAAGTTTGTGTGCTCGAACGATTAATATCCCTTAGCTATTGGGAAGGTAGATACTTTAGTTACACCGCACTAGAGCTGCACAATGGGATATTGGAGACGATATGGGAATCATCCCTCGGGATGATTCGAAGACATGCCATCGCAATTTTATTCTCTGCAGAGGGGATGGCTCCCCTGAGTCTAGATATTGGGAAACAAGTAACACAAATTAGAGTCCCGCAGTGTCCTGATCGTTAAGACACGGTTCCCAGCAGATCACCGAAGTCAAGCATCACTGGCTGCTGTCAGTGTGCGGGTGGGTGACCACTTGGATCAGTCTGCGTAGGAACTGAGGATGTGCGGTATTGGTCCTCGTCAAACTGTGCTACCGTAAAGTGCTCGACTTCACGCGCAGGTCGTCGGGCTACCGAAGCGGGGGTGCCATCCCCTCCGCAGAGGTTCAAAATTGTGATGGCATATCTTTGGATCATCCTCCGGGATGTTTCCCAGACCGTCGCCAATAGCCCATTTGCAGCTCTAGTGCAACGTAAATTAACAACAACAGCACAGATTAAAGAGGAGCATTACAAAGAAACATTCAGTGTTATGGTGAGAATCGAACCTGATATCAATTCCGCGTCATTGTGCTTGGCTGTGAAATGATAATAATCATACCACAACCTTATGACCCTCTCTGCCAGACGTTGTGTTTTGTTCAGTTTAAAGCTAAAGCATTATATGCTACCTCAGAGAATATAGAAATAGATTAAAATAGTTTTAAGTTTGACAGGATAAATGGCCTCTACAATTGAATATTCAAATCTATTATCAAATTAATGACCCGTAGACACATTTATTTATTCATTTATTGGTAAGCATACATGGAGGCTTGAGCGCGCGCTTAATTACATAAGCACGATTATAAGCATTTATCCAATAGAAATACGGATAATACAATTCAGAGTAAGGCAGCACAAAGAAACATCCAGGGTTACGGCGGGATTTGAACCCGCTACCTCCTCGATACATCGACAATACAATTCCAATTAACGAAAATGGGATGAGCACAGTCTCCAAAAATAAATTGGACGTAAATATTTTATGTAAGTTTCCAGATCTTTCAAAGTTTTGTTTTTCTTATCAGTTTCTTGAACCAGACCCTTCAGAGAGATATAGATTTCGAGTGATATTAGAGAGGCACCTCGACTTCCAAACAATACTGGAGAAGTTTCTCAATCTCGAAATGATACTGGAGAAAGATCTCGAAATGATACTGGAGAAAGATCTCGAAATGATACTGGAGAAAAATCTCGAAATGATACTGGAGAAAGATTTGGAAACGATACTGGAGAAAGATCTCGAAATGATACTGGAGAAAGATCTCGAAATGATACTGGAGAAGGATCCCGAAACAATACTGGAGAAAGATCCCGATACGAATCGTTTAACGGGCTATACTGCTTTACCGGGAAGACTTCCACGTAGACATAGTGGCCTCGTAAATATTTATTTTTATTATTTTAGGTTCATGCTTAGCTTCTACATTTTTATGAACACACCATCTTCTATGGAGAACATGATTTTAGGTGTAAAATTGGTCCTTTTCTGTAAGTGCATAGCCTCCCTCTCGATGCAAAGGGTACGAAGCTGTGACCTTTTCTACAGTGATATGTGATGTTAGTATTTAGTTATAGAATCTTAGTATCTACTATTTTATATATATATATATATATATATATATATATATATATATATATATATATATATATATATATATATATATATATATATATATATATATATATATATATATATATATATATATATATATATATATATATATATATATATATATATTGTTATTACTCGTTATAACTCGTTTATAACGAGCACAAAGGGACCGTAACACGTACTCGTTAAATCCGAGTGCTCGTAATAAACGGGTACTTAAGACAGGCGGGCAACCAGAAGAGGGGGGGCGGCTTGGGAGGTCAAATGATTGAATTTACTTAAAATTTAATTACTACTTACTTACTTTAATTACATTAATTAATTTAATCGCGTTTTTTTTATTTCGAGCACATTTCTTATCATTTTGAAAAAAAAGATAAGACAGAAAGACTAGAAAGATGAGAAAAAAGATTACAAGACGGAAAAATATTGCTCGCTAAAACCGGGTCTTGCTCGTTAAAAGCGACTTCTGTTCCATAGACTTAACATTGATCCAACCAAATATTCTCGTTTCCCTCGGTAAATCCGAGTTCTCGTTAAATCCGAGCTCATTATAAACGAGTTCGACTGTATATATATGTTGGCTTGTGTGCTTATTACGGAGTGCAGTTTATAAGCCCTTGTAGAACTAAAGAACAGGCAACACGAGCTAAAGAAAGACTAACAAAGATATGTCAGGGTTAAGACTGGTTTCTAACCCGCTACATATACGTTACAAAGCGTTGGGCGGAATGCCAATCCAGTTATCATTTTTTAATAAATAATTTTAAAAAAGCATTATAACCGACTCATCCCAAAAAGGTGCTTATGAAAAGTTTTTCATTTCTTTCAGAGTTTCCTTTCAGTTGATCACAATTTAGTTGCACAATTTCAGTTGGTTACAACGAACTCATGAAAATTCAAAGTTAAAAAGATTTCGCTAACAAGATCCACTGTAGTTTTAAAAACTCATCCGTATCATGGCTTAAAACTTTTGTTTCTTAGCTACTCATATCTAACTGTAACTGTGGAGGGGATAATAAATCTCGAGCAATACTAAACTTAGTAATCCACTTCAATTCATGCAATCCTAAACAATTTGTATAGAAGTTTTTAAACTGTTTAAGTGTTTTTTACGAAATTGGTTTTTAATTTTTACTGATCTATTGGAAAGAATTTTTGTAATTTTTTTAAAACTATTTCCAAACTTTGGCTTACTCAATGCTGCGAGACATACATAATATTCACAACTTTGACGCAGTCAATGATAAAAATGAAAAGCTTGGAATTTTGGAGTCCAACTCTCACAATATCAAAAAGAGAACTGTTCTTTCTGCGTCCGATGTGTTAAAGCAACTAAGCAGCAACTTGTCTGTTAAAGCAACTGAACAGGAGAATACCCAACAAGAACAGAAGTTTGCAGGTACTCCAATAAAACGACAATATCTTTGTTCAAACGAAAATTCGGAATTCGAACCTGATTCAAAGAAACTAAGTACTTTTTCTAAGCAGAATCAAGACACACATAATATTCTAGACTTTGACACTATTCAGGATAAAAACGAAGAAGCTAGTACTTTTGCATCCAAAGCTCACAATATCGAAAAGAGAACTGTTCTCTCTGCGTCCGATCTGTTAAAGCGACTAAGCAACAATCTGTCTGTTAAAGCAGCTGAACAGGAGAATGCTCTAAAAGAATGGAAGGTTGCAGGTACTCCTACAAAACAATATCCCTGTTCAAACGAAGATTCGGAATTGAAATCGGATTCCAAAAAACGAAGTGCTTTTTCCGAGCAGAATCAGAAAGCCCAATATTGTCCGAAAATTATTTCTACTGGAGCAAATACAGTATTCGTACCTGAAGTCACCAGTGAAGAAAAGTTTTCAAAAGAATTCTTCGATAAATTCATTAATGAACAGTTTAAAGAAAATCTTACTTCAGTACTATTCGAGGATGACACTGAAATTAGTATTCAAAGAGCGATTGAAGAAAGTTGCAAACTCAGGAACCTAGAGCCTAGAACAGACTTCCGAGGAGAATCCTCAGTACCGAAGAGCACCAACGAAACCTCAATATTCAAAATACCCGAAATACCAACTAGGAGAAGAAAGCGTTTAAGTGCGGAAATAGTATCGAGATCAGCAAATAAGCCACAAAAAATTAAAAAATTTAAAGATTCAAAAAATAAAGTGGCCAAAAATGTGAAACCTCAGCAACCACAAAAACGAAACAAAAGTTCGAAGCGTAATTCTCCTTTGAATACAATTCTAATTAACGAAAATGGGATGAACACAGTGTCCAAAAATAAATTGGACGTAAATATTTTATGTAAGTTTCCAGATCTTTCAAAGTTTTGCTTTGCTTATCAGTTTCTTGAACCAGAACCTTCAGAGAGATATAGATTTCGAAGTGGTGTTAGAGAGGCACCTCGACTTCCAAACAATACTGGAGAAGTTTCTCAATCTCGAAATGATACTGCAAACATTTATGGATCTCGAAATGATATCGGAGAGAGATCTCAAAATGATTCTGGAGAAAGATCTCGAAACGATACTGGAGAAAGATCTCAGATTGATACTGGAGAAAGATCTCGAAACGATACTGGAGAAAGATCTCGAAACGATACTGGAGAAAGATCTCGAAACGATACTGGAGAAAGATCTCGAAACAATGCTGGAGAAAGATCTCGAAACAATGCTGGAGAAAGATCTCGAAACAATGCTGGAGAAAGATCTCGAAACAATGCTGGAGAAAGATCTCGAAACAATGCTGGAGAAAGATCTCGAAACAATGCTGGAGAAAGATCTCGAAACAATGCTGGAGAAAGATCTCGAAACAATGCTGGAGAAAGATCTCGAAACAATGCTGGAGAAAGATCTCGAAACAATGCTGGAGAAAGATCTCGAAACAATGCTGGAGAAAGATCTCGAAACAATGCTGGAGAAAGATCTCGAAACAATGCTGGAGAAAGATCTCGAAACAATGCTGGAGAAAGATCTCGAAACAATGCTGGAGAAAGATCTCGAAACAATGCTGGAGAAAGATCTCGAAACAATGCTGGAGAAAGATCTCGAAACAATGCTGGAGAAAGATCTCGAAACAATGCTGGAGAAAGATCTCGAAACAATGCTGGAGAAAAATCCCGAATCAATACTGGAGAACTATCTCGAAACGATACTGGAGAAAGATCCCGAAGCGATACTGGAGAAAAATCCCGATACCATGCTGGACAAAGTTCTAAATTCTATAACGACACTGGAATGTTATCGCAATCCCAAACTGTTGCTGAAAAGGTAATTCCGCTTCGAAATGATAATCAAGAGGCATTTCTATCTTTTCTTAACAATCAAACGCAAGATAATTATCTAACCTTTCTAGCTAATGGATTAGAGAACATAATTTCGAATGGATTGGTACTGTTAGAAAATCATATACACTACTGGCATTGCACACCGTGTGCTATCACATCCTGGTCGCCAAAATTAGTAAGTGTCCTTCACAATTTGGCAAGGCATCGCAGCCCAGCAGTGCGCGATTATTTAACACGGCGTTATAATTCAGAACGTCGGCGTCCATTATCGGAAATTCGAGAACGATTCGTTGAAATTTTGGTAGCAATTGGATACGGAATGATAGAAATATTCGATGATCTTCGGTATATTCTTTCATGTGGTAATATACGAGAAGATCATTTAATGATACCAAAAATCATGAATTTCTGGGAAAAGACAGAAAACGATTTTACGGATTTGTGCAATGAATTTTACAATACACGTGAGGATTATCATAATTTTTTTGAAGTATGGACAAGCATGAATGAACATTACATGAATGTCAGAGAAATTTTTTCCACATTTCAGGAGTGTATTATAAATATATTTGAAAGTTTTTGAACCTGCAATTTTTTTTAATGTCTCATGTATTGTGTAATGATGAGAAGTGGATTTTAACTTCAACGTAAGTTTTTGTTAAATTTGATTTTAATGCTGCTATATGTTGTGTTTGAAAAAAATCTTTTTTTAAATCAGGATTATGAAATAAAATTTTAAAATTGTCACAACTTTGTTTCGGGATTTATCTTGCTTCAATTTGAAACGATTAGCTCCTTTATTCCTTAATCGTAAAAATTTTGTTTTTAAATTTTTAGATCCATTTTTTCTGCTCTGTTATATGGAAAACTTTTCAAACTGAACAACTTTTAATCCAATCATCTCATCTTTGCTAAGTGATTTGAAGAACCTACCAGCTAATCAATTAGTGCAAAGGATATATTAATTTTTAATTAATACAAAAATGCATCCTTTGGGTAAACCTAACTGTAATTTATTTATTTATTATTATTTATTGAGGAATTTAGGCTTTTATACCTGGCTAAGGTCAATGCACCCATAAGCGTTGCGTGAAGGGGGGGGGGCACACTTTTTGTTTTTAGAAAACTGCTTGTCTATTTTATGTATAGATGCATATTAATTTTTTAATATGTATGCATATTTACATATATTTTTGTTTTTAGCAAACTATCGATACAGTTTCCTGAAAACAAATATGACCCCCCCTCACCCTATGGCTATGTGTATTATGTACCTTTATATTAACTACAAAATATAGTTTCCAATAGTTATTAGATTTAACCATAATTCCGTCATTTTATAATGTCTTTACCGTTTTTGTATTTTGGCATTTTGTGGAAAAAATTGAGCTAATCAAACTGTCTTACTCATTTATAAGAACTCAATTATTGGAAGATAATTTTATGCATAAATTAACTTTTCCTAACAGTTTATAAATTTGTATTTAAGAGCGATCAATCCTCCATTTGAATTATTTGAAATGCATATTGTTTTAAACTTTAAAAATCCGAACTCTTACGAAAACTTGAATAGATTTTGAGAAATAAAATTTTAAATGAAAGTTAAATTTTTATATTACAGAAACTATTAAACCGGTTCAGTTTGCAATTTAGTCTGTATTATTCAAAACAAAAAAAAGCTAGATATTAAAATTTTAAACTATTTTCAATTATTAACTGCTAATATTGTAGCCTTAAGTACAGTAACGCATCCTTCAGTTTAAATTAAACAAGCCTTCGAATAGCACAAGCATAAAAATCTTTTAGTTTCTTTTTTAAAGAATATTTTTGTTTTGCTTGTCCTATTAAAATAATTCTCAATTAAAATAGCAAATATGCTCAAAATTAACATTTATTTTAAAGTTCCGCCAAATTTTCAACCTTCACCAAGGTTGCAAATTTGTCGCAGCGAAAATTCCCACCGATTATAAGTTCTAAAATCGAGATTTTTTTCAATCCGCGAATTTACGTGAAAATTGGTTAGAATTTCAAATTTATTTTTAGTTTCAACTGTAATCTAACGGCAGTCAGAGCATTTCTTTGGAGTTTCAAAATTGATAATAAATTTGATTCATGATTGATAAAATACATTAAAATATCAATAGTAAAATGTCAAATCTAAAAGTATCTTAATATTTGAGGATAAATTAACGAATTAAATGCTGACAAAAGCAACAGTCTATGAATAAACTGCAAGTTGAGTTATGGAAATTGATTATGTTTTGGAAATCAAAGACTAGTCCATTTTTTTTACTAGAGCATCATTCGAATTGGCCATATTTGATGTTTATTAGTGTCTTTAACAAATAACACGGGCGCAAAAGATCGTTTGGCAGTGAAATTAGACTTTTAGTAGGTATATACTTTTAAAAAAATTCGATGCAGGTGTAGCTGATATAATCGGTGAAGAACCGAAATTGCCCAACTCTGTCTTCGCAAATTTCTTCAAAGAGCTTAAGCCATACTATTTATTGTAACACATAAATATGTTGGCTTGTGTACTCATTATAACGACAGATACTAAAAACTTGTCTAGTTGAACAGATAGTACAAATTAGGTAAGGGCATCACAAAAATATATCCATCGTTATGATGAGATTTGAACCCGCTACATCCACTCTACAAAGCGTTTGGAGGACAAAGGAGACCCCTTAACGTTATGCTAGCTACACGACATTTTTTTAGGGGTAATCATTTTGGAACTATTCTTACTGCACACGAGTGATAACCTGATTGGTAATATAAATTGAGCAGCGAAAAATTTGCCAGTCAAGTTTTTATTCCTTTGCAGTGAGAACTGTTTCTAAGGATTGGAATTCATCCTTAGCGGTTATCCAATTACAGAAGTTGTTTTTAAGCATTTGTATGATATTCGTTAATAGTGTTAATTATTGTTATTGTTGTTAATTTACGTCGCACTAGAGCTGCACAATGGGCTATTGGCGACGGTCTGGGAAACATCTCTCAGGATGATCCGAAGACATGCCATCGCAATTTTGATCCTCTGCGGAGGGGATGGCACCCCCGCTTCGGTAGCCCGACGACCTGCGCGCGAAGTCGAGCACTTTACGGTAGCACAGTTTAACGAGGACCAATACCGCACACCCTCGGTACCTACGCAGACTGATCCAAGTGGTCCCTCACCCGCACACTGACCGCAGCCAGTGATGCTTGACTTCGGTGATCTGCTGGGAACCGTGTCTTAACGATCAGTCCACTGCGGGACTTAATAGTGTTAATATTTTTGTTTTGCAAGTTCGCGAATCGCGAACCTGCGTTTTTTCCCTCTCGCAGTCATAGATCGTTGTGTAAGTTGTTGTAGTTCAGTTACGTCGCACTAGAGCTGCACAATGGGCTATTGGCGACGGTTTGGGAATCACCCCTTACAATGATCTAAAGACATGCCATGACAATTTTGCTCCTCTGCTGTTGTTGTTGTTCATTTACGTCGCACTAGAGCTGCACAATGGGCTATTGGCGACGGTCTGTGAAACATCCCGAAGACATGCCGTCACAATTTCAATCCTCTGCGGAGGGGATGGCACCCCCGCTTCGGTAGCCCGACGACCTGCGCGCGAAGTCGAGCACTTTACGGTAGAACAGTTTAACGAGGACCCATACCGCACTCTTTCTCTCTGTCTACACGCAGACTAATCCAAATGGTCACCCATCCACACACTGATCGATGTCAGGGATACTTGACTTCGGTGATCTGCTGGGAACCGTGTCTTAATGAAGTGACCGCTGCGGTACCGTTGTGCAAGCGGCATCATACAATTCCAGAGAACTTCCAATTTTAAATGCTTAAAGGGTTATTCTTACTGCATCAGATTCTTAAATAAGATTTACGCATTCGCGAGCAGTTTCTTTCTCAGGCAATTTTTAAACATTTTAACGCGTGTGAAGGGGGATTGGATACAACGGATCGGAGTGAAACCGTCTCGAAGAAGAGGGGTGGTCTAGGGAATAAAGAAATACGTAGATAACATCCTCAGGGATGTTTCCCAGACAGTCGCCAATAGCCTATTGTGCAGCTCCAGTGCGACGTAAAATGAACAACAACAACAACAACAATGGCCACCTTGAGAATGACCTTTCATCATACGGGCAAGTGAAAGGCAGATTTTTTGGTCACTCTTTCAGGGACACCACATTAGGTGGGCCAACGTTGCTCCAACAGTAAGGACAGATAGTACAGAGAAGAAAAGAACGCACATGCTTTGCCCGGGATTCGAACCCAGAACCTTTCTGATTCAAAACCAGTTCCCTGACCCCTGCACAAGCCGGTCGGCTCACACAAGCTTACATATGCATGTAAATAAAATATGTTAATTAAAATTTAATGGAATAAAATTTAAGTTGGTGCATATATGAGTTGTGTTATTATTCTTGCTCACCTGCGTTATCTTAAAAGAATGAAGAGAATACCCATGTTTACGGCCAGAAACGAATCTATTATTTCCTACTCCGTGATGCGATTATCGAACGAGCAATATCGCGATTATAGGAGCCACAGATTTTCAGCTATGTCCTCCTCAAATGTGTCAACAGTCAAGGAAAACTATGTGAAGATGAATACTGAAAGGGTTTGCTGAGCCAGCAGTTGGGACATTTACAATTGTAATCACAGTGTATACTGTACTATGGTTAAAAGGAATAATGGTCTGTGATTACAGAGCGATTGATTATTGTAATCATTTACATTTTACTCTATTCTACGTTCTAGTCTGTGATCAAGATTGTCGGTGCATTCACTAACATTAATCAATTGATCAGCCTTCCAGGAAAACTAAGAAACTGGTGGTAAAATTTCTAAAAAAAAAGTATTCAAAAACTCAGTACCTTACCTTTCCAAATTAATATCAGAACAGAAATCATTTTTCGTTCATAAGTAGTTGGAAAGGTAAAATGGCGAGTTTTCGAATGACTTTCAGAAGGTTTACTACCTGCTTTTTAGTTTTCTCGAGAATTGGTCAGCTTAAACATTAATGAAAAGTGACATTGTTTAAGATCGTAAAACTTATAAACATTTAAATGTAAAACCACATAAAACACATAATTACAGAAGTGGAACTAAGTATTTGCAAACGGGGTCCACACTACTACGCAAAAGGCTAATCGTGCTCAAAAGTCATTAAAGAACTTCGATATTTGAGGAGCTAGCATTTTATAAAATTTGAACCAGCGTATTTGAACATAGATTTTAAACTGTGATTAAGTATCTTCGGGGCTCAAACCTAAGACCTTCTATTATTTATTTATCGTTGCACATGTACGTGTATATGCAGGCTTGTGTGTTCATTGTAAAATATAGCTCATAATCCTTTGAGAGTCGAAGAACAGATAGCGAAAGTCAGAGAGGGCATATCTAAGGCTACGGTAAGATTTGAACCCGCTATCTCCATGCTATCGAGTGTTTGGGAAACGGTAAGTCAGTATGGCTGGAGGGGAGGCTTTCTATATCATAGCGTTTAGTCGGTAGGCCAGGGCTGTCAGCAAGCGGCTACAGGCTCCCAGTTGAAAAATCAGGATGAGGCCACCTCGGTTTCATTTTCTCGTTTCATTAACTGCATACTGTAAGATGCAGCTGATTATCTAAAATTATTTTCACTAATGTACGATCATCGTGCGAGTACAGCTCGGATCGGTTCAGTTGATTTTATTCTTTCCACACGTTACATGTTTTTAGTTGGTAAAGTCATTCTAAAAGCATAAGGACATTAATTTTTACTGTCTATGCTATTTATATTTGTATCAAAAGAATGTCCCAAGATAAAGATGATTCTCAAAACTTCACGGATTCTTCTGAAGATGAAAAATTTGACATTTCGACTGCCAGCTCTGAGACTTCCGAAAAAATTACCGACGATGATTCCAGCAAATCAAATTCTGAAGTGGATGATAATCAAGTTGATGACAAAGGTCAGTGTGCAGCTGAAAGTTCAAGACCTATTTCACTGTCGATTGACTTACAGGAGCCTTGCTTGTCCATTAAAGCAGTCAAACAAGCAGATGTTCATCAGCAATTAAAGATCCCAGGCACTCCAACAAAACGAAGATTTCCTTTTTCGAATGAGGATTCGACATCAAATGCTGATTTCAAGAGAAGTACCATTTCTTCATCATCACAACAAAAAGCAGAAGAGTCCAAAAGTAATAATGCTATTGAATCAAATCTCCCATTGACACCTGCTGTCATAACTCGAGAGAAATTTGAAAACGAGTTTACCAAAGTTGCTGACGAAGAGAATAAAAACAATCAACATTCATCACAAAGGACTGAATTCGATTCCCAGAGCCCTACTGCGCAAAGCATTCAAAGACAGAGTGACGCCTACAGTTCAGTTTCTGATGCCGATAAACAAGTAAATATCCATAAGGAAACAAGAACTTCAGAGACTGCGACAAAACTCGGATTACTTCCTTCAAACGACAATTCGGAATCTCGGTCAGATCCCGAAAAGCAGGTCAGTTCTATCAAGCCGTATGAAGAAGTGGAAACAGACGCAACGATTGCTGCAACTACTGAGTTAAATCTCCCACCGCCACGCATTTTTATTTCTCTAGAATACTTCAAAACGGAGTTTACCAAAGTTTTTGAAGAATATAATAAAAGAAATTCCCAGCTTTCATCACAGCATCTCAAATTCTTCCCTCAGAACCCTCAAAAACAGACGGACTGCCCTAGTTCCTCGTCTGATGTACCTAAACAGGTAAACATCCAACAGCAAACAAAAGTTCCTGGCAATTCAACAAATTTGGGATATCGTTCCTTGGAGGAGCTTTTGGATTGTCCAACAAATCGGCGAGATCCCCTTTTTGACGAGGATTTGGATTCCCAGCCAAGTTCTGAGATCCTTTCCAACTCTGATGAAAATGAAGAGGTCTCAAGTACGGCTACTATTGACTTAAATCTCCCACCCTCTAAATTTATTTTTTCTCCAGCGAGATTTGCAAGAGAATTCACCAGAATTTCTCATGATTTGAATAAAGAAAATTCCAAACTCTCCTCTCAAAAAGCAATTTCACGAAGCCCTCAAACGTGGCCCGGTGATCCCTGCTCAAGTAAGCAGTCTGACACCCAACATGGAAAAAAAAGGCCTAAAACTCCCCAAAAACGTCGTCTTTCTTCTGAAGAAAATTCCGGATTGCAACCAGACTCCAAGAAATATATTGCTTCCACCAGACCGTTGGCAAAAGTCAAAGGGCATGCAAGAACTCCAAGTTCAAGTGAGTTACAACTCCCATCCTCACGCGATGTTTTCGCTCCAGAAAGATTTGAACAAGAGTTCGCTAAATACACTGGTGCAATAAATAAGCAAAATACTCAGCATTCATCACAAGGCTCCAGTCTTCAAAACCCAGATCCACGATTACGAAACGTAATATGGAATCCTTTTTTGACTATTAAGCTTAAGAATCCTCCTATAAACAGATCATCTGATTCTCAAATTGACCATGGAGAGGGACCATCTCACACTCGAAGTGACATTGAACCATTTGAATCTCCAATTAGTGATATATCATCAGAATCTCAAAGTCAAACTGGAGGAATAAATTTTTCGGAAATAGCTTGCCTTATAAACCGCCTACACTCGGAAAATCTGAAAAATCGACGTTTGGAAATTGCGACTAGACTTGGTATTTTAGCAGACCACATAAAAGAGTTTCGTAATCTATTAAATGCTATGTCCTTACCACCAATAATACCACCTAGTCATTTAACAAGATCACACAGCTTACAGGAACGTAGGGACTTAGCAAGGAGCTATCACAGAGAAACCATTGCAGAGCGTCAACTATTTTTATCACAACAGCCCTCAATCGAAATTCTTTCTACATTTGCAACTGGAATGACAGATATATTGAACGATATCCGATATGAGCTCTCAATTGCAACATATAATGCTTGGATGTTCAAGGACAGAGTAGAATATTTAATCGCTCAATTTCGCCAGAATTTTTGTGAGGAAAATGTAGGGAAAAAGAACAAGTGCAATGGTGAATCAGAAAAAGTTGTGAATGGAGAGACTGATCAAAAAGAGATGGACAAGCACGATGATGAGGATTGTAAGGATGATCAAAAAATAGTTAATGGAGAGACTGATAAAAAAAAGGAGGACAAGCACAATGATGAGGAGGACGAGGATTGTGAGGATAATCAAAAAATTGAGATCAAGCTCTATAAGGACTTCTATAAAATATTTTTAAAATTTTCTAGAGACGTAGAAGAATTGTTTAAAGGTTTAGAGCCCTGATTCTTTTAAAATTCTTCTGAAATTTTTATGTAAGTAGGATTTTAACTTTTGACAACTTGATTTTTCTTTTTATTTGGTTTTAATAATGTGATCTTTCTGAAAAAAAGTTTTTACCTGTAATTTACAATGAAAATTAAAATCACAACCATGACTGATTTATAAATGTTTAATTTTTAGACTGTGTTAATCCTCTTAGTTGTAAATTTTTTGCAATAAAGTTAAGTTTTTGTATCTTAATTTTATCTAAAATGTGCAGAAGTATCTTTTTTTAACATGAAGTCATAAATTTCAATGTTTCGTTTAAAGAACATGCTAGTTCTACAAAACCATCTTTAGAGAATATAGTTCTCATTAAAATAATTATTTTAACCTTGATGATCCTGTTTTATAGAATGTTTGCAATAAAGTTAACTGTCTGCAGTTGGAATGATTTTGTTTAGAGAATATGTTAGCTATAAAATAACATATTTAGAAAAGCATATTAGAATTATAAAATAACTATTTTAAGCAGCAAGTTGATTTAGCAATAAAATAACTATTTTTGCCCCAGTGACTTCGTTCAAGGAATGTTGAAGTAATAAAATAACTATTTTAGTCCAAGTGATCTCCTTTAGAGATATTAGCAAACTAAAAACTATTTTAACTTCAAACGATTCAGTTTAGTGAGTATGTTAGCAGTTAAATGACTATTTTAGCTTCAAATTATCTCGTTTAGAGAAAGTTAACAATAAAATACTTGTCTTAGCATTATGGTATGTGAAATCACGGTAATTTTTGTCCAACTTTCTTTGGTATCCTAAGACAATCCACAAACATATACAATCCACTTTTAAAAAATGCATTTATTAGTCAGCAGCTTTAAATAATGGAGGAAAATTTGATTTTTACTTCGAAATATGTAGCTTAGAAAAATGGAAACTCTTAAATGAGATTAAATTTTTAATTAACCCCTTTTGCCCTTGCACCATAGTATTAGAACACATTTTTACTTTTCCTTATGTTCCTTATTTTTAAAAATTTCAACGGCGAAACTTAGTGTCTCAATAATAACACATGCAAGAATAAAAGCACGTAATCAAATTTGCTCAGTTCACGGTAGCACGCCCACAGCATATGTAAAAAATTTTTTAGCAATTTTTAGCTAAAAGGTTGATGCCTGTTTTATTAGATGTAATTATTATGTTATGTAATTATACATAATAATATGAAATATTATTATATGTAATTATCCACATCTTCAATTCATTCCATATTTCAAATTAAGACACTTTATGCCCAATTTAGTAGTTTTAACTGAAAAAATGTTCTCATTTTGCTCGTGTGTTACTGTATTAGAACATGTTTCAACTAGTTTGGTAATCGACAGAATGTTATGATATTTTATATTTAAGACATATATTACATAGTTTATCTTACAAGAAGCAGATTTTTTTATCTGCCCAATTCTTAATTCTAAGTCCAAGGGGTTAATAGTTATCAAAAATAATCTCTATTTTTAATTGTTACATAAAGAAATGATGAATTTTAATTCTTAGTATTTTTGGCATGTTGTAGGAAATATTTAAAGTGTACTGCTTACTAGACTCAAATAAGTTATGTTTGTGTCCAAAATGTTGATTTCTAAGTTTTCATTATATTTTAAAACCCAGTCAAGGAGAGTATGTATTTACTTAAACAATCGGTTGGATTAAAGCTTAATAGCAGAAAAAATATTAAAATATCATTTTTAAGGGATAAAAGCACCAATCTATTGGATCCAATATATTGGACGTTAAATATCGGGGGAAATTTTTTGCTTACTGTAGACTATAAGAATGTTGCTATTGTAATTAAAAATTGTATGGAATGAAACTGGATAAAAAAAAAATTCTTGGCCCTTTGCAATGCTAAAAAATAAGCTTTCAGCTAACTTATAAAAGCTGATTTCTCAAAATGGTGCTTTTCACACTTTAACTAGTCAACTTCAAGTTTCTAACAATTTGTCAGAAAATGTAAGTTGTAAAAAAAAATGGCGAAATGTACTTTTACAACTGGAATACGATTTCATGTACCTTTCTTTTCTCATAATATTTTTTGTATTTTTTATTTACTTATTGAATCAAAAGTTTGAATTTATTATTTAGTTAGTTAAAAACTAAAAACTCAATAAAAAAAATCTTATGATTGGAAACTAAATTAGCAATCGAATGCTGTTAAAGCTTGTAAAAAATTTGATATGAACTAAAGATATCTTTGATAATGGCATAACTTCATTAGCTTGCAAAATTATTAAGTCTTTGACATCAAATTTTAATTAATCGCATTTTCATACTTTTTTTTATCATTCTGTATCATTTTTTGTTTTTAAAATAAGTGAAAAATATTCTATTCAGAATTTCAATAATTTTAGGTTGTGAAATACACCATGAAACATCTTTTTCTTTTCTTCGAAGTTAAAAATAAAATCTTCCTAATACAATAAACTTACAATTTTTCAAATTTGTGCTTATTTTGATCTAAGAGAAACATCTTTGAAATTTCTTTAATTTACAAAATCAATTATTGATACATTTTTGAATATTAATGAATAAAAAAAAGTTTAAATTACTTTTTTTTGGATTTTATATTTAATTGCAAATGTAATCAAATAGAATGTTTAATAACTTTAGTTTTTTCAGTTAGACTGTTAGAAAAAAACAAAAAAAAATTTTTTTTTTGTAATTAGAGAAAAGTGTATATATAAGGGACGCTGGTGCCCCATCAGCGTTACAAGGTTAAGAAATTGTCGACATGTCAGAAATTCAGAAAAATCAGTAGTCGAAAAAGTCGAACTTTCTGATATAAATTTTTTTTCTCTTTATCAAGTATATCGTTGTTGCTTAATCTCTTGGGATTGTTCATTTTAAGTCATATTTGCACGTATGAAAAAATAAGCTCCATGAAAACTGCAGTTAAAGTTTGCAGAAGCTTTTTCATCTCTACGCAAATGAAAGCAAATTTATATGTTTCAGTTTATATACATGTAAGCATTTTATAAGAAGATTTTCTAAACTTAATTATATAAATTTTCTAGAAAATATGCTATTGTCATGTAATGTGAAGTTAAAAAAATAATAAATTCGCTTTAAAATTCTTTTTATTTCATTTTAATTGAATCTGCTATTTTGAAAATAGTCTCAATTGGATTTTCTAAGCATCTTTTCAAGATGGCCGATCCAACTTTGTTTCATATTAGTAAAAGCTGTTTTTGCTTTGTATTCGCATGAAATGATGATTTTGTACGAATAATATGCTATTTTCATAACTGCAGTGAGTTTAAAAAAGTTACTCACGACTGTTAGGTCAGGTTTAGACTGTCTTTAGCCAGTAACCTCTATATCTATTCTGCAATTGTTGCAAAATGTCAATAAGAAGAAAAGCCACAGTTTAAAAAAAAAATGAAAAGTGTTTGTGGTCCATTTTTTCTGTTTTTAAAACTTACTCCAATGCTGCCTTATCTGGATTCAAAATTTGCAAAAAATGGGAATTGAGTTTGATAATTTTCATCTAGACAGAAGAATGTCTCAAAATTGGCGATTTTTGAAAAAGTCTAATAACATATTTCAGTTATTTGTCCGTCTTTGCATTTTGATTAGACAGTTTCCAACATTAATTGGTCAAGTTTAGTACAGGGATGTGATTGACAAAAAAGAGGAAGTTTATAACTGTAGCACTAAACATGCAAAAGAAAAAATGATATGAATTCAATAGCCAATCTGATACTGATTGCAGAATTATCTATTCAAATAAATATAAATAAATGGTACTTATGTTCTTAAATAAAATCTTGATTAATAATTTTTTTTAATAATTTAGATAACTTTGAGTAATCATGCATAGGCACGATTTTATGTATCACATCATCTTAAAAAACATTTCTGTAATGGTCAAAGGATCTTTGCGGACTTTCTCATCAGTTCTTTGTTTTTCCGATGGTCTTTCATTAACATGACTGATCTGAAGACTGCGTTTTGCAGACTTTTGATCATCAGTGTTGGTTGGACAAAAAAGTTCATTTTTCGCACAATTTTTAGAGGCCTTAGATTTTAATTTTTTTACGTGCAATTCCCTCTGAAATTTGACAGCTTTTACTGATATTTTTTTGCAGCCTCCTTTGACACCAGCTTTTTTTTTATTTTCCTTATTGCAATTAACAAGTTATTTACAGATGCAAAATATTCCCTTCGTGCAGGAGAGTCTTTAAAAAACCAGTAAACAGATGATGCAGCATGCTCTACTTCAGGAAAAGCAGCAGAGCAACCACCCCTAAAGGCATTATGCACCATGTGCAGTCTGCATTCAAGAGACTCACATTTAGTTCATTATGTCTAGCACTTTTAGGTTGACATTCGGGCCATCCATAGATAATTGTAGTAAACTTTTAGTATTTATGCACAAGCATTTCTCATTTATTTTTTCAAATAAAAGTTCAGATGTGGCATGGCCTAGAGAATCTGAAGAATAGTAGCGCGTATTTATTTGGTTACCATTCCAAAATCTTACATGACAATCCAGTTGTTTGAATTGATTTACATCATTTAGACTTTCATCAAAAAGCAGTACATAATTGGTGTCCTCTTTCACCCTTGACTTAAGTAGAGACGAAAAATATGGTGCTGTGCCAAAAACTGAGAGGTAGGCAGTTTTTTTCCCTTCACCACAATTGAAATTGCTTGCAATCAGAAAACATAGCTTTAAAAAGAAAATTTGCATTTTCACAAGATTTGTAGGAATAATGCGAGCTTAAAACCTTTAAAGTCCATAAAATTTCAGCTTTTGTAGTGAGGCTATTCAAATTAATTGCTCGATTCAAATTATAAACCGTCACAGGAGCATCACTTTGAACTGAATATGAAGTAATTGGTTGGTTAGGAGATCCAACACTACGATCTTGAGGTGAGCAAAAAGTTCTTAAATCCACAAATTTTTCTTTATTTTTTGTCAACTTTTTATGATTAAGCCCTTTCATGTGGTACTTTAAGGCTGTTTCGCCCATATTCCAAACATCGATAACTTTATTGCACAGTGAGCAACGTGCTTTATGTCGAGATTCGGGAACAGTTAGCAGCCAATCTTTATACAGTTCATTTGCTAGCCAGTCGCTATTAAGAATGCACTTTCCACCAGGAACACTTGTAGTTGTAAATACAATGTAGATGAAAAAATAATACTCGATTGCTGTTCAACGCTTAATCGAATGCATCACAATTCATTTCGGGTGCACGCGAACAGATTGTTTACATTAATTGTAATAGTAACTTCACTTCACTTCAAATGATCTTAACGCTGGCACTACTGAATGATCATTCCGCTTAGGGAACATTCACACTGTGCTGAGTCCATCGGCATGACTGATAAGACAGGCATTTTGGGAAGACGGAAGGGATGATTAATTATTTTATCCGTTTAAGAATAGTTTTTTATTTTTGTTAAAAAATTTTCAGGAGACAAAACGTAATTTTCAGGACTTAAAACGCCAATTTCAGGAGTTATGAGGGCCCTTAGAAAAAAAAAAGCTAATTTCAGGAGTTTTTCAGGCATTTCAGGAGGCGTACGAACCCTGTAGCATAAAATTTTTTTCCACGCGGAAATTTATGAAAAAAGAGCGGAAAATATGGAAAAATCTGAAAAAAGTGGAAATCCGCGGAAGAATCACATCCCTGTTAGTAGCGGTTGGGGCACTCCTTTGCATAATTTTGTCATTTTTTCATGGAAATTACTTCAGGATTTTCTCGTATTCCTCTAGAAACTTCCAAAAACTCCTCTACTTCAAGTGTAAGACACTTGAACTGTGTCTTTTTATTATTATTATTATTATTTACTTAAAGAAAAATCGTCGAAAAACCTTGCTAATGTTTCTTATACTAAATGAATCTGTCATTTTGAAGATAATTTCTAATAAATTTTCTAATAGGAAACTTTGTTTCAAAATGACCAATCTAATTTTGTTTCAAGTTAACAAAAAATAAATCATAATTTTGAATATTTTTCTGAATTATCTCCAGCTTAATAGAATTTAAGAGTATAAAAAAATTTAAAACAAGTTTTTTGGATTAAAAACAAATTTGTACGTCTGGAATAATAGAGAGAAGTGATTCCAGCGTTATACTTCGCCTGAGACGCATGATACAAATATATGTGAAAAATACTTTTTCTTAATATCTATAAAGTCTGAAAATTCTTATTACGAAATGCACATTCATAAAAATAATTTTATTCATATTCTCAAATTTTTTTTTTTCGAATTACAAATTCTAATTGTCCCTCTGTCGTGAAATCGCCATTTGTCTGATGTTTTTCATTGAAGTACATTAAGGCAAAATAAAAATTATGACTCTAAATAACTTTTCTAATGATTGAATTTTTATGTGCTAAGTGTCAATCCTAATACTTTGACAAATTGCTTCTAAATATGCTTCCTAAATAATGATAACCATTAATGAAGTAACAAAATTAGTCACTAAAATTTCCATTTTATTATAGTAATTTAAAAATTTAATAGTTTTTAATTTTTTTCATATTATGGTCGAATAAATTTTGAATTGTAACGTAAGCAAGTTTTCACATCATTTTCAGCAATGAAATTTAAAGGCCAAAATATCAGCTAAATCAGCCCGGTGGTTTCTAAGCTATTAAGTTTAAAAATAAAGCCATGTTTTGAATTTTCAGTTTTTTGCAAGTTATTCCATTGAGCCGCGATGCCTTAGGGGATTTTGCTTTCACCTTCCAATGAAGTGAACCGGGTTCGAATCCCAACGATGGCTGTTCGATATAAATTCCGCATCCGGCTTGCAACGTGAAATAGCCTCAGTGGTAGACGGATCGTTGGTTTGAGTCCCCTTGCCGTCAGGCTAACAGTGGGAAGTTCTCGTGATCTTCCTCTCCATGTAGCGCAAATCAAGGTAAACAGAAGTCCTCCAAGAAGGCAAATTTTTCCCAATACTTGATCCAAGAGTTCTCTTGTCTTCTGGAAGGGTTCAAAATTTCAACGCTACGGAGTTGAACATTAGTAGTCGTAAATCCAAATTTGGGTCGGCTGTTCAACGACAGTTATAAAATAAAAAAGTAAAACTATTTCACTGATTTCGCATAATTTTGGTTTTTTGTCATTTAAAACTACATAGTTTAAAATAAGACATGAGTCTGCTTACCTTACTATTCAAAATGTTTTCAACCATTTTAAAATTAAATAAATAAAAAAGTAATCATTAAAAGAAATTTTTTGTATGGATTTCTTTTTGGATAAAAAAAACTTTTATGGTTATATGTGAAAAGAGTTTCGATTTCTTTAAAAGGGCTGGAAATCATTTTAAAGAATCCGAAACTCTTGCAACGAATTGCGAAATTGAAATTTACATTATGGTTGCCAAAACTTTAGATCGTTCTCCTCCTTTTCCAATAAGAACTAGAACTATATTTTCAAGGTAGCTAGCTGCTCTTCCATATTTTTATAATCAAAAATCTAAATCTGCCGAAATTAAAGCTATCTTTGTTAAGAGAAAGTCTGTTTTTGTTAAATTTCACAAACTATCAGCCTATTTCAAATCAACCTTTTTTAACCAGACCCGATCATAAAAACATAAGATTTTGTTTAGATCATTCTACATACTCTATCAATAAAAGACAATAAATTTTCAAATTGAATTCGATATTATTAATCTATTAGACCCACGACATATCATAGGAAAAATACTTAAAGTTAGATTTGAATTACAAAACCTAGATAACTAAAATTTAATCAGTATTTCTGTGTCATTCCGATTCATGAAATAATGTCTATTATATAATTTATTTGCTACAAGTTAACATAATTTAAGAGAATTACACATATGCTTGGGATAAAGCATAAAGTTATAAATTGTAAAGGTATCTGAAGAAATTGAAGTGTTTTGATAACATTTCGATTATTTAGTTTTTATGGGTGAAAAACGTTAATAAAAATTGTTATAGTAAATTCTGTTGATAGTCGCTATCAGACATTTTAGCAGTAA
This sequence comes from Parasteatoda tepidariorum, assembly GCF_982258835.1. Lineage (NCBI taxonomy): Eukaryota > Metazoa > Arthropoda > Arachnida > Araneae > Theridiidae > Parasteatoda > Parasteatoda tepidariorum. The sequence continues at coordinate 61,377,581 of NC_141763.1, read as the reverse complement.
ACCTTAGACGCAACCTTAACGGACAACAAACCTTTAACAGCAAAAATACGTAAAGAAATCTTTAATACAGAGTTAAATCACATGATTTGGGAGGACAATTATTTTAACTAAAATGGTAGATTACACAATCGACGATTAAAAAAAATAATAATAAAAAAAGCGTTGCTCTTTCGTGTAGCTCTCCATTTTAAATAACACTGATATGGTAAACGTTCCGATATTTTAAATCTTTTTTTTCTTCGGTGGCAACATTTTACTGTACGCAAATTGTATGGAATTTAAATTTTACGATAAGCTCACCCTTAATATTAAAAAATCGAAAATTTTAACATTTTATTCATAGAAATATAAATTTTCAATATCACTGCCATCTATGTAATTTGTTTATTTAATTCCTTCATTCTGAATAAACTGCTAAAATATGCATTTCAATTATCAAGTTTTAAGAAATTAAAAAATAAGAAAGAAAAAATAAGCATGTTACTCACCACCCTCTTAAGTAATCACGTGTAAATCCAGTACTCCACCTTTAAAACGTTCGAATGCAGGATAAAAATTCTGCACACCCTCTTCCTCACAAAGCATCACAAACTATAAAACTCCTCACCATCCCTGCTGCATCCTCTGAGGATAACAAACTTTTGCTACTTCCCTGTTCGTCCCCCCTCCTTCCCCAAATCTTAACGTCGTATCGTCAAACACCCCTCTTTCTTACATCCTCCTTCCTTGAAAGTGAAATTTGTTTAGAATGCATAGACCGCCTGTGTACTGTAAAAAAAATAATAAATAAAATATTTTTTATTTTTTTTTAATGAAAAAAATTGCTCCAAAGTTTATATTTTCTATTTCACTGTTGCATGCAATCTTAATCAACAAATTAATATATATATATTTTATTCCTTTTGTATTTAACTTACAGTTGCCTTCAATCTTAAAATATTAATAAAAATTGCATTTTATATATTTTTTTATTTCTTTCGTCTCTAACTGCTCTCTAGAATCTTTGAATAATAAACAAATTTTATATTCATATTTTTATATTCCTTTTATGTTAACTGCTGCCTACTATATTGAAATTATTAACAGATTTTACATTTATATTTTGGTATTTCCTTTTTATTTTACTATTGCCTACAATCTTAAAATGATAAAGAAATTTGTATTTATGTTTTTTTAATATTCTTTTGGCATTTAATTATCTATACTGTAATTGCATACTATTATAGTGCGAATTAAAAGTATACAGTATAAACAATAAATAACAAATTAATATACATATGTTCCATTCCTTTTGTATTTAATTAACGGTTGTCTATAATCTTAAAATAATAACAAAAAAAAGTTGTGTTTGTATTTCTTTATTTTTTATTTATTATTCTTTTCGTTTTTAACTGCTTTCTAGAATCTTTGAATACTAAGCAAACTTTATATTCATATTTTTATATTCCTTTTATATTTAACCGTTGACTACAATGTTAAAATTATTAGCGGATTTTACATTTATACTTTTTAATTAATTTATTTTTTTTATTTAACTATTGCCTACAATATCAAAGTAATACAGAAATTTGTATTGATATTTTTTTATAATTTATTTATATTTAATTCTTCATATTTTATTCTTTTTGCATTTAATTATAGCCCAAAAATCCTAAAATGATCAACTAAGTTTATATTTTTATATTCCTTTTGTATTTAACTGTTGTTTACATTCTTAATATAACAAACAAAGTTGTTTTTATATTTTGTTCCTGTTGTGTTTGACTGTTGCGTATAATCCTTAAAGTATTAACAAATTTTACTATCATTTTGAGAGAAAAAAATAAATAAAACTTATAAATTTTATGCATTATGTAAAAAAAAATTTTTTTTGGAAATAAAATTTTAAGTCACGAAAAATATAAAAAATGTTTAAAAGTGAAATTTGCTTATGATCTATATCCGGCACAAATGCATAAATGATTAAGAATATTAATAAATCTGTTTCCTTCTTTTGTATTAACTATTGCCTACAATATTAAAATAGTAGAAAAATTTTATATTTTTTAAAATAAAAAAAAATGCTTTATTTATTTTTGCCTCCAAAAACCCCTGAAAGAGAATTTGTTTGCATATTTAGCTCGAAATCAAAGAAAATATTAATATTTAAAAACTATTTCCTCCTTTGTGTAAGCTGTTATCTAAAATTTTAAAATAATTGACAAACTTTGTATTTGTATTTATTATAATAAAATTCCTTAGCTCTTTTCAATTTTTTGTACATTGTATTTCAAAAGCAATTTTTAATTAAAATGTATCCACATCTCCGAAAAAGTTTTCATAAAAAAATTTAATAAAATGCGTAATGGATATTTATATTTAATATCAATTCAGTCAATATTTATAATAAACATATATATAGTTTAAACTTGTTACTGTCTTAATTTCAGTTTTCGAAGTTTGTGAAATATGTAAATAAATTAGAAATAATAGGTATATTTTTTTAAATTAAATTAAATTAATTAAAAAAATTGCTGCAATATATAAAGTTTTTTAATTGTTTCAATTTGTAAATTAATTGAACAAAATTTATCATTCTCCTCTGATCCGATCGACGCATCATATATAAAATCAATCATCGTCTTAGGGGCCCACTTTTTGAGAGGGACGAACTTAAGTTGCACAGTCACAAATAGTTCCATAAATTTTACTTATAAGGGAAAAAAATTCTTAAATGTGTTAAATACCGGCAAAATATCTCTTTCTTGTTTTTAATAGTAAAGAATTTGATTTGATGATAAATCGCGAAAATTTTGTTTGTCCGAAATATTAAGGGGGGCTTTTAGAGATTTCTAATTATTGAGGAGGATATATACACCCCACCACCACCACACACTACAACGACGCCCATGATTTAGACCTGATATTTGTTCGAAAAAGATTAAATATTAGTTAACCTCTTCGAGACGGGAGAGTCATATATGAATTCTCAGGGTGCCGATAATCAAGGTAAAAAAGATAAAACTGGTAGCCAAACTATTTTTAAAGCAGTTTATTTGTGGGCGGAGAAATAATAATTTGCTTTATTTAACTCACCACTACTTAGTTCGAATTAAAAATTGCTTAGTTACACTTTTAACACACTAGGATTGGAAGATTTAAAGTGAAAGTAAAAATAGGTCTATCAATTTAGCTATGCTCAAACTTAAGCTACCGCTTTTTATTTTTTACTATCCTCATTCTACACGAATATATTTATGACTTGCCCGTCCCGAAGAAGTTAATAAGAACGTTGCGTTATTGCATTTTTATTTATTGACAACTGTATTATGCCTATACATTGACAATTCGCGAACATAATTTTATGTTATAGCTTTTCATAATTAGTAGTTGAAACGTATCGTTTACTTTTCGAGAAAATAAAGTTTGAAAGAAATCTATCTTTTCGGAAGAAGAACCAGAAGAATATAAATATTGCTTGCTGTTTGTTGTATTGTGATTGTGAAGAAAAATTACATGTGCAGGATTACGAAAATTACAAAAAAAATTGGAGAATGGTTGCAAAAAATCAGGACAAACCTAATAGACTTGTTTTAACTTTCGTTTTATTCAAACACATATCATCGACATTGTTTGTAAGAATATCCATAAAATATTTATTTTAAAATCAGTCGAGATGATATTAATATTCAAAATATTATAATCACGCTCTTGAATAAATTAATAATCAAAATAATTTGTCTACCACTTATTTCTTTGAACGTGTGAAATTGTTGTGCATGTTTAGACTTATATTTAAAAACTTAATCTTAGAAAGTTTCTAACTTGTTTGCGTTAAGTCAATAGAAAATCATATATTTTGATGCTCATCAATATACACTTACTACTAAAAGGAGAAAAAAAATTAAGCATGAAGTGCGTTTAACACGTTCACGCCGGGTTGACCCACCGGTGGGTCACGCTAGATTGTCTCATCTTGGCAGCCCACCGGAGTAAAAACTGGTAACAAATAAATTTCATTTTTTAGTTTTTTTTCCGGGAATAATAAAAATCCATAAATACCAATTATTTGTAACGGATGCAATTTTTATATTGAATTGCTTCTTCGCCGTGATAAATTTCCTTACAGTGAATTGTTATTATTGAGAATAGATTAACTCCTCCCGAATATTATCAAATATCGAAATAGTTCTTCTACCAGTATTTTCTCTTTTCCGTCCCGCTTTCAGGCCTGAACACCCGGCGTGAACGTGTTAAATCAATAGAAAATCATATATTTTGATACTCATCAATATAATCATACTAAATGAAAAAAAAAATTAAGCATGAAGTGCGTTTAAATGAATTTAAGCTTCTTAAAAAAATAATTTCTTTCATCACTTTCCATCTCGAAAACATAGTTTTCTCCTTATAATGAATTCATCTTGAAATCTATTTAAAAGAATTTAAACTTTGTTTTCAAATAATTTTCTCTTTTATCACCTTCCAACTCAGAACGTATTTTGTTCCTTAAAACTCAAATTATTTCTTCTGAAACTTCATTTTGATATTCATTTAAGATGAATTTTAAAAAAATCAAATAATTCTCTTTTTTTAATCACTTTTTTACTCAAGACACATTTTGTTCTTAATAATTCATCTTAAAATTTATTCAAATGAATTTAAACTTTTTATTAAAAAAAAATCATTCTTTCTTTTATCACCCTCAAACTCAAAACTTATTCTTCTCATTACTATTCAAATGATTTTTTCTGTTATTTCACTGTGAAAATTATTTGAATTTTTATTTATTTATTTTTGAAATAATTTTCTCTTTCATCACCTTCCAACTCAAACCATATTTTGCTCTTTATAATTCATCTTGAAATCCAAAACACATCTCACCTGGTCTAGGCAGGCCTACACATATTCACTTTTAACTCAACGGAATATGAAACAGTGTCCTTTCTACGCCAGCTGTATTGGGGGTGCTTGGTACCGGCGCGTGTGACGACAGCTGTTCGCCCTCCCTAGCACTTTCGGGTGAAGGAAACACTATGGAATATACGTATAACGGTCCTTCCTTCCATTTTTATCGTCTGCTGAAAAACTCGACGACTTGATTTTTTTTTCTTCTTCTGAATATACAATGGATAAGCACACGACAAATACTGGGGAAGCCTTCCCCCTTTTTTTAAGTTAGCCCCCTTCCCCTTTTCTATTAAGGCACACTTCTCTTCCTTTCAAATGTTTTTCTACCCCCCCCCCTTAAATGAAAAAAAAAGGGAAAAATTATGTAAATTGTATTGCTTGATGAATAGGTGGATATGGAAGAGTTTTACTTTACCCCCCCCCCCTTATAAAGCTGTTTCCGTTAAAGCTAATAAGAGAATAAAAATGGTTTTTAAGCACTTATTCTTTTGTAAATGAAGAATTTCTGAGTCAGGCTTGAAAACTGCAGTGGAGGAATTTTTTCGTCAGGTAATTTCGATTACTAAAAAATGTTCTTCCGGAACAAAAAATAAAATTAAATTATTTGATTGATTTGTTTTAATGAAAAAATTTCAGAGTTTTCAACTCTATATAAAATGCATACATAAATGCTTACTTTTATGGATTTGTCGTAATATTTTATATTTAAAGTAGCAGCAAATCTTTATTTCTATTTTTTTTTCTGATTTAAGGGTTTATAAAATTTATTTTGAAATGATTTTGACAACATGTAAATACATTAAAAGATACATAGCTACATGATAATCACACAACTGTGATTCTGATTTATTCTCAAACGATTTAATCATTCTGCTAAAAAAGATAAATTCTATTACAAGAAACATAGAATGTTTTTATTCAGGGTTACAGAGCATGCTGTGACATAGAATGTTTTTATTAAGGGCTACAGAGCATGCTGTGACATAGAATGTTTTTATTAAGGGCCACAGAGCATGCTGTGACATAGAATGTTTTTATTAAGGGCCACAGAGCATGCTGTGACATAGAATGTTTTTATTAAGGGCTACAGAGCATGCTGTGACATAGAATGTTTTTATTAAGGGCCACAGAGCATGCTGTGACATAGAATGTTTTTATTAAGGGCTACAGAGCATGCTGTGACATAGAATGCTTTTATTAAGGGCTACAGAGCATGCTGTGACATAGAATGTTTTTATTAAGGGCCACAGAGCATGCTGTGACATAGAATGTTTTTATTAAGGGCCACAGAGCATGCTGTGACATAGAATGTTTTTATTAAGGGCTACAGAGCATGCTGTGACATAGAATGTTTTTATTAAGGGCCACAGAGCATGCTGTGACATAGAATGTTTTTATTAAGGGCTACAGAGCATGCTGTGACATAGAATGCTTTTATTAAGGGCTACAGAGCATGCTGTGACATAGAATGTTTTTATTAAGGGCTACAGAGCATCGTGTTACATAAAATGCTTCCAATAGGAGCTACGTAGTATGCTGCTACGTAGAGTGTTTCGATTTGAAGCTACATAACATGCTGCTAATTATGTTTCGATTAGGGACAGCATAGCATATGTTATTTAAAAAACAAAGGGATAGTTGTTTTGAAAATAAAATAGAAAAACACATATATACGGATGAAAATTTTAAAATTATTATAAATATATTTATTTTTTTGAAAACTATACTAAACTTGTATTCTGAATACTAAATATTCATTAATATTATTCATTTTCTAAACAATTAAAGATTGATACGTTTTTTTTTAACTTGTTCCCATGTAAGTTGAAACTGTGTAACGATTAATTAGCTTGCAAGGTTATTTTGTTCAAAAGAGTTGTTTAAACTATTGAAAATGAATAGTTAAATTCTATTTAAGTAATTATGCTTATAAAATTAGCAAGTTAAAGTGTATTGATTGTTGCTGCTAACAGTATCCTCCAAGTTTCGAAATTGCCGCTCTTAATGCATATTTTTCGAATCCTTGATAAAAATTAAGTCAAAAAAGTAGTAAACAAATTGGAGGCCGCATATTAATATTTAGGAGAATTGAAAACAAATACAAATCACTGTTGAGAAAAGCTGAAATCGGTCCATCCTGAATAACTTTTGATCGAATTATATTATCGGATCTTCATTGGTAGGATCGAAGGATTGACCTCAAATATGCTACAGGTACATACGATGGAAAAATAGGTACAAATGATATTTTAAGTTACGAAATCAGACCCAAAAACGTACTCTCTAAGAATAAACATACCTTTTTCTAGGCGGATTCGGACTTCTGACCTCTAAAATATAGGGGGGAGGGAGTACGGTTTCTATCTGGGAAATACAGTTCCAATAATTTGGTCAGGTGAGCACTCCCTTGGCCAAAGGATATTCTGAGAAGGCCTTTCCATTTCCCAAGCTCGCTAATTCTAATTCCTCATAAATCTATCACTCCTTATCTCCCCTTCTGCTGACCAGACGAGTGGTCCTCTCGCCGTTCAAACCCCCTTCCTCTAGCGTCCACCATGTAAAAGGGGGTGACCACAAACGATTTGTAGCTCTTCGTCCCGAATAGGACGAAATATATAGCACCTCCAAAACCCGTTCCAAAGTTTGGATCCATTTATGCTAATTTTAATTATTTCGTATTTCGCTATGAATTGAGAGTTTATTAAGCTTATTTAAAAAAAATTTGCACAGAATAATAAAATTCGTTTATTTAAAGATAATTCCGTGCAAAAAATAACTTTTAGTAAAAATTTTGAATTTTTATTTTATTTATTATATTTATTAACGATCGAAAAATTTTGAATTTTAAGGTATACAATTTTTTGCATTATTTTAAAGAATGTAAATTTATATTGCAATGTACAAAATTTCAGGAAAATCAGTCGAATACTTCCTCTGAAATCGAATTTTAAATATCTGACGTTTCTATAAAAAATTCGATTTCTCAGGAACTATTCGGCCGATTTTGCTCAAATTTTGTATTTTACCATGTAAAATCACATCCTTTAAAATGATGCAAAAAATTAAATACCTTACTAAACAATTTTTTTCCGATTATTATTAAATTAAATAATAAATATTTACTAAAAGCTATTTTTTGCATGGAATTATCTTTGTATGACCAAAATTTGTAATTCTGTGCAAAAGTTCTTCAATTTGCTTAGAAAGCTCTCTAGATATAGCGAAATATACGCAAAAGATTAAATTAACATTAAAAGGGTCCAAACTTTGGTGTGCTCTGATAACCAAGCTTTTGGGACTATATTTTCCAGATTGCGGCTTCCCCTTATAATGAGGGGGTCAGAAATCCGAATATGTCGAAAAAAAGGTATGTTTATTCACAGAAAGTACGTTTTTGTGTTTGATTTCTTAACTTAAAATATCGTCTGTACTTCGTCAATAGCATAATTGTGGTCATCCCCACGAGCCATTAAAATTAAGTCCTAGAACATTAAGTTTTAGGGTGGTTAGTTTTTTTTTTTTTTTTTTTTTTTTGTGCTCTGTACCTGTACATGTATTGAGTTTGTTAATAAATTATTTTACCATTCTTAATGCTTACATTCTTTTTCACTTATCTTTCGCAAGCTTTCTAAAACAAAAAAATTAAAGGATGAGGTTGCAGAACTTCATGCAAAAAAGCAAATATTAAAATTTTAAAATATATGTATAAAATAAAATGTTCAAAGTTTACTTATTGGATAGGGAAGGAAGACTGAAATATATTTCTTTTCTACCTCTTTCCCTACCTTAAAGATGTTTTTTTTTTTTTTTTTTTTTTTTTTTTTTTTTTTTTTTTTAAAGAAAATTTTTAAAAAAATGACGATTTTACAGATAGGTTAATATGAAATTCGTTTCAAAATCTTTTGTATTGTGTTTTCAATTTCTTTCAAAATCTTTTACAGCAAAAATAGAATTCACTAAAATTAAGAAAATAGTAATAAATATGTTCAACATAGGGAAAATATGTATAAAGAACACTCGAAAACATATTGTTTATATCGGATATTTTTAACAGGTAGGGGAGAGTGGGGTCAGTTGTAACATTTTTTACTTAACTATTTTTAACTAACAAAAAATTCAATATATTATTAGTATTAATTGACAGACGAGTAAAGTAGGCTATCCTCTTCTAGAAAAAAAAAATAAATATCTTATTTTAAATGTTATTATATTAGCTATTAACAATTTTTGACAGTCGTGCACTTGTTACAATTGTCCCCACTTACTGGGTCAATTGTAACAGTTCATAAATTCAACTAAAACATAATTAATTATACATATTATCATAATTGTGATATATTTTTTTATTGATCAAAATAGTAGTTATAATAATAATGAGCAGAAACCTAAAGGGTTTAACTTTTAACTTTAAGGGGTTAAAATTTTTTATTTATGCTGTGAAAGGTGACAAATAAAATAATGCACATGCAACATAATATAAATGATATAGGAAACTATTGGGGGTTCTTAAAGAGTTAAGTAATGGCTTGATTATTTATTTTCAGCTGTTACAATCGTCCCTTTACTTATTGTTACAATCGTCCCCAAGACGCCATTTCAGCTTCATTTGTTAAAAACAATGGTAGTTAATTAACAAAACTAATTTTTTATTGAAATGTTAATTAAGGTGTCCACTTACATATTCGGTTAATAATTTTTATTTGTTTAAACAAAATTACTTTGTTACAATATAATATTCTAATACCAAAAAAAGTACTTACGTAGCGTGAAAATATCTCTTGTGATGTAACTCTTTCAAAAGTACATAAAAATGGTTGCCAGCAGAGGTGTACATGTAGATTTATTAAATACACCTTGTGCGCCTCCTAGGAGTCAAATCTAGAACCCGACACTCGAAATTTTTGCTCTGTTACAATCGTACCCTGTTACAATTGACCCCACTCTCCCTTATAATTTTCTATCTTAATAGCTGTAACAAGTCATTTGAAAATGATATTGAGTAAAATTAGTCATAGCATTGTTATTATGAATAAATTGATAACTAAATAACTTATCTACCACATTTTATTTGGAATGTCGCCGTGTAAAAATTAATATATAATCAGAAAACTTTTTATACCACTTTTTTTATTTAAATTGTAATATATTTTTAAAGATTTTTCAAAGTAGCAGCTAAGTATCGTTGAATCGTATATTCGTTTGATAAAAGTGCTAAAGTAATTTTGGCATGAAATATCAAAAAATTAGGGTTAGAGATGTTTGTACCTTGAGAAAATTGATAGTAAAAGCATATATCAATATCTTGATTTGGGGATAATTAAAGAGCCCTGGCTATTAATACTGACTGAGAGTTTCATCTTAAATTTTATACTGTTTCCTTCAATGGAAAATTTTTTTTAAATAAAAATTGGTAAACAAGAGCATTCATTCCTTACAGAAACAAGCTAAAAATGAACCAGGGTTCCGGGGTACAAACAGCCCAGTTAGATATACAGATACAGTAACTTCAACTATTTGAGGCTCAGGGCTTACCCGGTAACAAGTAAAAACTGATACTGAAATTATTTCATTTTTAGCTTTCAGGGAAGAGTAAAATGTTCCCATCTACAACAGATATAAATTCAGCTCTCGTACATCTAACTGTTGACAAAAAGAAGAAAAAAGAGATCTAGAGATAAAATAATTTTTATTTCCAGAACTTTTTATGGCAGGAATAAAATTTCTGTAACTGCCACAACCAACTAACAGTTATACATACAGTTCATTACATGAAACAGACTGTTCATTACATGAAAAAAGTAAATTGCAAAAAACATTTAGTAAAATTGAATAGAAAATGCTAAAAGTTATATAATTATGGATTTTATTTTCCTTAAAAAAATTCACGTGTGTAAAATATACTACACGTAAATATACATGATTTAAAGAACTACAACTTATCCGAAAACGATGACATTTTATAGTTTCCTTATAGCAGTGTTTCCCAAACTTATGAATTTTGTGTACCCTTTCTAAATTTTTTGTAACGCTGTGTATCCATAATAAAAAAATGAATGTATTTTTTACTATAATGAATGCAAAAAAGTTAAAAATCACAACTGACTGTTGACACCACGAATTAATAAATGTTAACTCTGCCAAAAATAGCCAATAGAAAAATACTTAATCGTAAATTTTCATGGCTAGTTTTGTTTTTAAATAAAATTTTTTGAAATTTTCATATGTTGCAAGATATTTCGCATAAGAACGCGTACCCCCACTGAACTGTTCCTGTACCCCTGGGGGTACGCGTACCACACTTTGGGAAACACTGCCTTATAGTATACGTAGTCTGCGGCAATGTATAGATCAATATGATTAAACACTTAAATAGAATTTTTTTTTCCTTTAAAAACATCTTAATTATTTTTTTTAAATGATTAGAGTTTAAAAAGTAACTTAGTTTAGAAATCAATTTAAGCATTTAAAAGTTTTTTTTCTTCATGCATTTATTTTGTTAGGATGAACTTTGTAAGCCTCTTTCCAAAATTATGCGTATAGTGCAATAATCCGTTTCAAATACTATGTTAGTGAAAAAAAATTACATATTTAATGTTTATTCATAAAATTCTAGCCCTTATTGCTGATTTCACATTAAACTAAATAAAAGTCACATTACTTGTAAAGAATTTTATTTATTTATTTAAGATAATAATAATAATAATAAATAAATAAAAAGAAGAAAAAGAGAAGATGAAGCTTTTAGACAAAAATTGAATGGGAAGTTTTAGAAGAGTAATTTACAAAACGAATGGAAAGGTAATTAGAAAAGTAATTTACATATCTTTACAACTTCATATAACAAAAAATATTAAAAATTCTGGCAAAAAATTGAATGGAAAATTCGGTAAATTGTAAGAAAACTATCTTTACCTACATAACAAAGCTATTGAACATTCAGGCAAAAAATTTAATGGAAAATTCTGGAAATTGTAAGAAATCTATCTTTACATTACAAAATTATTGAACATTCAGGCACAAAATTGAATGGAAAATTCTGGAAATTGTAAGAAATCTATATTTATATTACAAAATTATTGAACATTCAGGCAAAATTATGGAATGGAAAAATTTTGAGCAGCAAAAAACATATCTTTACGTAACAAAATGACTATGAAAATGAAACTGCCAACTTTACATTTTCTGACGAGACCTTTCTTTAGTGTTAAGTAAATAACAATTGAATTGGCAAATGCGAGCAGAATTTTTTTCTTTCAATTTCGATAACTCTGTAAAATTGTACTGAAATGTTTATTACCGAACTTTTATATATTTATTCGAATTATTTGCATTCCGTTTTAAGAATATATATGTATTTATTTCCATCTCTGTCACATCAGTTCATCTTGATGCCCTGCATTCTTGTTATTCATATGAATGCCGATTCCCTTGTTTACTACACGAATTCTCAGCTTTCTCTCCATAGCGGGTGAAAATCCCCATTTTTCCCTGATTTGTATTTCTCGGTTCTCTCTCTCTCTCTCTCTCTCTCTTTTTTTTTTTTTTAAATGTCAAACAGGAGAGCCGGCCTTGAAAAATTGCGGGATTGTAAAACCATTGACAAGTTTGCTATATTAACTTTCATCATTTGACCTTATTACTATCTCTAAAAGAGAACTGAAAAAAAAAGCCTATTTTCACTTTACTTTTCAACATTATCATTTGAATAGCGGCGGTATTCGACATTTCTCCATCTTCTTTTGAATTGGGAGCATACCAAACGTAGCACGCGTACCAGTGGTGGTACAATATCTTCACCGCTATCTCATTTGAGGCAATTTTTTCCGGGTGATGGATAAAAAGTGCGTCATTCCTTGCTCACAAAAGACTTCTTTGAGGAGAACGAATGCCGGAAGAAAAAATGGCATCCACACTTAACTGAGTTACAAAGAAAAATCAGACGATAAAACCGAAAAAGAAAAAAAAAAACATACCCTCGCAGATGGCAGAATCAAACGAAAATAATAAAACAGAGGTAGGGGAGGACTACTTTTTTTCCCTTTTCCTACGAATTTTTTTTCCTTCTATATTTATAGTTCTGAAAAAAAAGAAGAGAAAAAACACTGTTTGTATAAGATAGGAATTAGGAACAAAGTTGGGTATTGTTCTTAGATTTGGCAACGTGGAATCGTAACTGTGCTTAGAACAACAAAAGATCAGAAGATTTGTACCGAAGCCACTTGTTATTATAGGGAATGCTTGTGCCCTGATTATCTGGTTTCAAAGGTTTTTGCCGTTGTGTTCTAAAGCATTTACTACTACTTCAATCTTCTAATTGAGAAATTAGATCTATCCTTTTGAGGCCAGCATCCCAAATATTGTACAACATTTAGAGAAATTTTATTTCTTAAGTAATATTTTATGATTATTTTACTTTTGTTATGCTTTTACATAGCTCTAATATCTTGAAAAAAAAAAAAAAAAAGAATTTGCTTTTGTTGGTGTAGCTTTTGCATTAGAATGAAAAATTATAAGATTAATTAAAAATTTAGCCTAAAATCCAAGATGGCGTATAGGCAACACCTCCCAGAAAAGAGTAGGCCTCAGCACGGGTTACCACAAATATCCTTTAGTAGTCCAAACGTAATGACATATTTTGTATTTTCAACTACTGCGCAGTTTAGTACCCCGAACGTAATGACATCTTTCTTATTTTTCATCTACTGCGCAATTAACTTCGTCACATCGCACTACTAAATTGATCCGTGCTGAGGCCAAAGAATATATAATTATTATTCTTATATATTCTTTGCCGATGCCTTCCTTCTTCTAAGAGGTGTTATTATAGGCCCCTATGCTAATTGCGCAAACTGTTAGTGGTTGCGTCCTTTTTTTCCCCTTCTCTTCAAATTTAAAAAGAACCTTGGGTGAAAGGGATTAACAATTAACTTTCCAGTTTTCATTCAAGAAATAATGATGGTTAATTTCGACAAAGAGAAACCATATTTGACTTAGTGTTTATTTAAGTGATTGCTCCATTATTCGTTTACCGTTTATATATTTTGTAAAAGTGATAGCAATAGATATATATCCGTTGAAAACTAAGTGATTGTTGCATTCAATTCTTTACCATTTGGGTTTAAAATCAAAAAAATGATCTGGTCTGCTCTTTTTGGAGTTGCTAGGCGGCCAGAGGCCTAAAAGACCCTTTTCCTATTCATTATGTAATACAGATGCATAAGATATAAAGAACTGTTTACATGGCTGGAAAAAATGGCACTAAATGAAATAGAAAAAGGAAGGATGTCACTCTGCCATGGTATTAAATATGAAAAAATGACATGAACATTCAGTTATAATTTTACAAACAACAAAACAAATCGAAATGATTTACAAAGGTATCTACAAGTATTACGAGTTAGGAAAGTAAGTTGATCTTAAGCTTGAGTTAAATCAAAGTTTAAAATACATTTACAAATTAATAAATCATAAGTGAGCCACTTAATTCAGCAAATAGGCTGTGTTAATTACGTAAGTTTGTGTATCTCTTCTTAAAGCAGGAACCCGGTCGTCCTGGAACTAATGAGAGTTTTCAGAACCAAATATGCAATTTAGTAATATTTAAATGAGTTGGTAGATACATATGTCTTGTTTATGGCGATGCCAATTTTCTCCCGACAGCGGATAAGTATTTCCGAGTGGTAAATCTTTTAATGTATAATTCTTGATTTATTAAATTCGATTTATAGGACCTTTACTCACTACTACTTTTAAGTAATGCAAAGGTTTTTCAACTAATTACTGTCGATCTGAAATAATTGAACAGAATTCTTAAAATTGTTGTGAAATTATTAAAGCCTATAAAATTTCCGATAACCTCATAACACAGTTGTTACCCCCTTTTAAATATTTCCAGACCGTGACTACCCTGTGTTGCTCAGCCATTTTTGTTTAAATTTGAAATTCTAAAACTTTCCTCAAAAAATTGGTTGTTTTTTGGCTAAGATACCTTTTTAAAATGATTTTTGTTTGATATCGATTCATAAATTAAATTCACCCGTCGCGTATTTCAGGGGGATTGTTAGTTATACAGACATAGAGATATAAACAGACTCATAATGATGTTGACTTTACAAGATTTTAGCTTAAAGGTTATTTATCGAAACAGTATCATAAACATTTTTAATTAATTGGGTATTTTTCTTTCTTGGGCAGAAAAGTAATAATTACCAGCTGTGTTTCAAATGGAGTACTTCAACTCAAAACTTGGGGGGGGGGGGATGTTAAAACATTTGAAGGACAGGTGTACACAGTTCCGACTTGTCAAAAAGGGGCGGAGAATCATGGATGCCTTCACGGGTGAATGACAAACTCGGCATGTGGCTAACAGCTTCTGAAAGTGTGAACCTAAATTAGATGATGTTGGCATATCGCACTAATCCTCTTGTATCACACTTTCTTTTTCGTGAGTTAGAATTAGCTTAAAAAATTTTCAGAAATGTAAGGACTTGAATCTTGTACCTGGTGCTGTGGAATCGTCTTAGGATGAAGAAACTGAAAGATGCTTATTTATATTGCATAGCCCCTTAGGAAAATTTGCCATAGGTTTGCCATAAAAAATGCCATAGGATATTCCTATGGGGTTTTGCCTACGGCAAAAGTTTTGCCATATACGTATGGCAAATTTTTGCCATAGGCAAAACCCCATAGGAATATCCTATGGCATTTTTTTGTATGGCAAAATTTTGCCATAGGCAAAACCCCATAAGAATATTCTATGGCATTTATTTGTATGTCAAAATTTTGCCATACACGTATGGAAAAATTTTGCCATAGGCAAAACCCCATAGGAATATCCTATGGCATTTTTTTATATGGCAAATTTTTGCCATAAACTAAGATGTGCTACAGTTTATGAAGAAATATTTTTCCATAGGTTAAGGTACACCTTTGCCATACAGCTATGGCAACATTTCTCGTTGATATTTTACCATACGTCAAAAAATAATTACTTACAAGAATCTTTCGCAATGGATATTAAAAATGCAAAACTTAATAATTGTAGTATAAATATATATCCAGAAAGCTGTTTTTAAAATTTATTTGATAACCTTCTCCTCTTTTACTTGCAGAATCATTTTTGTTATGCTGTTCTTATTCAAATAAATTTCAAACGGTTAGTACTAACCGTTAGAAAATGGGTCCGGTGGTCGGAGCGAGTGGGGAAAATATTGGTTATGTTGATTAGGAACAAAATATATTGAGTACAGGCAACCAATATTTGTTAAAGCTGTAAAAAACAAGAAAATATAACGTGGGTCCGGAGGTCGGAGCGAATATAAAAAACGCTAATTTGATTGATTAGTATCATAATTAGTTAGATAAGCGTCAGATATTAGAGGAACCTAAGAGAAAGCGAAGTAAAATAATGGTCCGATGGTCGGAGCGAGTATGAAAATTTTTTAAATTTCGATATGTGATATTAAGCTAAAAATTAAACAGACTACTAAAACAATAAAATACTATGAAAACTCAAAAGATAAAGAGTAAAGGTAGTCGAAGCGAAATTAGTTTAAAATAGATCAAACGGGACAAAAGCCGAATATGTAACTGTGCAACCAGTGATGGCAAGTGAACAAAATTTTATCTATAAAAAAGATGGTATTAGGCTATTAAAAGCTAAGAATAGAAAACAGGTTAAATTAGTTTATCCCCTATTAGAGAGGAACATAAAACTCAAAAAATTTATGTTGAGTTGCGTTAAGTACAGTTAGAAAAGAGAACGCAATATAGAAACATTGGTAAATACAAAACTTGTTTAAGACATGATTAAAATAGGTAAAATTAGTAATTGCGATTGACAAATTGACACTTGGTCGGGATAGTAAATAAAAATTAATTAGGTATAGGGAATCGCTATGACGAAAAAGTTGTAAGCTTAAGGAAAGATTAAATTGTTAAAAAGCATTTTTAGTATCAGCAACAAATGATTTGGCCAGGGACTGTCCCGTTGATGATATTGAAGCAAAAAAATTGTCAAACAGTAATCCAGCAAATCTAGTTAAGTGATGACCCTAAGTTATGTATAAATATGCAACAGAACATTGTACAAATTTATGTGGATACTTAAGAAATATTAGTTGTAAGATAGTAAAACACAGAGACATGATAAATAAACAATTTAATGGCAAGCAAAAATTTAACACCAAATAGAAATATAAAGCCCTAACATATGTAAGATAATGTAAAAAAGCATTGCAAGAACCCAAGTGGAATTAAAATCAAAAACTAATGAGAATGTAAACACTGACTTTGATATTGATATATGACAGCAATAAAATGAAATTGTCACCGAACAAGTTAAAAGAATTAAAAAATTTTAATTATTAAAGAAATTATGGATCTGGCTTAATGATAAGCACTTAACTGCGTTTTTCATCATGAGATTGTTTACAAATTGCTATGGGGAATAGAACACCATTAATAATGGAAAAGTGATGTGACTTTAAAAATTTATATAAAATCAGAGGGAGGGGATAAAATAAAAAGCAAGATGTCGTTTAATCAGAAACAGTTGGGAAAAAGAAATATAAAAATTTTAGATAAAAATATAAACTGCAAGATATTAATTAAAGTTGTAACGTATCAAGCTATATTAAGAAACAGTTCTATGTTTTATTAAAAAAAATGTTTATTTCACACCACAACACATACAGTAACAAATATAAAGTACCCGTAACGGGATAGGGAAAAGATCATAAAACAACAAAAAAAACCCGTAACGAGATATAAGGAAACTCACCCGTAGCGGGATAGGTAAAATATTATAAAACAAACTAGATAAAGTGCCCGTAACGGGATATATGAGAACCTAAATTCCACACAAAACTAATTCTAAAAAATCAACTGGTGTTCTAATTTTATCGTCTGCTTTTATTTTTTTAAATTTATCTCTTTATATGCTTATTTTATTTTATTTATGCTTTTGCCAGCCCGTTATTTTTTTAATATTTTTACTTTTATTCATGCTTTTGCAAACCAATTATCTTTCTTATATTTTCATCCTTTTATAAAGTGTACAAAGTCAGCGTTAACAAACGGCAAAATTTAACATAGCGAAAACCTATACCCAGTCGCGACATATTTTGAAAAGATACAAATAATAAAAGTACCAGACCACCGGAAATTAGAAACTTAATAAATTCAGATAGATAATCACATAGACGTTTGCAACAAAATGTTTTTGACCAAGAATGAGATCGAAAAAATTTTAAAGTAGCCAAAGTTAGCGAAAGATTCCACTTGTAGTGGATGACACGTTAATATGGCGGTCTCATACTCTAAGCCTAAATCAATGGAACATCGAACTTCAAACACTCAAAAATGAAAAAATTAGCCACCTGGAGGCAGGAAAAGACTCACCTGGAATGCCTTGTGGGATTACAAGTTGAATTTAATTAACTTCGGGGTGAAAAAAATGGATATTTATATCTTTTAGAAGATGTTTTTGAGGACTCCATAGGAGTTGTTGTTTCGTTGGTGGGGATCTAGATCAGCTTTTCCCTATGGTATACTGCCATACAAATCTTGATGGCTACCATTGGCCTATTGTATACTGCCATACAAATTTCTATGGTTGCCATAGGCCAATGGTGATGTGCCATACAAATCCTTATGGTTTCCATTGGCGTATGGTATACTGCCATAGAAATGTTTATGGTTACCATTGCCCTATGGTATACTGCCATACAAATTTCTATGGTTGCCATAGGAGAATGGTGACGTGCCATATAAATGCCATGCAGGTCTCTATGGTTACCATTGGGCTATGGTATCTTGCCATACAAATTTCTATGGTAGCCATAGGCTTATGGGGTTTTGCCATACAAATCTCTATGGTAACCATAGGCGTATGGTATCTTGCCATACAAATTTCTATGGTAGCCATAGGTTGCCATAGATTACCATAGGCTCCTCTATGGCAAATTTTCCTAAGGGGCAAAACTGCCACTTTTTTAAAAGAATGAAGTATTGGTAGTAAAAATATTCTATTCATGCTGCTATTGCTTATTAATAGTTAAAGCATGCAAATATTTACCTGAGAATTTACCTGAATATTAAATAATGTTACCATCAATCATAACTGCTATTTACTCAGAACTGCAACAGAATTAGAATTGCATTCAGAATAATTGAATTAAATATAAGAATTGTTGTTATTTCTAATTCCACTTCCAATACCAGCAAGCCTGCTGCGAATTTATGGTACAGGGTGCGTTTCTGGTTTTTAATTGGCGCCATCTATGGTCATGAACACGAATTCAGCCACACACACGTTACTACCCGTGCATACCCTTAGGAAAATTTGCCATAGGTTTGTCATAAAAAATGCCATAGGATATTCCTATGGAGTTTTGCCTATGGTAACATTTTTTGCCACACACTTTTACCATACACTTTTACCATATACGTATGGCAAAAGTATATGACAAAATTTTACCATTGGAAAAACCCCATAAGAATATCCTATGGCATTCTTTCTATATGGCATATTTTTACCATAAAGCTAAAGTATGCTATAGCTTATGAAGAAATTTTTCCATAAGCTATGGTACACCTTTGCCATTCAGCTATGGCAACATTTCTTCATTGGTATTTTACCATAGAGTTATGCATCAAAAATAATCTAATTTAATCTAATGATAATCTAATGTAATGTAACTTTTTGATATTGAAAGACCAAGACTACATTATATAGTCTCCTAAAAATTTAAAAAAGAAAAAAAAATAGAGATTACTCATTGGCGATTCTTAATATAACAAAAAAATCTTCTGTTTTTGTTAACGTTATGAGAGTAAATAATTGGCGATTTTTAAAAAAGTTTAATGACAAAATATTTCAGTTATTTGTCCACATTATAGTCAAAATATTCCTAATATATATATTTTCCATGACAAGATGGTATGATACAGTGTTTAAAATTACATAGTTTCCCTCAAGTGATATAAGTCACTTTAAGTGTGGTTTTTCTTATTTTCCTTGGCGAAAAAGCTTACTCCAAACTGGTAGCTACTTCTTGTCAAACAACTACCTACATACTTTTTTTTAAAAAAAAATTTCAAGTTTAAAATCTATTTGGCACCTTGGCGATTGTAGTTAGCACGACACATCACACAAAATACGGAAATATCCCCGAAGTTAATAGCTAATAAACACAATAAGCAAAGAGAAAACTAATATTTTTCTATACATTAATATATATACATTAGTATGCTTATTTAATTCTAAGTATTTTTAGCAACGTATTATTGTAAAGTAAATAACTTACTTCCAATTTATAGTAAAATCCCTGGTGATGGCAGAGACGAGTTTTTCCTATCTGGCCCATTCTTCGAAAAAATCGAAAAGACCAGCCTCAACGTTTAGACATTTTTAGAATATGTATCAAGTACTTGGAATGCCGCAAAACCGAGACCAAAACACAACTGTTGCGAGACTCTATCAGAAAGTAAAATATTCTGTCGTTCTCTACTTCTCTAAATAAAAAATCTGCCTAAATATAAAAAACTTTTAGTAAAAAAAGAACAACATTTTCTTTACATAATAATTTTCAGACGATCATTTCTTGTTCCACAAAAAGAAGAAGTTGCCATGGCAACTCGGCAGTTTTAAAAGAAATCGAAAGTTAGCTTTTAGCTTACATATAATTAACAACTTTTAACAGCAACAAGAAGAGTTGAGACAGAAAGTGAATGAGTACTTTTATTGCTATAAAAACAGCATTATTTTCAAATTTGATTGTCGCAAAATTTACGCGTTGGCATAAGCAGATGAAATGAGAATACACTCTAATGTTGTTTGGCACTTGCTTAAGATTTAATTTGATACTTCTATAAATTGTTATTTTTTATAGAAGATTCTTATTTTTCTTCATATTTATTTTTAATCTAACTTGGCATTTAATGTATGAGATTTGAAAAAAAAAATTTGTTTTTTAAATGCTTTTTTTATATTTATTTTAAAATTTCTTTCAAGATTTCATTTTCTTAATCAACATTAATATCAGTTCAGTTTATTCATGGAATGCTAGGCTGATTCTAATAAAATTTCTTACTTCTAAAAAATAGCCTTTTGACTTTTATTATTTAAGTTATTATTTTTAATTTATACATTTTAATACAGTTTTGTGTAACCAGACCAATGGCTTGGATACAGAAATGTGACCTATTACAATGTTTTGGCGTTGATAGTTGTGTAGGCATTTTTCTGGGATTTCAAAGCCGCTTTACATTTACCATAATGTATGGTTGATAATGTATGGTGTGTTTCCATAAGTTTGCCCTGGGTTTATGTTACTTTCCCATGACTGTTTGGTATTTTTCCATGAGATTAGCATAAATGTAAAGTGTGTTCTAATACATTTGCCATATGTGTGGGGTACATTTCCATAAAAAATTGTCTTGCCATATAAATACTATACATATATCTATGGTTACCATAGGTTTATGATGTCTTGCTATATAAATGCTATGCAAATCTTTATGGTTACCATAGACCTATGGTATCCTGCCATGCAATTTTCTATGGTTGCCATAAGCCTACGGTATTATACTATATGAATACCATACAGATCTCTAAGGTTACCATAGACCTATGGTATACTGCCATACAAATTTTCATGGTTGCCATAGGCCTATGGTATACTGCCATACAAATTTCTATGGTTGCCATAGGCTTATGGCGTTGTGCCATATAAATCTCTATGGTTACCATAGGCCTATGACTTATGGTATCCTGCCATACAAATTTCTATGGTTGCCATAGGCTTATGGCGTTGTGCTATATAAATGCCATACAGATCTCTATGGTTACCATAGGCGTATGGTATCTTGCCATACAAATTTCTATGGTAACCATAGATAACTATAGTAACCAACTATAACTATGGTTTCTATGGTAACCAAAATTCCTGAGACATTTGCAGACATTATATTTTTATAGGATATTTACGATTACAATTTTATATCGTTTAGTGGTAGAAAAGAGCTGAAATCGCTTTAAGATTCATATCAAGTTAATTTCAAATAAAGCACATCGAAAAATATTTTGCATCTTATATTTTTACTTTATTTTTAGCAACTTAATCAGTCAATTTCATTTTTTTTAAAACTATTTATACATTCAGCTAGAGAAAATGGCAGTTCCATAACAAGTGTTAAAATTTTTACGGTTTGCCGTTTCAGTCATTTTTATTCATGCTAATTATGTTTTACAATTTTCTCAGAATTTAAGAACATTGTTGAGTAGAACATAGTTTAAACCAGTCCAAAGTAAATCAAAATCAAATCAAGTATAGTATTTCTTGTAAGCAGACGCACAGAGGAAGAAAGAAAAAAAAAAAAAAAAAACAATGACTTAACTAACATACGAAGAACAACTGTCACAGCATAGTTAATAATTGTCATTCTTCATCATTTCCAAACTCATCACGTGACTCTTTTATCGCATGGGGCACTTGGGTTAGTGACGAAAGGGAAACCATATGTCATTCTGAGCTTGTTTAAATGCTATGAATTCTAATCTTATCTGTTATACAACGAAGAAGAAACTTTTTGGAGCTTTCTAAATAAAATAAAAAAACTTAAGAATCTTTAGATAAAACGACTGAAATTCTATATTCTTCATTTTCATCACTTATAAAAATGGATCTCGCAGACTATAATTACGAGAATACACTAAAGCTCGCCGTTGCCATTTCTTGCGGAAGGAAAAAAATAGTTTTAAGAACAACAACTTAAGTATCTTGAAGATAAAATTAAAAAAAAAAAACGATACTCTATATTCTTCATTTTCATCACTCATAAAAGCGAAATTTCTCAGACGATAATTGCAAGAATATAGCTGCTGCCATTTGAGGAAGAAAAACAGTTTTACAAGCTAAATTGTTTCGTTGTTTTGTTTGACAATTTTTCGAAATATTTCTCTTTGTTTCACCTTTAACACTTTTAAAATATATGATAGAAAACATTCAAAATGCTCTGAATATTTTTTTTTCTTGGTCACAAAAACTATTTCTTCAAACTTATTATATGGGTACGAAACATTCTTGTATGTTACGGATCAGAAAATTCAAAAGAATCGTAGAAGTCAAAACAGTAATAATTTAATGACAAAGAGGTAACCAGTTTTGTATCGAGAATCAAAAATTGACATTTCACGTATTTTTGACATATTTCCATGAATAAATTTCAAGCCTGCCAACGTAAGATTCTATTTTTATTATGTTTTTCTTTTCTATTCTTGAATAAATAATTTTAATTTTAAAGTATTCTGACCACTATTATACACAAATAAATTCCTTTAGATGAATGTATGATAGTCATACGATTATAGGTTTTAGTTCTGCCAAAATAATAAAGAAATTTTTGCTTCCAATTGTAATTTAATTGCCATCTTATTGACACTCGGAAAAAAACAATTGCGGCAAGAGTGAAATACGTCAGAAATATCAGGCAGGAGTGAAGGCGAGACAAAAAAGAAGAGAACCTGATAGTTTTTCTGATGCAGGATATTGGCTCGAAGTTATCATGTACTTCCAAGTCATGAAGGTTACTAAACTACATATATATATATAAGAATTACGAATTTTTTACATTCACCTTTCGTCTTGAAACTTTAAATAAAATGTTAATTCCATTTTTGTGAATCATGTTCGTAGTCTTTTATTTCAATCATTTATAATTACTGGCAGCCGGCTGCGCTGCAGTAAAGAATAATGCATGTAAAAGAGTTCTGGGTTGTAATATTTATAAGAATAAAAATGCTATTTATATTAAATTTTCTTCATATAATCAACATACTTTCGAAGTTGCTTCTCAAAATTTAAATCCTGGAAATCTACGGACAAACTTCAATCACTTTGTCGCAATTAGAAGATGCTTTAAAGTGCTTCGATATACTGCAAATCCAGCCGTAGAGGTATTAAAAAGGTCAGCGACCATAATAAGCGATTTAATATAATACACGAACCACCATATGACTAGTTCTTCAAACTTTCTCCTGACAGTAGTATTCACAAAAAGGAATTTATCGCTTTTTTATGTGTACTCGCGCCTTTTAAACATCCGTTTTCAAAGGCAAGTTTCTTTTCTTCAATGAGTCTGCGTCATATCAGGGGATTAAATTTAATGAACAACCATAGAATAAGCGATGGGGGAACAGTTTGGGTAACTTTTTGACCCCTCATATGACACTCCCTAGATGAGACCCCTTTCCTGCGTGGGAAGAAAGTTTGCCAACTGTTGGCATTATTTCAGAATATGTCTTGATAAAACCGACATTAATTTCTTATAGGGAGTCGTGTTTTATCATAAATGGAGGATTTTGGAGATGGAGATCGTTGGGAGAAAAGAGCACTGATAAGATGAGTTTCAGCTTATAGAACTGATTGGATATTCCTTATAACGAACTATCACTATTATCTATCTTAGAGGATAATTACAATTCTTAACAATTCAGCTAAGATTTAGAATGAAACTTGAGTTTTATAGAACTTAATGACGTCAATACGATACGTTTTAATTTTAACCATCTTTATATACTACGAGTTCACATAGACGAAATCCGTTTTTAATGCTGAATAAGTGCTAGCTAAAATTCGAAATATTGGAGTATTTATGACTAATTCCTAATTCCGACTTTTGGAATTTTGGGGAACTTTTTACTATATTTATGGTTAGAGCCCGTTCCCACTTTGCGGGTAACAGTAAGTAACAAATAAAATGACATCAAGTGCAAAATGAAACAAAAAAGTGTAGAAGAATAATCGAAACAATAAATAAATCAACGAATAAATTATTAAGAAACTCAATGAATCAGTGAATTCACGAATCAGTGAAACATTAAACTAACAAATAAAAATATTAATGAATGAAAAATATAGCAAATCAACAAAAGAGCGAATCAATAAAGAAGTAAAGCAATAAATCTGCGATTTAATTCGCAGATCAACTAGAGACTGAATTGGCGTATCGACAATGGAGTAAATTGATGTATGAAAGAATCTATGAATCAGCGAAATAAAAATTTAATAAATTTGGCAATTAATCAATGCTTAAATAAATGATTAAGTGAATCAATATGTCAGTGAGCTTAAAAATTCAATTAATCAGCTTGGGGGCCGGGATAGCCTGGTCGGTAGGGCGCTGGGCCCATATCCAAGAGGTCGTGGGTTCGATCCTCGCCGGCCGAAGACTCCCCGTGTAGTAAATGGTGACTGATGCACGTTAAATCTGTCGAGTCTCAAAGTCCTCCATGTTCCCACAACAAATCAAAACCTCTGGGGGTACTGATCCAGGAGTTTCCTTGTCTTCTGGATTGGTTCAAAATTACAAGGCTACGGAGTTGAACGTTAGTAGTCGTAAACCCATGAAATTGGGTCGGCTGTTCAACGACGGTTATAAAATAAAATTAATCAGCTTAATAAAAATTACCGAATCAATAAAGAAACGAATAAGCGAAATAGAAGATCAATGAATGTATTAAACAGCAAATCAGTGAACAAGAGAATTAATGAATGAGTGAATCAGCCAATCAATAAATAGCTGAATCAATTAAAGCAGGTCAAAATTAGTAGGTCGAAGAATCAAAGACAAATTCCTATTTCTGTGATTTATTGATTCGTTCTTTTTATTGATTTAGTGATATATTCAAAATGCCCACCCGATTGAGATTCGATCAGGTATCAGTAGGGCAGATTTGTTGGCCATTCTTTCTGGAGCATCATGTAAGGTGGGCCAACGTTGCTCCCACAGTAAGGACAGATAGTACAGAAAAATCAAAGAGCATCCATGCCTTGCCCAGGATTTGAACCCAGGACCTTTCTGTTGTGAGGTCAGCTCCCTGACCACTACGCAATCTGGTCAGCATGACTGAACCATAACATCGCCTAAACACACTAACTGACAAAACATATTAAGTGTCATTTTAAAAACACACAATATTTCCAGTTAAAGAATATTCTCATGATATGATAAGTATGGTAATACTTGCAAAGCATAGAGTATTAACTTTCTTCGGTATCCGATGTTTTAAATCCGATATTCATTGGTAAGAGATCCATTTTCCGGACCATGTTCAATCGCTATAGTTTATCATACTTCTCATAGATGGCGCTTTGCGCAGTGCTGCATTAATTAGTTGAGGTTTAATTTATACATTGTAGCATCAATTGCAACAACATTGCAATTGTTATCGAGTGTATTATGCAACTCATAATGATTGAAGATTCACTCATTTAACACGGATTAAATAAATAGAAATTCACACACTAAACGAATATTGAACCTCGAGATTATCATATTAATCAAGGCTTTCTATTTTGTTTAACTATGTTATTCATTCCTACCCTTGAATTTTCAATTTTCAATATGGTTAGATTTTTTGCTTTGTTATCTTCTGAGTCACCCTTTGTGCTTAAAATTTATCGATACCCAATTTAAGACTTATATGAAATCCTTATTTTAGTTGTATTCGCTCCATATCGGCAAGCCACCCTATTCTTCTCTATTTAATAAATCCAGTGATCCTATTTCTGCGTAATTAAACGGTTGCACTCACTATTATTCCTGATCCTCCATTGTGAACTCTTTATTTAAATTAATCCGAGAATTGCATTTGGAAACTTTCTAACAAATATTAAATAGTCATTTCGGGAAGATTTCGATATCGTTATTTGAGACAGAATGATCTAAAAGTCTTAACAACTTCCAGGCAGCGGCCAGCGAGAAAACTAAAAAAAAAGAAGAAGAAAAAATCACGGATGGGGTCTAGTTCGAACCATATAACTCGTAGCCACAGAAGGCTCGTAAGGCCCATCCGAGTTTAATAACTCGCAACCACCCAATTTACAAGAAAAAAAAAAAAAAGCAATTGCTAGGCCTTGGCGATTGTAGTTTGCACGACAGATCACAATAGGGAAATATCCCCTTCATCTAGTTTCCTAGTTTCACTATATTAATCCTGATAACTGATTTATAAGTTTTTAGATTAATTTCTTTCCTTATTGAGTTTGTTCTTGAACTAGTATGGGTGCATGCAATCTAATTAATTTCTCCAGAATCATATCATAATTGATCATTGAGAATCAAGGCAAGAGAGCAATTGTCTTGACTACAAGAAATTTGGAGCATCTATGGATCCCTCTAATACAATGTTTGATACTACTTTCGATTTGGACGTGCGTGATCCTTTGCAGCTACTTATATCAAGAAATAAACACTAATCAGGTATTATCACAACACACAAACACTGACAAGGCTTTGGAAACAGAGGCAAGTTAAACAGGAAGCGTCAAAGTTGCTTCCTTCTTGTTGGGTTTACAAATCTTCCCCCTGCATCTTGTATTCCCCAACATTTGATAAGGGGCTCAGTGTTTTTCGAGTAAATAGAAAAACAAACGTGAAATTTAAGATTACAGATGAGATTCAAGATGGTGGGGTACCATCTCGTCCCTTCCTCCCCCCTCTGCTTCCAGGAGAAAAGGGAAAACAACACCATGGTGGGCTGAAAGCCATCATTCATGCTTGAATATTAGTTGAGATATGATCAGATTGAAATATTTTTTGATGACGATATCATTTTACGGAGAAAGAATTTATCAAAAATGTGAACCTTTGAGAAGCTGGTATAAGTTTGGATCTTTTTCCGAAACAGCATTAAAGACTTGAAAAATTAGATAGTATATATGCATATATACAGCGAGCGAGAGAGAGAGAGAGATTTAAAAAAAAAAAGAAAAATTAATAAAATAATAATTAAGAAAGAAATTGAAATTTTGGAAAACAATGAAAAGATATAATCACGTCGTCAGCTCGCACAATTATATATCCAGAAATTACTGTGCTTTCTGTTATTGTAGGAGCCAAATCAATTTATATCAATACTTTATGATAAGCAAAATATATCAATTGTGTGAGGAGCACACAAAAAAAATTATCACCGAAACATATCAAGTGAGAAACACAAAAATACAAGAAAATACAAAATTTAAAAAAAATTCTAGAAAAATAAAACATAAAAACTAACATTTAAATCAAGTAAAGAGATCTCCATATCATGTCTGGCATTTGACAACATGTTATATAGGGTATTTTATTTTATATCCGTCGTTGAACAACCGACCCAATTTTTTTAGGTTTACGACTACTAATGTTCAACTCCGTAGCCTTGTAATTTTGAACCCAATCCAGAAGACAAGACAACTCCTGGATCAAATATTGGGAGAAACTTGCCTTAGTGGAGGACTTTTTTGCCGAAACTAACCCGCATTTGCGTCGCATAGAGAGGAAAACCACGAAAACACCCCATGGTTAGTCTGGCGGCAAGGGGACTGTAACCCATGATCCGTCTACCACGGAGGATATTTCACGTCATCACTCTGGTCGGTGCGAGCCGGGTGTGGAATTCGTACCGACCAGCCATCGCTGGGATTCGAATCCGGTTCATCTCATTGGAAGGGGATTACTATATTCTCTGAGCCACCATGACTCCATTATGAAGGGTTTGGACAAAATTATGGAAACACTTCCATACTAATTCTATGTAAACAATCTTTCTTTTAGTAGCAAATGTTTTATATTGGCTAAACTGTGTTTTTACAATCTGAAAGATCATGCTTGATACTTTTAAAAATTGTGTAATTTTTTCCCAAGTAAAATTTGCATCAAATTGAGGAGAAGCCAATAACTTTTTTCTAATTTCCTTACCACCAGCAATTTTGAAATCACTCTATAGGATTATAATATTTATATCAGAAATCAGAATGCTTTTTCAATTACAGTAGCATTGAAAGAAGAAAAAAAGCTTTTAACTTCAATAAGCTCATTGAAGTCGATCCAAATTTTGTATGAGCAAAATTGACATCATTTCTAAAAGCTTTCAACGTTGTTTTTTCAAATTGTGCTAACAATTTTGCTATCGTCCAAAACATATTTACTGCTAAAAAAAGAATCGTTTATGTAGAGTTAAACATAGAAGTGTTTTCATAATTTTGTTCAACTCTTGAAATAGTATTCAAAGTTCTACGTTCAAAAAGTTGCATATAATAATACAATAGAAAACGTGTGTTAAATTTTATGCATGGGTATTTGATTTTATATTAAATTTTTCGTATAAAATAACCTTTATTCAGCCCCGTGATTAATTTTTTACAAAGCATAATTAAAAGGCAATTGATACTTTGATATAGAGCAGCTGTACCCATATGGTGTTCTGAGGAACCCTAGGGTTCCGTGAAAATGTCACACTTTTCGTGAGTTAGAACTTTTTTTTAACTACTAAGGACTTTTTGAAACCTGTACTAGATTTGTATGCAGCCAATTATCCACTATTTATTTAATATTAAGGTTATTTTGAATTAATTATGTATGTAAAAGAGCAATTAAATTTAAATAAAATTTTTTCAAATATATACCTTTTCTATTGACAATATACTGAATGAATTGCTAAACAATATACATTTACAAATTATTGCATCAGTATTTCAAATCGAACTTTGAAATTCAAACCAAAATAACCAAATTTAAGACTAAAGAATTATTTTTCTCTGATAACCTTGCTCATTTCTTAAAAAGTTTCTTTTTTTTTTTTTTTCAAAAATTGTAATTCAGCTTATTTTATTCAATTTCAACTTAAACGGCAAAAACTACTAAA
Source organism: Parasteatoda tepidariorum (assembly GCF_982258835.1). NCBI lineage: Eukaryota > Metazoa > Arthropoda > Arachnida > Araneae > Theridiidae > Parasteatoda > Parasteatoda tepidariorum. The sequence goes on along the minus strand of NC_141763.1, from coordinate 61,348,000 downwards.
CTTAACTTACACACCAAAAATAAATAAAAAAATAAAAATATTACCTTTTGAAGACTAGCGAATTTAGTCCCCTAACATAAAACCTAATTTTAGGACTTATTGATGACACATAGATGTTTCTGAAGCTTTCTTCTTCTTCTTTTTTCTTTTGCATATTTACATCAGATAATGACCGTTTTATAAAATTCAAGGTTCCACCAAAAGTAGTCGATCGTTTAGGGTTCGTGGGGCTGAAAAAAATTGGCAACCTCTGAAATAGAGGACCACAATAAGGCACTCAAACTCTCATACATCATAAGCCCTTCACTAAGCCTCTTTTGGGTTAAAGGTGATTTAGTTCGAAAGAATTACGTCTGTAACTCAATATCCGAACAACATGACTAATTTCAGGGTAACTAATTGGAAATGTTTCAGGTGAAATGGGGGGCAAATGAGACATCCCTTGACTCTCTGAGGAAATACATATTACCCCCTATTAGCCCCTTTAGAACGACGAGGGGATGATTTGTTACTTTTTTTTACTATATTTCATTGTATTGAGTGAGAAAGCTTAAATTCCAAATAATAAAACGCATTTAAATTCTTCGAATTTGTGAACGAGTCAACGAATTAGAGACTTGCATGCAGAGAAGGGGGGAAAAGGGATCAGAAAGCCAATGGGAATATACAATCGAGAATGACGTAATTAAAACTTTAAATCTGGTACTTCACTACTAGTGTTATTTTTGAAGTTAATAAATTTTTAATAAGTAAATATTTGGTTTTAAGGGAAACATTTTAAGAAGAATAAATTGAATAAATAGGAATTAGGACTAAATATAAATATATTTATGAATTATTTATTGATAAAACTTTTTCATTAAACTGTTTTAAATTATTTTATAAACTTTTATTCTCACTTATTATTTCCTTCTTTACAAACAGGGTATCTGCTACATTTTAGATTTTCAAATTCATGATTTTCCATGACTAATTCCCAGAATTTTTCATGACTTAACAAAGTTACTATTTTCTCTGACAAAAACACAAAAAATTTAAAAAAAGCATTATAATAACACGAATTGAAATGATAGGTATAACCAAAACTGTTATATTCTGCATCGTCATATTTAAAGATATTAAATTTAAAAAAAAAAACAGAGTAAAGATAGAGTTGAAGCAATAAAATAGCCGAAAAAATACAAAAGCAAATAATTTTTTTCTGCAGAATTATATTCTAAAGATACTTTTCTTGTTAGTCCGAAAGGAAAGAAATACTCCTGATTTTTCTGTTCTCATTTCGGAATTTAAAAAAATTCGCCAATGACTGGCTTGCCTCAGCTAGAATTTTAAATTGATAAAATCAAAAATAAATAATAACAAAAATTTTGAAATCACAGAAGTTTAAAAGATAATTCGCTCTAGAAATGATGTTTTTTCTTTCATTTAAAACATGATAAAAACATTTTACATTTTAATAAAATGGATTTAATGTGGATTACAATTTATTAAAAATTCAGATATTCGGAACACCATGAAATGGTAGGGTATTTTTAAATTCCATTTTAAAAATTAGATTTTTTGGCAACCTAAATCCATGACTTTCCATGATTTTCTTTTAAAAAAAATAGTTAAAATCATGATATTTCATGACAAATTTTGGTCAAAACCGAAATTCATGACTTTCCATGATTTTTCATGACTTTCCAGGTGCGCGGATTCCCTGTACAAACCTAGAAATAGGTATAAGAGAATAAAATATCATAATTTAATTTTAAAAACAGAATTGTTGGGCTAAAATCTGCAGAGGCGACAAATTTAACAATTAACTGTTTTAATCAAGTACAATTGCATTCAAACTTAGCGCATTAGCAAAGTTAGACATAAATTCGTTATAATTACGAGCAAATGATACTAAAAATTTTAATTAAAAAAATTGAGATTATATAGTGTTAAGATATGTTAATAAAAGCTCCAATATCACGTTTCTTTACCATTCCAACACTGAACTTAAAAATAAAATAAATGCTCGTATTTTTATTTTCTGCATTCGTGGCGCCATCTATTGTACGTGATATAAAACTTAACTAATAAAATTTTAAATTTTTGTTAAAATAATATAATTTATTATCCATAGTATTTAAAATATTTGTATATATACCTCATTTAATTATAATTAAATTTGAAATAATTTTCATGCTGACAGGTTATAAGTGATGTTTATAAGATTTAAGCAAAAAGTAAGCATGTTATAAAAATAATTAATAATATAAAATAGAAATAAAGTTAAATAATAATGACAAAATTGATAATAAAGAAAATCCTTTTTTAGAACGCTGAAACTTTGAAAATTTATTCTTTTCTTTTCAAAAGCTGCTTGCTTGTTTAAGTTGAACGTGTATAATTATTTAAATTAATTGAAATAAATAAGTAAATAAAAATAAATAAAGAGAGAACGAATTTTTTTTTAAAAAAAAAGCTAGATAAAATTTGCTTATGCCTTTGCTCTTTTTTTAACTTTGCTTTTTTCCTTTTCTTTTTCGTACTTAACAAATTTTTTATAATAAAATATCAATTCAAAGTTTTTTGTCTGAAAAAAATGAGAAAGAAAACAAAGAGTAATTAAGGCTTTGCTCTGTTAGAATTTGGAAAATAGTATTTCATAACTTTTAGAACATCTACATTTTTTTATTACGTTTTTTTAATACTTCATTTTACTAAACATGACTACAGTCAATAATAGTTTAGCAAATTTTTACAGCCTAAGAAATAAGTACCTATTATAATACATCAAGAAAGATGAAATTAATTGATTAATATTGTGATATTTCATAAGTGAGTTATTCGATTGTTTACTTATGAATAATTTTAAATACCACATAATTAAATTTCACATTTCTTAAATATGTGAAGATTTTGATAAACTGTATCTGAATAAAAAAAATTTAAAAAAAAGAAGAGGAAAAAAAGAAAAAAAACGAAAACAGCATATTCTACAGATATAAAAGTTAAAAAACTATAGTTCATTTTTTGGAAAATGAAAGTAGTTTTTGTTTATTTATCCTTCAAACTTTTCTTCGATTTTACGAAGGTAATATTGCAGCTATTTCTAAAAGGAAATTTTCCTGTGCCATTACAATAATCTATTTAAAACTGCTAAGCAATCATTTTAAAAAGTATTTCCACATCATTAATTTGCAAAAAAAAGTAACAATAATAAAAATTGAAGAATGTCTGCATAAAAATTTCTGATTTGGTTTGCATTTTTTTACGCAAAAGGAAATTCAATAATCACTACGATTAGGTCATCCGTCTGGGTAAAAATCGACTTTTTTTTAAATTTTATTTTATTATCCATATTTGAACTTTAGTTCATTAGCATTTCAAAATGTTTTAAATTTGATTTCGTATTTTTAAAAATAAAGTTAGAGTAGTTACATCGTATGCTGATAGACAAAGCCGAAATTAAACTCCCAAAATGTATACATTACAGTTTTTCGTAGAAATGTTAGCCTGACATGAAAAACTGAAGTTTTAAAGCTCAGATTTGCCCTTACTTTGAAAAATACTTCATAAATTTGTAAATTTATAATTTTGGAAACTTTACCAAACTTAAAATTGAAATATTAATTAAGCCTCTTACAAAAAAAAAAAAAAAAAATGTAGCGAAACCAGTCAAATACCTTAATATATATTTCTGTTATCATTGTGAAAAATGATATAAAAAAAGTCTAAACTTTAGCACTCGCTACAAAATATAATGACACAATTATATACCATACACATTGATGTTAAACATCTTGCATATTTTTTTTATGATATCCCTATAAGTAATGTTTAAGTGAGGAAAAACAGGAACGCCATCTAGATCTAAAAATCAGTACTAAAAGGCAAGAGACCAAAAACAACGTGCATAATTTTATGACAGATAACGGATGGGAAAGCATTTGAGGATTCTAAAATTGTATATTGTGGACGGTGATTAACGGAACACCCTCTACAATAAAGTATCAATTGCTAATTGCTTTTTTTATTGCTAATTTAAATTGTTTTCCAACTATTAGATCACACTCTCCCTATATCTTGTTCAAATTTTCAATCTTTAATAAAATACTTTTTACTCATATCCATTCAAGTTCAAATACATTTTTTTGAACTTGTAGTCTATGACACTTGATGTTTATGCAATTTTTTCAAATATTAATTTATTAATTAAATAGGGATTAGCAAAAAACGAAATAGAATTTTTTAATTAACTAAGCGTTGGTCATTGTTTTTTTTTTTTTTTTTACTACAAGAGATTCAGTTTTTCACATACTTTAAAAACAACATCTGGGATAATTTCTAACTTATTTGAACAAAAAAACTGTTGATTGATTATATTTAATTATTTAATATTCGCTGTATCAGATAAATTCAATAAAGAGCATTACGTGGTAACACTTGTGGTCCACGTCACCAAATTTATACTTTTATTACCACGCTTATATCAACTTGCCTTCGCGCATGTCTGTTCGGATGGAATTTTGTAATCGATTTTAAACTAACTTCCCGACTAGCTACAGACTTCAAATTTGGTACATAGTTCAGAATTGGATGACAATGCGTGAAAATGAAGAGAAAGAAGACATAAAAAGTAAAATCAAATTAAAGAAAAATTAATATTTTCGCGATTGTCTTTTGTTGTCGATTCGATTATTTCAAATTATTGTCTCATGTCAGTTGAAATGTTTTGTGTACAGTGAGTGAAAAAATTGAGATTTTGAAAGTGAGTGCAAAATAAAAAGTAATATTTTTAAAAACCACGTTTTTGTAGTGGAAAATAGTAATTAAAATACAAAAATTTGAAGCACGAAAAACGTGGTGCGCAAGAAATACGTAACAATACATATACACATTTTCTTATTCATACATATGTGCACAGCCACTTCCACATATACATCCTCATACACATGCATACACACAAACATATTCAACATACACATTCAGATACAATTACAGATATACATACACATATTATTGTCTCATGTCAGTTGAAATGTTTTGTGTACAGTGAGTGAAAAAATTGAGATTTTGAAAGTGAGTACAAAAAAAAAAAAAAAAAAATAAAAATAAAAAGTAATATTTTTAAAAACCACGTTTTTGTAGTGGAAAATAGTAATTAAAATACAAAAATTTGAAGCACGAAAAACGTGGTGCGCATGAAATACATAACAATACATATACACATTTTCTTATTCATACACATGTGCACAGCCACATCCACATATACATCCTCATACACATGCATATACACAAACATATTCAACATACACATTCAGATACAATTACAGATATACATACACATATTATTGTCTCATGTCAGTTGAAATGTTTCGTGTACAGTGAGTGAAAAAATTGAGATTTTGAAAGTGAGTACAAAAAAAAAATCAAAATAAAAAGTAATATTTTTAAAAACCACGTTTTTGTAGTGGAAAATAGTAATTAAAACACAAAAATTTGAAGCACGAAAAACGTGGTGCGCATGAAATACATAACAATACATATACACATTTTCTTATTCATACACATGTGCACAGCCACATCCACATATACATCCTCATACACATGCATACACACAAACATATTCAACATACACATTCAGATACAATTACAGATATACATACACATATTCTCATGAGCACACACTAATATAACATTACTGTTATGTATTTCATGCGCCCCACCTTTTTCGAATTTTTTGTTTTTTAATTACTATTCTCCACTACAAAAAGGTTGCTTTCGAAAATTTTGATTTCTTTAGTTATCTGATACCACGTGCCTCTCTTTTTTTTTTTTTTTTTATTCCTATTATTAGTTTACACTTTCCCTATATATATTTATCTTGTTCAAATATCCTATAGTTAATAAACTACTTTTTATTCACCCATTCAAGTTAAAATACATTTTTTAAACTTGTAGTGGATGACACTTAATGTTAAGCATTTTCAAATATTAATTCATTAATTAAATTTAATTTATTAATTTTAGTTTTATATGGGAGAAAAATAGTAATTATTTAATGAAAAGTGACTAAAATAAAAAATTTTATTTGTTGACATAAGTAGGAACAGACTTTAAAAAAATTATTTTCGTATTACTTGTTTATATTGAAGGATACCCAAGTAACTTTAATTTAAATTAATTTAATTTAAGCAGTTAATATTGTAACAATTAATTTCATTCTCAAGGTTTATTTACATTTCTAGAGTTTTGAATAATATTAATACAATGCATTACAAATGTCAGTGTTATCTCAAGATAAAGAAACTAACAAAATTTTAAAGTCTTCAAATGAAATTTTATAATTTTTAAAGTCAATATTACACATCTAATATTTTTTTAGTTCCAACATGATTGAAGTGCATCCTAATTGATTTCGTTTCCAGGAGCCAAAAGTGCCTGAAACAAAAAATAAAAACAAATTCTTAGTTATTATCGATAATAGAAAAAAAATCTTGATGATCTTTAATATTGTTGCGGTAATATAGAAATACACAATTTAAAACTTTCTCTTCTGAATTTTCTTTAAGGGGTTATTGTTTGTTCATTGCCTGATATTTTTATAATTTTTCTATTCTATTCTGGTGTAAAACTAATTCTATTTATATTTTATTTCGGTGTAATTCCTTTGATCCACGTCCAGTACAAATAAATAACTTATCCATCCGTAAAATAATTTTTGTTTAAATATTTTTATGAAATATTTCTTGTAACAAAAGGCTATTTTCCACAGGATTATCCAAATCATGGAAGGTACGTTGATAGTTTTACCCGTAAACTTATTGTTTAAAATATTTTATGTTCTATAAGACATTTTTGTTTCAATATTTAATATTTTTCTCCACATTTTGTATTTATATATGGCAATTTTTTTCTTCAGGTCATTGGCCAATCGCACCATTGTGGTCTCTTTTAAAAAGAAAATTGTAAACGATTAAAAAAATTTCTTGACCTTAACAGGATGAAACGTTACTTTTAAAGCATTTTTCGAAATATGGTTAATTTTACAAGACTCCTTTCTAAAATGAAGAAAATTTTTAAGAAACGTAAATGAAATAAAGTAATTTGCAGAAAAATTATAAAATATTTAGAATAATTCCATATTTTTTAAGCAATAATGATAATGAAATCCACATGGAATGCACTTTCGATTAAAAAAAATTACCAATCAAGTGATAAGTAGCAAACAATTTTTTAATCACCATTTATTATATTTTATCGCCATGTGGCCGATGGCGAGCGTTAATCTTATGACGTAAAATTTTTTTAAAGATATATTTCAATTTTTTTCTCAATATTTTGTATTTATTCAGGTCAAAATAAGTAAAAAATATTATATTTAGCATTTTAATAATTCTAGCGTTGCCATTCGGGGAGTTCTAATTAAGCTTTTTTTTGTCGCCATGTAAGAGAAATATATATATATAGATGGTTAGGTAATACAGCAGGAAACAGCGATGTCTTTTTCTGGATTAAAGGTAAAATCTTCCACACACGGCCAAATACTACCAAAACAATAATTTATTTAATTTTTTTTAAATCTGCACTTATTTACAGTTATTTAGTTCTAAGAGAAGCAGTTATTTATCATTGAATTTTTTTTCTCATTTACAGAATAATTGATACATTTTTAAATCTAAGTGGAAAAAAATTCAATTTATTTGTTTTTTTTTTTTTTTTGGATGTTATATTTCAGTACAAATATAATTCCGATAAACTAACAGATTTTTTTAGTAACTATCAGACTGTTTTTCGCAATTAAAAAAAAAATATTAATATATATTTTTGCGCATAATTAGAGGGTCAGAAAAAAAAGTGTAGAAAAGAGACACAGGTATCCGATTCTGCGACAAAGGGTTAGTTTTGCCCTTTGGATATCTCCCTGTTTCTTCATGCTGACATCTTTATTCTTATCATCTTATCAATTTATCTTGTTCACTTTACTTGAGAGAATTGAGATTATTTTTTGCACTGAACTGTGTTCTTTTCATTTTCTTATTGATCTGTTTTCCAGACTGCAATTACACATTAACAATTTTTGACCCTCTGAGGCAAGTGGGATATCAGTAGAAATTATATTTGCATATAACTGAGGATATTTTGACTGTCTAAGTACAAGTAAAAATATATTTGGTATTTTTTTAAGCATAAAATACAGTATCATAGTTACTTAAAAAAATCTGTTAGATTACCAGAATTATATTTGTGCTTAAAAAAAAAGTAATTTGAAAAACAAAAGTTATTCATATTAAAAAATTTATCAATAATTGATTTTATAAATTAACTAAATTTCTCTGGTGAATAAATAAGTGTTTAAAAGTGAGTCGAGTTTGGAGGATTTTACCTTTGACGTGCACAGATGTCTCATAACCATACATTTTTTAAATGCTAAATATTGTAAGATTCTTCACGTATTTTGATCTACATTAATACAAAATAAAAATAAAAAAATATGTAAAATAGGCTTAATTAAAATTCTGCTTCAAAGGTTAAGCTTTAGAAAAGTAAAAATTGCAGTTAAAATATAAATGACCAATACATTTAAAAAGTCACCAAATTTTGACATTTTTGGTTCGAATCATAGAATTTTTAGATTTTAGAAAAATAAATGCGAAGCTTAGAAAAGACTTGAGAACTTACCTATGGATGTTAAGGGCATGTTCAAAATTTGTTTGCTAATAACATTAATATTCATAGTTTGACAACACTAATGAAAAAATAAAAGTTCAAGTTTTATGGAGAAAAAAAAAGTTCAAACAAAATTAGAACAAATACTAGAAGACATAGAGCTGTTTCAATGCTGTTAACAAGAATTTCTAATAAACGTCAAGGTCCAATAATACTAAAAAAAAACTGAGTCGTGTTTACAGCATCCAAACAACTGTATGCACCATCATAACCTATTATATTTGTGCTTGTAATGTGCAAGTTATGGGACATATTTTGTTTCAATCTACATGAAGTTATGCCACCTCTTCTAGTTTAAATCATTTTTATTGTTAAAGTTGAATTATTATCATACTGAATTGTTTGAAAATTATATATCTCAGTCATATTCATATCTGCATTATTTTCAAACAATTTTAATTATATATATTTTTTATTATGTGATGTTTTTTTTTTTTTTTAATTTTCGAAGAAAAAGGATTGTTAAATTATACTAAAAAAAGAAAAATGTTTAATATTATGTCCCATAACCTATAAGGCATGTCACATAACTTCGTTATGCGACATGCGTTATTTATGCTTGACATTACATGGATATTTGTACTTGTAATGTCCTATTTATGCGACATAAAGTATTTTAATCTATACGAAATTACGATCTCTTTTTTAGTTTAAATCCTTTTTTATTATTAAAGTTTGGTAATTATCATATTGAACTGTTTAAAAAATCATACATTTCAGTCATAATCATAACTGCAATATTTTAAAACAATTGTAATTCTTTCTTTAATGTAATATATTTGTATGTTTTCTCAATGTTCGAAACATTTTGTTAAAATTTATCATACTCGCTTTTATAGAAGAAAAATATTTATTATGTCCCATTACCTATAACGTATATCTCATTACCTGTAATGTATATCACATAACCTATTATATTTGTGCTTGTTAATGTCTTACTTATGTGACATAAAATGTTTTAATCTATATGAAGTTATGCTGTTTTTTTTAGTTTAAATACTTTTTATTACTAAACTTGAAAAATTATCTTACCGGATTCCTTGAAAATTATATATATCAGTTATATATATCAGAAAATTATATATACCTGTAATATTTTTAAGCAATTTACTGAATTCTTTTTTTCAATGCGAAATGTTTTTTTCTTTCTTCTTTAAAACTTTTGAGAAATTTTATTATATATTACACATTTTTATATATTAAATTTTGTAATATATAGACATATTTGCTTTAATAAAAGAAAAATATATGTTAATGCCCGGATTTTGATGATTCTTACCTTCTTTTTCCATTCTTTGCATTTCAAGATTTTTCGGGATATTTTTTGAGATATTTAAATTTTGTTCTTTTTGGGGGGCGTTTTTTTTATTATTATTATTATTATTATTTGTTTTTAAATACGTTTATTTCTTAACCTAACAATTTAATACCGAAATTATCGATCTCAGTAACTCCATAATGGTCATTTTGGCAACAGGGTGGTGATATACTGTAATAACCACCCTTACTAGATACTTTTCAAATCCTAGTTAAAAACAAAGTCAATCAATTGTGCGTTTTATGAGTAATTAATCAAAATTTAAGTAAAAAAAACGTTTCGAAAATGTGCAAATCATAATTGCCAATTGAATAAACAATTAACCTGAAATGTATTCGCTTTTTGCTTTTTCTTCTATACCTTTCTGCTTGATCGACAAAAAATTTAGTTTAATCTCTCCTTTGCTCATAGTGGGTGCTTGAGTTTGAAAACGGTTTTTCTTTCCTTCCTTCCTTACCTTTGCTATTTGTGACCCTAATGTGCATACGGTCACCAATCGTCATCAAATTTTGAGGCCAATCCTCGAAGTAAATAGTTATTCTCAAACACTTTTCATATATTAGAGGACAAAAATCGTCCTCAAATCTTATCAAATTGTCTCGAATTTAACTTAAAACATCTCTTTTTTTAACCGGTGTTGAAATATAAAAAAAAAAAATCAGCTGAAAAATATTAAATAATAGCAAAAAACTAATACATTTTAGTTCAATTGTATAGTCAATTGGCAAATGATCATGATTTTTTTCTTTTTTTTTAATTAAGATGATTTTGTTATACAGAGAATACAAGCGAAAAACATAAAAGCTCCAGGCTAAAACTATTTCTGATCGTCTGAAATAATTTCAGAAAAAAAAACAAGTTTTATAGCAACTGCAGAATATTAAATCATATGCCTGCACTGTTCAGTTATGAAATCAAGTATAATTAAGATGGTTTACCTTTTATTAAATATCAATTAAAAAATAATCTATGCAGCACATATAAACTTATATTCTCCATTAATATATGGGTGTCCTCAAATCGCAAAATTTTTTGACTCAAAAATTTTTTTTAAGGAAGAATCAGTATTCCGATGATTTTTCCTCAAGTCATGATTCAGAAATCTGGTCACATTAAATAGGCATAGCATTTTATCGCATATTTTATTAAAATTTTAAAAAGTTGGTTTTTGAGGAACGACATGCATATTTCATGCCAGGCACCCAAAATAGTTATTGTACCACTTCTGGAATAACAAATATTACAATAGTAAGAAAATAGTAATTATGATGCTTTTACTTACTTTATTGTAGGACCGACTGGCAAATACGGCACATTGTGGCACAAGCAACTTGAACATTTTTCTTCATAAATAGTTTCCACACCTCGGATTGAAATACTGCTTTGGAATTACCACAGATGAAGTTTTCGACTACTTTGCTCAAAAACATATCTCCATGCAAATCTGCAAGAATCAATAAATCGGGTACAGTTTCAACTTTTAAGGCAGATTCCAAAAAAGAAGTACAAAGCGTTTTTAGTTTTTGGATCTGGTATTTGTCAGCAATGGAGTATAATTCCAAAGTCATACCCCACATTAAGTCTTTGACGATGCCACTGTAAGAAAATTCCAGCATTTTTTCAACCGTTTCAGGCGAAAATTCTACAATCTTCATTTGTGAGCTCTCTGCTTCAATCATACCACTTTCAAACATTGCTCGGAATACTGGTGATACAGCTGCTAGAACAATTTTGTGAACGTAGAATTCCTTGTCAGAAACAATAATTTTGAAATCGCACAGACCTTTTTCTGAATACAATTGCATTAAGTTACTTTGTAGATGTCTCAAATCAGAACTGTAATCTTGCACATTTTGATTGTAAACTATCTTCTCCACATACGAAGTGTAGCCTCCCGTATTCACCATCAGTTCACATTTTATGCGATTGGCATCGAATATCGAATATTTAAAAAAAGTCGCTCTGGTAACTTGAACTGATATTCCGTAGTCCTTTTGTGGTACAACTACGTGATTTGTTTTTTTCTCAAATTTTAAATCCTCGTTGCAAAAATATGATAAGTTACACTGTATAATAACTTTAAAAGGAAAATCGGACATCGGAATTTTAACGAAAATCGGATATACAGCTTGGGTAAAATTGCGAGAATACAAATAAATTCGAAATCTCGGATGCTCTGGGATTACAGAAAACATTGGTGTGATGGTCAGTTCTTCCTCATCGCCATCAGGAAATTTCAGCGGCAAAGAAACGGAGTATTTTTTCAGAGATAATTTTGAACGTCCAATGCATTCAATAGGAAAGTCATTATTTATGAAAAATTGGAAACCAACAGTCAGAATATCTTTATGCAGGAAATTAGCTTCCAAAACAGTTTTTCGAGATAGGCTAAGAGATTCCGGGTATACGGAATGCACTTCAAAATAACTGCAGTTCTTATCTAGAAATACATACGAACCATCAGTTTTTGCTATGAATAATTTTCCGATTACATCTACTGTAGACGGGTCAATTTCATCTTTCACGCATCTGTACAGATTTAAACTAATATTCTCTTCATCTTCTCCAGGTAGGTAGAGCATAAGCCTCCAGTCCGTGTCCTGCAATTGTTTGATTCGAAACCCTGGACTTTCAATCGTCTGCTTCTCTTGAAGAATCCCCAAAGTAAAATCTTCAATATGCCAGGTGAAAGTAAACCCGTTTACTTTTTTAATTTTTCCGGTAGCAGACATGTTCGAATATTTTTTTGATGAATAATTTGATTAATCAAACTTCAATAATATACCATTTCAGGAAATTTTCTATTTTTAGTTGCGTTAAAACTTATTGAAAGAAGGAAAATTTAGAAAATCTAACCACGTGGACTAAGAAGCACAGACTACAGTAACGATTTCTTCTGCTGTTCTGAAAATATTTTGAAATAGATATGACTCAGGAGGGAGGTTGCAGTTTTATCTAAAGACGTTCCAATAGGGTCGCCCAATTGGAATTATTCCCCCCAAAATGAACAAAGGGCATAGTAAGGAGTGTTACAAAGGAACACCTGCTAGTAAATGATGGTCAAGATGACCCACCTATCACGCTTAAAATGTTTCCCCCACAGAGTTTCGTCCGATCTAATATTTTAAAATTAGTTGCATTATTTATATTGTAATTAACTAATTGTAATTATTTAAATTATTTCCGTTGTTTATTACTATGATTTAACTATTACATTCACAGCAGCAAATTAGTTAACAAAAAATGATTTATCAATCGAAAACAAATTAAAAAGAAAAAAGTGCATTAACATTTAATTAATTTTGTAATTTTACTCCTTTAAATTTGTTAATGTTGAGCAAGACATTTTGTAGATGCATTCTAATCATAATGACATGAAATGGTTTTTCGCTCCGCAAAAACATATTGAATCAGGAATAATTTGTGATTTACATATTGATTCTGACATAGATTTGAATTTAATCATGAATATAAATTTTCAGTATACAAAAAATTTAAATTAACTTTGTGATATTAATTTAATTTTAATGATAAAGCAAAAGGTATAAAAAAAAATAAAACAAAAGAAGGACGTAAAAGAGATTGATTTCTCAAACTGAATTTTATTTTAAAATGACTTTGAATTTTAACAAGTCTTCAGATTTTTCTGCTTTATTCCAAGGAGAAAAATTAATTCAATTTTCATGATAAAGGACAAGGGATGAAAAAAATTAAAACAAATGAAGGAATTAATTTTCATTTTAAAATGACTTTTAATTTTAACAAGTCATCTGATTTCTCTGATTTAGTCTGAGATAAAAATTAAGTTTACATAAAAGGAAATATATATATATTTACACAAATTAAAATATATGTATATATATCTTCCGGCGTGCCATATTTAAATATGTTTCTTATTTAACGAAGTATAATCTAAACACATTGTTAATTCTAAAATTATAACCTAACATTTATTGTATATTATAGTGTATTGTATATTAGAGTATATTGTATGTTATACATGGTTATTATAATTTTTTTTAACTTAACAATGTAATATTATTTTTCGAATTATAGCTATTCGAAACAAAATTGGGTAGCTAGATAGCGAAAGACTAATGAAAAATTTTAAAAAATTTCAAGTATAATTTAAATGAAATATATTTAATGACTTTAAATTATTCTGAAAAAATATAGAGAAAACAATTCACAAAAATATCATTAACATAAACAATGTAAAAGTTAAAATCCTATGAAAATGAAGTTTTAAAAAAATATTTGCAATTAAACAAGAAATAAATCTGAAAAATTTGTTGTACTCCTTAAAACTATTACAGAGTTTTTACGAAGACTTATTTTATTAATAAGAATTAAGAATTACGGGTTACAAAATTAATCCCAAAAATGAGCAAAAAGTACCATTTAGTTAAAAAATGTTTGAAAAATAACAAAGACCGAGGAATAAAAATTATTATAGAGAAATTTTCAAAAAATATCATTTTCTTCGGATTTTCATTAACTAACAAAAAATCAAAGTAAACTACGAAGTTTGAAAATTAAAATGTGAAGAAAATGCATTTCAAATTTACATGACTAAATGTAGAAAGTAATAAAGTCAGACAAAAATAATTACTACACCAGGTATACTGACAAAAAATGCGTTAAACTATGTCTGACGCACAAGGAAAGGAATAAATTAAGAGATTACTGAGCAATCTTAGAATCGTCAGCCCTGTGTATAGCTAAAAATTGCAATGCTAGTAGCATGCTAGTGAAAATTGAGATACGACTTTACTATCAATAATGGCAATCAAAAAAATCAAAATAAAATATCTGAAGTCTTTTTTAACGGAAATTAGAAATATCTATAATCGAAATTTCTTTATATATTTTTTTCTTCTTTTATTTTGATAATATATATTATATATATATATTCGCACGTGTTCATCTCACCCTATTGATAAATCTATTATGTAAAAAATTTAAATTTTCAAAATCATAATTAACTTTAGTATGTAAAACCAGAAATATATGCAAACTAAGAATAAAGAAATTTAATTTTAAGCAATGTTCTATTTTGTATATTTTATTAACATAAAGTTTTGTTGACGAAATTATTCTGTCGACATCGGCGATTGTATACACCTTGGCTATTGCATTGGCACTTACAAAAGCAGTGATGGTTTTTTTTAGAAAATAATAAATAAAGATTTATTTTTCAGTTTTAAATTATAACATTAAAAAATTATTTTAAATTATAACATTAATATATATTAATTAATATATAATTATAGCATTTATAGCAATAGGAAAGAAAATTTAATTAATACAAAAAGTAGGTTTTTGTTAGCAAAAGATTATATTATACCCTAATGGCGACGAAAAAAATTAATAATAATAAGGAAACAAGGTTCTATTAGTTTTTATAATACATTAATTATTATTGTTAAGATTTGAAATGAAAAGTCATTTTTAAAGATTGAAAGTTCGTTAAAATATGCCTTATATTGTAAAAATACTGACTGTACTTACTTGTAATACCTACTGACACAATTATTTATTGACTAAATTTTTTCAAAGGTAAGGTATGTATGTATGTATGTAGCATAATAAACAAATGCAATAACAGCAAATACAAAATTTTCTGCTTTTCAGCAAGAAAAATTTGCAATGAATAAAATCTTTCGCAGGGCATGACATATACTGTGATGTATATATTGTGCAACTATTGAAAGCCCGAGGATAATTTTTCATTTTATAAACCCTTCCTATAAAGAGATAAGACTTTCGATTTAAATAAATGAATATATAACTTTTTTTCTCGATTTCCATGTGTATTTCTTATATGTATTTCTTATAATTATTAATACATTTTGTTAACCGTTAAAAACAGATTTCCCTAACATTTACTTCTTTAAGAAGAGATTACGAAATTATTCGTATAAGAGTTATGCTACAGTTAAATTTCCACTCATAGCCATGATTGAAAAATAATAAAAAATCAAATATAATCCAAATATTCACAAAATATATTTTTAATAAAACAGTAGTATAATTGTAAATTAGCGAATAAATAAATATAGATGATAGAGATAAAAAATAAGTTTAAATGACATGACATCAAAATAATGAAACTTTTGACATTTAAAAAATTGAAAATTTTCCTAAAATGTTTTTACAAAATGTTAATAAAAAATAACTATAATTAATAAAAATTTGCATTGTACGTAAATTAAACTAAATAACTACAATTAGGAGAACTTAGCATTAACATCATTAAGTTACAATCGAAATAATGAAAAAACTGGTATAAGTTGAGTATCATAACTAAGAAAAATTTAAATGCGCATAAATGTAAACCAAGGAAGAATTGAAACCAATATTAAAACCTTTGAGAACTTATATTTAAGAAACATTACGCAATGTTTATAAGAAATTAATAATAATTAATAACTGAACATTAATAACATAACATAAATTTAATTAAATAACTGCAAACTAAAATTATTAACTAACATTAAGTTATAATTCATGGAAATGTATGATTTTTAAAACACCATTTATATAAGTGATAAATATAGAATTATTTTACTTCATTTTTGATAAATTGTCTGAAATTAAATAACTTAAACTTAAATCAAGAATAAATTTTTGAAATATTAAGATAATAACTTTTAAAAAAGCACTAGCTTTCCTCTACTAATCAGCATTATAATCAGCTTGTTATAAATAATTTGCAAATAAGAGGCGATAAAGGACAATCCTCTAGCACCCCTCTTCAAGCCTCATCTTAGTTCTTCACCCCTCCGATTTTCCTTCTCCGATTTTGACAGTCGAAGATTGATTAAGGATTACGCCCACTGAAGAGGGGGAGAATTCGTGTGAGGAAGGAGCTCGCACACGGTTAAGATGGTACTAAAATTCTTAAAAACGGCTCCAAATTTATCGTATTTGTCATGTTTGTGTGCGGTTTTGAAACTTAAATTATCATCTTCACTGTTATATAGAATATCTTTCCTTATGTTAGGAATATTGCATCTTAGTTTAGAATTTTTCGATTTTAGGATCAAAAGTTATTCAGATTAAAATGTTCTGTACATCTTCTTCTTTTAAAGATTTACACCGGGGCTAAGATAGGGGGATATTTAAATGAAAAGAAAAAATTAAAACACATTAAAGAATAATAGCCATAATGCTGTTAACAAATCAGTTCTTCTCTTGAAAGGGCTAACAGAAAAATATCTCGGCAGTTTAAAAATCGATTATCTTTATGAAAATTATCACTATCCTGGCCTAGTACAATCATTACACACACACATATTGTATATATATATATATATATATATATATATATATATATATATATATATATATATATATATATATATATATATATATATATATATATATATATATATATATATATATATATATATATGTATATATATATATATATATATATATATAAATTTTTGTTGTGCACCACAAAAAAATTTTATTTTTATTTTAACTGCTACAGCACTTTATTTTTGGTCTTACGACTTTATTGTTTAACTCACTCCGTAGTTTCGAAATTTGATCGAAACCTAAAAGACAAGAGAACTCTTGGATCAAGCATTCGTGCTGGGTTTTTTGATTGAACTGGTGTGCCTTTACGTTACATAGTGATGAAACTCAAATTATTGTAAAATTGTGTAGGGGTCCACCCTATATTGGTTGAAAGAAACAAAGAGAAAAAACCAAAGGAGCCAGCAGTAAATAACTCCTTGTTAGTAATTATATGGATTTAACTGCTGGTAGAATTCAGAGTGATGCATCAAAATTTAATATAATTAAACGTTGACAAAAATGTTAGAATTTGAAAGATATCAGATATATTTTTTTTAAATTTAATTAATGCATAAGGATTAATTGAAAGTTTACGGATAGGATCTGTCCTCACTTTATGTTATTTGACAGACTCACTCTTCAGCAGCTCTAAAATTTTTCTAAATATCAATAATTACACTTATTTTATAGGGTTTTCTTCTTCTTCTATAGCTCTACAGCAATTAGCGAACCCTAGCTTGCTTCACAATTCTATTCTATACAGTCCTCTGTTTTGACTTATACCTCCATCTACGAATCTAATATTGTACAAATGATATTTTTTCGACATTATATTTTAAAAAATAAGTACTTTCTAATATTTGCAATTTTTCTTTATTTCGAAAATGTTAGATCACATCGAATCAATCTTTAAATTTACATAGTTAATGTTATGCTTTTTGCGAGAACTTTTCTAACCAGTTCTTCTTTTCTAGTGCATTTCTACTTTTTTTTTTAAAATTTATTTTCCTTCCTTTCGTGAGGCTTTTTAATGTTAGTTATATGATCCATTTGTGCTAGTCAGTATTCAAATTTGACAAAACTGTGCAATAAACAAGACTACTTCTATTAATCCATTTTCACTGTCACACATTATTTTTATAAAACGCCGGTGTATAGCCATGAGTTAAAAAGGTAACAACTTTTTTCAAAATTAGCAGCATATCGAATCAAGTAAAGTTGTTTTAGTGACTTTACAAAAGTTTCATTTTGAGATAGCAAAAGTCAACGCAGAGAATAAAAGATGTGAAGAGAAATATAGGAAATATTTGATTAAGTTAAGTAAATAGCTTCTTGTTATTTTAGCGGTTACATGATTTAAAAAAAAAAAAGAAAAAGAGAGAACCAAGAAAATTTAAAGTTTATAATATTTATTTTTGATCCATTTTGCTACTTTATTATGTGCAAAATTGAAAACAAAGGAGAGAGAGAAAAAAAAAAAGTTCTAGCCATCACAAATAAAAATTTCCAGTTAAGTAATTTCAGTCATATTAGAGCCTCGATATCATTTTGGATTTTCTTTCACTCACGTAACAATGTAACATAGTGTGTATACGAGGGTTGCTATTTATATTTCTGAACTAATAATGAAAAAACAAATATGTAGGATCGAAATTGGTTTTATTGTTTTTCAAAATATTCTCCATGATGATCAATACACTTTTGCATGCGTTTGAACCAATTTTCAAAGCACTTTTTCCAGTACGACTGAGGTAACTCCAAAACATGCGTTTTGAAGGCATCAATCGCTTCTTCGGGGGTCGAAAATCGTTGTCCACGTAATTTATTTTTGATGTGTGGGAATAAGAAGAAGTCATTAGGTGCCAAATCAGGGCTGTACGGCGGATGACCCATCAGTTCGATCTTTCGCTCCGTCAGAAATGCCTTTGTTTGAGTCGTTGTGTAAGAGCTCGCATTGTCATGATGAAGAATGATTCGCCTGTTCTTCTGCTTTTTTCGAATTTCTCCGATGACTTCTGGCAAACAAATGGTCGTGTACCATTCAGAATTGACCGTCCTGCGTTGCTCTAACGCCACTGTTGCCACATGATCGTTAATGCCGAAGAAACAGGCAATCATTTGTTTCGATGTGCTTCTTCATCGAACAAATTTTGTTGGTTTTGCCTCGTATAGGAAGACCCATACAGTTGATTGCTGTTTTGTTTCCGGCTCATATGCATAGATCCATGATTCGTCACCTGTGTAGATGTTATACACAGCCTTTGATGTACCTTGAACGTATTTTTTCAACATTTCCTTGCACCAATCGACACGAGCCTTTTTTTGAGCGTTTGTCAGATTATGCGGGATCCAATGCGAACAAATTTTTTTTTACGCTCAAATGTTCATGCAATATTTTATTGATGCTAGTCATACTAATGTCCAAAGACGCCTCTATCTCACGGTATGTCCCACGACGATCTTGCTTTATCAGTTCACGCACAGCACCGATCTTTTCTGGCACAATAACGGATTTTGGACGACCTGCACGGGATCCGTCCTGGATCGAACATCGACCACGATTAAATTCGTTATACTAATTTTTAAGAGTGCTGTAGGATGGCGCTTTATCGCTGAATAAAGAATTAAGTTCATCAAAGCACTCTTGTCTTGACAATCCACGTCGAAAATTATGAAAAATAATGGCACGAAAATGTTCACGATACAATTCCATTTTTTGAAAGAGAAGAACTTTTCAATTTACTGTCAACAACACAAATGAAGCTATAATGGTAAATCGTCTACTGAATTTATGTTTAAAAACATCAAACTTACGATTAAAATTTTCTACGGTCGCCTAGCAACACTTACTGTTGCCAAGGCCAGAAATATAAATAGCAACCCTCGTATAGTCAATGCATCTCCAAATATTTCAGATCATATATTACTTAAGAATTAAACTGCGCAATGGTTCTACTCAGCGGGGGGAAATTAACTTGCATTTAATGGTGATCCTAAAGGAATATTTAAAGGGTTATTTTATATTTATATTGAAAACTGTATTTTTCATGATTCACGACGAATAAATCTTAATGTCTTTTCCTACATTCTCTTGGAGTTTGAAATAGATTTTTTTTTTCAAATAATAAAATTTTTTCTTATTTGATTTATTGTTCATGTTTTGATAAAGTAGAAAGCATAATTAGTGTAGTTAGTGCAGTAAGTTCGGATCTTTGAGTTGTTGAGATTTTAATTAAATGCACGAGATAATTATCCTTTTTCTTTTTGATCCTTTAAATTGACTCACATTTTTCAGACACTTTTCCACATTATCTACGTGCCAGCCTCTTTTTCTTTTTTCTTCTAGCTCATAAAAAGATATCTTTTACAAGGTTATGACCAAGCCATTTCATCTGTTAGATTTTATTAAACTTCATTTTTTAACTTTAATTATGTAAAATTTTAAGAACAATTATCATAAAGTTGATAAAAAAAAACATTCTTTGCGTTAAGTTTGATATTCTAAAAATAATACAACTGAAAAATTAAATTATACACTTTCAAAAATTCAATGCGTTTTAATATACAGTCGAACCCCGCTATAGTGAACCGTCTGCGGACTCAGTAATGTATCCACTATAACCGATGGTTCACTATATCCAAATTTTTTGAGGAATATTTTTTGCATAAGACAGTTGAATGATTGAAAATTGGCTTTGCAATTTTGCTTAAGTTATTTAAAAAATTATTAACTAATTAACAGATAATAAAGCAAAAATTGATGGAAAAAGTAATTACGTCGCTAAATATTTGTTTTATTTTCACTTTTTATGAAAAAAATTTGTGATTTTTGATTAAGCACAAATTGATTTTAAATTGAGTTCATCAATTTCCTTATCTACAATGTGCAAAAAATGCAAGATTTTTACATTTTGAACAAGATTTCAGACCATCTTAACAAAGCATCTTCTATGTTTTCTCTTTCAGCTCCACGCAGTTTTTTCGATGAAACCATGTTTTTGTCGTATGACGCAAGAATTGCACTTCGATTTTTCCAAATGTTTGAAACTGTAGATTTTGACAAGGAAAATTCCTTACACAGTGTCGATTGATTGGTTCCATCATCAATACGCTTTACAATTTTAACTTTGTCCTCTATCGAAAATGCTTTTCTCTTTAGAGAATTTGCCATTTTCACTGCTTTTGAAATAAAAATCTTGTCTCAAATAGATAATGTAAGAATATGAAGAGAGCAGCTGTAGAATGAGTTAAATTGTTCCCCTTCTTGATTGTCAAGGGGTAATTTGTAAAGAATATGGTTTGAACAGATAAGAAAATTCCAAAAATTCAGCAGGTGGCCAAGTTAACTAGTTGTAGAGCAAGCTTGAGGAAAAGAGATGAACAAGCGAGGCTTGTCAGGGAGGGGGGAGTATAAGATTCTGTTTGACATTTATTACAGTATAGTTAAAAGTGATAAGCATGAAGGAGAGTAATATGACACATTTTATAGGAATGCATTCATTTTCACTCCCAACACCTACAAGTTTAAAGATGGGAAAAAGATATTTAAAGAAATGAAATTTGAGTCCACTATAACCGAGTTTCCAAGTTCTAAGCTGTTCACTATAAGAGTTAAAAATAACATTATTTAAATAGGAATACGGACGGGACCGCTAAAAAAGTTCACTATATCCCAGGTTCACTATAGCGGGGTTCGACTGTATATACAAAAAATTTTATTCAAAAAAAAAAGGTAAGCAACTTTAAAATAACACGGTATTCATTTAAGGATTAAAAGAAAATACAACATAATGTGAAATTAATATTTTTACAATGTCTAAACAAAATAATAAATCATAAAATCTAAATTTAAATAAAGTATAAAAGAGAAATAGCGTAATTTCTTAAATGTGTGCTCCGTATATTTTATAAAACAATAAGTAATAACAATACTATGAACTAGTTTTTTTTACATGTTATCAGTTTTAAATCATTAAACTAGAAGTTTTTTTGTTAAAGCTAACTTTATCATTTGAGTAATAAATTAGTTCTACAATGCTAAGACAAGAATTTTGTTTTAAAATCTTTCAAACAGAACTACCGTATAGTTACCATTAAATTACAATTGACAAAAATCAAATAAAAAGCATTTTATCAGAGTCCTCTACAATTTTTAACTATCACAGGTGGTACTTTAGTAAATGAATAAAAATTAGGTCAAATGTAAAGATTAATAAGCATACGAGCAAAATAAAAAAACAAGTAAAAGAAAGAAAATCTATATATCTAACTGGTTCGAGAGGTCCTAGCTAACAAAATTGTATACTTACTCTAGTTTTTGAATTGGATTCTTCAAAAATACTTGTAACAACGAGTTAGAGGATGACGTTTAGACATGAGAGTTATCTTAATTTTATTATCTGCTGGGTCTTAAAAAATAGTAATGAAAAATATATTTTAATATATCATTTCAAAATTAAGTACAATTAATTTCCTTTAATTTTAAATTAATAATTTTATTAACTTTTCTGCATTCAGGTCTAGATACTTTTATTTTGTAGATGAAAAAAAGCAAACAAGAGAGTCGCGCTTTTTAAAACACATTGCTTCGTTTCTTTGGAAAAAGCCGAACGTTTATGAACTAAAACGAGTACACTATTGCGGTAGTCAACCTTAAAACCGAAAATTAAAAATTCTCTTTCAATATACTTTTTTTTATTTTATTTTTATTACAAAAATTTTAACGCATCCTGTAATTCGCAAGACAGAAGAAGCAAGAACCACTGATATTATCGCCTACATAGTTTTCAAATAAAACAAAATTCTTTGTACAAATTAAAGAATTTTTTCATGACTAATTTTACAACTATTTAAAATCCATTTTCGTTCAATCATTCCATGTCAACAACTATGTGTTTACTTAATTAAACAACTATCGTAGTTATCTAATTAATTCATTAACTCTTTTTGTTTGATTCTTGTAATTTTCAAAACTACTCTGATGAGTTGGGCTAAAAATTGTTTGATTTAAATACTTCACAAAGGAGAAGAATAAGTAAAACAGTTTATAAAAAAAATCTATCATAAAAACTAGATAAGAAATATTAAAGTAATTTTCTCTAACGAAATCTTTCTTTATTAATACCCAAGTACGATTCTAGGAAAAAAAGGTACCGGAAAAAAAAGGTACGGAAAAAAAAGATCCCCGGAAAAAAAGGTACCTGTGTAGGGAAAATTCTGTAGGGTAAAATGATTGAAATGAGAAAATTAGATTGAAGCGCTTTTTGCTGTTCCGTGCATGTTTTTTTTTTTTTCGTGCCGCGCGTTTTCAACTAATTAAAAAGGACCAATACTTTCACCTCCAATCACGAATAAACATCCAACACATAAATCCTCCCAACTTCCCCGATTGGCTACTTTAAGCCTCACATTAGCAACTTCCTCACAAAATATAATTTAAAATAGAAAATAACACATTTTTCTCTAAAAAAATTACAAAAAAAAAGTAAAACATTATTGAGAAATTTAAATAGTATCTTCCCGCTTTAAAAAATAATCAAAGAAGAATAAATAAATGAAATAAAATTTTAAAAAAAAAGTGTAATACAACCCTTCTCCTTACCTCAATGATCTAATCTGAATTATAAAATATAAAAAGAATATTCTTTGAAACAGCGAGAAGCATTCATGCTGCCCAGAAAGCGAGAGGGGAAATATCCCTACAGATTTTCCCTATGGAGGTACCTTTTTTACCGGGACCTTTTCTTCCGGGACCTTTTTTTCCAGGGACCCTTTTTTCCGTACCTTTCTTTCCAGGGACCTTTTTTACCGGGACCTTTTTTTCCGTACCTTTTTTTTCCGGTACCTTTTTTTCCGTCTACCCCCAAGTACAGATCTCGGCAGTTTTCAGTTTATCTCTTTTTATTAGATATAATATTATCATCTTGATAATATAACGTATTTTCTTCCATACACACTTTTCCAAATAAAAATGTTTAGCGTGTAGTAAAAGGGTATCCTCTTTTCTTTATTACTTTATTCTCTGACTTTTTACAATGACGCGGAAGTAACACTCCCTCCTCCTTCTAATTGAGGGGAGAGAAAAACTGGTTTTGGACCCCCTAAGAATTGTTTCCAACCAAATTCCAAGAAGGCTTTTGGAGTCCAGTCTCAACCCATGAGCTTCTTTTTTTTATATATATATAAGGGAATAAAAATAATTATTACAATGATTAGCCATAGTAATTTTTTTTAATGCTTTTATAATTTACAATATTATTTTTATATTATTAGTTTATTTTATTATTAATATTTCATTATTTTCAGACTATTTTATATTATTATTATTTTTAAATTATTATTTTTATTTTCATCTCAATGCCTTAGCATGAAAAGCATACTTATTAAAATTCATTTTTAATATTATTTTCTTCAAATTTTGTGAAAAAAATTAATAAATTAAAATCTAATTTAATTTACTTTTTAATCCAAATGTATGACATAAAATAAGATTCATTGAACATTTAGGTACTCATAAAAAAATTCCATAATTCATGCAATTACTCTCACTTAATTAACATTGTATATTGTCTCCTCAATATATATATATATACCGAAAAACACTAAAATGGCACCAATTGAGTGGGATGGAGAACGGAGCGAGCATGAAAAAAGCATTTTAGTGCTTAATACATAAAATTATTCAGAGAAAGTAAGTTTTTGTATCTTATTTCAAAACTTTAAATATGAAATATTTAACTCGACCTGCCCCAATTTAGGGCATACGGGTAAATGTTTATTAAAATCCAAGTAAAACAGTGAAATACATAAAATGAATAAAATACATAACTCATATGGCAACAGCCCAAAAATATGGCGGCAGAGCAAGACTGTTAAACAATATTAAACTATCTACAGTAGTCAATCTATAACATTTTTAAAAACATGATTAAAAGATCTGGCATGCAGGGCATGTAAAATCCAGGTCAACAGACCCTGATGAATAGGATTAAGAGCACAATTCGATTTAAAACACCAGCAATATAAAAAGCACTGAATTAAAATATAAATTGCCATCCTAGGTCAAAAGACTCTTATATTGAGGCAATCGAATAGCATAAAATTAATGGACTAATCATAGGGCAAATTGCCTATCAAAGAAAACAAATAAGCAAATTACTAAAATTTAAATCACTAAAAATTGTGTTAAAATAGTAAAAGTGGATTAAAATGGTGTGAAAGACGAAAACAGTTCAGATCCAAACCATAAAAATTGAGAAACATTCATCATTGCTCAAATTCATTAAAAGTCCAATCGTGAGAACCTGGCTGAGAAACAAAATCGTAAAACCAGAGTCTCAGGTGAAGTGATAGTTGAGTTCTAGAAAGATCTAAAGTAGAATCAAATATGGCCCAGGATAGATGGAATCAGTGAGCTACAAGCTGGATGGACAATTAGAGTTAACTAATATTTATGGAGGGTTTAGTATCTCATCCAAAGTTATTTTAATAATGCCTTTTATGATTGATCTACAGGCTAGGTCGGAGTAGATCTGGTGTTCTGTTTCGTTGTGAAATTTGTTGCCGCGCCGTGCTTGAAATTTAGGACACTGTAATATCAAATGATAAATGTCTTGTCACAATATTTACATGTTGAAGACTTCCCAAAAAATCTTCAAACATGCCGTTGCTGGTTAAAAACTGGTTGATGTAGAAGTTTGCCTGCATTCTTGTGGTTTTTGGATCCTTAAAGAATTTGAACGTCCTTTTGTACTGCAGTCTATTTTCCATCGAGCCATAATATGATTGTTAATTATAGATTTGATCAGGGTGGGGGTCAGCCATGTAGTATTCTCTATGTGGTCGAGTCTGATTGCTTCTTTGGCTAGTTGGTCCGCCTCCTCATTGCCGGCGTGCCCCACGTGTGCTTTAATCCAATTCAAATTAATTTTCTGTTTCCAAGCATGTTTTATGTCATTTACTAACAAAAATATAGTCTATGCTTAATTAGCTCTCAATCAATTCAGACTGAAGAATCCTAGTACATAAAATTTTAACCACTAGCCAGAAGTTATTCAGAGAATTCGCAATTTCATTTTGCGCACTGTGCGCTTGAAATTATCACAGGATTGCAAGAATCTGGAAAATTTTACAAAGTGAAAGAAAATATTAAAAGGAACAAAATTTTTCACTTTAATCAAAAAATAGTAAATCAAATTTGTATATTAAAATTGTTAAAATCTTATTTTGAAAGTAGAATTAAAATTGGTGAAATTTTAAACAACAGCATTTTATTATCACTTTTTAAATATTTCTGGTCCCTGCATTAACAACACGGTTTGCGAAAATTCCCGTGAAAGTTTATAAAAAATTGCTACTTAGGCTACTTTCTGATTTTAATTTTTTTTTATTCTTTTGGAATATTTCATTATTTGTTTACTTTATTTACATTATTAAAAATCTTGGATTTTAGATTTACATTAGAAAAGTGTGATGAGAAATGTTAGTGTGTTGTGCTAAAAAATTATTTTGTGAGGAAATTTCTTCGTTAATTAGTCAACTGTTTTATATTTGTCTGAACATTTTATGCTCAATAAAATTTTAGAAGCTGAGCTCGTTCGAAAAAGAAAAAGTCTGGTCCAGAGATTTCTGAGGAGCATCACAAAAAGTTTATAAATTATTGTTACAGTATTATTTTTTTCTTCTATTTAGCGATGTGAATTGTCTTCTTATTTTTTAATCTAAAAAATTATTTCTAACTTTTGTATAACGAATTAACAAACTATTACATCTTATTTTATATATTTTTTATAACGGTCGTTAAACAGCCGTATCAATTTTTTGGTACTAATGTTCAAATCCATAGACTTGTGATTTTGAACCCAATCCAGAAGACAAGGGAATTCTTGGATCAAGTATTAGGAGAAATTTGCCTCCATGGAGGTCTTTTTTAGTAAAACTACCCCCCTTTGTGTTACATGGAGAGGAAAACCACGAAAACCTACCACGGTTAACCGGATGGCAAGGGGAATCTAACCCACGATCCGTCTACAATGAAATTCCCAAAAATATATGCTGGAGGATTACACTTTGAGTTATATACTGTAGAATAATTAATAATAAGTAATAATTAATAGTAAGTAATAAGAAGAATAATTAATAGTAAATAATATTTATTTTTAAAACTACCAATTTTATTCATGTTAGTTAATCTGTTAAGAGTCGAAACTTCCTAAATTATAAACATGATTGGATGAAATAAAAAGAAAAAAAGGACAACAGTGTTTTAAACAAAGAAACTTTTGTGTAAAGCATGAACAGTTTTTATAGAAACTGCGTGTAAACGTGCATAGTAGTTTGGATAACCATTGCAAATTATAATGGTTACCTCAAAAATAGTATTCGTACCTAGAACAGCATAACCGCTTTCAGCTTTTTCTTATCAAGATTTTAATTCAACCAGCTAAAATATAGTCCACAACAATTAAATTTTTTTTCTTTCATTAACAAGAGTTAATTCATCCTGTAATAATACAGAGCAAGAGTGGCAAACCTTTCTGGGAACAGTAACAATCTGATGAGGGGGGGGGGAATTGTGCGTGACGGAATTTTTAAAAAATTATAAAAAAGGGGAAAAAATGTTATTTGCAGGTTGCAATAACTATTAAAGTTTTTTTTTTCATGTGAGTATGAGTTTACTTACGTTAGGTTTCGTTGTTAACTAACATTTTTAAAAGATCTGTTATTTAAGTTATGGGTAAAACAAAAAGGAATAACTCGAAACATTGAATAAGCGATGCCACTTTCCAACTCTATTTAATTCTAGGGTGTTTGAAAAAGTTTCTAAAATTTGTTTTGATAAAGCTACGAAAAGAGATATAACATAGATAGATAACAGATGCTTAGATAATGCAACGGGGGAAAAAAGAAAGAAAGAAAGCAAAGCCATACCTTAAAAATGCTAAAGTATAATTTTTATTCGATTAAGTTAGCTATTTAAAACCTATTCGCATTAAAAATTACTCAAATCTAATGAGATGCCCATATGTGATATTGCACAAAGTTATCAGTCTAAACCAGGGATGGGCAAACTACGGCCCGCAGGCCAAGTGTGGTCCGCGGATAGAATTGTAGTTTGCCGATCCGTGGCGAATATAAAGATACGTTATACACCCATTATTTTGTCTTTAAAGCTATTTTTGTTCTTTCTTTTTTCACAAAGTACTGATAACGTTTTTACTTTCTCTATTGGTGGAACTGAGGGAAATAGCACAGACAGCTTCAATTGGTAAAATGTTGAAAGCTCTTTATAGAACAACCGCAGATCAGCTCCAACAAGCGTTTGTCTTTCTCGAGGATCAGACATGTGGAATCAGCTGAATTGTGCTTCACATGTGACAGACAGAGCAATTTAAGCTCCAACGAGCGAATTTTTCTGCCAGTTCAAGATCTAGCATTAATAATTGAGTATGGAAAGATTGCACACTATTGTCGTTTCTAAACATGCCCAAGTTTGAGTTTTGAAAATCATTACCAAAAGCTAGCTTCCAAAATTTAATATCTCATGCCCAGAAAATCAGAGTTATCTTTGCTTCATCTTATATATGTAAACAAGTGTTTTCAACTATGAACTTCAGAGAAAAATCATTACAGAAGTAGACTAACAGACCAGTATTTAGTCTCGTTCCTTAAAATAAGCACATCTCACTTCGAACCTCAATATAAAATTTTTGCTTTTAAAAATTAAATAGCAATTTAATTCATCTCATTAAATATTTAAATTAAAACTTTTATATCGTTTTTTATTTGTTTTTATTTTAGAAATTTCTACTCGGCCCACCAAACTTTTTATTCTCGATTTTTTGCCCTCGACCAAATAAGTTTGCCCATCCCTGGTCTAAACTATTCGGGGTTTGATTTCACAAATTGTTCAATAGAAAAAAAGGAAGAAGCAGATTTCGGCCCCTTGGCCCATAATGGTTCCAATAAAACTATTAAATTTAAATTCACAGACACAACAAAAAAACAAACAAAAAAATCAACCCATAAAACTGGATACATAAAAGCACAATGCATAGATGGCTAATTGGGTGTCGTTTACTATAAGTAAAAATTTACAGTCACAATATATTTTGTGAGATTTACAGGGAAAAAAATAAAGTGTTAAGTGGTTGACAATGTCGTTAAATGTTAATAAGAATTCATTTGATTTATTTTTCCTGCCAACTTTTATTCAGAGCATTTTGCTATTCAGTGGAAATACTTATGTAAAATTTAGAAGTTAAGTAACTGAAATTATATATTTTGCGAAATACCTATATTTGGTATGTTTCGTTGCGTCTTCTTGGATTTATATTTTCGCGTTTCTTTTACGCTTTTTTTAAGTGATAAAAGTTAAAAATTAATAATCTTATTTTTCCAAAAAATGGCTATCGTGTAATTTCTATATACTATTTAAATCAATAATTCTATTTACTTTCATTCAACGATGGAAAGAAAAATTTGAAATAAAAAATAAATATGGATTGGATAAATGATTTTAAAATTAATTTGCAATTTTTTCTCTGATTCATCTCGCCTAAATACTTTCAGGATATTAAATCTAATAATTTATATTTAATTAGACTAAAAATTTCAATTAGAAAAAAAAGTTTGCTATTCTAAATTAGCTTTATTATTTATGCACTGTATTTTTTATATTATATCTGCTTGTAAAAACTACTTGAACTGATTTTTTTTCAAGCTTTAAATTCTGCTAAGACTATTTTTATAATTTTAAAAAATGAGAGAAAAAACTTCTATGAAACTTAAAAATATTAATTTCTCTGTGTGAACTTCATAATCATTGATGATAATAAGTAAACAGCGCTTTTTAACAATTATTATATACATTTTGAAATTATTCTAAAGAAAAAAGTAATAACCTCAAAAACACTGTTGCACTGTTAAGTTAAACTCAATGGAGGGGGGAAATACTTTAATTTAAGAGGACACATATGTAAATAAAATAAATAATAATAATAATAAATAAAATAAAATCAATGAAGGAAAAAAATTAAAAGGAATGAAACGGCACCCATCATTTCTTGCATTGTTTGAAATTCGTGCTCAATCCAATTCAATGAGAACTGCATTCTACAACTCATCAATATTCTTTTCAATAATCTAATAAGATTATTAATTTTTAGCATGAAATAAAGTAAAACTTGCAATTTTCAGCTAATTTATATAGACTGAGTTTGTGCATTCCTAATTATTTCGTAAATTTCAAATACAGTTTCAAGTCATTTTGACAGTTCAATTTATATTTAAAGCAGTTAAATTGGCATATTATTAAATATTTTTAAATTTGATATATAAAATGTCTATTTGTTACATAAGCTTAGAAGTTGTTTATTTATGCTCTTATTGCGGCATTCAAATAATGCATTCAACATTCGAGCAAACAAATAAATGCAAATGATTTTCTTAATTTGCAACATAATAAAAAAATATATGTTTATACAATTTTAAATGATATGAAAGAACAACAGAAGTCCCTCAAAATAAAAATCACTTTTGAAAGGGAGTATTACATGTGTTCTATTTCTACAAAATGAGCGGGAAAATAAAAAATTAAAAGAGCGGGAAATTCTCGGAATCATCTTTTCATGAATTATGAAGGGAACATTTAATGGTGGACTGCGCTCAGTGGACTGCGCTCAGTGATTACCTCAATTATAACCCCCACCCCTAAACAGTATGCTGATTGCGCTGCTGGTTGATAACGTTTGTAGGTAGATCTCTCTCCTCATTAACTTATGAGGGGTGCAATTTATAAAAATCAAGCACTAACTTCGCACTACGCTTCTACTTGGCCAAGAAATATATAGAAATATATTAGGCCAATTTATTAAATTCGAGATATTGCAACCAGGACTAGATTTACAATTAGAATATAATACATTTACTGATAGTATTGCATTGATCATTACAATTTTATTATCTTTATGGGTGAGTGAATTTGCAAATGTAATTAAAGAACGGGTGAACTTATGCATTTGAGAACGTTGTGTTATTCTCTTTTCAACTTTTGATTTATTACGAATAAAACATTTGATTAGGACGCATTTAAACGCATTATTTTGTTGAAATATAGTACTCAGTGTTTGGTAGTTAAAATTAAGAAACAGTTTCAATCACGAGGTAGCTTAAGAGTACGAGTAAGAATGACATAATTTTTTAAAATTTTACAAAACAACTCTTTTATAGTTTAATTTGATGAAGTAAAAATTAGAATATTGAGTGTAACTTTCTAATTTTGGAAAAATCGAGTTAATATAGTTTCAGTTAATTTTTCTGATATTATGATATTTTATTAAATTTTATCTCAAAATTTGTTGCAAGATTTTTTTATTAACTCTAAAAATAAAGATAAAAAGTCGAATAGTATAAAAATACCAAATAAGTTAACAACTTTTATTTTTTTTAAAAAATAATTTATAAAAAGTTCTTGCAACGCCTTTCATGATAAAAATTATATTGAAAAAAAAAAAAAAAAAAACATGTACTTGGAAAATTAGCTAAGACCTCGACTCGACTCTCTTAAGCTAAAAAGTTGCACTCTGTATTTTAAGTTTTGCTTTTCCTAACAAAACTTTAGAAAAGTTGTTTTTCGAAACTATTTTATTTCATAGGACATATTAGGATTTTTATTAAGTGATTAAAGAATCTGCCTTTAAAAAAATTGTTTCCAATATTTTATTCATTTTTTGAATTGACAGCAGAACTCGATATAAGATCATATTCGTATTGCATATAACTATAAAGTAAAGCTTATAATAATCTGCTGATTGGCTCAACTATCAACTTAGTAGATAAAAAGAATAAAGATAGAGGTTTTTACATTAGCATTCAAATTAGTTAAATAGTATTAAGTTATATTACAAAAAAATTATAAAAGATTTCGTAACAATTAATTCTTCCCTAGAATTGAGTGATAATTTTAATTTGATCGGAGTCATGTTTATGGGAAAATCCGGAGTTGGGTTCGAACATTTCAATAGACTAATCAACACTACAAAATCAAATAAAACTAAAAGACATTTTTTCTTTATTTATAGCCCTCGTCGATAACTTTTATGTTATTAGATTTAGACCATAGTAAAACTATTGAAAACAGCATCAATTAACATGTACCAGTAGAGCTAATTACCAAATTTAATTAAGCATTATAGGTGACAATAATACATAGCAATTTGCTTATGGCTTCTATTAATGAATAAGTATCTTTTCTCTATTGATTTTGCTTTATTCAACATATATTATTTTTATTTCAATTACCGTTGTTGATTTTAAATCATTTAGCTCTATTGAAACACGTTTTAAAGCCATTATTATAAACAAAATAATGTTGTAATAATTAAGCATTAAAGAATGTGCAATATAATCATAAACAGAATCGTCTGCAGTTTCAGTTATAACAATGACTAATCTGAAACTAATGCTTAAAAAATAATTTTTCAAACATCTCTCCCGAACTGACTAATAAAATATTTTAAACTATTTTTAGAATAGGGGGTTTAAAATTGTTTTTTGTTGTCGATGTCGAAATTTCAGAACTGCTCCAAAACGATTTGGGAGTAAAAAAAAACAAAATGATTACCAACCATGACTTCTGGTCAGAGCTGTAGTCATCAGACAAGACAAGAACATGATACATGCAGTACAAGAACTGTAAAAATTCAAACATTTTACGTTCATATATTTTTTTAAAAATAATATACAGAAGTTTGGTTAAGATAGATTGGTTAAAACTGGTTTAAAATTCAAATTATTTAATATATTTAATAAATTCAAATTATTAAATATTAAAGTAAGGTTTTTTCAATTTTATTAAAACTTGATCCTGCACCCTGAACTTTTACTTTTTAACCAATATTCTTGAAACAATTGCGCAGGTCCAATTAAAATTTTGACCGATTTTCAAAACTTTGAAAGCCATATGTCACCTTAAAATGAATTAGAAATTTTTTTTCATAGTTTAAATATAGCTTGTATTTTAAAATTACCGAAGTATTAAAATTTGCTAACCTATTAAAAAATTATTTTTAAATGAAAATTACTAAAAGATGGAAGAAAACTTATTGACAATTCCCCCTCCCCACTCAGCACACTAACTTCTGGCGAACAAAATTGCGAGACGATGCTTTTATCAGAAATTGTGTTTTACTGCATGAATGAAGTAGGCGAGATGGGCATAAGGGTTCCACCAACCTTTCCACCAACCTTTCTTAAAAGGGGATAGATGTCAGCAGCGCAGTCCACCATGTTTTAGAAAACCATTAGCGCAATCAGGTATTACCAATTTAGGGCAGGCCAGCACTCAGCACCAACCTTTTTTGCCCCAAGGCGTAGTGGGGGAGAGACGTCCCTCTTTTTTAAAAATGAACCGACAAAGAGAAGGGTCAAGCCCCATATTTAGTACAAAGGACAGTGACCTTTTTGGCATAAATGCAAGCAGTAAATATTTTCCCTTAGTTTATTCTTAATTTATAATTGTTAATGATTAATGCTTCGACTCATTTAAAATAATAAATAAATAAAAATGCCAGTATTTATGAATATTTGGATTTTTTATTATTTTTTTTATAATTAAAATTCTTTAAGCGCTAAACTTCCCAACAATTTCTGCGATCTTTTAAATATCCGAGAATCTTTCAACGCTAGTTTTTAAACGACCCTTTTATGTTTTTCTAGTCATAATTATTTTATTTTTTCACAGCGGATTAGAATAAAAAAAAGAACTAGTTTAGAAGAAAATAACCTCCTCATTTATACTTAGTAGGTTTATATAAGTCAGTGAGAGAAATGCATAATTTTAAGGCATATAAGAAATTAAAATAAAAAAAAAATTGCAATTATAAAGGAGACAACACGAAACAAAGCAAGGAAACGTTGGTTTAATTATATCATTTCTTAAAATCTCCTATAGTTTATTTAATTTATATCTTGTCTTAATTATCGTATTTTATTTATAAAAGCATCAAAATTATTCACAACGAAATAAAAAATAGCCCCTTACAAATTGATTAAAAATATTTTACCACTATATGCAAGGAAATGCAGAAAATGCATTTTTGTCTCTGAATTAGTATTTATGTCTCTCTATTTACATTTTCTAAAGTTTTAAAATTTTCATATTATTTTGAATAAAAATCATTTTTAATTGAAATAATATGCAATTTCTAAAAAAAGAAGGAAAAAAAAAAACCGTTTCAAATAATCCCACAGAAATTTACAGATAAAGCCAAACTTTACAACGTGTATAAAGCCTTACTTAGGAAGCGTTAAAGCCTTACTTCACGTTCTTAGGAAGCAAATATTCAAATATAATAATATTATTTTCCTACATTCCAATAATTTGTAACTATTTAACCATCTTCCTAACACCGCTCTCCTTCCAAACAATAATTTTCAATTTTGAACTTATTTAAAGTCTAAGAGAAACAGATCTATGTGAAACAATTATCCATTGTTGAATTTTTTTTTTAACTTTGCAAAATCAATTATCAATAAATTTTTGAATATAAATGGAAAAAAAATGTCTAGCTACTTTTTCGGTTTTTATAATTTATCGAAATGTAATTCCGATAAGCTAACTGATTTTTTTAGTAACTATTAGACTGTATTTTATATTTTTAAAAAATACCAATATATATATATATATATATATATATATATATATATATATATATATATATATATATATATATATATATATATATATATATATATATATATATATATATATATATATATATATATATATATACTACCGGTCAAAAGTTTAGACTCACTTATATTTAATTCGAAATTTTCAAAAATAGTTAAATGTTTCTGACTTAAACATACAATTTATTAAACATAATCATAAACAAACATCTCAAAACTCTGTTTTCTTTTAAAACTGTTCATTATTTTTTCATTTTGTATCTATTCTGTAGTTGATAACGAAATGAACGAAAGTGCATGTAAGTACCTATTCTAAAACAAGTGTAATTCAGTTAAAAAATTTTATTAATTAATAGTTTATAAACAATTTACTTTTCATCTTCTTTCATGGGGTTAGTTATAAGTTATGTTCATGTACATGACAAATTTTAAATATTGATGTAATAGCCTTAATTTGCCAGAATAACTGGTATATATTTAAAAAAAAAAATCTTTTTTATAGAATTTATTACAGAAATATGGGTCAAAAACGAGAAATAAGTGTATAAACACGTGCAGTTATTATTGCACTTATTATTTTATTTTATAACCGTCGTTGAACAGCCGACCCAATTTCATGGGTTTACGACTACTTATATTCAACTCCGTAGCCTTGTAATTTTGAACCAATCCAGAAGACAAGGAAACTCCTGGATCAGTACCCCCAGAGGTATTGATTTGTTGTGGGAACATGGAGGACTTTGAGACTCGACAGATTTAACGTGCATCAGTCACCATTTACTACACGGGGAGTCTTCGGCCGGCGAGGATCGAACCCACGACCTCTTGGATATGGGCCCAGCGCCCTACCGACCAGGCTATCCCGGCCTGCACTTATTATTGCACTAATGTTCCTCAGACCACTGTTGTCAGAACTTCGCAAAGGAAGAAAGAAACTGGCCAAAATAAGAGCCGCCAGCGATCAGGGTGACCTAGAATAACGTCCAAGCGTGAGGATAAGTTTTTCCGCATTCAAAGTAATCGGCAGCGGACTCGAACAGCACCAGAAATCCGTGAGGAATTGAATGCTACTCGGCAGAAAATTGTGTCAGTATCTACTGTACAACGTCGACTTCGTGACTATGGTTTTAAAGGTTGTGTAGCTGCTAGAAAACCTTATTTGAAAAAACAAAATAAAGTAAAACGACTGCAATAGGCTAAAAAACATGTTACCTGGTCTTTAGAACAGTAGTCAAAGGTTTTGTTTACGAACGGATCAAAATTTGAATTGCTTGGAAGCAAACGACGGCAGTATGTTGGTCGTTTATTTGGTGAACGTATGACAAGTCAATGTTTACTACCAACTGTGAGCATGGTGGAGGTTCAGTCATGATTTGAGGATGTTTTGCCGGTGATAAAGTTGGAGATCTTGTTGAGGGTATTATGGATAAAAAATACTATCACAGAATATTGCAGCGTTACGCTTTTCCATGTGGACAGAGAATCGTTGGTCAAGGATTTGTTTTTCAGCAAGATAACGATCCAAAACATTCATCGAAATTGTGTAGAAACTACATTGCATCAAAAGAAAAGAAAAAAGTACTGAAATACATGTATTGGCTCCCTCAATCCCCTGATATTAATCCTATTGAGTTATTGTAGGATGAACTTGATAGAAATGTTACAAAAATGAGATGTACCAATCAAAACAAGCTTTGGGAATCTTTACTTAGTTGCTGGAACCAGATATCAGCAAGAACCGTGACAAAAACTAACAGAAAGAATGCCAAAAATATGTGCTGCTGTGATAAAGGCTAAAGGAGGATATTTCGAAGAATCCAAGATTGGGCAAAATTCATAAGTTATGCATAAAATTATAGTTCTTACCATATAAGCGTACCTACATTTCTCAAAATAAAGTTGATTTAATGTAATTTTCTGTTTAAAAGAAGTCATTTTTAATTATAATTTGTCTATTTTTAAATATTCAAGAGTGAGTCTAAACTTTTGACCGGTAGTGTATATATATATATATATATATATATATATATATATATATATATATATATATATATATATATATATATATATATATATATATATATATATATATATATATATATATATATATATATATATATATATATATATATACAAGAGGCATTTTGCTTCAGTAAGTGATTGATCAATAAGAATAAATAAACTAATTACTATAATTTAGGAATATAGGAAAAGAATTAATGAATGAGTGATTAGATGGACCGGTAAATTTGCAATACGGCTATAAATCTGCGACGGAATCAATGTATTTCTGAATAGGAGAGGGTAGAGCCCCTGAATTAGACAGGCCGATTTATCATTTATTGTTGGAGCAAAGAGCTAACATAAACACAGCGAATAAATATTTTCAAGTGGTAGTTTATTAATTGTAATTCTTGGTTTAATAAGTTCGATTTAGTAGATTTTAATCCACCATTACTTCTAAACAATGCGTAGGCTTATATAATTCACCACTTTATAGTACTTATTACATGCTTTACATTTTTAAAAGCAAGCAAATATCGTCAACTATTTGCAAAATTTACTTTGTAGTTATTTACCGTTTTTTAAATTATTTTGGCATGTCCGGATTAGTTGGCATCTCTGTAATAACATTATAAACATATTGGAGCAAACAAGTTCGCAAGTTAACGTAACTTGTGAACTTTTTTGCTCCAATACTGCTTGATAGGTCAGATCTGATAGTATAGGCATAACCACCTAGATCAGTGGCAGGGAACAGTGGCTCATACCGGCAAGGGAGCGAATCTGTGATTAAGCTAATCAAAGAATAAGCGATCAGTTGAATCAATTTGAAAATAAGTAAATAGAAAGACTATATGTAAAATCTTCGAAAGAATTTGGACGGCCGCAAATTTTCTTGAACATATTTTTATAACTAATTCCTTAAATAAATTCACTAAGTTGAGTCAGTTGTGCGACTTAGATAATAACTAAAAGCTAACTAGAACGCTCTAATATTCTTCTAATCAAGCTAAAAAATTATAATGTAATCGTTTAATCAGCCGTTATTGAATGTAGTTTTTAAAATAAATTGAAATAACTGGATCATCCATAAAAAATTTCAATTTTAGGTTTAAATTCATTATGGAAGAATATATCATAAATATTTATTACTGATTTATGCTTAAATTTCTAAATCGGAATCAAAATTGTTCTAACTCAAGCATGATATAAAAAAGTAAGCTAAGTGCTTCCAATTACTAAGTATATTTGGCTAATTATGAGATCTACTGAAATTTTCTAAATAGTATGCACCCGAAATACCTTGTTAGCCAACTGAATGCACGTTGTTAAAATATCTGATTTTGAATTTGTTATGTAGTAATCAGAATTTATTCAAATTGTTTTTTAATAATTCTCAGAAAGTTCGAAAATATCTCTGAAAATGTCATTTATTTATATTTAGCTTTTTAACTTCTGCTTCACTCGTTCAACATTGATTTTCATTTCTTTTAAAGCTTACATTTACTTCTTAAAAGGGATCTTATAAAATAAGTTTTTGAAGCGGATTCTGTACGATAGTATTTAAAAGAAAGCTCTCATGACTAACCAGACGGTATATATATTTGTCTACCTGTTGTTGGAAATATGTTTGTTAGTTTCGAGATTAACACTGGTTCAGAGCAGAAAAATAACACAATTAATAACTAATCACTGAAAAAGGAATTCCAAAAAAAATTTTTTTTTTCAGTTAATCTGAGAATTTTTGGCTCTCATACAGCATTTAGTTCAGTTTGAATAGCACTGTGATTGTTCGCATTAATTTTGTTCCTGTATTTTTTAAAAATGCATTTTTAAAATCCTCAGTTGCCGGCGTGTATGACAAAAATACACATTTGAATAAATGCATAAGTAGTTTTTGCTCATTGTTCTTATTATTAGAAATATTTTAACTGTTCTATATGTTTGCAGCACCCCCTGGGTTGCTGATTTACAAAAATCTTATATTTTGAGAGGTTTACATTCACATATTTAGCTTTCAAAAAAGAAATTAAGAGAATATTTAAGAGTTTCCTTGATTTTGATACTTTAAGCATTCCTCTATCTTCATTCGCTACTTCGCAGATGAAAACAACTTTAGTTAAGAACATATTATAAGTTTCATCAACAAAAAATTAAGCAGACTTCTTAACTAAATATTTATAAAAATGGCAAGCATAAACAAATATTTGAAAAAAGAAGAAAAAGAACAGAAATCACGAGAACAAAATATTAGTGATGCGCAAGGAACTCCAATTTTATAGGAATGGTACTGGCAATGTAGTCTGCATTGCTCGCCAAACGCCTTTACTTCCCAAAAAAGTTTATTTTATTTTTAGTGATCTGAATCTGGATGAGATTTAATTCGCGACCGAGTTCAGAGCAAATTTAATACGCGACCGAGTTAACATAAGCGAAATAATGAAGAATGAAAATTGAAAAAAGGTTTGGTATTTCAGAGTTAAAGGGAAGTATTTTAAATTTTAACAAAATTTAATTTTTTAAAAAGCTATAAAGTAGAATCTACTTTGCCATATGGTTATTAATTTTCATTCGAGTTGCCATATTTCTAGAACCAAAAAGGCATAGAACAATTGAGCATCTAAACACGAAATATATATATATTTTTTTTTTTTGCAAAAACATTTAAATAA
Source organism: Parasteatoda tepidariorum (assembly GCF_982258835.1). Lineage (NCBI taxonomy): Eukaryota > Metazoa > Arthropoda > Arachnida > Araneae > Theridiidae > Parasteatoda > Parasteatoda tepidariorum. The sequence continues at coordinate 61,308,298 of NC_141763.1, read as the reverse complement.
AATGTAAAACACAAAGTATAAACATCTCATAACAAAATGTTTTAAAATCTAAATGACTTGGAACAGAGTAACTGTGTAAAAATGCATGTTATGCAACATTTGACTTGAAGGTCCCCGATTTGCTGTGTAAAGTGTGTATGTTGTACAGTCCGCAAAAAAAAAAAGATATCACCCTGAATAACTTTCGTTCTAATGATCCGATTTTCACGAACTAAGTGTCAATCTTAATGGTTCCTGGGGGTGACCTCAAATATGCTAATTAATTAGTGCTAACTATTAATTAAGTTACGAAATCAGACACAAAAACGTACTTTCTCTGAATAAACATCTATTTTTTTTTACATATTTGGAATCTAGACACTTGAATTAGGGGGGGTAGACAAAATTTGAAAACAATTGGGTCGTGAATTGGGTTGCAATAAAGGTTTATATATTTGGCGATAGTCCAGAAAACCGCCAAAAAAAGTCGCCTGCGCAAATAAATATTTTAAGATAACCCGTTGACTGATTCAAAAGAGAAACGCTTAATTTTACTAGGTTGCTAGGCAACCAATTTCTGACTGTAAAAAAATTTAAATAATGTTTTGTGATTGCTCTGAGAGGTTTAATTAATAGTTAATAGAAAACATCTCGAAGTTTCTAGGCAATAGACAATTTTTAAGTTCATTTATGTCCAAAAAGCAACAACAACAAAAAAAAAATTTATTTTAATCTTCTTTGAAAAGAAAATTTGAATCGATTTATAAGTTTTTAGAATTTAAATACATGAACTTTTTATCTGATATTATTTAGATTATGCTATTTTTGCTATGTTTATTCGAGGATTTCATACTAAAATCAAATTAACGTAACTTATAATAGCTATATACAAAATTTTAGGGATAGAGATTTTTACAGCTTTAATCGAGTCTTCTAGGCATGAAAGTTTGAAGAAAAAAAAAGTGCTTGAAAAATAAAATGTAGATTGTATAGTAATTCTAATGCACATTCACAAGGTTTTCTATAATTTACGATATTTCTTTTTTCTATAACTCAATGAATTGCTGAATGTTTAGTGGCATTTTAAAAACATTGAAATATGTTATGTTTAAGAATAAGATATTGAAATAATATGTTGCATATTGTATGATTCATTGTTTAAAAAATTGCTTCATTTTGCTAGATATTTACGTTACATGGTTTTCTTTGGATAAAGATGATTAGCAAATAGCATCCACATGTTTCGATACATTCTGAAACTTACGTTCGCAAATTCACCATAAAATGTCGCACAGCATATTCTTCAATTACGATAAGCTACATTTACCACCAAATACTGCTACTATGATTATTTTTGTTTTCTTATATATATATATATATATATATATATATATATATATATATATATATATATATATATATATATATATATATATATATATATATATATATATATATATATATATATGATATGATACTCTCTTTTTAAACAGAGCTCGTAAGGCCCTTAAGATACTGAAATGGGGGCACGAAAACTTAAAAGAATTTTTTTTCCTAATGCCCGCCTGTGTTAACAGCCGTCAATTCAGGCATCTACAGGGCGACAGATATCTGTGTGGCCTAAGGATTCCTAACGAGCATCAAACATTCTCAAAATTAAGTGTTCATTCACTGGAAAATTTAGTGTTTATTCAATTTAAGAACTGTTCCTTCACTTGGTTATCTTACTACTTATTATTTAAACCACCGAAAGCTTAAAACAATATTATGTAAGTTATCTAAATTTTTTTTACATAATTTGCATTTAATAACAAATATGTCGACATGCATTTAATAACAAATACGTCATTTAGCTAAAATTACAAATTTTGAAATTTTTATGATTTTTTTTTAAAGACAAGCTAAGCTTAAATATTCCTTCACTGGTTAGTTTACCCTATAAGATTTTGAGAAATTTGCGATGTTGTGAGAGATGCTTAAAAATGTTGACTACGTATTTTTATTAATATTCATAAAATATATATTGAAGAAAATGATGAATATTTTATTCCAAATTTATTCATTCGTATGTATATTATTGAAATTTTATCAGTTATTGAGAAAAAAAAACTAAAAAATAAAAAATAATCACATTAAAGAAGCACAATCTGTTGTATAATCATATTCTATCAGAAGCATGCTTTTATAAAACTCCACATTCTCTGAATAAAATGTATTTTATTCAATAAAATGTTTTATTCAAATTTCTTTACTAAATTGCAAATAGAATTTTACACGACTAAAAAACAAACATCGTATTTTATAGCTTAAAAAAATAAAAATGAAAAGATAAGCAAACGATTATTAGCGAAAAAAATATGAATGAAATTTTATGCTAAGCGCGCGAAGTCAAGTTCCTCGCAAGTTTATCACATTTTAATATTAATCGCCCCATTTAATCATTTCTTCAATGTCGCCAAATTATTTTTTTAAAAATAATTAATTTTAATTTTTCTCAGCTTCTAATAAATAAAAACAGTTGAAACTTTAGATTTTTCAATTGAAAAATATGTAAATTAATATGGTATAAAAAAATTCATACCTTATAATTCAAAAATTTTTCATCCTTAATTTAATTAAATAATAAAAAATAATTAACAATTATTAAAAATTATTTTTTTCGTGAAATTATCTTTGGGTAAATGAGTTTTATGACTGGGTGAAATTTTCTTCGAATTGCTTTATTAGTTTTTAAAATATGACTAAAAACGTAAAAAGTGAAATTAACATTAAGGGGTACGAACTTTGGATCGCTCTCCTGACCAAACTATGGGGACCATATTTCCCAGATTGCGGCTACCTCCTATATTTTGAAGGTAAGAATCCAAATATGTAAGAAAAAATATATGTTTATTCAGAGAAAGTACGTTTTTGTGTCTGATTTCGTAACTTAATTAATAGTTAGCACTAATTAATTAGCATATTTGAGGTCACCCCCAGGAACCATTAAGATTAACACTTAGTTCGTGAAAATCCGATCATTAGAACGAAAGTTATTCAGGGTGATATCTTTTTTTTTTTGCGGACTGTACATCGAAGTCTTCGCTTAAATTGCATACTTCGAAAAAATAAAAATATTTTAAATTTGAGCTTTAAACTATTATGTACCATGCATTAGAGTATATAAGTTTCATGAAAAGTATCATTAGGTTTAATTTTTGTTATCGTATAAGGTCCTATGTATTTCGGTTTCAGTTTCAATCTTGGTCCAAATTGTGTGCGCTTTATTGCCACTAGATCGTTAATTTTGAAAGATGCAGATAATTTTCGCTGAAGATTGTAAGTTCGTTTGTTCTCATCTTGGACTTGCTGTATTTGTAGTTTCGCTTGTTTCCGTAACTCGTCACTGCTGTTAAGGAAGACGACGTGAATTTCCTCATTCAGCATATTTGTAATTTTCAGATCTTGTTTTGTTTTAATAGCAGTACGTACCAAATAACAGTTGAAAAGGAGTAGTATTAATGCTTCGTTGAAAAGTAGAATTAATGATTTTCTGAACGTCTTTTACATAAGTGTAGAAGTTCTTAACCATCAACAAATTTATATAGTTTGCCTGATTTAAGAAAAAAGTCATCATAGGGTTCAGTTTTCAAAAGCTCTGTTTGGATTTCACTATTGTAACATCTTGGACAGCTGACCCCCGAGTACATTCCCCTCTGGCATCCGGTGTCTCCCCACGAAATTCTAAGAACTCGATGCACCTGCAAAAAGAGGAGAAAGACTGGACTCTGTAACAGAGGCGACGACAGGCAGTCTGGTGAGACGAAGCATCATGAGCGGACCTTGTGCCGTCTCGATTTGAGAACTTTTTATTATATAATTTTGTGTTCAGTAGAAGTGATGATAATTGTAAATAACGGTGTATGTAATTGTAATACAACCTTGTACATATACAATTTACCCAGAAAAACTTATTAAAAGTTTTGTTTGTTTTTATAAGAGTTTTAGTTCAATCTGAACAGGTAACGAAATCGTTACACTATCTTCCTGAGCTTTTCTAATTTTCGTAATGAGACTATCCTGTAATATCATAATGGGATAAGGAGCGTCAACATGATACTTTAAAAATTATTTTCATATTACTAGTTTATATTGAAGAATACCCAAGTAATTTAATTTCAATTAAGCAATCAATATTGTAACAATTAATTTCATTCATAGTTTATTGACATTTTTAGCGTTTTGAATAATATTAATACAATGCATTACAAATGTCAGTGTTATATCAAAATAAAGAAACTAACAAAATTTTAAAGTCTTCAAATGAAATTTTATAATTTTTAAAGTCAATATTACACATCTAATATTTTTTCAGTTCCAAGATGATTGAAGTGCATTCTAATTGATTTCCTTTCCAGGAGCCAAAAGTGCCTGAAACAAAAAATAAAAACAAATTTTTAGTTACTATCGATAATAGAAAAAAAATCTTGATGATCTTTAATATTGTTGCGGTAATACAGAAATACACAATTTAAAACTTTCTCTTCTGAATTTTCTTTAAGGGGTTTTTGTTTGTTCATTGCCTGATATTTTTATAATTTTTCTATTCTATTCTGGTGTAAAACTAATTCTATTTATATTTTATTTCGGTGCAATTCTTTTGATTCACGTCCAGTACAAATAAATAACTTTCCATCCGTAAAATTTTTGTTTAAATATTTTTATGAAATATTTCTTGTAACAAAAGGCTATTTTCGACAGGATTATCCAAATCATGAAAGGTATATAACGTTAATAGTTTTACCCGTAAACTTATTGTTTAAAATATTTTATGTTCTATAAAACATTTTTATTTCCATATTTAATATATTTCTCAATATTTTTCCTAAATTTCTCTGGTGAATAAATTAGTGTTTAAAAGTGAGTCGAATTTGGAGGATTTTACCTTTGTCGTGGAAAAAGACACAGATGTCTCATGCAGTTGTTTCTTAACCATTAATTTTTAAAATGCTAAATATTGTAATATTCAGCACGTATTTTGATCTAAATTAATACAAAATAATAATAAAAAATATGTAAAATATGTTTAATTAAAATTCTGCTTAAAAGGTTAAGCTTTAGAAAAGTAAAAATTGCAGTTAAAATATATAAATGATCAATACATTTAAAAAGTCACCAAATTTTGACATTTTTGGCTCGAATCATAGAATTTTTAGAAAGTTGTAAATTTTAGAAAAAGAAATACGAAGCTTAGAAAAGACTTGAGAGCCTACCTATTGATGTCAAGGGCAGATTCAAAATTTGTTTGTTAATAACATTAATATTCATAATTTGACAACACCGATACACTAATAAAAAAATAAAAAATATTTTCAAGTTTTATGGAGAGAAAAAAATTTCATACAAAATGAAAACAAATATTAGAAGTCATAGAGCTGTTTTAATGCTGTTAACAAGCATTTGTCATAAGCGTCAAGGTCTAATAATACTAAAATAAAACTGAGACGTGTTTATAGCATCGAAACAACTGTATGCACCAAAACATATTATATTTGTGCTTGTAATGTCTAAGTTATGCTACATCTTCTAGTTTAAATCATTTTTATTGTTAAAGTTGAATAATTATTATACTGAATTGTTTGAAAATTATATATCTCAGTCATATTCATATCTGCATTATTTTCAAACAATTTTAATTATATATTTTTTTATTACGTGATGTTTTGCTTTTTTTTAAATTTTTGAAGAAAAAGGATTGTTAAATTATACTAAAAAAAGAAAAATGTTTAATATTATGTCACATAACTTATGGTATTTATCCTTGTGATGTCTTATTTATGCGACATAAAGTGTTTTAATCTATACGAAATTACGATCTCTCTTAAAGTTTAAATCCTTTTTTATTATTAAAGTTTGGTAATTATCATATTGAATTGTTTAAAAAAATTATACATTGCATTAAATATTGCAATCATATTCATAACTGCAATGTTTTAAAAAAAAATTAATTCTTTTTTTAATGCAATATGTTTATTTGTTTTACAAATTTTTGAAACATTTTTTTAAAATTTATCATACTTGCTTTTATTGAAGAAAAATATTGACTATTATGTCCCATTACCTATAATGTATATCACATAACCTATTATATTTGTGCCTGTAATGTCTTACTTATGCTACATAAAATGTTTCAATCTATACGAAGTTATGCTGTCTTTTTTAGTTTAAATACTTTTTATTAATAAAGTTGAAAAATTATCATACAAAATTCTTTGAAAATGAGGAACCTGCATGCTTTTTTTTTTATGTTTTAAAATGAAACATCATGCCATTTTATAAAGATAGACACCAATTTCAGACCGGTGCGATAACTAGTTATTTTGTTATTAATAGTTAAAATCGCTCGATTAGCCCCGCCCCCTAAATCGCTCCTAGGTTTCCCATCCGCTCTGATGACGTCATAGTATAGTACAACCACGACTTCCATCATGTTGTGAAATGGTGAAAGCATATGCCGCGCCGAGTATAAATTCTGAAAAACGGCTCCAAGCAAAAACAACAAGTGTTGTATTGTACCATGTGCAATAGTTCTACTTTAAACACGCCAAATAAATTATTTTTTAGTGTTCCAAAAGGAGAAAAAAGACAAATTTGGTGCAAAGCCATCAAATGCGATAAAAAAAATATTCGCAAATTGTCTGCAACTACTGCATTATACTGTTGCTAAGACCATTTTACAGTAACTGAATTATAATTTAATTCTATAAGATTGTTTTCCTGATTGATCAGCTTCTCTGAATGAATAATTCATTTTACTGAATTAAAATGATTATGAAATGCTGTTCAGATCACTTTATTTTTTTTCTTTCTTCATTATTTTTTTTTTTTATTCTTTAAAATGAAAGAATTTTATCCTTGGAGAGCAGTGGTGCTCAGGTTCTTTTTTTTAAAGTTTAAAAATAATTTTATCTAGAAGTTAAAATAAGAAATGATAGGGGTTTAGCATTATTTACATTTCTTCAAAAAGAAAAAAAAAATCAAGAAAATATTTTAGAAGGTAATAATAAAAAAGAATATCAGTTATATTTATACCTGTAATATTTTCAAGCACTTTACTGAATCCTTTTTTTTTTAAAAAAAATACAAATAGTTTTTTTTCAAAAATAATCATTCTTGCTATAATGAAAGGAAAATATATATTAATGCCTGGATTTTGATGATTCTTGCATTCTTTGCATTTCAAGATCATTTGGGATATTTTTTGAGATACTTGAATTTTGTTTTTTTGGGGGCATTTTTTTTTAGCTTTTTAAATACGTTTTTCTTTCTACATAACAATTTAATACCGAAATTCTCGATCTCATTAACTGTAATAACCACCCTTACTGAGTACTTTTAAAATCCTAGTTAAAACAAAGTCAACCAAATGAGTAATTAATCAAAATTTAAGAAGAAGAAAAAACGTTTCTAAAATGAGGAAAATCATCATTGCCATTTGACTAAACAATTAAACTGAAATGTATTCGCTTTTTGCTATTTTTTCTATGCCTTTTTGATTGATCGTCAAAAATTGCACTTTAATCTCCCGTTTGCTCATGTTGAGTGCTTGAGTTTGAAAACGGTTTTTCCTTCCTTACCATTCATTTGTCACCCTAATGTCACATGCACATTAATGTCACATGCACCTAATGTCGCATGCACATTAGTAATCAGCATACAGTCATCAATGGTCATAAGTTTAGGTCCTAAACTTCTTTTAACCTAAACTGTCAAAATGAAAAAAAGGGTGGGGTCGAGCAGGTGTGGTAGTCAAAGACAAGAAAATAATTTTGTTCTTCAGCAAAAGGGAAAACACATGAGGTAAAAGAGCGTGTTAAAGATGATGTTAGGGATAAGTGTGATGTAAAAGAGTATCAATTAAAAAACTGTTTATTTATTTATTTTCCATTTCACGTGCTTGATAACATATTCAGCGTAACAAAAGCGAAATAATTAGCATTATTATTTTACGCAAATTCATTCACAATTTTTTTTTCTGATGTTTCTTTTTTTTTTCTTATCTTTTAATAAATCTTTACAATATTTTTTAACTCTTTTTCCTTTCTTTATAAACATTGCGTGATTCTAAAGTGGAAACATAATACAAGAAGTTTATTTAGTATAGATATTTAGTATGAAAATATGCAAAATTTTTATTTATTTAATTTTTTTGCATTAAAATAAGTACAAAAAAATAAATAAAACAAGAAATGGGCTCGAACATCATTTACTATTTCAAAAATAGTTTAGTCTAATAGATAGAATGTTCTCGAATTTAACTTAATACATCTATTCTTTTTTTTTTTTGTCTGTGTTGAAATATCGAAGAAAAAAAATAAGCTGAAAAATAATACAAAATAGCAAAAAGCCAATATATTTTAATTCAATCGTATAGTGAATTGGCAAATGCTCCTGATTTTTGTTCTCTCTTTTAATGAAGATTATTTTGTCTTTCAGAGAATACAGGCGGAAAACAAAAAAGCACCAGGCTAAAACTATTTCTGATCACCAGAAATTTTTTAAGGGGAAAAAAAACAAGTTTTATAGCAACTGCAGAATATTGAATCATATGCCTAAACTGTTCAGGAATGAAATCAAGTATAATTAAGATGGTTTACCTAGTATTAAATACCAATTAAGCTACGCTGCACATATAAATTTATATTTTACATTAATATATAGGTGTCCTAAAATCGCAAAAATCTTTTGTTTCAAAAATCCCAAAATTCACCTTAAATATGCATAGCTTTTGATCGTATATTTTATTAAAATTTTAAAAAGTTCATAATATGGGTGGTTATTGTGGAACGACGTGTATATTTCATGCCATGCTTCCAAAATAGTTTTTGTACCACCTCTGGAATAACAAATATAACAGTAGCAAAAACAAGTAGTACTAGTAATTATGATGCTTTTACTTACTTCATTGTAGTACCGACTGGCAAATACGGTACATTGTTGCACAAGCAACTTGGACATTTTTCTTCATAAATTGTTTCCACACCTCCGATTGAAATACAGCTTTGGAATTACCACAGATGAAGTTTTCGACTACTTTGCTCAAAAACATATCTCCATGCAAATCTGCAAGAATCAATAAATCGGGTACTGTTTCAACTCTTAAGGCAGATTCCAAAAAAGAAGTACAAAGCGTTTTTAGTTTTTGGATTTGGTATTTGTCAGCAATGGAGTATAATTCCAAAGTAATATCCCACATTAATTCTTTGACGTTGCCACTGTAAGAAAATTCCAGCATTTTTTCAACCGTTTCAGCCGAAAATTCTTCAATCTTCATTTGTGAGCTCTTTGATTCAATCATACCACTTTCAAACAATTCTCGGAATACTGGTGATACAGCTGCTAGAACAATTTTGTGGACGGAGAATTCTTTGTTAGAAACAATAATTTTGAAATCGCACAGAACTTTTCCGCAATACAATGGCATTAAGTTACTTTGTAGATGGCTCAAACCAAAACATCTACTTGTTGAAGAATCTTGCACATTTTGATTGTAAATTATCTTCTCCACATAGGAACTGTAGCCTCCCACACTGACGATCAGTTTACATTTTATGCGATTGGCATCGAATATCGAATGTTTAAAAAAATTCTCTCTGGTAACTTCAACTGACATTCCATAGTCCTTAATTGGTTCAACTATGTGTTTTGTTTTTTTCTCAAATTTTAAATCCTCGTTGCATAAAAATGATAAGTTACACTGTACGAAAACTTTAGAAGGAAAATTGGACATCGGAATTTTAACGGTAATCGGATACACAGCTTCGGTAAAATTGCGAGAATACAAATAAATTTGAAATCTTAGAAGATCTGGGATTACATAAAACATTGGTGTGATGGTCAGTTCTTCCTCAACACCATCAGGAAATTTCAGTGGCAAAGAAACGGAATATTTTATCGCAGACAGTTTTGAACGTCCAATGCAATCAATAGGAAAATCATTGTTCATGAAAAAGTGGAAACCAACAGTCAGAATATCTTTATGCAGGAAATTAGCCTCCAAGACAGTTTTTTGAGAAACGTTAAAAGGTTCCGCGTATACGGAATACACTTCAAAAAAATGACCGATCTTATCCAGAAATACATACGAACCATCAGTTTTTGCTATGAAGAATTTTCCGTTTACATCTACTCTAGACGGGCCAACTTCATCTTTTTTGCATCTGTGTAGATTCAAAATAATATCCTCTTCATCGTCTCCAGGTAGATAGAGCGCAAGTATCCAGTCCGTGTCCTGCAATTGTTCGTTTCGAAACACTGGACTTTCAATCCTCTGTTTCTTGTTAAGCATCCACAAAGTAAAATCTTCAATATGCCAGGTTAAAGTAAATCCGTTTGCTTTTTTAACTTTTCCAGTAGCAGACATGTTCGAATATTTTTTTATTTTCTTTCTTTTTATGAATAATTTGATTATCAAACTTCATTAATGTATCATTTTAGGAAATTAAATTTGCTTTCTATTTTCAGTTGGGTTAAAACTTATTGAAAAAAGAAAAATTTGGAAAATCTAACCACATGGATTAAGAAGCACAGGCTAAAGTAACGATTTCTTCTGCTGCTCTGAAAGTATTTTGAAATATATAGGACTCAGGATGAAAGCTGCAGTTTTATCTAAAGAATGTCGAGTACACGTTCCTTGTAGAAGTACAATTGATATATGAGCAGTTACCTTTCTACATACAAGTCTATGGGGCAACAACAAAAGCGCGCCAGGGGTGCTTCTAGAAATTCGTTGTGGGAGGGGATGTGAAGGTCAATGAAGGACAAAGTTTTATGGAATGTCTGAAATTAAGTTTTTTCTTCGTGTAAAAATGTTTTAATCCATAAAAAATAACTCAAAACAGATTTTTATTTAATTCTATTTTCTGAAACCATGAGTTTGGAAATTTTCGCTCCAAACAGTTCCTGAGAGATAGATTTTCTAAAATACGATTTTGTTGAAATCCGACTTCTGATTCGAACGATTTCACTCGCACTTTGAATTTTGCGGCCATGTAAAATTATATTCTTTAAGTGATGTAAAAAAGTATACGCCTTACAATTCAAACTGTTTTGACTGATATAAAAATAATAATAATAATGGTGAATATTTACTAAAAATTATATTTTGCGCGGGGAACCTTTGGAACAATTAATTTTATAATTGGGAGCAAAAATTTTTAAATTCGCTTTAGAACTTCTCGAGAAACAGCGAAATACACAAAAAATAAAATAAACTTTGTGGGGTTAAAACTTTGGATGGTTTTACTGATCAAATGATTGGGACCATATTTTCCAGCTTGCATTTATATTTTGGTGTCAGAAATGTGAATCTGTTGGGAAAAAAATATTTGTTTTTCAAGAGAAAGTACGTTTTTATGTCTGATTTCGCAACGTCTGCAATCGTCTGCGTTAATTAATTAACATAATTGTGGTCACCCCCTCAAAGCTTTAAGAATGAGCCATAGAACATAAAGATCCGATAATTAGATCGAAAGTTAATCGTGGTGGTTTTTTTTTCATTGTGCGTACTGTACATAGTTAAAGGGTTAAATAAGAAAATGTATAAAAAAATTTTTTTTCTTCCTGATATTCAAAAAAAAAAAAACATTTAAAGGGATAGAAGGACTTAAGTGTCACTTAAAAGCTGAATGCAGTTAAAATGTAATTTAATAAAAAGATTTTGGTAAACAGTGTATCAAAAACAGTTCTCTAAAAAAAGATAACGAAACAAAAAAAAAAAAAAAAAAAAAAAAAAAAATTGTAAATAAACATTTATGATAATAAATACTAACAAAATATATAAATCATTGACTGTAGTACCAAGAAGAGGAAAAACTTTAATCCTACTTTTTCCCTAGATTTTTCTAACGCTGCAATTTATTTTTCAGGAAAGAAATTAAGTTTATGTTTTTCCAGGTTAAGAATTCCCGAATTCCTCCCGAAAACAAGTTTTAAATTAAATTGTTTTGCATCTATTTTTTTCTTCTTCTTTTTTCCGAGTAAGTTATAACTCCGATTTTAAGTAATGTTTCAAAGATGATGAGAATTATTTTAGTTTTTAAGGTATCTGGCTGGATTTGACACAATTTATCCGGAAAATAACATTAATTAAAATTTTAAATTTAATTTCGGCAAGCAGGTATCCTAAGAGTATAAATCTTGATTAAACTTTAAAAAATTTTATCACTTCTTAAAAAAAAAAAGGTCAAATTTGAGTATAAGAATTTCAAATTTGTTATGTTGCGCCAACATCTCCCTAACAAATTATAACGCATTAATATCAAAATATGCGGTGACAACGCATAAATATTCAATAATATGATTACCAGTGTTTTGAACTTTTATCTCAAATAATTTAAATTTCAAATATGCAATAAAAAACAACTTATTTATATTGTATAGTATTGATTTTTTAAATGAAAAATTTAAACATTCTTACTTATAGCATGATAAAAATTTTAAAAAATGCACTTTAACCTTAGCTTTTAGTTCAAAACATAGATAAAACTAAATAAAATCCACATTCAAATTTTTATATAATTCTATATTAAACCTTTTTTGTAGTGTGTGTTAGCGTAAAGAAATTTCTCAAAATCAACGTTTTTCTGAAAATGCATTTAAAGTACTAAAAAAACTGTACTAATTGTATAATTGATATTCTGTTTTGCTTGTTAACAAGAGAGAAAACAACTACAACTTCGATTCTGAAGTCGAAGAGCAAAAATTTAAAAAAATGTAGAAAGCTAATGAGTATAATGAAAAGTTTAAATATAGACAATAAAAAAACAAATTCGAAATTTTTGGGGAAATTACCGATTTTCACCTAAAAATCTAAATACTTTAAAAACTGATTGAAATTTTCAAAAAAAAAAAAATTATTTTTTATTTGAGGATGATTTGGTAGAAAATTGCCTCGTTAAATGGTGTAAATTTCCTTACGAGTTTATTAATCATGAGCATGTTTTTGTTGCAAAATAATAATTTCGATAACGTAAACTATTTTAGATTACCAAAGATGTGCAGAGAAACGAATGAAAATGATTTTAGCATCAAAGAATAAAAAATAAAAATATACTAACAGCCTTTCATCGAAAATAACAATAAGCCTTGTTAAAACAATTACTGCCAACTATGTAAATTTATCCGTCTACGTCAGTGTTTCCCAAAGTGTGGTACGCGTACCCCCAGGGGTACGCGAACAGTTTAGCAGGGGTACGCGTTCTTATGCGAATATCTTACATCATAAGAACATTTCAAAAAAATTTTTTAAAAAACAAAGTTCTCCATGAAAATTTGCAATTGAGTATTTTTCTATTGGCTATTTTTTGCTGAGTTAACAGTTAATAACTAGTATTTTCAAAAGCCAGTTGTAATTTTGAACTTTTGTGCAATTTTTTTATAGTAAAAAATGCATTAATTTTTTTATTAGGGTACACAGCATTACGAAAAATTTAGAAAGGGTACACAAAAGTCATAAGTTTGGGAAACACTGGTCTACGTCATAGCTTTATAATACTAAAATACCAATCAACGATGATTACCTGTTATAGAGATAGAAAGAATCAAGTAAAAATAACATGTTCCAGGTTCTAGGACAAAAGGAACTATTGCAAATAGACATGTGACTTAAAAACACCCGTGGGTAATTAATAATTAAAAAAGTCCCGTGTCTAATTAAAACTAAAGGAAATATTAATTTTTTAATGCGCTTATATTACTTATTAGTTTTCTACTTCTTTTTATAATTTTTATACATTTTCCTTTAAAGTATTGTCTTAGTTTCTTTACGCATAGTAAAAATCTTTATATCTAACGAGAATAAAAACTTATTTCCACTTTTCATTTTTAGCCCCCCCCCCAAATTATCAAACATGGAACATGTTATATATATATATATATATATATATATATATATATATATATATATATATATATATACAAAATGAAGAAAGAAAACAAAGAAAAATAATAGACAAATTAAAAAAAAGGGGTGGGGAATAATAAGTAAAAAAATAACAAACAGTTGTTAAAAAAAGAAAAAAAAAGGTGAAATTTTATTTAAAAAAACCGGAAAAAAAAGACATAATCTTTTCTTCAGTCCACACGATTATATCCGCAAAACAGTGTGCTTTCTGATATTGTATCAGTAAAGCCGAAGCAAAATATATTAATACAATAGTGTGAGGAGCACTCAAGAAATTTTTTATAAAAATAACAACAAATAAAATAGATCACAAAAAGTAAAAATAAGTAACATGTAAAAACAGAAAATAAAATAAAAGAAAAAGAAAAAAACATTAAAAAGGGGACTATAAAGCGAGTAGCAAAATCAGATCAACTTACCATGGCAGAAAATTTTTCAAGAATGATTTAAAAATGTTTTCGCAGAAAGATTGCCAAATTACAAAATATGAAAACAAAAGCCCAAATTGAGTGTAACAAGAGGGTAACATATATAATTAATGAAAATTATAATGGCAGCAATTAGACTTCTTTATAATATTGTTAGTTGTAGCTGTAATGCTTTATTGACAATTTTATTGTTTCTGCTATTCTTTTAGGGTTAATGCTATTCAAAATCACAGTTATTTATTATCGATGATAATGTAAATTATGCATCTAGCTTGGAATTTAATAATACATATATATTATTTAATAAACCTGCTTCTCATTCATTATTTCCTTTTCCTTTCGAAATTGAATTTTTTTTTTTATGAAATATATAACTATTATAATTTTATGTAAGGATATTTTGTTACAATGCTAATCGTAACAAAATGAACGATAACCTGTATTTATAAAAAAAATCAACCGTACTATTTAAACAAAGAAATATAGGAAGTGCAGCACTATAAGAAGCTCTACTTCTAAAAGATGCATTACAATTACCTTGTATGATATAATAGTTCGAAAAGGAATCGTTTCTCATCTCGTTTGAGTCTATATTTTTAAAGATTTCGATGTAAATGTTAAATTTATGTCAGGTTCCAACTCTTATTATTTGTTTTTTGTTTATTCATTTTTATAACTTTTGACATCAAGTCAAGAGCAAGCTTATAAAATGAAGATTTTGATAGAAATACATTTTTCTACAACAAATAATCATTTCTGTCATTTAAAACTTCGGTGCTGAGTTGAATGATTAAAACTGAATTTAGCTTAATTCTTTCGTATTATTTTTTTCTCTCTTATTTTGATCTATTTTAAGTTTGGAGTTTTTAAAATAGACACCTTGAAATAAATAACAATGCTGCCGAAAATTCTGTCATCGGAATAAACATGGCGGAAGTGCGGCTTAATAAAAATTATATGAATTTAGAAAACGATATGAACGACTAAGTATTAAAGCGAGAAAGAAACAAAAACCTTTTTAAAAACAAAAAAAAAACACTTTACTGTGAAAGGTAGTACTGAAATTAAAGTCAAAACTCGTTTGATTGCCGGAAGGTAAAGAGAGACTGTAAGGCTATAATTTTCGAAATAACTCGATGTTTCTTCCAGCAATCTAACTAGTTTTGATAATTTCAGTTCTGCCTCTCTCAGCAAGGATGTAAGAATTTTTGGTTCTTGTCTGCTTATTTTCTGATCCGTCACCATTGATGTTATGTGTTGTTGTTGTTTCTATTGCCACTTGCCACATGGGCACTCGGTGAAACCGAGCATATTTAAGGCAGAGTGCGCGCTTCTTGTTTTTCAGTGGCTCCATCCTATGGCCAAGAATTCGACTTCAACCACACACACGTCACAGCCCGTTTTTCATAGGGCGGACCTATTCACACATCCATTCATTCATCCACAGATCGTAATTTTGACCTGAATCAGAGAATGATCGATCTCCAATCCAGTACTCCTAGAGGTATTGATTTGTTATGGGAACATGGAGGACTTTTGCGACTCGACAGATTTAACGTGCATCAGTCACTTTATCTTCGGCCGGCGAGGTACGAACCCACGAACTCTCGGACATGGGCCCAGCGCCCTACCGACCAGGCTATCCCGGCCCTACCATTGGTGTAAATATTAACATCATTTTTGGAAAATCCTTTAAAAATGTATTAAGATCGGTGATTACGTACAAGCATATAAAAAATGACGTTTTCAAAAACAGCAAAAAATGTTACTTTTTGGCAAAATTTAAAAAAAATGAAAAAATGTCTTTTGTTGAATATACAAATCTATATAGATCATGTTTAACAAAAACTGAATATAAAAATTAATAAAGAAAATAATAAAAGAGAATTACAACAAGTACTTCAAAAATATTTTTAAATAAAATTTTTAATTTTTAAAAACCAACTTTTTAAATTCAGATACATTTTAAAATAGTCTTTTTGGGATTTGAAGACGGAGAAAGAGGAGAATAACAATTTTATTGAGGACCATACAGAGAGTATTTTTTTTTATATCTTCGTGTCCTAATCCTAGCTTTTATTAAAAATATTTATAACATTTTTATTTTGTATATCCGTTCTGCATTAATCATGGAAATTTGAATTTAATATACTCTCAATCAAATACTCACTCTGAAATCTTAGAGGAGATATTAGGGTAGAGAGAGCCAGTCTATTGTTTGGGCTCGGAAAACTTGTTCAAAGATGGGGGTTACCTTTTTGGCGGAAGATTTATAGCTGGCGGTCGCGCCGTACAGGAATATTTTTAGGAGTACCTAAAGATTTTTCTCTCTTTTTTTATTTTATTTTAAATGCTTTCCCAATTTTATTCGTGATTGTAAGAAATAAGTTTTCTAATAAAAATACATTATAATAAGTGCGCTACATTTAATTATTTGCTTTTAATTGCTGCATTGCTTTAATTGCTTTGCTTTTAAAGCTATTAACATATTAGTTAAGCATGATTTTACCAAACAATGAAATAAAAATAATGATTTTTTGAATCGAAGATGCATTTGAAAGTATGTAAAATATAAAGAAACAATTGCAAATGATTATATGTATTAATTATTTATTTTTTTCAAAAGGTCATAAAAGATAAGAATCTTTCTCTATCAAATGAATCCGCAGTAAAATGCTTAGAGCATAACACACTATTATTGGATGCTGTGAATTCTTCTCTGTGGACATTTACTTCCTATACTTTTCGTTTTATCTCATCTTTAGGAAATCTACGTATAAACAGTTAGCTATTAATACTGGGTGGTTTTAAAATTATTATTAGACAAATAAAATAATAAAGAAACATGCTGAAAATTACGCAACAATTTTTTTCAAAATTAAATTGAAGTTGAAACTATTAACTGAAATGATTTGAAAAAAAATCTCATAATACACTACACATTTAGTATCTGATTTTTAAAATGCAGAATATGTGTGAATAAAAAATTTTACAAGTTTATATTTGAGTTAAATAATTACGTAAATTGTTACTAAAAACAAAGTAATTTAAAAGAAAATGTGTGTCTTCTATTAGTACAAAGAAGAATTATTAATTCAGGTTCAGATCGATGGGTCAGCTTTTTCATGAAGTAAAGGCGGGCGGTACGCAATGCTAACCACATTGTCGCTATTATGACTGTTGATCATTAAATTGTGCTAGCTTAACCTTTATGACTTTCAGGCACAAAAAACTATTTTTTACATGAAATGTACTTTTATATCTTTTTAAGTCTGTACAACTAAAATATATAATTAAATTCACTTGGAATTATTAAAAAAACATTATTTTAACGCATCATTATAAGTTATAGAGCGAAAATAAAATGCGATTTGTTTGTAAACATTGGCGTGAAAAAAATGCGCCAAATCCGATGCGCTTGCTCATCAAAAAAGGAGTAAAAATATCAGAATATTTATCTCAATATGAAATTTAATTGTAATGAAAATACCTATAAATGTTAATTACATTATAATCTATTAATTTGAATAAAAATATAAAAAAAATAATAGCTATTTTGCTAGTTAAAAACCAATTAAATTCATTTCATAACCTGACATGCTAACATAAAAATTGCAAATAAATGCTTGTAAGTGAATATAAAAGTATAAAAATATTATTTGTGAAATGTGAAATGTCCTCCTTGAATGAATTTTTCGTCTCACCCGTATGCACAGCAGTATACTACCATTTTTTTAAAATTTTATAGTGCAAAACGCAGCTCATCAATCCACCTCCATAGTAAAAGACTGGGGATAGGGTTTACTGGAGGAAAAGTCGTCCAGGAATCACGTGACGATGTTCTTTGCAACGAGGGATGGGGGACTGGTTCTCTCTGGTACTTCCTGCTTTCCTACCCTTCCCGTGACGAATTTTGGAGTTCGATAATTGATGTCACTGCTTGAAGGGGGTTGAAATTTTGACGCACAGCCCGAAATTTTTGCGCAGTTCAGGCCAACCCCAGTCGAACGATAGTTCGGAAATTTTTTACAGTTAACGAAATAAGTGCTGAAATTAATACATCAATAACAATAATAAAAATATTAGTGTCATTACTTATTATTTTCGAGAATACAATTAATTAATATTGATAATTAACCCCTTGGGGACGGGTGATTCAGAAAAGCATTCGTACAAAATCAGGATCAGGACGTAATTAAATAAAAAACGGTAACTTAAATGTAGTCGTTTCTAATTTGACAGAATTTGCTTTAACTTTAATTATTGTTAGTTTAATCATATAACTATATAATCAATGTTAGTTCATAGTATAACTAAATAGTTTTATTTTGAACGAAGTAATGGTGAATTAAATAAATCAAACAACTGTCACTCCGCCCACAAATAAACTGCTAAAGAATTACTTTGATTACCAGTTTTATCTTTTTACCCTGGTTGATACGGTTTTATGCTGGCACGTATTTGTGACAGTCGGCGCGAAAGGGTTAATACAAGTTGAAATAAAAAAATGAGTTTTCTATTAAAGAGTAATGCTAATCGAGAAAAAAAAATACTTAATCGTATATGAGATCCTTTAATCTTTGTTGCATAGTTATTGATACCAATGATGTTTAACTGATTTTGGTAATAGGTACAAATTGAAATAAAAAGAAAAGTTTATGCTAATTAAGAGTTAAATTAAGGTAATTATTCGTTAAGGAGAACCATAAAAATCTCTATATTATTTTCTCCAATTATGCTTAAATAATTTTGGTAATAGGTACTACTGGTATGAACTCATATAATTTTATAGGTTCTAAATGTACTGAAATCGGTTTCAGGATACCTTCTACATAGATACCATGGAAATAGGTTTTTTGTATGACCCACCGAAAAGGATTGGTACCGTAGAATGTTGTTAATTATGGTAATTTTTTAACCCTTTAACGAGCCCTTTATTTCTAGTAAAAGTAAATTAAAGTATTTTCGGAATTGAAATTGTTTTAAGAATAGTAATTGATATATATAAAAAAAAGCTCATTTAATTTATAAAAATGCCATTTTTTTGGTGGTAAATATATTTAACATGACCTATTAGGAACTTACTGACTTTTATTTTTCTTTATTTATAAAATAAATTCCGTAAATACTACAAACTTCAAAAGGAATTATGTATTTTATAACTTTTATACGTTTTTTAAAAGTGACAAATGGTTACCAATTTTATTCAAACTCACTTCAAGAAAGCTGAAGTTTTAAAAAATGGAAACCTAAATTAAAAGTGGTAAGTATACTTACCACGGCCTTCAAAAGGGTTAATATCAGAGGAGTCCTAGTCCTAGTGTTCTGATTTTATTGGGCACCTGGGCCGCGAAGCGGCCCCTATCCCATTCATCTGGAATTTTATAACAGTTTTGGTTGAGCAATGAGGTGAGCAGGCAATGGAGTTGCTTTTATGAATGTTTCAAGCTCTTTGCTTGAATAACTAAAAAAGAATCAAAAATAAATTGAGCAGCTTGCTCTAAACTGTGTTTGTTTGATTTTGGAGTTGTTCAGAATTGTATCAGCATGAGTAAACGTTATTTTCAGAAAAGTTGATGAAATTATTTGTTTTGATAGTTATGATATGAGGCGTCGGAGGTGAAATGTGCAGCTATTGGTCTGTAGTTTTTATCTTTGATATAATTTTCAAATTTAAAGATTTCATTAAAATTTGCTGTTTTACATTCTATGGCTTTATCGAAAAAATCTGCATTTAGCTTGTATATATGCTGTGATAGAGTTGGTATTTTGAGATCTGCATGTATATTGGTATTCCGGATGAACCATCTTGCACAGGTTATTTTTCTAAGGATCTTGTTTTGGCATTGGTTTAATTTCTTCAGTAGATGTTGAGGTATCGTTGTCCAGGCAGGTGAGGCATAGGTAAGTATTGGGCGGATCATTGCTGTATATAGTAGCTTCTTTAGTTTAAGTGACATATTCTGATTATATATTAATGGTTGTATGGATATCAGAGGAGTCAGGGCTGTAAGCCTATATTTATCAAGACGGAAAAGAGTAAAAACTGGTGACAAATGAATTTCATTTTTTAGCTTTTTTTCGAGAATAATAAAAATCCATAACAACCAATTATTTTTAACTCATACAATTTTTATATTGAATTGCTTATTTACCGAGAAAAAATTACCTACTTGCCAACTTTTAAACCTTTCAAGAATGGTTTTCGCCAGTGGTAATCAAATGGAATATAAATTGCAATTATAGGCTGAAAAATAAACTGTTATTTGTACAAGCTTATGCAATCTTCAACATCAGTATTACGTATTTTTATATATGCTTAATTTTTTTAAAAATAGTGGTGGATAAAAAAAAGATTATAAATGCAAGGAATACATTAGAAAGCATACATTTTACTACCACTTTAAATATAGAAATAAAATTTTACGCCAAATACGTAAAAGTTGGCAGGTATGAAATTAATTTCAGTGAATTGTTGACCTGGAGCAATAATATTACGCTGGAGGAATTTCGCCAAATGTAATAGCTTAATATTTGACTTTAGCTTATTAGTCTAATGTTCTATTTGTTTAGTTTGAAAATTATACATCACGCTTATTTAGAAAAAAATATTTTAAGCTATGAAAAATATTGATAATAATTTTTAATAACTAAATTTGTTTAAAATGAAATGACTGGAAATTCACACTATACGCACGAGCTCTTGGGTGAAACTACATCACCGATACGTTAATAATGTATTTGGCTCTGGTGTTACTACGCAACTGACAGTATCAAATTGGTTAATCAAATTCTGGGCTGCCAACTTTCAACGCTTTTTTTAAAAATTTAACTTAGTGGTAGCTAAGTTTATGTTTTAATGTATTATTTTTTTATTCATTTAAATTTATTTTCCACACCACTTTATATAAACGATTTAAAAGTTCATATGCAATGCTGTTTTGTTTCAGCTCTCTCGCGATAAGGCTTTTAAAATGCCGCCAAAAATTACCCAAAATCCTAAGAACTTTATAAAATATTTTGCGAAAATCGTAGTAATTAGCAGGCATGTAAATTACATGCACGGGTAACTTTGACCATACAAATGAGCCACTATTCACCTAGAAACAAAGGTCAATAACGAGGTCCTAAAGATCATTGTTGAAGCTGACCCACCTCAGACCATAACAGCAGAAATATACAGCAAACCAGCTCTACGAAATGATGTAAAATGTTAAGTATTTAGAACAACGATCATCCAGAAGAGATTATTGAATAAGCAAAAAAAATAATAATAATTGAATTAAAGGTTCTGTTGCATTTATATATGTACTTGATCTTAATTCAGTCGTGAGGATCTCAAACCTGAAACTAGTTAAGTTCAAAAGGCTACAGATACTTTTTTTTTTCAAATGACACTTATAGTTTAGTTTGTTTTTTGTCTGAGTATACAAGTTTAAAAAGAACATATAGGCATGTGTATATATAATGAAGACCGACCTGTGTCCGGGAACTGGCCTTGCATCAGAAAGATTCTGGGTTCGAAACTCGGGAAAGGCATGGATGTTATTTCATTCTCTGTACTATCTGTCCTTACCGTGGGAGCAACGTTGGCCCCAGGGCCGTAACTACGCCGGGGCAGTCGGGGCACCGCCCCGGGGCCCCGACGGTCAAGGGGGCCCCACATAAAGAGACCACATCATGTTTTTTCAAAATACAGTACTCTAATTATATATACGTAGGAGAGAAATTGTGTTAAGATAGAGTTGCTGAAAATTTTCTTTTTTGTAATTACGTACCTACTATAACATAAAGGAAAGGGTAAAAAACGGTAAAACACCTTTTCGCGAATTATTTCCCTTTCTCAAAAGAACAAACACGCTTTGCAGAGAAGGGGAAAGGCCACAGCTGCATGTAGTTGATTGTTAACACTTTCTGTATATTGCACTTCTGGTTTACTTAGTTGTTTCCTCTACTATCTAGCGTCAGACCCAGTGGCGTGCCAACCAGGGGGAGGCAGAGGGCCCTTCTAAAATTTAAGTGATGGGGCAAACGATGCGTTTCGCCCTTCCTGAAATTCAGACACTCACAAAAATAAAGTAAAATCGGAAATTTAATTTTTTTTCTTCAATTTTGAAGCTATTTTTGAAATAAAAAAACTTTATATTCCACTAACATTTATGTGCTTTGCCTCTTCTGATATTTAGTTATTCGCCAAGACGAAGTCCATTAAAATAGGTAATTTTAGAGAAGAAAAAAAAGCTATTCTTTCTCAGCTTTAAAGTTAAACATCAAGTAGTAAACTTTATTTTGTTATGGGCGATTAATGTTCCAATTTTCCAGTTTCTAATTTTCACTCTTCCGAAATAGTAATGAGGGGGCGAACATAGTGTTTCGCCCCTTTTGAAATTTCGAAGTGCTAAAAAATAATAGAAATTGGTAACTAAAAAAAATTTCATCTTTGAATCTATTTTCCAAACAGAAAACTTTATTTTCTTCTGAAATAAAAGTGAGGGGGTGGGGAATTTGCTTCTCATCTTCTGAAATTTAGACATTAACATTAATAGAATAAAATCAAGTAAAGTAGGAAATTTTAGAAGAAGAAAATTGTTTTATTTCATAACTTTGACGATATTTTCCAAATAGAAAACGTAATTTTCCTCTTAAATTATAGTAAGGGGATTATAGTAACTTTATTTTCTTCTGAGATAAAGTAAGGGGGACTAAAATGTGTTTTGTATCTTCTGGAATTTAGACATTTGAAATAATAAAGTATAGTAATTTTTTTTTCCTTTTTTTTTCTAAAAAAAAACTTTGAATCTATTTTCCAAAAAGAAAATTTTATTTTCCCCTCAATTTAAAGTGAGGGGGCGAAGAATATACTTCACTCCCTCTGAAATTCAGACATTCGCAGGAATAAAGTCAAGTAAAATATATATTTAACTCTTATTTTCGACTTGAAAGCTATTTTCCAAATCGAAAACTTTATTTTCCTCTGAAATTTAATTGAGATGGAAGATAATGTGCGCCACCCCTTCTGAAAATTTGACATTCGCTACAATAAGGTAAAATAGAATTGAGAATTTTAGAAAAAGAAACTACTTTTTTTCCAATTTACTAGCTATTTTCCAAATTGAAGTAGAAATCCCCCCCACAAGAAAAATACCTCGGTTTTGTTTCAATTTTTTTCTACATAATACGACTACACGAAAGGAGTACTAAACTATACTAAAACACCAAAGGAGAAGAGGAGCACATCATAAAAAAATATAACAAGTGTTTAGAAAACTAAAATAAGTACCACTGTTTTGCATCCTGAAAAATGCATCCTACACTGAGACTAATAGATATATTTTAAAGAATCTTTTGACTGTGGGTGGTATGAAGGTGTTAAAACCTTCATACCACCCACAGAGTTGACCCACAGTTATCTGATTCCTCAAAAAATAGCCATCTCCTTTTACACCATGGGAAAATGACCTTTTGCTTCTTTAAATTGCCTTAATCATTTTTATGACCCTGGGCTCTTTTGTGGCAATTACCTAGATGTTCTAGGAAAACAGATGTAAGCTTTTAAGGGATCCAAGGGGATGACTCTTGTTGACATTTACTTAGGTCATTTTGTCAAGGGATTTTTTCTGAGACAAACGTAAAACGTTCCAGTTAAATTCCAGTTTTTAGCTCATTTAATTGCATCATTTAAACTAACCATTTTTAATTCAGATATAAATTTTCTGTTAGCTTTTATTTTATTCAATTTTTGAAATTAAAATTTAAATTTAATTAAGAGTTATTGAAATTACTTGCAACTTCCTTTTTTTCAAACATAAATCATGATATCAATAATTCCCATTCTTAATAAAAATTTTCTTTGGAAAACAAGAAAACCAAATGTAAATTTATTTATAAGGAGGTAAGTAAATGTTTGCATTAACTCATTTAATACATTTAAATTTTATATTTATATACTGTTCTAATTCTTATATAAGAATGGTAACATAAAAATTGCTTTTTTTTATGTTCGTATATAAAATTTTATTTGTATAGTAAATACTTTAATTGATAATTTTACTGCTTATTGTGTGCATGGATTTTGTTCTTATTTTATATTTTTCAAATTATTAAGACCTTTAAATTTTTTAAATTGAAACTTCGAATTTTTTGAGTTTTTAACAATTTTGTTTTCATTAAAAAGTGAAACGCAATCTTTATTTTATATAAAAAAAAATCATATTTAATTAAATAAAAGAACGCATTTAATTTAATAAAAAAGCTATGAATATCAGCTTAGAAATCCGTAGCAATTAAAATTCGTTTCCAAGACAAACCATTAAAAAGAATTTTTTTTTTAAATTAGCATTTGCTAATTATGCTTTGACTTTTTCTCATTTCTCTTTCATAAAAAAACTATTACTCTTTGTCATAATTTTGTCACATACGATTACATGGCGTCATGAATACATAGGCCAAATATTCAAGAACGATTTTCTAGGGACCTGTCCATATTGGAGTAAGGCAACTTTGTTTTTGTTAATCGATGTATATAGAGAAACAATTTCTGAATATTTTTTCAATTAGGACTGTAGATCAATTAGGAATATTTTTTCAATTAAAATGTGGGTACATGTGCCGATAGAAAAAAAAAAGTCTACAATTTCCTTCAGTTTCCATAACGCGATCAAAAACTTTTAGATTTGAAACTAAAAAATAATTTTAATTTTTAAAATGGTTTTGTCTTGAAAAGACCTTCCTAACGATATAGTAACCGGATTTAACAGGTTTATAAAATTAATATTTTATGATTAGCATTATATTTAGAGGAAAAGGAGGCTACTGTGGACATGGGGGACAGGAGTGGACAACATGAATAGCTATTTTCCCCCAAGTCAAATTCCCTCGGTGAGATGTCGTAAATTGGTAACATTTACGTACAGTGAACCAAAAAAGTACCACCCTGAATAACTTTTGATTTAATGATCGGATCTTCACGTTCTAGGACTCCATCTTAATAATTCGAAGGTGTGACATCAAATATGCAAATTAATTAGTGCACGATATTTTATTTTAAGTTACGTAATCAGACACACAAACATACTTTCTCTGAAGAAACATAACTTTTGTTCAACAGATTCGATTTTCTAACCCCCATAATATAGGAGGTAGCTGTAATCTGGGGAATATGGTCGCAATAGTTGGGTCGGGTGAGCTATCCAAAGTTTGGACCCCCAAATGTTAATTTTATTTTTCTGGATTTCACTGCAGATCGAGAGCTTTTTAAGGGAATTGAAAAAATTTTGCACACGATTATAAAATTCTGTTATCTAACGATAATTCCATGCAAAAAATAACTTTTAGTAAATATTTATTATTTTTTAATTAATAATAGTCTGATGTTGATCATTTACGTCGCACTAGTGCTGCACAATAGGCTATTGGCGACGGTCTGGGAAACATCCCTTGAGATTTGATCCTTTGTAGAGGGGATGGCACCCCCGCCCGGTGACCTGCATCCGAAGTCGAGCACTTTATCGTAGAAGGGTTTAACGGGGACCAATACCGCACACTCTCGGTCCCTACGCAGACACCGTGTCTTAACGATCAGTCCTCTTTGGGACAATAATAGTCTGAAAACTTTTGAATCGTAAGGCATACAGTTTTTTTTTGTATCATTTTAAAGTATCGAATTCCACATGGAAAATACAAATTAGAGCAAAATTGGTTGAATAGTGCATTAGTTCCTGAGAAATCGAGTTTTATAAGTACGACTTTTTTAAAATTTAATTTCTCAGGATTAGTCTATTTCTCTGAAATTTTGCATTTTGTCATGTTTAAAACTTACAATGTTTTGCAGTCAAATTTATATGCGTACAAATAACTTGTTTTCATAAATATATTCTCGAACATAATACATAAATAGCTAAAATGGCGGTTTGAGATGGAGTACTGAAAGTTTTTGAAAGGCCCCCCGCCAAAAATGTTTGCCCCAGGGCCCAGAGGGATGAAGTTACGGCACTGGTTGGCCCACCTAATATGGTGCCTCTGAAAAAGTGGCCAACAAATCTGCCCTTTAGATACCTGGTTGACGAAAGGTCATTCCTCAGGCAGACATTTGTCTGCTCCTTTGAAAACAACACTTAAAAAAACATATGACCTTAACGTATCCGGTGATAAACTGAAATATACTACTGTTTGTCTGACCGGTACTCTGACCGCCTCTAAGTCTGCGGCAGTCTGGTGCTATGGAAACAAGAAGAGGCCATTTTAGGGAGGGTAGCTTTGATGAAAGACATCTCTTCTCTCGCCGAAACCAGTCCTAAACAGGGATCCCGCATCCCTACTTGAAATTATCATACCTCGTTACCATAGTCACCGCCACAGCTCCAGACGAATGTCTGGCAGAGTACCTATCTTAGACAAACTATATGTCATGTATCTTTCTACCTTTCCCTACATTGCAGAGAAACAGGGCACTTAGAATTCATTGGAGTGAATTTTCAAAAAATTCTCGTTGGGATTATATTATTAAATAGTATAAAAATTATTGCTGATAGAGAGAAACCTAGTGCAGATTTGAAATCAACAACGCAAAAATTTAGAAGATGAGTACAAAAATCTCATGCAACAGAAAAAAAAGAAAAAATTGTCCATCTGTGTAATTTTTTAAGGATTTTTTTCCTTTCACTTTTTCGCCTTTTTATAAAATTTCAGCATTGTGTTTATGTATTGTTCCATTGCTCTTAATTTCTTCAAACCTAAAAATTTGATGTATTATTGCATTTCATTATGAATTCTATTGCTCTCAATTTTTCAAACCTGAAAATTTCATGTATTATTGTATTCTATCATGTATTCTATTGCTCTCAATTTTTCAAACCTAAAAATTTTATGCATTATTATATTCTATTATGTATTCTATTGCTTTCAATTTTTTCAAGCCTAAAAATTTTATGTATTAGAGGCTTCTTACGATGCTTAAAAAATTTAAAAACGTGGAAGAAAAATAAGTAATAATAATTGCATCATGTAATGTTTGTAACCAACACAATATTCTGATAACTTCAAGTAATTACACTGCTCAAAATTATTAGGGGAGCACATGGCTCCCCTAATTTTTTTGAGCAGTGTATATCCAGATAAAAAATTTATGGATTTGAATTTTTAACATTAAAGCAGAGCTGCAAACAATTGCGGTTTTTTTTTCAAAACATTTTATAGAGTGGTAGACAATTGAAAACTAAAGGTTTCAGAATTTTTGATTATATTGCCAACCTTTTGAAAGACTCACCATGGGAGAACAGGAACAAAGTGGCGTTTCACATGAGCTTTTGAATCATTTACTTGTAATGGTATGAAAATTAATTTTAAATCAAATTTACGAAACAAAGAATTATACATTAAAACTTAAACATAGTTACCACTGAAAAGAGTGTTTCCCCAAAGCGTTGAAAGTTAGCAGACCTGTTAAAGTGAAAGCTAATACAAAGAAATTTGTGTCTTTCTTTCAAATTACATTGCTGCTATCATTTTATTATTCCATGGAGTGTACGAACCCTGATTATTGATTTTAAGTAGATTAGATAAATTGATGAAATTCTTATTTAAATGAAATTAAACACATCCAATATTTTGAAACAAATAACAGCATGAAACTCATGTTGAGCAGATGTACAATGACGCCGTTCGTAAACTAAAATTTTTTTCTTTCATCGTCACGTTTATTTAAAAGAAAAATACAAAGAGCACATGTTATTTTAATAAATTGTTTCAGGTGCAAAATAGACCTCACTGTAAGATTAAAATCATGGAAATAACAACCAAAAAAATTTAACTGTAAGCTTTTTTCGACCAATCAGAAAACAGGTAGAATTCTCAGGTGGAATGAAATATTTCTCTATTGACTGAGCATTAAAATCTTTACTACTACTATGTTTTTCGAAATTTCGATAATGTAAAATAATTTGTTAATTTAGTTTTGTTCAAAATTTCAACTTTAGATGATTCTTAAAAATGTTAGTATCATTTGCAGCCTCTATATTCTTTGTTAATTTCATTAAGAAGGATATTAAGGTGTCTTTACACCTATTGAATCATTTCGTTAACAGTTTATGGGTTTTTTTGGAATATAGGTGTTTGTTTTATACTCACGTAAGTACAATAAAATTTGTGAAACACCTGGTTGAAATGAAAAACACGATTCTGTAAATATTCTTTTGCACAGGTAACTTGGTGAAAAAAGATAATATTTTTCTTAAAACCATCAGGATATATTGTGTTTCTTTTGGATAAAGATTACGCATTCTAAAATGATTTTAAAAATTTTAGTTCCTGTGGTGGTAGCTGTTCTGTATCTTATCACCTTTGGTATGTTTATTTTTAAATATATTTAATTTAAATACGTTCGAATTCTTATACCACGGTGGTCTGAAAATGCTTCTACCTCAAAAGTGGTGATACATTTACACTTAACTTTAGTGTATATTTTCTTCTATTACTTACCACTTCATATTGAAAAAATTATATTTTAGTACTTAGAAATATTTTGCCTCGCCAAGATAAACATGTCCTTTCCAGCATTTGAGGTTTTCGCAAAATGTTTTTACAGTGGTAGTAAACTAATGCAGATACATCTGAAACAAATACAACATTGATGCATCTTTATTAGGACTTGAGAATATAACCGTATTTCTTACTGTCTTCTTATTTATCTGTTTATTTATTTATAGATAATAGTAAGCAGAATTTATTTAGTTCTAACTTATTATATTACTCTCTCCGTTCCAAATTAGTTGCCATATTTAGGTCGAAAATTTTGTCCCTGCTACATTCAGGCCGAAAATTTTTTTCAAAATTAGTTGCTGCATTTAGGTGGAAAAGTTTATCCAGAATTAATTGCTGCATTTAGGTGGAAAATTTTATCCAGAATTAATTACTACATATAGGTGGAAAATTTTGTCCAGAATTATATATTACATATAGGTGGAAAAAATTTTTCAAAATTAGTTGCTGCATTTAGGTGGAAAATTTTATCCAGAATTAATTACTACATATAGGTGGAATATTTTGTCCAAAATTAGTTGCTGCATTTAGGTGGAAAATTTTATCCAGAATTAATTACTACGTATAGGTGGAAAATTTTGTCCAAAATTAGTTGCTGCATTTAGGTGGAAAATTTTATCCAGAATTAATTGCTACATTTAGGTGGAAAATTTTATCCAGAATTAATTACTACATGTAGGTGGAAAGTTTTATCCAAAATTAGTTGCTGCATTTAGGTGGAAAATTTCATCCAGAATTAATTACTACGTATAGGTGGAAAATTTTGTCCAAAATTAGTTGCTGCATTTAGGTGGAAAATTTTATCCAGAATTAATTGCTACATTTAGGTGGAAAATTTTGTCCAGAATTAATTGCTGCATTTAGGTGGAAAATTTTATCCAGAATTACTTACTACTTATAGGTGGAAAATTTTGTCCAGAATTATGTATTACATATAGGTGGAAAATTTTTTTCAAAATTAGTTGCTGCATTTAGGTGAAAAATTTTATCCAGAATTAATTATTACATATAGGTGCAAATATTTTTCAAAATTAGTTGCTGCATTTAGGTGGAAAATTTTATCCAGAATTAATTATTACATATAGGTGGAAAGTTTTGTCCAAAATTAGTTGCTGCATTTAGGTGGAAAATTTTATCCAGAATTAATTGCTACATTTAGGTGGAAAATTTTGTCCAGAATCAATTGCTGCATTTAGGTTGAAAATTTTATCCAGAATTAATTACTACATGTAGGTGGAAAATTTTGTCCAGAATTATGTATTACATATAGGTGGAAAATTTTATCCAGAATTAATTGCTACATTTAGGTGGAAAATTTTGTCCAGAATTAATTGCTGCATTTATGTGGAAATTTTTTTTCTAAAATTGGTTGCTACATTTCAAGTAGGCGGATACATAAATAAACTTCAATACAGTTTAGTACATCGAAACCAGTAAAATTATACCACCAATGAATTCACGATTCATTACATTTATATAATGACTGGCGACTTTTCTCGAGTCTTTATAAATTAATTAGTGACTTAAGAACGTGCGAGCTGTTAATTTTTTAAAAATTAATTTGGCTTTGATTTAAGAAGGGAATATGCTTAGTAAGTACATGAAATTTGTTGATTAATAGCATAACATCCTGAAATCTCTGAAAAATGTTCAAACAAACATCATTCAATCATCAGTATTAATAACCAGTACAAAAGTACTCAAATGTAACAACTAATTGCGAACAAAAGAAGTATAACATCACTATTGCTATCACCAGAATTTTTTCTCAAGCTAATTAAGAGTATGCATAAATGGTAATAATAAATTACGTTAGAGCCACCTTTTATTTGTTAGTACTAAATAAAATCATTATGAATGTGATAGGTGCTATCAAGATCTGTCACAGAAACTTACGACAAACCAAGTCACAGATTGAAAATCCCTAATTACAACAATTTTAAATACGATGGAATCCTTCGTAAAGACGGCGGGAGCGCAATCTTCATTCTCAAAAAATATAGAACATTAATCTACAGCATCAGTACAAATGGCAATAGGAAAGAGACTCCTATTACTATCCTACTATAATTTTTTCCCAATGATCGGCTATTGGGGAATGACCAAAGACATGCAGGCCTTCGAAGAGCAGATTTGTTGGTCACTTTTCTAGAAGCACCATATTAGGTGGGCCAATGTTGGTCCCACAGTAAAGACGGATCGTACAGAGAATGGAAGGACATCCTTGCTTTACCCGGGATTCGAACCCAGAACCTTTCTGAAGCAACCCAACTGGAAAATAGAAATATTAAAATAGTCTCTATTTATATTGCACCTATAAATGATATTAATGAAGATTATTTCATAAATCTTTCTTCATCTAACCTTGACACAATTACTCTTGGCGATTTAAATGCTAAAAATAGTATTTGGGGACGTGAAAAGGACAAAAAATTAGGCAGACAACTGCATGATATTATCAAGAAATTCAGCTTAACTGCTTACTCCCCTGAGCAACCTACTTTCTCCCATCATTCTGGTCCCATATGAAGTTTTTGATATAATGATTACTAATTTCTCATCACCTTTTGCCATCGAAACGTTAAACGAACTCAACAGTGATCACTTCCCCGTTTGGATCACGACAATTCTAGAAACGAAAGAAAATGATCACTTCAGGAAGAAAGCAGTTTGGCTTCTGTTTCATAATATTCTACACCTGACTAAGACCAAGACTACTGATGATAATCCTTTAACAATTGACGAACATCGATAAAGGCTATCTTAGATTTAACAAACTCTTTTTCAATAGCTCTTGCCGAAGCTACAGAATTTTTTCCCCACCTGTATGCAAGATCTCCCAAAATATATTAGAGACATCATTAAAAAGAAAAACAAAATTAGGAAAAGATTCCAGCAAAAGTTTAGCACGGACTTGAAAAAAAATCAAGCCCAAAAATAAAGATATTAAAGATATGTGCAATAAACACAGTAATGAACTTTGGAACAAGAAACTAAACAGCTTAAATATTACCTATAACTATACTGAATATTACCAGAGCCCTAAAAAGAACACCTTTAAATAACCTCCCACTAAACGGGCCGAACGGCACTGTTTATATTGAAAATGAGAAAACCAAAGTCTTTACTAATCCTATGGAAGTACATTTTAGCAACGATGATGAATCTAACTGCCAAGAATCGTAAATGACACTTATGATGAGATCATCAGCAGAGAGACTAGGAGCACTATTGAACCGACAACAGTAGAAGAGATGTCCGAAATTATTGGACTCAACAACTTGTATCTCCCTGATAAATGGAAGAAATCGGATATTATCCTGTTCCCGAAACCGGGAAAAAGCGCATCTGACCCAAACAATTACCGACTGATCAGCCTGCTATCTATGCTTTCAAAAAATATCACGAAGACTTAATGAATATCTAAAAAATCCTCCCAAATCTGCAATTTGGTTTTCGGAAAAATCTTTCTACCACGAAACAAATAATTAATATATTGGAAAACAGTAGTAAAG
The DNA here is from genome assembly GCF_982258835.1 of Parasteatoda tepidariorum. Lineage (NCBI taxonomy): Eukaryota > Metazoa > Arthropoda > Arachnida > Araneae > Theridiidae > Parasteatoda > Parasteatoda tepidariorum. Next base: position 61,275,899 of record NC_141763.1, on the reverse strand, counting down.
TCAAGTTCAAGTATAACACGGTCCTTATGCTCATGCTCGATATCGCCAAGGCGTTCGATCGAGTGTGGCATTGTGGACTCATTGTCAAGCTGCACATGCAAGATATCCTTGATGATTTACTACTTTTAATCAATTCCTACTTAACAGACTGAAAGTTCAGAACATGATCAATAACACCTACTCTAATTACAGGAAAATTAAAGTTGGTGTGCCACAAGGCAGTATTCTCGGTCCATTATTGTACATACTCATACTGTTCATTTCCTTATTAATAATGACAATCCAAATGAATTCACCGTTCTCTACGCAGATGACGCTGCTCTAATTACAATATCGATCAATCACATCCAAACAGTTAAGCAAATGCAAAATAAAATTACAGAAGTAGAATGCGCTAATTGGAAAACAGAGTCGTATTATTTGTTCGCTTGGGTCATCATAACTGAGTCACATGCAAAGTAGTTGCCGGACTATCTATCGCTTACATAACCTTCCCTTTATCGTTGACAGATTTTTGTAAATTTCGAGTAAATATGTAAATAGTTACATAGAATAGTTTTTTTTTAATTACACCTGCGTAAATCTTAATATTATTTGAGCTATATTCTAACGTTCTAATAGGTGCTATCAAGTGAAAATATTTTAGAATATTTTTGCTCCAACATTAATCTCAGGCAACATAAAAAGTTTTACTTTTACTTTATTTATAAAAAATTGGGCACCTGGGCCGCGCAGCGGCCCCTATCCCATACATGTAGAAATTTACATAAGTTTAAAGTGATAACATTTTGAATTTAGCAGTCGATGTGGTTGCTAATACAAAATTACAAGCACTTTGCTTGGGTAAATAAACATTTGAATATCGAAACTAAATTTACACATATAAATATAAGCATATAAATATAAACATAATTTGGAATATATATATACATAGGTTGACATAGATAAACATAGTAGATATAACATTTGACTATAGCATCTAAATTGACACATATTGACATATATAAATATAAACACAATTTGAAATATATATACATAGGTTGACATAAATTAATATAGTAAATATAACATTTGAATATCGATTCTAAATTGACATCTGTTGATGTATATAAATATAAGCGAAATATTGTTCATTAAATACAATAGAATTTGAAAAGAATTTAACGTGCATAAGTTGATAAATATATATGCATAAATTGGCTATATTATCAGAAAATAAAATTTGATGTAATTTAATGTAACATAAGTAAAAGTCTACTGTGAAAAGTTCACTGAATTTAACTTGAGAATCTTGATAATCTTGAGATAAGAATAAAACTCACTGGGTTTGAGATGATTCCCCGATGAAACATAAAAAGTTATATCAATTCATACATCATATAATTAATTATTTTTATTTTATTATGGTAAAGGTTTATACTAATTTTGTTTAATTTGTTAATAATTTACAGCTCAAAGCGCTATATTAGTATTACATGCCACACAGCAACTACTACTATATATACTACAGAGAGGCACAAGGGCGCCGGCAGCGGGGTGCAAGGGGGTGCAATTGCACCCCTCTGGCTTTATTTATAAACAATTATAGAGTATAAAAAAAAAATTTATTAAAAATATTTTTATTCGAAAACAAATAATTAAGTAATTATTGATACGAAACAATTAAAAAAATTTTTAATCAAGCAAGATTTGTAATCGTCTTGTTAGCTGTCCAAATCTGCTTTTGTTCAATGAATTCTGAGTTATCTTTGATTCTTTTCTTATGCACACTGAGCATAACTACTTAATCTCTCGTGAGGCATTGTAGACCGATTCCATATTTTGGTGTGTCGCATTGTACTAAAAGTGCGCTCAATAGTGCAAGTAGTAGCTGAGGCCAAGAGTTAGGCCAATTTTGATTGCCTCCGCTACAGCTAGATAAAACGGTGTGACCTTAATAACTAAATCGATGTATTCGAGGGATTCATAAGAATTTTCACTATTCCTCCACATTTCGTACCACATAAATTCGTACTTTTTTTAAAAATATCTTGTTAACAATGAAGAAGTGTATCTTGAAAAAAATTAACAGATGAAAGTACATGTAATAACAAAACAAAATGTAATAACAGAATATTTTTAAAAAAAAATTTGGGGAGGGGGGTAGTTTGTTAGAGGGTTGCACCCCTTTTATATTATTCTGCCGGCGCCCTTGGAGAGGCAATATATCCAATCACGAAATCAATACAATTTACTAAGTCAATATTGATAACTAGGAGGTAAAAGTGAAAAAGTAAACAGTTTTGTTTATCTTGGTTCTGAAGTCAACGTTAATAGCAATATCGCACCAGAAATACAAAGAAGAATCAATAGTGCAAGTAAATGTTTTTATGGATTAAAAAAATATTTAAAATCAAACCTACTAAAAAGAGATACTAAACTGTTAATTTATAAATGCTTAATCAGACCTATCCTAACATATGCCTCAGAAACTTGGACAACAACACAGAAAGATGAGAATTCCTTGGGAATCTTCGAACGTCGGATCCTAAGATCCATTTTTGGGGGCAAACAAGTTGATGGTACTTGGTACAGACGTTCAAACTCGGAACTCTATCGGGCCCTTAGAGAGCCTGATGTTGTCAAGTATGTAAAAATCCAAAGAATTAAATGGGCTGGTCACATCATTCGAATGAACAGAGAGCGTTCGACAAACATAATTTTTTCGGCTCAGCCCATCGGATCAAGGCCCAGAGGTCGACCAAAGCGGAGATGGGCCGACTGCGTGGAAAGAGACTTTTCAGTCTTAAAAGTCTCAAACTGGAAGACAACTGCCAGGCGGAGGCAGGCCTGGAGGAAGTTGATTGAGAAGGCTAGGGCCCACCCGGGGCTGTCGTGCCATTGAGGAAGGAAGGAGGTAAAAAAACACACTGAACCTTTACTTCATTAATTCAAATTGGAATAGCGCAGAAGGCAGCTGAAACCAAATTTGTATTATATAAACTAGAAATAAGGCATAAATTCTTAATAATTAAAAAATAAAATATAATATATAATAAAATACAAATGTGTGTTTGCAGAACAGTACTTCATCAGGGGACACACTGCCTTTAAATACTTCCACTTTTAGTAACTGTTACTTTGATTAGATTATTTATATATTGTGCTTTAAGAAGGTGTTTCACTCAATTGTTGATTTAATTGTTGATTTTAAATTGTGGTAATAGTTTTTTTCTCGTCTTTTCATTAAGGGGCCTCGGGGCATTGTTAGTTTTGGTTAAATCCACTAACAACAAAAAGGTTCCTGTGTGTTTACAGGCAGTGTGTCCCCTGATGAAGTATTGTTCTGCAAACACACATTTATATTTTATTATATACTATTTTTAATTTTTTAATTATTAAGAATGTATGCCTTATTTCTAGAGAGGCAATATATTAATATTTAAAAGTGATCAATTACAGCAATTATTGTAACTGAGATTAAATGTAAACATGATTATAATTGTAATTATTAGTCATAATTGTTTTTACAATCATAATCATAAGTTAGGATTACTTGTAATTATGATTTCAAATAATTGGTTAATTGTAATTAGTTCTATTTTGCTAAACTCCTACAAGAAATAACAATACATAAAAGTTATGCGCATGAATTACATTCGTTATTTATTTTTTAACGAATTACATTCGTTGCATTGTAATACGTTAAAATTTTATTAAATTAAACTTAATGACATTTCCAAAGAACTTAATTTAAGCTTGATCTATGGTCAAGTCATCGAGACTTGAAAATGATTATTTTTACCCATGAACATGCTTTCCAACTTATCCCGCTTTTGGCGAGAGATTTTTCCTAAATATTTAAAGTGGAGCTTGCCACTTATGCTTTGATTTTTGGTTTAATTTCGTTTTTCCTTTGGATTTAATTTCATTTTTCTTATATACCATCACTAAATAAGAAGAAAAAAACATATTAAAAGTTACACCTTTCTACCAATAAAATGTTCCAATTAAAAAAATAATTTATCTGTGGAAAAAAATTTAAAAAAAAATAATTCGTAGAATCCTTTTATAACGTTCAAATGAAAGCTTGATTTAAGCCTTTCCGGAACCATGTAGCCAGTATGGCAACACTAATTCTACAATCATTACAAACCACTAGAAATGCAAAACTAATTGCTTTTAAACGCTTAGCAACCACTATTCTCTAAACAGCAATGAGCTAAATTTTGTCGCTTCTGTTTGAATGTGCGTCTAAGGTCGTCGCGCTTGCTGATGCTCTGCCTAATTAAAATTTTCAATCAAAATTTTCTATTCTGGAACGAGTTAAACATTTTTCAATATCAGCGCACAACTAGCTTGTACGACAAAATTAATTTAATAGTGATTAAGGCTTAGTTAAAAATGCATTATTGTTATCTGTTTTCATTTCATTTTAGTAAATAGTATTTATATTATATAACTTGTTTTAATGAATAATGCTCACAGTTATTGGTTATTGTAAATATTTTCATACTGCATTATCATGGATTACTTTACAATTTACTCTTTTTATTAATATCTATTGAACAATAAAATTTTTTAAATTTATAGCTTGATTAGGTAAATAATTATTGAATAATTATTACTTATGATAATATAAATACAGTGAAACCTGCCAAGTTGACCACCCTTGTAAGTTAGACACTTGCATAAGTTGACCTCAATTATCAAGAACGGAATTTTTCCTGTATAATATAAAGAATCAAAACCTTTGTAACTTGACCACCTATTTATCTTGTATGTTGGCCACTGAAATAAGTCAATTTTGTCTAGGAGTATTATAAAATTCTATTCTAAAAAATTCAGAAAATTTTCTATCATTTTGCAATGTTTGTCAAAATTTCACTTGTTTGGTGAAATAGTGTAAAAAGCTAATCTAAACCCTTTTGCGAGTTGACCATATGGGGAAACTGTAGGGGGTCAGCTTTTGAGAATTGTTACACAGGTGTGTTAGTTGAAAAGTTGCTCTTTCAATTGCAATAGTGTGTATTTGAATAAATGAATGGTCTGAAATATGCTTTGATCTTTTACTTGAATTAATTCTTTTCAGTGAAGTCATGTGTGAGGTTCTTCCTTTGAAATTTGCTGAGTAGTTTAAAATGACTTATTTTTCTTAGCAAGTTTTATTTATTTTAAGAGGAGTTTTTAAGCAAGGGGGAAAGTTTGTGAAAAACTTTAAAATAAAATGGCTCCAAAAAGAAAGCTAGTTGAACTTTCAATTGATAAAAAAAATATGAAATATTAAACTTAATTGAAGAAGGAAAAAGTCAGAGAAAATTGGTCGAGATTTACGGAATTTCTAAGACTGTAGTGTTCAATATAGTAAAGAATACAAAAGAAATTTCACGAAAAAAGTTTTTTTACTTAGCACCTAAATTATATAATAAATTACCATTTCAGTTGCAAAACATCCAAATATATTCTTCGTTTAAGCGTGCTTTATTTCAATTTGGGATGAACATTGACGATTTAGATCTCTATTTTTTACTTTAAAAGAAGCATTTGATTTTTTATACCAGTCTTGCGCCAATCCAAATGAATTTCTTATGTTGCCTTTGTTATTGTTATTTTTTTTATATAGTTTCATGCATTTTTTTTGTTTTCTATTATTACAGTGTTCAACAATATATGACGTCTTATGATGAACAAAATAGTTTATGATTGTAATACCCCCCCTTTTTTTTTCTTTTTTTAAATTTCTATTTTAAATTTATTGTATTACTTTTCTTTGTCGCCTGGACAGGATTTTCCTCTTGACGACGAATATATATTCTTTGTATTTATGTGTTTTTGTTCCCAATAAAGTTATATTTGTTTTTAAAAAAAAACTAATTTTGGAGAACTGTGGTAATGACAGAAAAAGAAAACTAAGAGAAACATCGAATGGTCGATTGAAAGTTTTTTAAAAGTATTATATTAAAAATTTTAAATATATAGCAGCATGATATAGGAAACGAAAAAGTAAAGAATGATCCACCCCCTCTATAAGTTGACCACTTGTCTAAGTTGACTACTAAAACAATGCACTATAAGTGGTCAACTTACACAAGTTTTACTGTAGTATAACTTACTGTTCAAATATTGATAACTTTTTCTGATCTCGGGAATTCTTTTAATATTTATTTTAATGGTTTCATTTTACCTTTTGTTTCTATGGGTAAAAGCGATTATTACACTGAAGAACTCTTTTTTTTTCTGTTGCCTGAGATTTTTGACGAGATCTTAGACATTTTTGCGTCGCTGAATTTCAAATTTGTATGATGATCTCCGTATGAGCTATACAGTTCTTATGCAATTCGGAAATACGACACTGATCATTTTTTAAGCATTCACTCGTGTGAATACTAAGTGTCTCCACTTCTCTGCTACATAGGGAGTGGTAGGAAGAAGAGTAGGGGGACACTTATTATTGGCGCTAGTCAATTTAAAAAAATCCTGGACCGTTCACAGATTTGAAATTAGCAAAACGAAAATATTTATGATCAGTTAAAAATCAAAAAAAAAAAAAAAAAAAAAACGAAATTGTTCCCCAGAGTAACTTATTTTGACATACGTTACACTTACTACGGTATTATATTGTTACCGAAAATGGTTTTTTTCAGTGGTAGCAAAAGGGCAAAACTTTTGCTGTTATATTTTATGTAATAAATCAGATTTAAAAGGATTTTTTCAGCCACTACCTAAAAATATTTAAAGCAAGCATATAAAAAAAGAAATTAAAAGGCCATGCACTTTAGAGTCTTCAAAATTTTATAAAAATTCTTAATGTTTAAAAATTTTTACGCTAGTTTTCTACTACTGGAAAAAATATTTTCGCACTAACCTTAAATAATGGAGAGTATGTTTTGATAAAATAAAGACTACTTGAATTCTAGTTATATAAATTATTTAATAACATTGGTTTACCAGCTTTTTTGCCATTAATCTCTACATGCAATTGAGTCTAATCCTGAATCTAAAGTGGAGATCTAATCGGAAATATAAATATAATCGACACGCATGAAATTCATTTTTTTCCTTGTTTCTCAGAAGCTATCTTTAATTCGTGACACTGTTATTTCGCTTTTCACAGTGTATTTTTCCGTTAAGAAAAGCAACAGTTTAAGTACTTTGAAACAAAACTATAATTTTAAACTATAAAAAAAAAAAAAAAAAAAACACGTCACTGTAAAGAATTATCTGGGCTTTAGAATGAACTGACAAACACCATAAATATTTTTTAAATTATTAAACTTTTTTTTAAAATAAAAAATCTCCAATTTAGCGATATTTTTACGCCTAGATTAAAATCATCAAAATCAATACATAATTTTCAACTCTGGTCAACTTTTATGAGTTCAGATTAGACTACGTTGGAATCACTTTTTAAGTATTAAAAAACTGTATCACAATTGCTTTTTATTTTCGCAGAACTGGTTTTTTCAAATGAGAGTTATTTCAAATTCAAATTTAAGTATTTCAAAAGGTGATTTTCTATTTAATGAATTTTCCATATAACGAACTTATTATCGGGATTTAGCGACTTCGTTAAATAGAGGTCTAACTGTTTTAAAAAATCCAAGCAAAACATTATTTACTTAACCAATAAAGAAAGTACTTATGTTTCAAATTGTAATTCACGTTAGAAGACTTAACTTGAATGCTTTATACGAGCTAGAGCAGTGTTTCCCAATCGCCGGTCTACAGGTTAAAATTTTGTAATAAAATTAATATAAACATTATTTACATTCAAATAGGTCTGATAGGTAAATTATCGAGAGAACATGGCAAGAAACGAACTGCATTTAAAAATTTACCTGATTAAAAACTTCATTAGACATTCGTTCCAAAAATACATTAATAGGAAATAAAATTAGTGAAAAAAACAATTTTTTTTCAACGCTGAAAGGCGATTACAGGTTATCCATTGGCAAAATTATTGTTGTCAAATTTTTTTTCCCGTCTACGTTCTTGGGCTTTAGCTTTTTCAGCCTCGGTAAGTTTAGACCTTGGCTTCGTTTTTTATTTGTTTTCTTGCTTCAACTCTAACCTTTGGGACCGTGTCAATCTGTTTGGGACCCTCTTTACTCGTGATATTCACCTGAATTAGTATCGTAAACAATCTAGTTTGAACTGTAGGATGGAATTTCTGATTCTTAATTGGAACAGTAAAAACAAAAATATCGCTCAAATGATGAAAATCTCTTTTATTTACAACTCAAGAAGTATTTATGGGATCACTATGATCCCATATCTCAAAAATAAACTCACCAATTTAGTGCATAACGAAATTAAAAGTGAATAAAACAGTTTTAAAAAAGTTATCAAACAGCAGCTGTCGCCATAGCAACGTATGCAATGACGACGCATGCTCACTGTTTACTATTACTCTTGAACACAGTTGAAAAGTGTGATGACGTCCAAATTCGGTGCGCACTCCATCAAACCCAAAACAACATCCATTTTGCAAATGGGTAATAATCTACTCCAATCGCCTGAACATTGTCTTCTTGTACACACAGTCCAAATACCTTTAAACATGTTTTTTTGAAGTTCTTTCACCTAGGAAAATGAAATAAAAAAAGTCAAATTTAATAGCCTTACTCTTGAAGCAAAGCTATAGTTTTAAACTATATATGCTGTCTGACTGTAAAAAATTTTATTGGTATTAAAGTGAACAAATTAAAAGTTATTAAACTTTTCTAAAAATCGCCTATATGGCGATATTTTCCCACTTAGATTAAAACTATTGAAATAAATGTCTTATTCCCATTTTTGGCCATTTTTTATGAGGCCAAGAGTCAGACCCGCGATGGCTCAGGGGATAGAGCGTTCGCCTTCCAATAAGGTGAACCGGGTTCGAATCCCGGCGATGGTTAGTCGATACGAATTCCGCATCCGGCTTGCATCGACCACAGTGCTGACGTGAAATATCCTCAGTGGTAGACGGATCACGAGTTAGAGACCTCTTGCTGTCAGGCTAATCGTGGGAGGTTTTCTTGGTTTTCCTCCCCATGTAACGCAAATGCAGGATAGATCCATCAGAAAGTCCTTCACGAAGGCAAATTTCTCCCACTGCTTGATCCAAGAGTTCCCTTGTCTTCTGGATTGGGTTCAAAATTATAAAGGTTTAACATTAGTAGTGGTAAAACCAAAATTGGGTCGGCTGTTCAACGACGGTTATAAAATAAAACATTGGAGTAAGACAAAATATTAATAAATTAGACGACAAACGCTTTTCTTTTTAAAACTGTGGTATTTCTTCATATTGACGATTTGCTTCATTTTCAGAATAAAATAGAAGGCTTAAGATTGACTGAACTTAACAGTCAGGAGTAACTGCTGCCAACAGTTGTGAAAATTATCCTATCATTATCAAAAAAGGCATCATTCCATGCAACCACAGAGGCTTCAGAAAACAGCCATAAGCCAACGAGTTTTGATTCCTATCTCATTATGGCAAATAAGATTATATTGAAAATTGTATGTTTTTGAGAAGGCCGATTTTGTAACTGAATGACAAAGATACTGTAGAGGTCAAAATCATTGTAAATCAAAAAATATATTTAAAAAAAAATATGCATCCACTATAAATCTTATGAAATGGTACAAGCGAACATACTTTTAAGGGGATGATTCCCCATTATGCGGTGATATTTTTGATATATCTTGATTAATACATAGTACAAAAGGAAATTAGTGGGAAACTTCTTAACTTTTAGGTATCTTCTACTATCCTTTAGGTTTTGGTAAATGGTGAGCAACACTACATATTTCAAGTCATATATAAATCTTTATCTCAATAGGACACTTTTTTTTTTTTACTTATTCGATTTCTTTTCCTATGATGAGCAAAAAGTAAGTTGCTCCTTGTAAAAATATATTTGGATACCGACTTTTTTAATATTCATGTTCGGTTCATATTGATTTTCTTTCATTATGTCACAAAATCGATGTGGCTTTATTTAACCCTTTCGAAGGCCGTGGGAAGTATACTTCCCACCACTTTTTTACCCCTTTTAATTTAGGTTTCTATTTGTTAATAACTTCAGCTTTCTTAAAGGGCGTTTGAATAAAATTGGTAACCATTTGTTAGTTAAAAAAAACGTATAAAAGTTATAAAATACATCATTCTTTTTGAAGTTTGTTGCATTTATAAAATTTATTTTATAAATAAAGAAAAATAAAAGTCGATAAGTAATACATGGTAGTGTTAAATATATTTACCACCCAAGAAAAATTGCCTTTTTATAAACTAAATGGGTTTTTTCTTTCTTATATCAATTAGGGGAGTGTCGGGTACCCCCGCCCACTGTCAATTTCATATGTATAGAATATTTTTTCAAGTCAATGGGCCATCGGACATGAATTTGTTATATTAAAAAAAAGATTATTTTCAAAGTTTCAAGTATTTATGCAGCTGGTAACATGGTAAACAATAGTTTTGAAAATATGTTGAATACAGTAGTCATGAAATGAAGAAAAATCGGTTGAATTCTGTGATAAAAATGATAAATGAGGTTTATCTATTGTCAATACATTGATCATTTTCATTTACACCTGAAAAAACAGACAAAAAACATAATTCTCTGGGGTGACTGATAATTGTAGAGCAAGCACCTTGCTTGTTTAACTGAAAAGAAAAGTGAAAAGAAATCTAATCAACTTGCTGTAGTAAAGATGGCTGTGAATTTTTTGTCAACATGAGGTAGCAGGCTCGGATTTTAAGGTTATTCAGAAGATGGCTGTGAATTTATTGTCCACATGAGGTAGCATGTTCGGATTTCAAGGCTGATATTGTAGTTGAGGCTGTTGAGGTTGCAATCTATTGATGTTTTGAACAATTGCTACGAACTATTGATGTAAGAGTTGGAGATTTTTTTTTTTTATGTTGGTAGTTTTGGTATGAGGCGTCAGAGGTGAAGTGTGCAGCTATAGGTCTTAGGTTTTTGTCTTTTTTAAACTTTTCAATATTTCGTTGAAGTTAGCTGTATTGCAGTTGATTGCTTTGTCGTAAATGTGTGCATCAAGTTTGTAAATATGCTGAGAGAGAGAGAGTCGAGATTTTAAGGTCTTTGTGGATGTTTGAGTTTCTAATGAACCATCTGGCAAAGGTGATTTTAGCAAATATTTATTATTATTTTTTTATTGTTATTTTTTATTATTTTATTTTACAAAGGTTGAAAAAGTTCTGAATTGTTAGGTATACAATTTTTTTGCATCATTTTAAAGAATATAATTTTACGTGATAAAATACAAAATTTGAGCAAAATCGGTAGAATAGTTGCTGAGACATTGAATTTCAAAAAAGTCAGACATTTAAAATTCGATTCATCGTTGATTTTTGCAAAAAAAAAAATTTTTATTCAGTCAAAATTCCAACCACTTTCAAAATATCTAGAGAGCTTATATTTTTATTTGACGGTTGATTACCGTACAAAGTTAAATCATTTCCTGAATTCTAGTAGCAAAATTTATCGTCATTTTATGGTCAATCAAATTTTGACCACATTCCGATGCACTTAAGAGCTTTAATTTCAACGGTACCTTTGTACCTATGACAATGCGAAATTCATTCACCCCTACACCGCTACTAGTAAACTTTAGCATGATTTTGTTTTCAAATATAGTTTATAGGCCTTTTCAGCCAATATAATTTATCCTCAATCAAAATAAGAACCTTTTTCCAAATAGCTCATGATTAAAATTTCAAATTCTGCCTAATGAAGTTACAAGGTTCAATCTTCTATTAATAGCTTCAAGCAATTTTTTTCTAATTTTTTCTCCAAATAGAATTTATCGTCAATTAAAATGCCGATTGAATAGCAAAATGGTTAAAAAAAACTTCAACTGCATCTATGTGTATAATGATAAATGTGTATTCGCATCTTAATCGCTTTTTATAGAGGTGTTTGAAAGAAAAAAAATTTTAGCCATTTTATCACTGAACAAAATTTTAAAGCCAATCGAAATTCCAATAGTTTTCCCTAAAATCCAGTTGTCTGTCGTTATTTATAATATGCGAATAAAGTTTTGTAAAAAATTTCATGAGATTCTTATCTTTTTCATTAGCCTCCAATGGAGGCAATAGTGATTTTATGATTCAAGGTTGAACTGATTTTTCGGAAAGCTTAGCTTCTATATTATGCTAATAAAGTTTTGTAGAATACTTCTTTCTTTTCTTTCTTAGCCTCGAGTGGAAGCAGCAACAGTAAATCCGATAATCGTAATACATCCTTTGAGACCAGCTTTGAAGATGATATCAACAGTGTTAGAGACGATCTCTACAGTATCGGTAATGACACCAGCGATACAGGCAGCGATCTCCCGAGCCTTGCAAGTGACTTAGAGAGCCTGCAAGATGATTTCGGGCCTCTAGTACAATGCCACCAGCTGCACCCGTTCCCATTTCAAGACTGCTATAGGGAGATCTCCGTAAAAACAACCAAATCTCAAGGTGATTTCACAAACAAAGAATTTAAGGATTACAAATGCGAGTAAGTATACAGGTAACTAATAATAAATTTAATGTATTACACTAGCTGAATACCACCTTACAAAAATAAGTTTTGAGGTTGTTTTATGGTTAACAGGTTTAAAAAAAACATACCCGCGGCAGAAAATGAGGTTATGTTTTGCACTAAAAGTAACCTCATCAATGAACCTCATTTACACCAATACAATCAACCTGATATAATTCTGACCAATACTTTTAGTTTAAATCATGTGGTTATTTACACAATATATTTACACTCATTTTCTTGAAGTGTAGAAAAAAAAATAACTTATACACCGCAAAAATAACCTCTCAAAGCTGATTGCACTGAGGAAGATTTCTACCAACCTCAAAACAAAATCAATTGTGAATAAAACAACTTCATGCACCTTGATTTCAAACTTTTGAAGAAGATTGATTTTTAAAGTTGTTTTTGAAGTCAACTTCAAATAAATCTCAAAGCAACCTTAATATCTTAAAAGCAGCCTCAAATAAACCTCAAAAACACCTTAAATTTTTGTAAGAGCCAGTTCTTCTGCCTGGCAAAACAAAAAGCAAATATTTCCGGGAAACAAATTTTTTGTTGCATGCGAACAAATATTTGATTGTGGTGAAGGGATTCCAAATCTGAAACTGTTCTGAAATGATTCCTCTACAATTGATTTAATTCACAGATAAATTGCTTTTAAAACGACATTTTTAGTCTATTTTTTGTTGATATGTACAAGTTAAACAGGGGGGTTGCATAAATATTTCGGGCACGTCATTAGAATTAAAATTCCATCAAAGCCATGTCTGGAAACAAAATCATACTTGACTAGATGTGCTTCCACTATCATGACCTGTTCAGAACCACATGAAGAAAAAGTTCATAATAGTGAAAACGTTCCTAGCAGGGTATGATGACATTTCCATGCATGAGTTTCTATGCAGTTTTAATCCTGATGGTGTGCTCTAATCTCCAGAAGATGTTTGTCACAACATTTATGCAACCCTTTGATAACGTTTTTTTGTACAAAAACAAAGTCGAACACACAGTACTTCTGTTTCACCACGACTTAAATCTCTTATGCATCATTATTTACAACGGAAAGCTATTTATTGATAAAATTTTAATATTTAAGACAATTATTCCGAAAATTGAAGAATTTCGCCGTCCTGTCCTGCTTTTGGGTAACAATTGCAAATAGGTATGGCACAAGACTGGCCATCTTCATTTCCATTCTAGTATACTATAAAAGAATGGATGTGCAAATTTCACGAAACTTTCCTCGTTTTCGACGAAATTGTCTTCTGGTATATGCTGCGAGCAAAAATTTCGTCGAAGTGGCGAAACAACTATTGTCACTTCTACAAGGAAACGAAATGAGTCAAAATCAAAGAAATATCCAGTAATTTTATTTTTCTTCTAAAAAAATTTTCCGTGATTAATGTATTTACTTTTTCTAATAAACACTTCATCGTTGGCAACATATAGGGGGATTATATTATGTCGCCCAAACAACACAAGAACAGAAAGAACACAAACTCGAAGCGGGATTCAAATCCGAGATCTTCCTGCTACGAGGGCCAACTTCTTGGCTTATCGATAGTGTAGTTCACAATACACAGCGATAAGGCTCCGAAATGCGGAAATATTTTTGTCACAAATCGCGTGATTTTGTTATGAAAGGATTCTCAAAATTAATGAAATACAGCTCAATAATTGCTGAATTGTTTGTTTTGTTTGAAGTTTTATTTTTGAGAGAGTAGTCATAGATTCTGGAAAACTTCGAGTTTAATGGGTGTGTCACAACTTTCACTTATTTATTTATTGTTACAGTTATAACCCGTTGTTTAAGTCAATTTTTCAAACCTCCAAAAGTTTACGAAAATCACCAATACACCGATAAAAAAGTCGGACATTCATTGATCGTGGAAATATCGACTATTACAAAACTGAAATAGATCTGAATAACTATCAATTTACGCCTTTCAAAAATGATTTTTAATATGTTATGTACAGTCCGCAAAAAAAAAAACGAATCACCCTGAATAACTTTCGTTCTAATGATCGGATTTTCACGAACTAAGTGTCAATCTTAATGGTTCCTGGGGGTAACCTCAAATATGTTAATTAATTAGTGCTAACTATTAATTAAGTTACGAAATCAGACACAAAAACGTACTTTCTCTGAATAAACATATAATTTTTTTTACATATTTGGAATCTAGACCCTTGAATTAGTGGGGGTAGACAAAATTTTAAAAAAATTGGGTGGTAAATTGGGCCGCAATAAAGGTTTATATATTTGGCGATAGTCCAGAAAACCGCCAAAGAAAGTCGCCTGCGCAAATAAATATTTTAAGATAACCCATTGACTAATTCAAAACAGGAGTGCTTAATTTTACTAGGTTGCTACGCAACCAAACTCTGATAGTAAAAATATTGAAATAATGTTCAGTGATTGCTCGGAGGGGCTTAATTTATTGTTAATAGAAAATATCCATTATTAATAGAAAATTGTTAATAGAAAATAAGTTTCCAGGCCATAAACAATTTTTTTAGGGGATTTCTGTCCAAAAAGCAAAAAAAATATTATTTTAATCTCCTTTGAAAAGTAAATTTGAATCGATTTATAAATTATTTATGATAGTTTTTAGAATTTAAATACATGAACTTTTTATCTGATATTATTTAGATTACACTGTTTTTACTATATTTATTCGAGGATTTTATACTAAAATAAAATGAGCATAACTTATTATAGCTATATACAAAATTTTAGGGATAATCATTTTTACAGTTTTAATCGAGACTTCTAGGCAAGAAAGTTTGAAGAAAAAAAAAGTGCTTGAAAAATAAAATGTAGATTGTATAATAATTCTAATGCACATTCACAAGGCTTTCTATAATTTACGATATTTCTTTTTTCTATAACTCAAGGAATTGCTGAATGTTTAGTGGCATTTTAAAAAGATTGAAATATGTTATGTTTAAAAATAAGATATTAAAATAATATGTTGAAAATTGTAGGATTCATTGCTTAAAAAATCGCTTCATTCTACTAGATATTTAGGTTACATCGTTTCCTTTGGATAAAGATGATTAGCAAATAGCATCCTCATGTTTCGATACATTCTGAAACTTATACGTTCGCAAATTCACCATAAAATGTCGCACAGCATATTCTTCAATTACGATAAGCTACATTTACCACCAAATACTGCTACTATGGTTATTTTTGCTTTCTTATATATATCTGACGATCTCTTTTTTAAACAGAGCTCGTAAGATCCTTAAGATACTGAAATGGGGGCACAAAAACTTAAGAGATAAAATATTTAATTTCATTAACTCAAAATATCTGGTGTCAAAATGTTATTTTTTAAGTTAAATATAACTTTTACAATATTGATGTTCTTACATTTTTAAAGACCATATGAATCCTGATAAAATATTAAAATGCATATGTTTACTTTAACTAGTGTAAAATCTTTATCAAAATAATGATCAAGACCCAAATGTAAAACAGTATAATTGACGATAAAAACTCAACTGGCTTCAAAACATATGAAGAGGGAAGTAAAAGTCGACATGTTTCGAGTTTTCAAATGTAATCGCCCATTCTCAAGACTTGTCAGGCTTGGATAACTTGTGACTTTTATTATTGGACGCTCAAAACATGTCTATTTTTATTATCATCTATTATTTTTTTAAATCAATGAAGTTTTTATATTTTCGATTCAGTTTCTTGGGATTATCCATTTAGTTACACAACATATTAAATTATTTCACTCGATATTAAAATAAGTTTTACATATTTTATAGGCACAGGTTCTTAGATTGAAAAAATAATAATTCACTACTTTGTAAAAAAATTAATGCAGTAAAAAAAAATTTTTTTTTGCTGCAAGCCTTAACATTTTAATTTAAGGTCATAAAAAAATTCTGTTTACAATTGAAATTTCAAAAGTCGAATGTGAAAATGGAATGTCCCCTAGTACCAGGAATCGAAATTAAATAGTTACAAGGACAACTTTTTTAAACAAGTTAGCGTTTCCGTCCTACTCGAAGTTGTTTGAAAAGGTATTTTTTATATATCGATTCCAAAGTTTATTCTACGTATATTTCAGGGTATACTTTCGGAGTATTTCGATCGAGTTTATTTTTACACCCTTATTTGCTTAAAATTATTAAATAATTTACTTAAAATAAATTATTCAAGCTACATGATTTAATGCTCTTATAGTATAATAATAAACGGAGCTTCCGACGCATATCCTTAACCTTAATACCGCTATCATTAAACAAATGGAATAAGCTTAGATAAATAATAAAAGTTAATTTTTCCCTCGTTTTAATTTTCAAGGAATAATAAGTTTCGATCAAACAGATTTCATTCTGGAAATAGCGAAATTATTGAGTAGGTCCCTTGGAGCAATATCATTCTTATCCTCTTTTGACGAAATATAGGAAAAATTAGTTTTCACAGTTTCTGTAAAAAGTATGTTAGCCTACTTGCAACGTTTTTTTTTTAAATTTTTTTTATTAAAATAAGTTCGAAAATTGTGTATTTTTTATAGCATTTTTTTTAAAAATCAGATGACTCTAAAATTGGCACAGCTTTGGAATCCTTACAAATTTCAATTTTTAGTATTTCCTGCTTAACAGAATAAGGCATTTTCCTGATAACAAATTATACTACAATAATATCTTGGAAATCATGCTAAAGTTAAAAATTAAACTAAATAGTTTAGTATATTATCAGAAAAAAAAATCTACTTAGTATCATAAAGAGTAAAAGATATAATGATATAATTAGTGAATCACACGTGGTCAGATAATTAAAAATTTAATTTCGCAACTAAGATAGTAGGACGACATTTAAGATACTGAGATATTTTAAGACACTAAAAAAATTGTCTACGTATTCCACAGCTTTTTATGTTCGGTATCTTTATCCTCTTTGTAGTGACTTATGAAACATCAACACTATTTTAGATAATCTAAGTTGAAGTCACAAGAAACAAAAAAAAAAAAGACAATCAATAATTTATATTCTTTTTTCAAAAAAAATAGTATGCTAAGTAAATAATCAGCTGTTTTGCATTAAATAATTTTAAACAGCTGAATGTTTTTAATTTCTTAGCAAGGTTTTATCCTTAGCTAGCAGACAATAATTCTTTTAAAAAAACTTGACTATAATTTGAAAAGGAAACCTAAATTAAAGAAAATCTAAATTAAAGTTCCAAAAAAATTATTAGTATATTAATGAAGAAATAATAAACGTAAAATGGTAAAGAATAAGAATTTTAAAATGTTAAAATTTAATTAAATAGTTGGTAAAATAGTTCTGCGATACACTTCCGGAAATTTCTTTTAAGATTAGGATGATATAGGGTAAACCAACAAATGAAGGAGCATTTCATAGATATTTCTTAGAAATAAGATTTTAAACATTTCAATTTAGATTGATTGGTAACAGTAGCTTACTACCTAACAATAGGAAGTCATCTAACAATGCATTTAGTTACCTAGTCTTTGAGTCTTCGCTGGAAAAAGTTTTGAATTTGTTAGTATGTGTTCAACGCCTTGTTTCTTTGACAAAATTATAAGGTCAGTGTTTGTTGTTATCCGTTGAAACTACAATTAATTGCATATAATAATGCTTTTTCTTCTCATTGTGATAAAAAGAATTCAAAATATGGTCATTGAAGTTATGTTTTATTTATTTTAAGCATCATAACATAAGCAAGTACTGAGATTAGGGGGTGTTTATTAACTGGATTACCGAACGATGAAAAACCAATGAATAAACAAGTGTTCCTTTACTGGGATTTTTTCAAGTTAATGAAAATAAAAGAAAAATTTTAATTTTCTTGTACCTTTTGTCATATTATAAATCAAAATTATGTTAAAAAAAAAAAAAAAAACAACTTCTAACCAGTGAAGGAACAGGCATGTTCCTTCACTGAGAATAGATTTCCCAGTGAATGAATAGTATGTGTGAAATATGATTTTACATGGATAATTAGTAGTTCAGCGACATAGAGGACTCCTAAAATTCAGTTAAATGTTGTATGAATAGTTCCTATAACAATTTCATTTAAATATGCAAATTTAATTGCTAAATTTATTTAAAGAATTATAATAATAATTAATTTATTATTTATCTTTATAAATGTAGTGATTAGTTATTACATCATACCTTAGACTCCTTAATAAATTATGTTTATTAACTAAATATAACAACTAAATATAATAATAAAAGCAGGAATGGAAAATTTCTTTGCAGGATTTTGTGCCAATAATTAGCTAAATTATTATCTTATTGCCGTCTTTAATGTCCTAACGGGAACTGGTAGGAAAAATCCATTTAAAGACAATTATCTAGGTGAAAAATGGGTGAAGTTTTTTTAAGGTGACATCCACCGATAACTTAGTGCAATGCGAAGATAATTTCAAAAGGCAAAACTTCCCTTAGAGAATAATATTCGAAATACTGGTTTTAAGAACTTCAGAAGAATTTTTAGGAGGGAAGTAGCCCTGGCATCCTATTATAAAGTGATTGTATTTACAATGCGAATGAAACAAGAGTTGAATACTGCCCTTAAACGGGAAAAATCTGCGGGTTTAAAAATTATAAGGATTTATATTCTAAAGTACCTAGGAAAGAAAAAGTACCTCCATTGGTAGTTTTTCCTTACAGAAGAATTCGTTGAGATATTACAGAATCAGTCCCTGCTGCATATTTCATTGGAAAAAGCTATTCATGAAATGAAACGATGACCGCAGCAACATTTTACAAGTATATTGCAAATGTTTCTACCCATGGCTAATTAAAAATGCAATCAAATTCCATATTTTGCTTCTTCTGGATAGGTATAAATCTCATATCAATTTGAAACTGAGCAAGTTTTGTTCCTCAAAACAAATTTTCTGGTTTAGTTTTCTACGTAATTCTTGGAAATCTCGTTGGATCTTGAAAACAAAAGAATTGTAAAACAATATGTCTAGAAAATTTTACATCCATTTTTAAATAAGATTTGAGGCATCAACTGATGAAGTTAAAATGCTTTTATGAAATGCGATATTTTTTCATTCGATTTAGAAAACGTTGACTGTAACAAATGCATGCAAAACAGACACCAAGAGTTAATGAGCAAGACAACTTATCAACAAAACACATGCTTCGAGAGTAACGATGCGCTATTTCTTCAGAAGCTTGAGAAGGAAATCTCACAAGTTATGTTGCAAATTTTTAAAGGAACATTGACAGAAAAGTTTAATCTCCCAAATATCCAATAGCCTGTGCTTTTCTCAATATTGAAGAATTTATTTCAAAAAGAACAATTGTATAATCAAATTTCGGCTCTGAAGCTGAGACAACTAACATTAATAATGAAAGTATCTTGAAAACTGATTTTGAGATAAGTCCTCTTGAGGCATTGTTAGTTGTAAAAACAATTGGTTTCATAAGTAACTACTAGATATAAGTCAATGAGAGATGGGTTTTACTCAAACTTCGAAACTCCTTTTTCTCATTTATTATCCAGTGAGGAATTCTGGAAATGGAACTGGAAAATCAAAAGAAATTTCGAAGATACATTTACATTGGCCAAAAATTTGGAAAAAGGAGGAAGGTTAAATCAAAAGAAAAATAAATAAATTACTCATGACGAAGAGAAAAAAATTACTTAAAAAGCTTTAAAAAAAAGCTTAAAAAATATGGGGAAAAGAGTAAACAAAAAAAATGATCGAATTATAATAATAATAAAAGCATCATCGGATTACACAATGATAAACATTCATAATTTAGAACGGACTATTAAACTGTGAGAAAAAAATGAAAAACATTTTTTTAAAATTATGTATTCAAACATATTTTACTTTCCATTCCATGACTGTAAAAACAGTAATATTTTCCTCATTAACTATGGTTATATGTCGTAATTCCAAGAAAAATCTTGTTTTTAGACATTTGTGTGGCCTATGGATTCCTAACGAGCATCAAACATTCTCAAAATTAAGTGTTCATTCTCTGGAAAATTTAGTGTTTATGCACTGGTAAGAACTGTTCCTTCACTTGGTCATCTTACTACTTATTATTTAAACCACCAAAAGCATAAAACATTATTATGTAAGTTATCTAACTTTTTTTTACATAATTTGCATTTAATAACAAATATGTCGACACCATCATTTAGCTAAAATTACAAATTTTGAAATTTTTATGAATTTTTTTTAAAGGCAAGCTAAGCTTAAGTGTTCCTTCATTGTTTAGTTTACCCTATAAGATGTTGAGAAATTTGCGATGTTGTGAGAGATGTTTAAAAATGTTGACTACGTATTTTTATTAATATTTATAAAATATATATTCAAGAAATTGATAAATATATTATTCCAAATCTATGCATACGTATGTATATTATTAAAATTGTATCAGTTATTGAAAAACAAAATAAAAAAATAAAAAATAATCACATTAAATAAGCACAATCTGGTGTATTCTATCAGAAGCACGCTTTTTTAAAACTAGGCATTTGTTGAATAAAGTATTTTTTATTCAAAATTCTTTACTAAATTGCAAATAAATTAGTAAATGTCTAAAAAAGAAACATCGTATTTTATAGTGTGAAAGAAATAAAAATAAAAAGATTAGCAAACGATTATTAGCGAAAAAAATATGAATGAAATTTCACGCTACGCGCGCGAAGTCAAGTTCCTCCCAAGTTTATCACATTTTAATATTAATCGCCCCAATTAGTTATTTCTTTATTGTCGCCAAATTATTTTTTTAAAAATAATTAATTTTAATTTTTCTCAGCTTCTAATAAATAAAAACAGTTGAAACTTTAGATTTTTCAATTGAAAAATATGTAGATTAATATGGTATAAAAATATTCATACCTTATAATTCAATATTTTTTCATCCTCACTTTAATTAAATAATAAAAAATAATAAATAATAATTAAAAATTATTTTTTGCATGAAATTATCTTTGGGTAAATGAGTTTTATGAGTGGGTGCAATTTTTTTTGAATTGCTTCATTAATTTTGAAAATATGACTGAAAACGCAAAAAGCGAAATTAACATTAAGGGGTACGAACTTTGAATCGCTCTCCTGACCAAACTATGGGGACCACATTTCCCAGATTGCGGCTACCCCCTATATTTAGAAGATAAGAAATCCAAATATGTAAAAAAAAATGCATGTTTATTCAGAGAAAGTACGTTTTTGTGTCTGATTTCGTAACTTAATTAATAGTTAGCACTAATTAATAAGCATATTTGAGGTCACCCCCAGAAACCATTAAGATTGACACTTAGTTCGTGAAAATCCGATCATTAGAACGAAAGTTATTCAGGGTGATTCGTTTTTTTTTTTGCGGACTGTACAGTTCATTTTGCATTCATCATAAAAATTTTTGTATTTTCCTTCATCAATACAAAACTTTAAGGTGTTTTTGAGGTACATTTGAGGTTTTTTTTCAGGCATTTAGGTTGTTTTGAGGTTTATTTGAAGTTGACTGCAGAAACAACCATGAAAATCAACCTTCAAAAGTTAATAATCAAGAAATTGATCATGAAGTTGTTTTATTTACACTTGAGGTTGTTTGGAGGATGTTAGAAATCTACCTCAGAGCTATCTCAATCAGCTTTGAGAGGTTATTTTTTGACATATTAACACGTTTAGTGCTAGTCGAGTACAGGTGATTACGTAATACCTATTACTGAAAAGTGGTTATCGATAAAGATGAAACAAAGTTGAATTTTCTCAATTTAGCAACCAATTTAGTTTTTAAAGTTACCAATAAGTTTCTTTCAATAAACATTGGGTTACTCTTAGGTTGTTCAATAAACGTTAGGTTACTGTCAATAAACATTGGGTTACTGTTTGGTTGTTCAATAAACGTTAGGTTACTGTCAATAAACATTGGGTTACTGTTGGGTTGTTCAATAAACGTTAGGTTACTGTCAATAAACATTGGGTAACTGTTGGGTTATTCAATAAACGTTAGGTTACTGTCAATAAACATTGGGTTACTGTTGGGTTATTCAATAAACGTTAGGTTACTGTCAATAAACATTGGGTTACTGTTAGGTTGTTCAATAAACGTTAGGTTACTGTCAATAAACATTGGGTTACTGTTGGGTTATTTAATAAACGTTAGGTTACTGTCAATAAACATTGGGTTACTGTTAGGTTGTTCAATAAACGTTAGGTTACTGTCAATAAACATTGGGTTACTGTTGGGTTGTTCAATAAACGTTAGGTTACTGTCAATAAACATTGGGTTACTGTTAGGTTGTTCAATAAACGTTAGGTTACTGTCAATAAACATAGGGTTAAATATATTTTCTGCAAAAACAGTTGGATGACAATAAAGTAAAGTAAAGTAGTTGGATGACAGTAAAGTACCAATAAAGTAATAAAGTTGGATGACAGTAAAGTGAAGACAATAAAGTAAAGTATGACAATAAAGATTATTTGTTTTATTGGCACAAACTGTTAGGAAGGATTTCGTATAGCTCTGGCGCGGAATCGACATTGTTAAGGTTTTCTTAAAACAATACTTTAAATTACATTCAGTAAAAAAAATTAAGAATAAGAAAAGTTAGGATACTTAATTCAAGGGTATTTTAAAAAATATAACACAGTGAAAATTTTTAAAGCATGCCATAAAGCTACAAATTTAAGATTCTAAAACATCATCTGCGACAGATTCAATAACGTTATCAGAATCGTCACAGGAATCCAATTTCGCAATGAATTCCACTTCATCCTCATCTGCTGTGTCCCACAAAAAATAGTTTTCACCCCATCGACAGAATTCAAAATTCCGCACTCTTTAAAAGATTTTACAATAAAATAATAATTTTCATATTTAGTTTTTGCCCCTCTACGGGTAGAAATATGTGCACATGCAGTCTTATTTGATATGCAGGCTTGTTGTTGTTGATGCAGGGGCCCCCGTCAGGGGGCAAGGTGGGTGCACGATGATGCGCCCACTTAAAGCTTGGGGGGGGGGGATTTTTACACTGAATAAAACGAATAGTTTGGGGGGGGGGAATTTAGACGAGAGAATTTTTTTTTAAGTACATATATAAAAGAAGCAACTGACCATTTTCAGGCATACATAACTTGACTACAGGTGTAACAGTACATTTATTGTAATTAGTTTCAGTCAGCCCATTTTCAATTATTTTTTGTGCCGTCTTTTTTAATTTATTTATTTTTACTTTAAACATTTTTTCAGCATTCACAATCAGGATCAAGGTCTGCATTTGTCGTATTATGAGTAGGACTGGGCTATAAATCGATATATCGCGACATATCGATTTAACGCCTATATCGGCAAACCGATACAGCAACTTTCATTCCAAGCGATGCATCAGAAATCTGATTTAAGCCGTCGAGTGAAGAAAACGATTTAACGATATAGCGATATAGCGATACACGCAAGGACTTTCTCTTACGTTCCGATGCCAACTCGCGCTGTGGAAGACGATATTGTTTCGTTATGTTGAGACGGCCTTGACTGATGAGCGGTAGAATCAGAATCACTTTTGAGACCTTATATCGTTATATCACATGTTCGTTTTCGCACCTTCGCGATTTGAAATCGTTTCTTGTAGATTATTTTCAATGGGATTAACTTCGTGATCGCCGTCGTAACCTTGTTCTGAACGCAATCTATTATTGAAAAGAATTTATAAAGAAAAGTTTCTTCATTAATTAGGTAAGTTTTTTATTTATTTTCTGACAAAACTTTTGTTCCTATGCTGTTAGGTAAATATATTGATAAATTTCACTTTTATTTATTTTTTTATTTTTAAACTAAGAAATCTTTTGTTATTTGCGTGATCATTTTTAGAAAATATAACAAAACTTGTGTTTACTTCTTCATTAAGAATTTGAACATTACGATCGAACTTAATAATTCTGTAATTATTTACGCATAATAGTACAAGCAAATATTGATTTGTTAAAAAAAGTTTCTTTTAAAAAAAAAAAAATATTTTTAACACTTTGTTTTAAGTGTATAATGAATTTCTTAACAAACTTTTTTTTTAATTTTTTAAATTTTCTTTCAATAATTTCAGCTAGATATCTTTATAAAATTCCCTTTTTATTTTTAAACTGAGAAATCTTTCAGAGAACGAAAATTTTAAGAAATTATTACAAATCTTATGTTTACTTTTTAGTTTAAAATTCGAACATTTTTAATTTTAAACTTCGGCTTTTAGTCAATCTAACTTTTATTTTAATTAAAATATATTTTGAAATTTTAAAATCAGCTTTTGTTTAATAACAATATTTTTTTTCATTAAGGGTGTTTTAGGGGTTAACTTAAATTAAGACTGCTTATACCTTATAAACGATAAAGAAGTGCAAATATTTCATTCTGTATCTACACACATTTTTTCAATAAATATTTTAAGTAAGATTTGTACATCTTAGTCAATTTATTTAATATCTTTCTTTAGCAAAACATATATATTTTCAAATTTATAAATTGATTTAAATCAATATGCGTATTAAGTCTTGATAGAAATCTGACTTTCTGTGCCTTAAAGTAAATGAAATTCAAAAATACTATATCGCGATACATCGCTATATCGCGATGCAAAACTGACGATATATCACGATATATAATTTCTAATATCGCCCAGTCCTAATTATGAGTAGAATGCAAGCAAAGTAGCACCGTTTCGAACAAGCTAACATGGAAGGGTGAAGTTAGCAATTTTTTTTGGGGGGGGCGGATTAATGCGCCCAAGAGCTTGGGGGGATGGGTGACACTGTGTTGATGTATGCCTTTTTAGGCAGGTGGGGTGCGATTGTTCTTGTTTTCCAGTGGCGCAATCTATGGCCAAGAATTCGACTTCTGCCACACCATACGTCACACCCGTTTATAGGGCGGATCCATTCATACATTCATTCATTCATCCACAGATCGTAATTTTGACCTGAATCAGAGAGCGATCGATCTCCAATCCAGTACCCCCAGAGCTATTGATTTGTTATGGGAACATGGAGGACTTTTGCGACTCGACAGATTTAACGTGCATTAGTTACTTTACTACATTTCTTCTACACTTTACTACACTAACTTACGTCTTCAGCCGGCGGGATTCGAACTCTTGGACTTGGGCCCAGCGCCCTACCGACCAGGCTATCCCGCCCTGATATGCAGGCTTGGTGTGCTGATTACAAATTGATGCTTGTTTTACAACTTTTTTGCAGATGCAGCATAGTTTTTTTGAAGATAACGTCGCCAATGAAAATAAAATTGACACAGTTTAAGTAGCCCACACTTGAAGCAAAGCGATGATTTGGAAATATATGCATCATCTTGGCGTGAAGAATTATAGTGGCTTAAGAACGTACAAATAACTTAAATGTTTTAAAAGTTGTTAAACTTTTTTAAAATTAGCCAATTTGGCGACATTTTTCAATCTCGACGAAAATTATCAAAATCACTACATTATTCTCAGTTATTGCAAATTTTTATGAGCTCAGATAACGTAACATTGGGGTAAGTTTTAAAATATGTAAAATTAGACGACAAACGCTTATTATTATTACTAAACTGAGACTTTTCTCCACATTGACGTTTAGAGCTACTTTAGATATATTAAATTTGACTTAATATGTTGCAAAAAACAGAAAACAAAAATTCAAGAAAGTACAGAATAAAACCACAAAATGTAATACATAAGGCAAGATATGAATTCATTTGTAGTTTCATTTAACAGCAACTTTCAGAAATGATTTAAAATATTTTCCTAACAACTTTACCATTAGTTATGACGCGCTCTTACTGAATTACAGAAGCACGTTTTATTTGTTCTTTAGTTACCTTGGATTATATATATTTTTTTCCATGTTTTCTTTGTATTCGAAACTTATTTTATGGGTTCTATGTGTTTACAGCTTATGAGCAGTAAATAAAACTCATTAATACTCTTCTTCGTTAATCTCTCTTTTCTTTTATTCTTTTCTGCCTCTTTATTGCGTTATATATATAGTTTACAAGAGGTATATAAAAGGTCAATTAGCCATTAGATCACATTCTTACACCATGATAAAAGTTTAATAAAGAATCTATTTGTTTTCACTATTTCTGTTTACTTGATTACCACTGGAAAAAAAATATTCGCAAACTCCTCAAATGTATGAAATCAAGAGCAATATATTATTACATAAATGTTTCTTTCACTAAGAAAAAAAAAATAGTGCGTGGATTCCCTCCGCGCGGAAGAAGTGAAACTTCGTAATGTGGAAATGAAAATAGGAAGGGGTAGAAATTGATTTTTAGTGAAATCATATTGATTCCTTAAGACAAACTTTATTAACATTGCTTACAATTCACAATTGAAGCATCTTTTAATTATCATTTTCGAGTGGAGAAATATCCAAATCTATAGCATTTACAGCGGGATTATGAAAACTAAAGTAAGATACGAAATGTTTTAGTTTTATATTTTCAATATTTCTTGCAAAAACTGCATCAATGGTAGTTCCCCCTTTGGTTGTTAGATCATTCCTACCTAATGTTTCTGCTTCAGGTAACGAGAAATTCACATTAAAATCTCCTGCAAGGATCATATGCGGCTCGTTGCCATGCTAGCGTTAAACGTTTAACGCAACGTTGTTGGAAGTCGCATTAGAAGTTTCACTTCAAAAATTTTCCCAACGACCAGTTGTGTGAAATGTGCAGAGATGCTAACTTTCTACGCTTTGTGGAAAAATTTCTACTAGCTGTTGCAGATTTTACATTTGAAATATAGAGATGCCAAAGGCGACTCTAATTGTTCTAGAAACTCAATTCATTTCTTTTTATTTACTATCGATTTTATTATTGCGCCGTAACTGCCACTAGGACTTACATTTCAAATTATTCATAGTTAAAGCAAAAACGTTCATCACGTTCACTGTAAACAGTAAACAATAATCTAGAAGAAGTTGCTAATTTTAAGCTCTTTTTAAAAATAAAAATTAAAAAATAAATTTTTTAATTTTATTAGTTACCACTTTTTACATAGTCGCCAGTGGCAACTCTGAAAATGTGGGTCCCGCAGAAGACTGATCGCAAAGACACGGTTCCCGGAAGAACACCGAAGTTAAGCATCATTAGCTACGACCAGCCTACAAAGAAACCGAGGGTATGCGGTATCGGTCCTCGTTAAGACTGTTCCACCGCAGAGTGCTCGACTTCGCTCGCAGGTCGTCGGGCTGCCAAAGCAAGGGGCCACGCCCTTTGCAGAGGATCAAATTTGCGATGGCATGTCTTCGGATCATCCTCAGGGATGTTTCCGAGCCGTCACCAATGGCCTATTGTGCAGTCGCCAGTGGCCTCTAGTACAACGTGAATCAAGTACTTACCTACCAACATGAAATTATTATCTTTTGTTTTGTAAATTTGAGTTTAAAGTTTTATTCACACTTCTACAAATGAATGATTCAAAAGTACATACAAAAAGCCACTTTCTACCTACATAATTTTAAAATGTGGGCAAAATTAATCAAAAGCTGAGAGCTTTAGTTTTTGATTGTCTACAACTCAATGAAATATTTAGCAAAAAGCGTATTAGATGCAGGGATACTCCGCTTTCTGAAAAAGTTCTTTTATAAACTACAAATAGCAGAAAGTAAGCTATTTTTGCCATCGTTTACAGATTCATAACGAGCAAAATTGAATTTTATATTGATTTCGAATTCTTTATTTTTAACGGTGAATGAAGTAACTTGCAATCAAATTTTCAAAACTAATTCACTAAAACATAAAGTTCGCTACCATCAGAATAACATTTTCTACAAAGCGAAGCAAGTTGGCTTCTTTGCTTTTGACAGCTTAGAGGAGTAATTGTCCCTATTCCTACTCTAAGGTTGACAGCCCTAAATGAGTTAACAATGAATAACCTTTTGCACTCCAAGTACATTAACACGTTCACGCCAGGAAAAGCGAAAATACCGGTACGGGAAAAGAGATAATACTGGTCGAAGAACTATTTCAATATTAGATGATATTCGGGAGGAGTTAATCTATTTTATCTATTTATCACGGCGAAGAAGCAATTCAATATAAAAATTGCATCCGTTAAAAACAAATGGTAGTTATGGATTTTTATTATTCCCGGGAAAAAGCTAAAAAATGAAATTTATTGTCACCAGTTTTTACTCCGGTGCGCTGCCAAGATGAGACAATCTAGCGTGACCCACCGGTGGGTCACCCCCGCGTGAACGTGTTAATATGCTGTTTGAACTATCGCAAACACTAAATTATTTAAACTTCATTGTCTCGTTGAGTAGTAAAATATCTTTGAACTAGGAGGCTCCGCCCCTGCTCGCTCACGCTCGCCAACCCCCGAGAATTGCTACACAATCCTATGTGGTTCACGCCGTGAACCATGGCTCGCTGCGCTCGCTCGCCAATTAACACAATGTTCTCGCACAAAGACATAATATATTATCATCAAAGACATAGTATTTTATCATCAAAGACACAGTATTGTACTTATGTAGAAGAATTCTACCAATGTTCTTATTGGCTTTTAAAAAAATATATTAGCTATTTAGATTGTACATGGTGAAAAAATCAAAACATTAGCTAAATAAGAAACATATTAGCAAAATAAATTATCAAATATTGCTTCACTAATATTCTGCATTTTAAAGCATGAAAATTCAATGCATAAATAAACGCGAAATATGAAAAAAATTCAATGCATTCAATACAAACACTTAAACGTTTTTTAGACGTTTAGGTAGCTCCCAGTAGAAAAATATCAATTCAACAGCGGCCTTTTAAAGCCTTCTCACTTCAATTCCTAATTGAGTTTAAATTAAATATTGTCATGTTTTTAGTGCATGAATCTGAATTGAACAACCTGATAATGCTCACTCTGGTTATTGTTATCTGGTTGCTCACTACGTGCTCTTGCGCGCCGAATCCAATCAATTAAAAATGAAAACTGTTGCCAGCGCGAGAAAAGAAATATCATCGGTTTTATTGATACATACATACGTACGTATTAGCGTTTTATATAATATAGATAATTTTTAAAATTTATAAAATAATGTGGATATTAATTATTAAGATATAAAAATGTTAAAGTTTTAGAATGTTAACTTTCGATGCCTACTCAGAGGTGACAACGGAGTGTAAAAGCTTAATATTTGAGAAACAAAGATCAAATGAGTTGCTTTAAAGTTTTCTTTTTTCTTTTAGATTAATGTCTGCATTAGGAGAATGCCTTGTTCTAAAGACCAGAATCTATTGTGGAAATGCAGATGATGATTTAGTAAAAGCATTGTTCTCTATTTTCAAACCTCAATACGAGTTCGAATGCAATCAAACTGGAATTATCAAATCTCATCTTGTGCAGTTTTCTGTTTAAAAGTTATAACAAGTGCTTCAAATTAAACGATCTATTTTGTATACCTTTATATCGCTGTTATTTATTGGAATGAGAGCATTTAATTTATTCAAAGTTAATAAATTCGAAAATTAAATTAGCTTCCCATTTTTTTTTCAAATAAAGATTATCGTAAAGTGCAATTGTCACAGCAATCATATTATATGTATGAAGTTAGAATGAAAAATTCAATTATTTTGAGCACCTGTTTCTATTATAAATATGTAAATTTATTGTCCAAAGTGATTCAAATTAAATTACATATAGTTATTTTTGTATTCTCTTCAAAATTTTATGAATGTCACCAACTGTGTAATGAAAAGTGAGGCCAAAGCAAGCAAGAGAAGAGCAAATTCAATAAAGTTTTTTGGAGCCTGATTTTTGATATATCTTTTTTGATAGAAATAATGCATAATAGTCCTGATATAAATGTATTTATGTTTTTATTCATCTCTCTTTTCTGTTACTATTTTTTTATTACGCACAAATTGTAAAAATTCCATGGGAAAACATTCTTTCTTTAATTTAGATTTTCCAGTGAGAATTCAGTCATGGAAAAAAAGAAAAAAAACTCCAAATGAAAGTTTTGTATGAATTGTGGGTCAACTCCATTTTTGTTTATTTTGAGTTACTTAGCCTTAACCATTTGTGGCAACCTATTTGTGGTAACCGAAAGAAGAAAAAAGTGATAACACAAATGTTTAATCATTAGGAATTATTTTGCAGAAATAGCATAGTTCTGTCTGCCATAATATATTAAAAATATAGATTACACACACACACACACACACACATATATATATATATATATATATATATATATATATATATATATATATATATATATATATATATATATATATATATATATATGTATATATATATATATATTAGGATTTTTTTCGTCGTATGCCTGTTTAGGCAGAGGGGGTGCGATTGTTCTTATTTTTCAGTGGCGCCATCTATGGCCAAGAGTTCGACTTCTGCCACACCATTCACTCAGCCACAAACCCGTTTATAGGGCGGGTTACATTCACACACACAAAGGAGAAAGGACATAGAACACACAGAGAGAAAGAAACACCCATGTCCATGCCTTGTCCGGGATTCGAACCCAGAACCTTTCTGATGCAAGGGCAGTTCCCTGCCCCCTAATCAGGCCGGTCGGCGATAATATATATAAAAATATTTGGATCTGAAGTCAATGCAGTATTTTTTTATATCCTTTTTTAACGGCAATGCGGTAGGTAAGAGATAGAGAAATATGCACTTGATATAATCAAGTTTGTACTGTCACTTTTTAAACTCATTAATGTCTAAACACGAAAAAGTGGTCTATGTATAAAAAAAACGCCTACAGGGAAGAAAAGTGGATATTTTTTTCTGTTATCTACTACTTTAGCTTGGAAAAAAGCATAGCACGTTGACTGTAGACCCAAATATAAATATTTACATTCCAAATTAAGTGTAGTGGATCGCACTACTTAGTTTTTGCATATCAAATCTTAAGAATAAAATCTCTGCACTGCTACTTTTTTCTTCTTTGAAATTTTACAGAAAATATGGAAGAAGTGTAGCAAACGGCGAAAGGTGAACGTTAAATCTGTAGGATCACAAATTCCTCCATGTTCCCATAACAAATCATAACTTTGGGGGACTGAATTGGAGTTTGATCGTTCTTTGGTTCAGGACGATCTGTGAATGAATGGATGTATGAATGAGCCAGCCTTATAAATGGGTCGAGACGTATGTGTGTGGTAGAAGTCGAATTCATGGTTATAGCAGGTGCCACTAGAAAACAAGAAGAACCGCACCTCCTTTCCTTAATGGCAAGCGACAACAACATTGAAAACAGTAATTCCAACCAAAAATATTAAAAATTCATATTATTTCTTAAAAACGAAGAAAAAAATTGCAAATAACTGAACAAATGCTTTGACCCTTTTGCCTCATTCCATACTTACTGACATTATTTAAACATACTGAATAAAGAAAATATAACAAGAACTTAAATCATGGCAAATATTAATTTATTATCACAGAAACTTGATACACAGTGAGGTATGAATTTCTCAAAGTTCCTTCACTTGGAATCTTCAATGAATTACACACCAATAAGTTGAGTGAGTTTTGAAAGTTTATAAAACTCGTGACTTTACTCGTGATATTCATTCATTCAAAATAAAATTTTTGCATATTCGTGACTTTCTGTTTTCAAACATAACAAGAACTGGATATCATTAAAATCCACATTGCTGGATGCTACATAGATACATGGAGCAAATCTATTTTAAATTTCGAAGACTGCTCAATATCTGTTGAACACACTAAGGAAACGTTAATGTGACATTTCTTCAAGAAAAACGCGGATTATTATATCTTGAAAGCATAAAAAGTATAAGTTTTGAAGGTTTATGAAACTCTTACCATTATATGCTCGTGATAATTATTAAAAAAAAAAAAAAAAATAGTGCGTGGAGTCCCGCCGCGCGGAAGAAGTGAAACTTCGTAACATGAAAATGGAAGGGGTAGAAATTGATTTTTAGTGAAATCATATTGTTTTTTTTAAGACAAACTTAATTAACATTGCTTACAATTCACATTTGATCGCATCTTTTAATTGGGTATAATATTAAAAAAAAACAACTACCTCCACTTCGAAAATTTTAGTAGGAATAACATTTACTATCGTGCAATGCTAAATGAATGGAAGATAGTGGTTGTTGTTTAATATTTTACATGCGTTAATTAAATTTGATTTGAAAACATTGATTTTTTTAAAAATATGGATTCTATAGAATGTTGTCTGTTAAGATTAATTGGTTTGATGTCTTATTCTGTCAAAAGAGAAAAAAAAAAACTTTTAATTTAATTAATAAACTGAGTTTTAAATATGTTTACTAAAAACATTAACTTACTTAGATGAAACAACAAAATCAATTATTACAAAACGAACTTTTCTTTATATTACAGTATAATCTGGCGAGCAGCTACTTAAAAGATCGAACACTTCGTTTGTTTATTGGTGGCTTGAAGTCAGGCTCGCAGAAAATGCCGTTCACTGGGTAAATTTAGTAGGAATAACACAACCTGTGACGTAGGCGATAGTATACCCAATTATCATTTTCTACGCGCATGCGTTCGAATGCCACGCATTCACTCTCGCTCTGTCTCTTTCTATTCCCCCTCCCCAGGAGCGTTGAGCGTTTAACGCAACAGTGCTTTCATACCCCCTCCATGGTAGCGTTAAACGTTTAATGCAACCTTGTTGGAAGTCGCATTAGAAGTTTCACTTCAAAAATGTTTTGATTAATCTTGATTTAAATGTTTTTGATAACATTGAGAGATCTTTAAAATTCTCATAGGTAGATCAGGAATTAAATGAAATATTCTTTTATGTAAGATTGCTCAATATCTTTTGAATACATTGAAGAAACGTTGGTGTGGCTTTTTTTTTCTCTCAAGAAATTCGTTGGTTATATCCTGAAAGCATTAGAAATGTTCCATATGCTTTTCTTTAGGAAAAAAGATGATAATTTCTCGAATATATATGAAGTGCAAGTTTTGTAGGCTTATAAAACTCGTACTCACGATGTTCATTCAAAAAAGAACATGCTTTGAATATTCCTGACTTAAATGTTTTCAATCTCAATGAGAATTAAATATTTTACCAAAAAAAATTTCACATGGGCGGATCAGGAATCAATGGCGGAAATCGTCTTCCGGAGTGAAGATTGTTTACTATTTGTTGAACACCTTGAAGGAACGTTGATGTGACGGATTCGAGCATAGATCTGGTTAATTCCATTTGCTCCCTCATGAAATTCTCTTCCCATCTTTGCTGCAGTTCTGTCTGACGCTCGTACCATTGTCTATAAGATTCCCCACGCCATGGTTCTTGTTCTTTCGTGTCTTCATTGAGAGCTGTTGAAAAAAGAAACAATACATACCAATGTATACAGTCGTCAAAATAAAGTTACACTGTTGATGTAACTTAATAACTGTTGATGTAATAATCGGATTTTTATGGACAGCAGAAAGCTATATCCATGGCTTGATGTGTCGTTTAACCCTTTCGCACCGGACGGGACATGTGCTGACCCAGTCCATGGGTGAAAGCCCTTATATAGCAAGACGGAAAAGAGAAAAACCTGGTACGTAAAACATTTCATTCCAGCATTTTTTTTCGAAAAATATGAAATATCTGTAACTATCAAGATTTCTTTTATAATTCTGGCATATATATAAAACTGCTTCTTTTCCAAGATAAAGTAGATATTGTTGAAAAATTTAAAAAAATAATAAGTAAACTCCTCCCCAAAACTAGCTATAACTGAAAATGTTTCACTGTCAGCCTTTCCTCTTTTCCGTCTCGCTTTCACCCCTGCTGATTTTTCGCCGTATTGAAAGGGTTAAAACATTTTCGATATAAAATTCTGGCCCTTTTTAACTTCTTGCAGGATGATTATTATAAATGATGATTATAAAAATTGGACGATTAATGCAGTTTTTTTTTCCGAAGTAGAAAAAACTGCAAATAGTTTTAGATTTCAAGTGATTTTTAATCTTTTTGTAGATTTGTAGTTCTGGTTACCCAACGTTAGAAAATGTTGAGTTTTGTTTAAGTTCTTTGTAACGGAATTTTTAAAAAAAAAAATGGGATAATTTTTGTAGTTTCTTTTTTTTTCCCAAAAATTTAATAAGAAAAGCGGGATAATAATTACTAAGTCTACCAGAAAGTTCTGTCCGCGAAAGATCACTTCTAATTTTACAATAATGCAAAAATTATTTTATTAAAGAAAGTGGTTGAGTATCCTTTACCTTTAAGTCAATGGTAAAGTTCTAGCTTAGATTAAAGAGACTAGTTCATATGGCGCAAAAGAGCATGCATATATATTCAAACATGTAACGAAAATATCGAATCGACCTAAAAACGGTACATCTAATATATATTAAAAGCACCTTTTGCATTGTGGTTTTACGCACGTGCTCCAACTATTTTTAGATTGCAATGATCAAATTTCTTTTAAATCCAATTTATTAAATTAAAATATCGCTGCGTAATCTTTGCTACCTCAGTAAAAATTCTTGTTGCAGTTGGGGTATGCTATTATCATTATTATGCATCCCCTGCATAAATAATTTTACTAAAATTATTCAGCTAATGATTTTTACTGTTTGGGAACATTGACTATAATATTTTAGCCAACTTCCTTGAATATCTCTGTTTTTCGTTAATATTGCAAACAATTATAATCTCGAGAAAACGCTAGCTTTGTAGAAAATGCCTACACGATTTGTTTAATCTTGTAAGAATATATTTTGTTTTAATTGGCCGTTTACAAAGTTTTGTTTCGAGTTCACCCGCAAAAAGATATAAAGTTCAACTTAACCCATTTTATCCCGACTTTTAATGTAGAAGTGATACAAAAAGTGCCTTTATGAAAAAAGTGGCATAATATATGTTATTAAAATAAGTGGATATTTTCTATCGTTAGCCCACATTTCATTTCAAAAAGTGTCAGCTCTTTATTGTTCTTTATCTAAACATAGAAATCTAAACAATTAATAAATTGCGGTGGATTAGAATCTTTTAATTCAGACAAACGACAAAACGGAAACGAATTGACCGACCAATATGCATAATGCCAACTTGTTCCAGACAGCGAATGAATATTTTCGAGTGGTAGTCTTTTAATGTATGATTCTTGTTTTAGTTAATTCAATTTATAGGATTTTTACTCACTACTTCATATAAATAATCCGAATACTTATGTGTTACACCACTTTGTTACATTTAAGCCGTGTTGAGCCTTTTAAAAAGTTGGCTAAGTTAACCGAAAACCTGCAAATTTTAGTTTGTATATCTATAATGATTTTTAAAACCTTTTGTCAAATTCGAAGCTTTCTGTATACGTTTTTGTGAAAAGAAGCTGTCCTTTAAATATATAGCTGGGCGCTAACAGGTTTATTTTTTATGATTCGGGCAACATTCGATTCTAGTCAAACACCACATTACCAGGCTTGCCACGGCCGACTAAAAATACAAAAAGTGCTGAGATTATAAATTTTATTAAGAGAAATTAAAATATGCAAAAAACTTTTTATAGCATACATTTTCCGTTCACTATTGATATATAATATGCAAAGTATAATTCTGTTTTAAATATGAGTGACTTGAAACGCAAGTCACAGACGTTGAATACTTTAAATAAGTAAAAGTGAAGTGAGTTTTTTCCACTTTATACATTTACAGTCGCCTCTGCATTAGCAACTATACATTCTAAATAATTAAATATAATTTAGCCCTATATTGCTTTACAAGTAGTTAGGACTGACAGCTTATATATATCAAGACGGAAGCAACAATAAAATTCGAATTATTGTCTAAATCCCATCTCCTGCCACCGAAGGCAGCTCCAACAGGGCTGCCTTCGGTGGACATTCGTTGGTGGACATTCAATTAAAATCTCAATTTCCCCATCTAATATATGCAGGGCTGCCAACTTTCCACGCTTTTTGGAAAAATGTATTCTAGTGGTATCTAAATTTATGTTTTAATGTATTATTTTTTTATGCATTTGAACTTATTTTCCACACCACTACCCACACAATTGATTTAAAATTTCATATGCAACGCCACTTTGCTCTCTCGCTATGAGGCTTTTAAAATGTTGCCAAAATTAGCAAAAGTTCTGAAAGCTCTATAAAATATTTTGCAAAAAGCATAGTATTTTTTTTAATAGTTGGCATCAACAATTAAATTAGAAAATATGATTTTCCTAGTTCTTTTTCAGCTGAAAAAATTGGTTAGAGAACCGATTAAAAATAAAGTTAGGTTATAAAAGTTCTTTACTTACACTCAACAGAAACTTCTGGCAAAGGTGAACAATATTCTGTTTTAATCTGAGGTGCGAATTCTTCTTCGCCTTCAATAAGCTCTACTTCAACTGCTGGCAGATGATTCTCTTCTGCAAATATTAACCTTCAATTTAATTAGGAATTATTTATAATTGTTTTTATGATTATTAATAATAATTTTACGACTATGTTTCGAAAGTTATATACAATAAAAATCAAACTTAGCTTATCAACCAAGCGTCTTTTTGAATAGAAGTTATCCTTTTTTACAAAAAAAGGAAGGAAGCATTGTTGTCTTATTATTCGAATTTAGTTTGCACAAACAAGATACAGGGGTTTTAGAAAATTATAGAAACACTTCCATACTTCTATACAACCTTTCGTGAAGCAGCAAATGCTGTGAAACATTTTACTTAGCAACGTTGTTGGAATAATTTCAAAGATCATGCTTGATGTTTCTCAGTAATGGTGTTATGTTTATCCATGCAAAATTTGGATCGAACAAAATTAGCGAAGAAAGTTAAAAGCTTTTTTTTTTCAACACCATTGCAATTAATAAAGCATTTTTATACAAATAATACAATTCTGAATAATAATTTAGAAATTGCTGGTATTAAAGTTAGGAAGAAGTTATTTAATTCTTGGTTTCATTTCGGTCGATCCGAATTTTGCATGGCTCAAAGTGACACCATTTCTAAAAGCTTCAAACATGATGTTTCAAACAGTGGCAACAGTTTTGTCATGTAAAATCTTCCAAGATTGCTTAACGAGAGATAGTTACATAGAATTAGTGTAGAAATGGTTCCATAATTTTGTCAAACCCGCTGTAGTTCAGTTTATTACAAAATATTAATAATTATAAAAATATATTTGAATCTAAAATCAAAGCACAGTGTTTATTTAAAGCGAAAGCGATATAAGCAGATAAGCAGTCTACTCTTCAACTAATATGATCAAAAGTCACAAAATATCACTCATTTTATTATTTATTTATTTAATAGTTTAATAGATTTCAGGAAATTTCATAAATAGCAGGGATGAGAGTAGTCAGAAAGTAAAAAAGAGGAAATCCAAGAATGAATATATATATATATATATATATATATATATATATATATATATATATATATATATATATATATATATATATATATATATATATATATATATATATATATATATATATATATATATATATATACAAAAAAGTGCGATTTTTAAACTTGTAAGCCATGTGATTATAAATCCCGATGATTAATTTTAAAATCGTATGAATATATGAATATGAATCACATGCATAATTTTAAATTTAGAGAATATGAATCCCGATATAAGGCTTTTAAATCTTATAATTGTTACATATGAAACTCTATATAGTATTTAAAAATGCGAAAATACAAATCATGATGCGTAATTTTTGGATCACGTAAATACGAATCACAATGCATAATTTTTAAATCGCGCGAATACGAATCCCAATGTCTAATTTTTAAAGCACATATAAATACGAAAATCGATGTTTGATATTACAACCGCAAAAACGAATCACGACATTGAACTTAGACAGAGTTGCCACTCAAATCTGGAAAAAAAATTCCCTGTGTTTTCCCTGTACATATTATGCACTATATATTAAGAGGAAACAACAATTACTGTGCTCTTGTGTGAGCTATATTGGGCTAACTATATTTATTAGTTTTAATTGCTGGAAAAACAGCTGAATATACTTAAATAATGCTATAGTAAATGAAATAGTTTAGTATAGCTGAAATATCATGGTTGAATATCCCATAGATTACACTTTAAGTGGTCACCATTTTTTAGAAGACAAAAATAAGAAACAAAATTCCCTGTATTTTCCCAGTTTGTAAAGAAAAAATCATAATTCTCTGCATTTTCCCTGTTATTTTAGGTGATTTTTAAATTCCCTGTATTTTCCAGGTTTTCCCTGTTCTCCCTGTGGAGTGGCAACCCTGTTAGAGAGAAACTTCAGAGGGTGGAATGAGGACTTCAATACTTTCGCTCTGCGGAAAATTAAATTCCTCATAAAATATTTTAATTTGTACAAAAAATATTTTCCGCTGAAATTAGCGAGAAAAACGGAAAAATCTGAAAAAAAGCGGAAATCCGCGAATCCGCGGAAGAATCACATCACTGAAATAGGATGTCGTTTTACAAAGGCGACATTTTTACACTAAAGTGTTCCTAATATTGTTTCCAAATACTCAATTCTCAATATATACGGCTATCAATGTTCAACTTCGAGGTCTTATAATTTTGAACCCGACCCAGAAGACAAAGGGTATTCCTGGATCAGGCATTAAGACAAACTAGCCTTCATGG
Organism: Parasteatoda tepidariorum; assembly: GCF_982258835.1. Classification (NCBI taxonomy): domain Eukaryota; kingdom Metazoa; phylum Arthropoda; class Arachnida; order Araneae; family Theridiidae; genus Parasteatoda; species Parasteatoda tepidariorum. The sequence continues at coordinate 61,236,787 of NC_141763.1, read as the reverse complement.
AGAGCTTTTAGATAGAAATAACCAAGATTTGCGTTGTATCGGGAGGAAAACCACAAAAACCTCCCCTGTTTATTCCGATGGCAAAGAGATTCTAACCCAGGATCTGTCAACCATTGAGGATATTTTACGTCACCACCGTGATCCGTGCGAGCCAGGAGCAAAACTCGTAGCCTTCCTGAACTATTTGAAAATGTGACTTATCATTATATTACTCCAAGCCCTTTAGTTGAATGTAGTAGTCAGTTTATAATACATTACTCCAGCTTAGTGTTTAACAAACAATTACGTTTCGTCAGCAACGGATATTTCACAAGCCATACCTAGATCTATTTCTCCATTTTCATTACTGGGAGTGAGGTTATATCCCAGACAGTTGAGTTCTTTGACAAAATCTTGAAATCTGTTGCATGACTTGAGAGCAGACATGACACCGTCATCTGTGGACTGATGACGAGAATTGTTTTTGATCAGTCCTCCACCCCTCAGTCTCTCTCTTCGTCTTCTTTGACGCTCAGCCTCGTTCAAGAGCCTTCTCAATTTTGACTGAGCCTAAAATTATCAAAAAATCACAAACATATTAATATTTTTTTTTTTTAAAAAATCAGATAAAGTTTTATAAGTGCTAACTCGTACTGTGGTGGAAGACAATAAAAGCCACTGTTATGTTTTAATGTATAGGCCTATATTGTCCAAAAGAACTGCTCTGTTTATCACTATGCAGGGGTCTGTCCAGACATTTTGTGAAAGGTCCGTTTTTGTAAAACTGTGAAAAAATTACTCGTAATTTGTGAATATAAAATAAAAGTTAAGTCACATTCTTTCAACCAGGGTCCGTTTTTGTGAATTTGTGCAAATAGGGTCCGTTATTGCAAAAAAAAAAAAAACTTTTTCAATGAGTTTTTAAATTGTAAAGACATACAAGATCATGCTCAACACTGTAAAATTATAATTTAAAAGATTACATTTTAAAACATGAACAGCAAATTCAGCTACTAAATTAGCGATGCAACATACAAATTTTTGGTATTTAGCCTATACTGCTGAAGGCAGAATATTCATTTCGGACGAATAAAGGAAGAAGCGTCTGCCGAAAACAAAATTTAGTTCGTTTACATCTGTCTTTCTTTCACCCACCCCTTCCTGGGAAGGGTTTATTCGATCAACAAAACAATAATGAAGATAAACAAATTTGTGAAGGGTCCGATTAAAACATAAATTATTTTGTGAAGGGTCCGTTTTTAAGTTAAAATATTTTGTGAAGGGTCCGTTAACGGACCCAAATTTCTTCGTAACAGACCCCTGCTATGATTAAATAGTTCAAACATATGTATAAAAAAATGCTATAGATAGACAGTTGTGCTCATCATATTCCCGAAATCAATACCATACACATAACCTCATTTTCACCATACAAGCTCAGCTTAAGTTATCTCTCATATTTTTGAGGTGATACTTCTTATGCGACTTTCAACAAGGTTGCGTTAAACGTTTAACGCTACATTTTTATTGGCCGGGAAATCACGTGGTAGGATCCAGTTTTCCCTCATTCATTTCCATATTGTTTTGGTTCTCACTAGCATAAAAATAATAAAAGTATTGTTTTTCTATAAATATTTTTTTAGTTTGTTTTGATACACAGATAATTTAATAGGGTAGTATTTTTTATTTTCAAATTTAGTGGATAACAATTGTAAAAAATGAGTGAAAACAATCCCACGGACAATGCGACGGATTTAAGGTTATGTCAAGGTACGCCTCTTGCGAATATCAATTGATTGTTAGGTTTTCTCTTCTGAAATTACATTATGACACATTCACACACATTATTAATACAAATACATTTTCCAGGGCGAGACGATGAGGCAACCACAAGTGGTTCAAGAGGTTTACGAGGGAAAAATGCACAATATTACCGTGATTACAGAGCACGGAAGCGAGCGGAGCAGGAAAAAGAGTCGTTGAATAGAACTAGTGATCCTTCTACGACTGCTGATTCTTCTACAATTAACGTCGCAGGTTGCGAAGTTTAACTTCTTCCGCGCGGAGGGACTCAACGCACTATTTTTTTTTTACATTATGCTTTTATCACCCAGCTGCATATAACTACACAGTCAGAACTCAATGATCATCTATCCACATGAATAACCCTTTACTTCATTTGTATACCACCACCTACCTCATCGAAACAACACAAAGTTCAAGCTAAAGAGGAATGGGAAAAGGGCCGCAAACGGCCTCAGGTACCCAGCTGATTTATACAGTTCAGTTCAGACAATTGTACTTCTAAGTATTAGTGAAAATGTTTAACTTTTATTAAAATCTTGCGATCGTTTTTTTCAATATTTCCTAACAATCATACAGACTAGCCTCTGTTTGCTATCATATTTGCTCGCGATGAATCGCCAATTTTTAAATCTCAATGGAATTTTTCTGAACTAAAGAATATTTTAATCTACTGTAAAATATAGAATCTATTTTGACGTCATGGTAACGACATTTGAAAAAAGTATCCTAGAAATATATCGTGAATACAATTTCTTACGATTAAAACAAATGTACGATAATATCTCGCTCATTATCGATGACCGTATATCGCGAACACGATTGCGATCTAAAACGATAATGATAATTATAGGACATGGTAATATAGCGATTGTACTTGATATTGATAAACATCGAATACGATTAGTCGCAAACACTATCGAGGGGCCGGGATAGCCTGGTCGGTAGGGCGCTAGTCCCATGTCCAAGAGGTTGTGGGTTCGATCCTCGCCGGCCGAAGACTCCCCGTGTAGTAAATGGGGATTGACGCACGTTAAATCTGTCGAGTCTCAAAGTCCTCCATGTTTCCCTAACAAATCAATACCTCTGGAGGTACTGATCCAGGAGTTTCCTTGTCTTCTGGATTGGTTCAAAATTACAAGGATACGGAGTTGAACGTTAGTAGTCGTAAACCCATGGAATTGGGTCGGTTGTTCAACGACGGTTATAAAATAAAATAAAAACACTATCGATATTATATTATAATAGATAATTATCAGAAGAGGATAAAGCATACGCTTCTCAATGAGTCACCGAGGTTCGAATGGCAGCGGAGGCTGGTTGATATACGAATTCTACTCCCGGCACCGTCCACAGCGCTGAAGTAAAATATCCTCCTATCGTATGTCAATATCAGGGGCAGACAAATTATGGGTTAGAATCTCCTTGACGTCGGGTTAACCGAGGGAGGTTTTCCTCTCCGCGTAACGCAAATGGGAGTTAGTTCCTCCCAATGCTTGATCCAGAAGTTTCCGTGTCTTCTGGGATTGGTTTAAAATTACGAGGCTAAAGAATTGAACACTGATAGTCGTAAACTCAGAATTGGATCGGCTGTTCAATGCCGGTTACAAAATAAAATAAAACATTATCGATAACACCAATTATCGAATACGATATTTTCGCGAGTGACGACAAATTTCGTTTAGATAACAAAAATATTGACCAATGTAAAAATAATACAAATTAGTTTAATTGAAACTTTCAATAATACCTGACGATATCTAACTCCGATCTCGTCCAGACCCTTGTATCAACTTTCTTATAAATCAATAAGTAGTAAAATACAATAAAAAAATTCGGCAAAAATAACCCTATTAAGCAAAAACATTTAAAAGATGATGATATAAATCTAAACTCAAATTTTAAATTCAGTTTTTTTGTAAATGCTAGTCGAAATAATTCTATGAAAAAAGAGAATAATTTAAATAAAATTTTCTTATTTGTTTATATTATAAATAATAAAAAATAGTAAATAGTTATAAATTTCTTTTGCATGGATATTAATTTATTTAATTAGTTTATTAGCGAAGATTATCATTGTATAAACGTATTTTATAATTGAGTGCGAAGATTTTTCAATTTGTTTAAAAAGTTTTGAAATGTGGCGAGATAAGCAAAAAATAAAATTAACACTAGGGGGTCCAAACTTTGGATCTCTCTCCTAACCAAACTATAGGGTCCATATTTCCTAGAGTGCCTGTATTGAAAAGAGTGATGACAATATCCAAGAGCGCATGCGCTGCCGTCAGATTTTTGTCCAAAGGGGTTGCCAGATGATACACCGAAATTGGCGCCACTCGCTCATTTGGTGTTATTCTGAAGGTTCTGTTATTCTAAGAGTATATACTAAAGTATCAATAATATAAACTTTAAGATTGGAAAGCACATGATATTACAGATTTTTTAAGAAACATTGTCTAGCATCTGAAATTGTTAAAAAATTAACGTCAATGAAAAAAAAAAAAGACTAATGAAAAGACTTCAGCTTTTAATAAATGCCTTAAATAAAATATAAAAATTAATAATGATTATGCCATTTATTTCAGAAATAATAATTAATAATACAAATTATATAATTTATTATTATTTATTACTTTTTCAGGAAAAAATTATCGCATATTCACCTGAAAAGGTATTGTTTATTTCAACAAATTGTAAACAAAAATTTCCATAATTAGTTGAAATTTAAAACAAACTAGCATTTTATACAGTTGGTAACGAAAAGTAAACAAATGCTACTTTGTAACGCGAACATTGTAACGCGCCAACATGTCAAAGTAATATCGCCAAACTCTGCACTTCTGAAGTTTTGATAAGAAGATGCTCAAATCTTAAAATTTATAAGTAATTTAGATAGAAATTATGTGCATTAAAAGTAAATACATTTATTCTTATCTAACCATTAGTTATTTCATCACCTTGTTCTCTTTACAATGAGATAAACATAACTTTATTTGCACGCAAGTAAGTGATAATAAGGATAAATTCTAATAACTAACAACTATCCAAATTTTCAGCCATAATTTTAACATTTACTGTAACTGTGAAGTTTCTTATTGAAAAAAAGTAAGTAATGAACTTATTACATGCATTTATTAATACAGAACATAATTTTTTTGAGTCAGATAATTTTCACTCCATGTAATTCCAACGGCGAATTTTCCACTCTCGCCTCCGGCGGTAAAGTTTTTCTGTCCACCAATCAGGAATCGTTTCTCCCTTGTCCACTCTCTTTTACTCTAGGCTCTCTAATATTTCCCAGATTGCGGCTACCCTCTCTATTTAGGGGGTCTAAAATCCGAATCTGTCAAAAAAAACTTATGTTTATTCAGAGAAAGTACGTTTTTGTGTCTGATTTCGTAACTTAAGATATCGTCTGCACAAATTAATTAGCATATTTGAGATAACCCCCTCAAACCATTAAGATTGAGTCCTAGAACATGAAGATCCGATCATTAGATCAAAAATTATTCAGGGTGGTTCGTTATTTTATTTTGCGCGCGGTACATCAATTATTACGATCCTTGACATAAAAATCGCCTTGTCCTTTTCCTGTTGGGTCCATTTCGTAATCATAACTTATAACTTTTATTAATATTTAATTTCGTAATGATATAAATTAATTTCTGCAAAGAAAACCTATAACTTCTCGCAACAGACGAAATGTGCCTGAATTTCTTAAATTTTAAAAATAGATTAGAACTTGTTGAAAAATTTATATTGATGAATTAAATTAATGTTGTTTTTTTTTAATGAATGGGTGAGCTTATTTTATTCAATTTCAGTTTCAGCAATCAAAAAAATAAATAAATAAATAAGTAATGTACCGAATAACGAGTCCCCTCCCCCGGGAAAAAAAGAGAAAGGGAACAACGTTGGCCGCCATCCGTTGAGGGTTAACAAAAATCTTGTATCAATAGTTTTTTATTTATCTAAAAATATTAAACTGAAAGACTTTATTTCAAAGACTTTGAATGGCGCTTTTTTAAATTTAAGAACCCATTCATACAAATAAAAATACAATATAAATTTTGATTTGCGGGGAAAAAGTTTTACACTTAAAACATTATTTCGAAAAAAAATTCTAATTCTTGCGTTTTCATGTCTCCTCCCCTCCCCCCCAAAAAAAAGAAAGGGGACAACGCTGACCACGATGCGTTGAGGGTTAAATAAATCTTGTATCGATAGCTTTTTATTTATCTAAAAATATTAAACTTGAAGACTTCATTTCAAAGACTTACAGAGACGCTTTCTTAAATTTAAGGATAAATTCATATAAACATAAATACATTATAAATTTTGATTTGCGGGGGGGGGGACTTCAGTTCAACAATTAAAACATTATTTCGAGAAGAAAAAAAATTTAACTCTTATCCTTTAAAATTTTAAAATAAGGATGATTAAATTTTGCACTAAAGCTTGTGAATTTACCTAACAGTTTAGAGGTTTTTTAATATTTCTGAATTTTTTTTTACTTTCGAAGTATATTATTCATTTTATACATTTTTTTCAATGAAGACATGTAAAAAAAAAGATGATACTATTATACTGATACTGTAATTAAAAATTATATAATATAATTAATACTAATTTAGTTAATACTATTTTTCGTACATTTCTAAAAAAATTTACTGTTACATAATTTAACCATAATTTTATTGTCATTTAAAAGTTAAATAAAAGAGAATGGAAAATGGAAAGAACAACCCAAAAATAAAAAAGAATGAACGCTCGTAGAAGAATTTATTACCACTCACTAAACGTATAAAAGTAATTTTTAAATTCCTCTTATTTGTTGAACGCAACTGAAATAACAATGTAAACTCCTTCCTTCATTTGCAAACCCATCACTATACGCAATGCACGAATCTAGTCTAGAATGTGCCATGCAAAAGAGAGGAGAGAAATATATAAAGCAAAAAAAAAAGTACGTCACCTTTTTCAATTCTTCCTCCAAACATCGTATTTGGAAGTCTGCTTTTTCGTCTACTTTCCCATCATTTTTCAACTTATTTAGTTTACTCATTTGTGATTCTAAGCTTATTATTTGGGCTCTGGTTGCCTCTTGTGCGGGGCTTGCGGCCTGTTTAGGGGCACGGGCCCCATCATCATCAGAAGGGTCAAAGATTTCTTTTTTAACGGCTCGCCTTTTCCTATCCATTGCTAAAGACGTACGCTTTTGTACGTGTGCGCCGGTCCTTAGAAGTACGTGTGGAGTGAGTCACGTGGTATTTTCTCCCCTGAGATCGACCGGTCCTGCGTACGCATGTCACCTACTACCCCCACCTCCACTCCATCCTCCCCCTCCGACTGCAGTGTACGTTGCCACGCGTATTGGAGGAAACCGCTGCTTGTTTTTCGTCGGTACAGAGAATAATCGATTGAAGTCTGGCGAAGAGTTTATTAGAAGCTCCGGTTTATATTCTGGCTTAGTGAAAATTGAGAAATAATTGTTATTCATTGGAAGATTTTTCCTGTTTTTTCTCTCCTTAAAAATAAAGAGAGATTAAGCGATTTTATTTCTAGTATGGAGATTTAATAGCTTTTAAAATTATCGATGGTTTAAAGAGATGTAGATTTAAATAAACGTTTTGTATTGTTCTTTTTGTGAAGATGTAAAAGTTCCCAGCTATTAATCGCTATCGTTACGTTATTAAACAACACAGTAGAGTAATTTATTTATTGAGCTCAAGACCGTACTCTGGTGGGGGAGGGGGGGGGAAATTGTCTCATTGTCCTGTTAAAACTCCTTGCAAAAAGTGTAGTGATTTAAATTAATTCTTGATTTAAAAAATGCTGCAGACGATTCCTTTAAAATAAAATTAATAAGGACATAAGCTAGTAGAATGCGTTTAGTTTTCAGGGAGAGGAACACAAAAAAAGTTATAATATTTTAACAAGCTTATGAAACTAGAATCTAAGTGTAAACTAAAATTTTCCAAAAGAAGCTTTTCCAATGCCAGGGTTCGTAGTTGTCCTGATATTTCTGATGAAAAATATTTTGTCCTGATTTTTAGCTTTTTGTTCTGCTATTCTTGATTTTTGTGTGTATTTAGAAGCATCCCATTTTCTAAGAATACAACTGCGAATTTTTTTTAAAAATTGATCGGAAATATAAAAAAAAAAAAAATCGGATTTTTGATCCAACATTGTTTTTAATTTAATTAATAATGCTAGAAGAATTTGCGAAATTCGATGGTTCAAATTTAGGGACTGACTATATTTAAATTAAGGGTTCAGGCATTTAGCCTTACCCACCGAATTCATTGTTTAAACCTTTTTGGGAATACAGTTATTCTAAGGAGAAGAAAAAAATATTTAACAATTTTTTGTGTTGATGAATTCAGAGGATCCTGTGCTTATATATCATTTTAAGCAAACGCAGAAAAAAATCTTTTTGTGTAGTTGGATGAACTTTTGTAGTTTCACAATTATTGATTCGTATTTTTCATGTGATTTTAAAAATGTTCGATTCCAATTTACAATATAGTAGTAATCATATCATGAATTTTTAAATAATGAATTGAAGGATCATCCACTAAAATTACAAAAATGTTAAGTGGCCCGTTCTCTGCGTTTTCATTTAGAGATTATTTAAACCCTACTTTAAAGTTATTTGATTAAAAAAATATTAAACTCAATTTCAAACTTTAAATATATTTCGGTATGAAGGAATATTAATTAATTGATAATGGTTACTTTTTACTGAAAGATAAAAAAAAAATTATGTATAAAATTTTCCATAAAATAATAAACTCTATAAAAAAATTCCCTTGCATTGGTTTAAAACTATTATGAGTTAATCAGTACTTGATAAAATTATACTGAAAGCTGTTAAAACTTTCTGTTCTAAAAAAAATAATTCTGAAATTAAAAATAGTATAGTTTATGATTATTTAGCAATAATACTTGCTTTTATTACACTTAACCCTTGTTTATGGCTCCAAGCGTAGTGAAGGTTGCCATTTTGGTTTATTTGTATCAGACCAGCTGTTAGTAAAAGGTTAAGTAGAACCAATAATACTTTTTTTTTAGTTTGCCTTTTTTGAAGATAATCTGATAAATATATTTACTGTTCAAAAAAATTTCTGATTTACTTGAAAAATATTGTCCTGATTTTTTTCTTCCTGCGATTGTCATAAAAATTAAAATGAAGCATTTTTTTTTAAATTTCTAATACGAAGTCCACAGTAAGTTTCATCGTTAGGACAAAAAAAATAAAAATAAAATAACAGTAGAAGAATTACGATATTCTTTTATGATAAAATGGTATGTTTTAACTACCACATTTTAGCAATTAAAGTTGTAATATGTTTAATTCTAAAACTGCTATTGGTGTTAAGTTTAAAATGAAGCGAAATCTAGACATTAAATATTTTGTTAGCTTTAAATTAAAACTTTTGTTTGTTAGCTTAAAGTAAACTGGATACTACTTTTTAATTTTTTATTGAATGCTACCGATTTTAATGTGTTTAAAGCTATTTTTGCTTGGAGACAAAAAGTCACTTATAGTATGAAACGCACCTATTTGAAGAAAATGGCAGTACAGAGCAAAAGAAAGAAGGAAAAAAGAACAATTTTTGTTCAAATGATCGGATTTTCGCGTACTAAGTGAGCCTTAGTGCTTAAAGGAAGTGATTACAAATATGATAATTAGTTAGAGCAAACTATTAATTAAGTTACTAACTCAGTCACATAAACGTACTTTTACTTCATCTATATATACATAGTTTTAATTTCACTTTTTGTGTCTTTAGTCATATCTTTAAAACTAATTGCACAATTTAGAAAAAAAAGAGCACCCAGTTCTGAAACTCGTTTACCCAACGAGTGAGTTTAATTTCATGTGAAAAATAATTTTTAATAATTATTTATTATTCTTGGTTATTTAATTCAATAAGGGTCGAAAAAATGTTGAATGACATACATTTGTATGAGGCATACATTTTTTATGCCATATTCCTCTATGTATTATTTTCTATCGAGAAATATAAAGCTTCGATTGTTTTCATTACATAAAAACCGAGAAAAATAAAAATTTATTATTTTTTAAAAATAATTTGAACGAAGATATATATCTAAATAAAATGGGGTGATTAATACGTAAATGTAGTTTACTTACGAGGATCTTGACTTACGCAAACGATTTAGTTAATGGTCAATAGTTTTTTTTTTCAAGGAAGCAAAAAACGATGTTTTTTTAAATTTTTTTTGAAAGTCGTCTGCTAATTTATTCTTAATTTACTAGGAAAGAAACTTGAATAAAATATTGGCAACAAAGTCATATTATAACTACTTATTAAAATAACTTATATATTTACAAATTTTTAGAATAGAATTCTTTCTTCTATTTATGTCTTGTCAATTATTCCTTCATTCGACATTGAAATGTAATCATTTAAATATAATTGTATACAATAAAATTTAAATTCTTGACTCGATACAAATAGTTCTTTAATATTAATCAAATTGTATCTGTGCATAACTATATTCGATCGTCACATATAAAATACGAAAAATAAAAATATGTGGACTAGTGCTAACTAATAATAAAGGAAATTTAAACATAATAGTCTACTAAAGTACAAAAAGCGACGATAGCTAATAACATATCCAGAAAGCATGTAACCTTATGGAAAAATTGCGTCAGAATTTTTTTTCATTGTCACGAAAATGTACTAAAAACCTTTTTTCAATAAAGCAAAAAATTAGCAGTTTCAAACTTTTCATCCAAAAAGAATTAAAAAATAATTTTTTAAGCTTTTTTTCAAAAAAGCATTGTCACTTGGGAAAAATGGTCTCTTAGGTCCATAATGACGTCACACTAGCGATCAGATCAAATTGCATTGTCCATTAAAATTTCATGACAAGGTGGATTTTAGCTGAGCATACAAGACGTTGCGAAAAGAAACCTTATAATTATCTAGATTTAAGATTATTTTCACCTTGAGATTAGCTTTATTTAAGGATTTTTTCACGCTTGAAAACCCTAAGATAACCTCGATTTTCAGGTTTTTATATGGAAGCTTGTTTTTTCCAAGGTTTTGGATTAGGGCAATGTGTGCAGAATAGAGCAGATTATCACTGATCTCGTTTTAAGGTTAGAAGGTTTACACGTAAACCGCATAACAAACCTTTTTTAGGTTTACATTAAAAGATTTTTGCTGAAAAAAACAAGCATGGGCATACCCTCCAACTGCTACGGAATTTCCGTAGTTTCAGAAATCTTCTTTTCAGACGGTAGCAAAATTAATGTCTTAATATTTAAAAAAAATTCATTTTAGCGTAACTTGTCCACTATTACTTATAAAACTGCAGGCCATATGGCTAGATTCTTAAGTTCTGATAAAAGTTTTATGAGAGATCCATTTGCTTTAAAAATTTCTATTTTGGTTCGCTACCACGAGAAAGAATTATTTTCAAAATCCTCATAAGTTGGAGGGTATGAGCATGGGTATATGTTTTTTCCAGTTTTCCGAGAAGCGTGTGTGAGTTAAATGAAGTATTGTAAAAACTTTAAAAATTGCAACTCTTGTTTAATTAGGAATATTCTAATGCTATTTTTTTTAACTACTTTAAAACTAAAATTTCGAAACCTAAAATTTTGTAACCAGATATTTGGAGTTATTGAAATTGAATGTGCTGTAAAGCAAAGTTAATGGAGTTAATGGAATGTGCTATAAAGCAAAGTTATTGATTCTTTTTGGGGAATCGTTACAAATCGCCACTCCACAATGCTATTATTATCGCCAATGATACTTAATTAATTTTGGTAATTAGTTATGATTATAATAAATGTCCGATGTTTGTGATATATATGCTATAAAAATGGTATATTTTTTTTTAAAAAAAACTGTTCTGCAAGTAAATTTTGAGATAGTATATGAGTATTTCCTAAAATATAGACATTCACTTTTTAAAATAAGACTAGTTTCAAATGATCTGATGTAGTTTCTAATGATCTAGTTTCAAATGATTTTTAATCTGAAATGAGTTTCAAATGATTTCTGCATTACAAAAATATATATTTTTTTTAAAAAAAAACCTCTTTTCTCATTTTTAAGTATTGTGCATGTTTATTTTTCTTATGTCATTAATAATAATTACTTTTCTTCATCTAAGGGTATTTTCTTCTCTAAGGGTAATTGATTCTCACTTTCTAATTTAAAAATAGTTTTAAATGATTTCTGCATTGCAAAAATTTATAAAAATAAAACAAACATCATTTCTCATTCTTAAGTATTGTGCATGTTTATTTTTCTCATGTCATTAATAATCATAATTACTTTTTTGACATCTAAGATATTTTCAAGTGAATAAACTCTCACTTTTTAAATTAAAACTAGTTTCAAATGAATTCTACATTGAAGAAAATTATAAAGAATTTGCAAATTATCCTTCAATGCGTTAGCGATATATATTCTCTGACGTTTACATGTTTTTGACTAAGCACTCTTTAAAAATAAATAATAATAATAATTCCGTAAAAAGTTCTTTACATATTTGTGTAAAATGGGTATTTTCTACCAAATTGACGCTATATATCCTTTCTCTCTACTTAAAAACATCTTATAACATTATTTTTTAGCATCTTTTTTTAACAGAAATTTTTAATTCTCTAACTGCATAATATTTTCTCTTTAAATGAAAATATCATAATATTCATAAAAATAATCCAAACTTTTATAGCGAAGGGTTGGGCATTAAACTAGATGCATTAAGGGTACGTAAGTGTTAACGTAAGTGTACTCACATTTAAATCTCAAATTTTGGGTTGAAATTTTAAGAAAAAAATTTTTTAGCTGCGAAAGATTCAAAGAAAAAAAAAATTGCGAGTTGTAACATAAATTTACTTCCAATGAAAGGCGCTCTGCTACTATTGACAGGTCCATAATAGTCTCCCACCTATGCGTTTATAGTTTGTCTATGGTACGAACTCCCCCCGCAGCAAAGTCTGAGGCCGTCTGCTGCTACGGAAACAAGAATAGAGCATTTCAGAGAAGGTAGATTCTCTTCATTCTAGGGCAGTGTTTCCCAAAGTGTGGTACGCATACCCCCAGGGGTACGGGAACAATTTAGCGGGGGAACACTTTCTTATGCTAAATTCTTACGACAAACGAAAATGTCAAGAAATTTTATTTAAAAACAAAGTTAATAATGAAAATTTACGATTACGTATTTTTCTATTGGCTATTTTTCGCAGAATTAACAGTTAATAATAATTGATGTCAACAGTCAGTTGTGATTTGTAACTTTTGTGCAATCTTTTTTACGGTAAAAATACATTAATTTTTTTATTAGTGGTACACAGGGTAACGAAAAATTTAGAAAGGGTACACAAAAGTCATAAGTTTGGGAAACACTGCTCTAGGGCTAACACAAAGATTCCCTTTCCTTCGCTGATCCGAGCTAAAACCTGTCCTAAACAGTGACCCACGCCCCTACTTGAAATAGTTATTCCTTGTTACCATAGTCAGCGCTACGGGTCCACACGAATAGCTAGGTGAGTTCTTACTTTGGACAAACTATACACTAACCCCGTTGAGACATTAGTTCGCTTAAACTATACTCATTATTGGTTATTAAATAGCAATAAAATCGAACTTGACTATTAAATTGTGTAATTAAAAAATATTCATACATATTTTTAATGTCTTCTATTGTTAAAAACGGTGAATAAAAATAGGCACTTGCAATTAAAATTAAAAAGCTATTTTTCCATCATTAAAACATTGTTTTTTAATTTGCTACTTAACAAACTAGTGTTTAGTCTTGTTAGTATACTTGAAAGTTTAACACTGTTATGCCGTTCCGCCAGAATTAGTTGGAAATTTTTGAAAGTTAAATAAAAGAAATATTCCATTTTTTCTACTCTTCAGCATCTGATTCATCATAAGGCCTGAGAGCCCCGAGCCTCTGGGAGCCCCCTTACAGTTACGCAAAAGTTTTTTTTCTTTTTTTATTATTTTTGCATAAGAATTGTCTATTAAAATTATAAGTGCAAAAATTTAACTAAATATAATCTCAAATTTACTAATCTATCATAATTTTTCTCATGCTATGTACAATTTAAAATCATTTTGTAAACAAACAATAAGTACAGTGGGCGGAAATGCGGGGGCCCTAGGCCTTTGCCTCTCAGGCCTTGTGATAAATCCTGGGACTAATATAGGGGATCTTTATATCTATGGATAAATCAGACATTGGCAGTGGAGCCCTGACATTTTTATGTCTAACATCCCCCCCGATATCTAAATCACGGCCTGCTAGACCATTGTCTAACGTTAGCCACATCTCTCCTATCTTCAAGTCTGTGAAAATCTGATTGTCAGAACAAAAGTTATCTTAGGTATTATCTTTTTTATTTTGCGCTCTGTACAATTAAGTTTCAAAGAATGATTGCATAAAAGGCGATTTTTCTCGGTTTCTAAGTTAATTTTTAAGTCTTCTTCAATCCATTAAAAATATCTTCTTTTTCTAATATCAGCACATTTATATTTTAAAGTAAATATAAGGAAATTATTCGTAAGCTAAAATACATGCCAACGTCTTCTCCCGTTCTTTTTCTTTTTTTAAATTTTAAGTTAGCTAAGATTTAAGGTCAATTTTATCTATATTTTACTTTTTCTAAAGTGTTATTACACTATTATGATGAGAAAAAAATCTTTATTATTAAAATATCTTATTTTATGCCCAATTAAACTAAGTAACAATTAACTACAATTATAAAATTGATTTAAATTTTTATATCATTAAAATCGTTTTGTTTAAAATGTAACCTTTTTTTAAAAAAAAAAATAATCATTAAATGGTTTTTAAGATACTACTAACTTAAAAGTGCTAATCATAGAATTATTTCGCTAAACTATGCATAAAATATTTAAAATTAATAATTTCTTATTGAATAAAAAATAATTCTTTAGGGGTTTAGAAAAAAGAGATTGAATAGGATTTTAAGTTTTGAAAAATTATTGATCGCCCTCCCCCTTTCTTGACGCTACCACACCAACGCTATCCTTCGTAAAGGATAGCGTTAGTCAGTGTTGCCAGGTGCTGATAACCGTTCACCCCCAGATAGCGTTGTAAAATCCCCTAAAAATTTTTAAAAAACCCCAAAATTTTTAACTTATTGTATAAGTATTAAAAAATAGTACAAAAGTTAAATAATGTATAGAAAACGTTGCTTTAGTACTTTTTAATATTTTATTATCAACAAATTAATCTTTTTTACATTTCAATTGTTACATTATCTTTAATTTCTACTAAAATATTTAAGATATTTTTGTCAATACTCTTTGACTTGCACATTTTTTCATAAATATTTTATTATCAACGATATAGTCTTTTTTAATATTTTAATTCTAACATTATGCTTAAATTTTTGATAAAATATCCAACATATTTTCGTCAATACTTTCTGATTTGTATATGTTTTCGCTGTTAAACATTTTTTACATAGAAGAAGTAGATGCAAAATCCTTTACCCTTAAACCTTTAAACTGCTTTTCGTGTTCCCAATCTTTCTTGTACTTTAGTACGTACTTCTTTTTTTCTTCATCCTTTGGCATTATTTTTAAACCATGCACATTAAAAATTTTAAATAATTTGAATTCAAATTCTCCTAACGTAGTGGTTGATCGAGCTAAGTAATAACCTACTACATTCAACAAAGGGGTAAAGGTCTAAAATTATATCTTAATCTTTTTGTTTTGATTTAACATATTGATTTTCATATTACCATCTCACACATTCAGTTATAGAATTTGATATTAGAAGGTAACCAAAATGAAACTAGTAAAATTCCTAAATAACCCTAAAACAAACCCCTAAAAACTAATTCCCCTAAAATACCCACTGAAAATAAAAAATCCCCCTAAATTTAGGGGGAAAACCCCTAATCTGGCAACCCTGGCGTTACTCGTTGGTGTTCACATAATGAAAGTAAAACTTTAGAAAAAAACAAGGGCATAGATATTGAAAATTTTTGCAATATAATCAATAAACTATTTGAGTTTATTTTAAGTACAAGTTCTCTGTGAAGATTGAAGCAAATAAGAACATACAACTGAAAAAACGGAATAAAATAGACGCAATTTGTTACTGCATCTTCGGTTTAAACGGTTGAAAAACATATCCTATTCAAATACTAAAGAACAGCCGTTCGTAAATATGCTTCTTTTATTCACATTATGAATCCTAGCGAAATATCTGTCATTCTAATCAATTTATTAGTAGATTTGTTGTTGATTTCACGATGAAAAAAGATTTATAAATAAATATTCGTGTAGTATTTTAACTACTGAAGTATGATCGTTCTATATTCATGATATAAGTGATTTTAAAATCAGCAACGAATTCTTCGTTATTATTTGATTTAGACAGAAAACAAAACATTTTTTATCCAACATGAAAATGGTTAATATGGACCCGTACATGGTAATTATATGTTTGTTTTATGTAATTTTTTTAAACTTAATGTTTGTTTCTAAGACAAAAAATGGGGATATAAGTTGGATTGCCTTTTTCTTGTTAAGATTTATTCATATATTGGAATTGATTTTACTGTTAATGATATCAGATTTAGGCAATGGTTTACAATAAGTTGCCCTTTTGATTGTTGATTTTATGGGGATATTTCCATATTATAATCTGCCGTGCCATCTAAATTTGCTAATGCTCCAAACAGATATTAAACTTGCAATTTTTTTTATTAGTTTCTCGCGTGGGCCATTGCTGAAATGTTGTCAGACTATGCCCATTATTTGGAAGATACAGAAGTCTTGTATAATATGCCTGCATAAATATGTTTAAATGCTATGTGACAATAAAGGCTCAAAAATTCGATTGAAAAATCACTTAAATTTACGATGGAATCTATGCAACTAGAGCTATAACTCAAATGTGTGATTCAATTATTATTATTTTTTTTAAAAGGATTTTTCTCTTTTATTTTTGTGTGTGTTCGGATGCTGGTTGTTGGTTTTGCACCACCACATTATTATTTATTTTTCCTTTTAAATTATTATGAAAGATATAAGTTTTAGAAGTTAATATTTTTTCAAAATTAAAAAAACAAATCCTGGAAATACTTTAGTTTTGGTTTTTGCTTAGAATTAACAAGTAAAGTGACCACATTTTCATTGGGACAAATGGGATGAAATGAGAATTACAATTTAGTTATACTATATATTTTATTGTATACATTCATATACTTGTACAAAAATGTATTTATTATTAATTATTGGTAACTATAAAAATATTTGTAAAAAATAATAATTTGAACATCATGATTTTCAATCAAATTAAATTTTTTATTTGAAAGAAATTATGATTTTCTTTTATGGTCATATTTTTGATCCGAGTGAATACTTTGCAATAGATTCGGAATCATTTAATTAAATGTCGTGAAATATTTCATATGAATTGGTCAAATTATATTTTACACTTAATATCAATTTTAAAGTTTTAATGTTCAACTGCTTTTTTTCAGTTGTCCATATTTTATTGATACTAGAAAAAACACGTTCTGTTGCCGCATTTGTTCCTGGAAGGGCGAGAGCGAATTCTGCAATTTTCAAAGTATTTTGATAAGGAATATTATTCTGTTTAAAATGTAGGAATAACCCTGTCCATTTTTTGTCTGTTTCCCCATTTGCAGACAACCAACATTTAATTTATTCATCTGTAACATATCTATTTACCAATGGCACCTCATCAAAAAGATCATTTTCTCAAATTTTATTTTTTGGAAAATGGCTACTAATATATTCAAAAGATTTTTCCACATATTCCCATAAAATCTCCTTTTTTTAATGTCCCCCAATGAAAATTTTTAATATCTTTGAATTGAACTGTCCATTCTTCAAGATATTCCAAGCAGTTATTATAAAATTTTTTGACATGTTTCAGAAAATCTGGTCGTTTAATGGCACCTCGTTCTTCCAACCTAGTGATGTCTTTTCGAATAATTAAAGGAATGTAATCGTTACTATCAATTCTTTCTCATAATTTTGTTTTTAAATTATTGATTTCCTTTGACACTTCCGTAATTTAAATTCTGTCCCCTTCAATAATTTTCATAGCATTGTAAAATAATGTAGCTTGGTTGTGGATGAACTGAAGCCAAATTTGTGATGTGTCATTTTCAAAAAAGAGCTTCAATATTCTTAGACATTTATCTTGTGATAAAAAGTATGATTTTAATGGTTCATATATTTTTAAAATATTTTCTACAGCTGGTAAAAGAGCTAGCCATCGTGTTTTGCTGTAACCAAGAATTATTTTATATTCGATTTCTGTGCTCTCACGAAAATCCTTCAAACTTTCAACACGCACAGTATATATATAAAAGTACGAAAAAATTTTTGCATTAATATTTTCAACATTAACTGGAAGTAAGTCAGATGCTGTTTGAATAGTATTATGCAGAATGTGCGCTGCAAAACCTACTCCAATAAATTTTTGGTTCATATGTTCATTAAGTTTCGTAAAAACGTTATTGATGCCTCTTCTAGCTTTTCCACCAAAATTTGCGTTAGTGTTATCCGCACAATAGGCAATAATTTTATTGTTCAAATTATTCTTTTTTAAAATAGTATTTATTGAATCAAAAATTATTTGTGAGGTTTCACCCGGCAATGAAGCAAAATCTAATATTCTAATTTTAATTCCTGTTTCTGGATCAAAAAATCTAGCAGTTGTGGGAAATAACTTTAAATCTTTGTGGTTGGAAGCATCAGAATATATGGTTATAAATGCTCATTTTTCTAATTCTTTCTGCAATCTTAAAAACGAATACGATGAAAAAGCATTACAAATAATTGCTTCGGTTTTTGTCCTTGCACATGCAAATTTTTTGTCGTATAATGTTTTGACCATTTGTGACGTACAATCCATTGATCTGAAACTTTGATTGTGGTTTATGGTGTGGAAAGCAAATAGCCCTTCCGCTAATGTTAGCTGTTTTTCTGTGTTGCCAAATCTAGCACTGCGAAGAAACTGTTCCATATTAGACGAGGTAAAGGCATTATTCAAAAATCTTTTGTGCCTTTTTGTCCCTACATGTTTAGTAATATCGTTTTTTCCACCATGTGAGACTGAAATTCAGCATTTGCATTTATCACACCGTACCATATAGTCTACTTTGGTTTTTTTAATAAATGGAAATTTTTTGCTTAGCTCTTCCTTAAATTTGTATTCTCTTTTTTTACTCATCTTTTATTCTGTGGGTAAATACTAAAAATAAATAAAAAATTACATATAAAGACTGAAAAAGAGTATTGAATTTTACCTTATTGACCGTTACGTTGTGTCGACTATTGCTCTACCTTCGTCAATCAAATAATGAGTCAAACCGAACGTCAAATTGAAAACAAGAAACCGCCCTGTCTGCATTTATTAAGCGGAGACGTAACACAATGTTCGAACACCACCGATTAAATCTAACTCGGTACATTGCCTAATTTAGTTTACTCTGCATGCATTTTATGTGTTTTTTTTTTAATGCATTTTTTATTTCTTTATATTTACCATAATACTTAATAAATAATATGTAATATATTTTTACAGTACATTTAAAATAAGAAATGCAGATATTTTCTAAAAAGCGGTACATTCTTAAAAATCGGTGGGACGCAGGACAGTCCACCAAAAAGCGGGACTGTCCCGCCAAAATCGGGACGTGTGGTCACTTTAAACTAAAGACAAATGTAATTTTCAGATCTAAATAAAATGTAAGTGAGTATATATATGAACATTTTCTCCTGAAATAATTTTGTATTGATTTATTCAATGTTGTTAGATGTATTAATCAAAATTTAGTTTTGTATTTGTGTTTCTTAAGAACTTAACTAATTAAGAAGAAGGGGGGGGTTCCAATGTCTTAATTTGTGTCATAAGATTTTGAAACTTTCACTCCTAGCGTAGATAATTAACAAAAAAATAGAAAGACCTGCAAAAGATATGTTTTTATGTAGTTTTATCTTAGAAAAGTAAGCAGATTCCGGGATTTTGTAATTTTTAGATTGCTTTTGTTTCTAAAAGTAAAAAAAAATTTCTAAAGAAAGTTTTTGTTCAAGAGATAAAGATTTACTGATTTTTCATTAGTTTCCTGACTCTTCTTTGAAAGAATTCCCTATTACCCTATATTTTCCCTCATTTTTCCTATATTTTTCCCGATTTAAGTTTTGGAATTTATCAAACACAAAGAAGTTAGTCATGTCTTTTGTTAGACATGTCTTTTTTTATGCAGATTTTAATGTTGAAAATGTTAGAACTTTGTATTGTGATATTTATTGTGTGTTTTTTATTATTTTTTTAGGATGTTGAAAGTAATCAGCAATTTATTGACCGCCTGTTTAGCCCTGATCCACAGACATGTTTAGATGCTTTGAAGTATATCTTTGTTTGTTATTTCAATTTTTATACTAATGAAGTTAATTAAAAAAGTATAAAATTTAAATGCACTTTTAAAGTGGTGTAACTAGCTTATTTGACATAATAAAAATTAGTGCTATTTTTTTTAAAAAAATCTGAAAGTCGCTGTTTTTGAAATGTAAGCCCATTAATTTTCATTGAGAAGTCGCAATATTACTGTTTGAAATCCTTTCTATTAACTGTGCGGGGGAAGAAAAAAAACTAAACAGCCATTTAATTTTTTTTAATTTGCTTTTTTAATTGAGCAAATGAACTAGTTTTGATTAATTTAATACTGCATTTACTATGATTGACTTCAATTAGGACTTGAAAGATTGTATTAAGTTCTTCCATACTTAAATGGTTGACATTTATAAAATACTTATTTTTCAATTTTTACCGAGATTGCATTGTACAAAATAAAAATAGAGTGCTTAAAAATTTTTTATTCTGAAGACTGAATTTTCACATTCTAAGAGGGGAGGCTAACTGTAATATATTATCTAATATGTTAACTAATAACCGCTGAAAATTTTTTAAGTAACAAACTTGAGCACAAAAATGTATTTCCCCATGTTAAATCATTTTGTTTCTTCAAATGATTCTGCTTTCTTGACTATCAAAAATATGGAGTAACCGCAACCTGTAAAATATAGTCTCAACAGTTAAATCTAGTTGGTGGTTGAAAGTTCAGAGCCCTGAATACTAATTTCTCTTTTTGCATGTAGCCTTAACTCATGCTATTTAAAGAAAAATAATTTTTATCATTATTTTGCACACAACTATGAAAGTTGTTTACTCAAAGATAACTGTTTTTAGAATTTTAAGGAAAACTACCCTTTTATAATTCTTAACCTCTATATTTATGTTTATTAATTACCTCTGTGCCATAAATAAATTAAAAATGATAACTGTTCAATGAAAATTTCAATATTACCTACTTCTAATTTTTTCCCCTTCTTTTCAGACACCTTAAAAATACTGTTATTGGCAGTAATAAACAAAAAGGTATCGTCATTCAAATGGGTGTTTTACCAAGGTAATTGCATTTATATTTTTTAGTTAGTAAGATGTCTATTTAAGTTCATTCAATGTTTTAAAATATTCACTCTTTTTGTTATTAGTTGGTTATTAGGTTGATGTTTTGTGACTTATAAATTTATTATAATGTTTTCATTTTTACATCAATAAGCTTTTTAAACAATACTTAAAACGATATCTTGTTAAGTAGATTTTATTGATAAAAAATTCTTGGCTATGATTTGTAATGCATCTGCACCCTTTTTTCCAGATTTTTTCTCCTTCCCAACATTGGCAATAATAACTGACAATGTGGTGTTTGGATTATACTTGTGCTTGCAAATAAGTGTGTAATAATGATTAGGAGACGGGATCATGCAAAAGTTAATTTTAAAGCAATGTCCATGCTTAGAATTGTTATCCATGTTTGATTGCCAGATATAAATTTACCTGGAAATTCACTGCAATGATTTTTTTCAGACTTGTTTTTCAAAGGTTCTGTAGCAGCATCAAATATTGCTTTTTTGCAAAAAATATGCTATTTTCAGCTGTTAGGTCAATATTAGCTGCTGTTTGCAACAGTTAGTCATGACTGTTCGGTCAATTTTAGCCTATCTTTAGTCAATTTTAACCAATTTAGCACTCTCAATGCTTATTCTGAAAATGACGCAAAACGTAAACTAGTTTTTTAGTATTTAAAAACTTACTTCAATGCTACATGTACCGGAATGATTATTATTTTTGGTATTCGTTTTATGGTGTACAAATGAAAATTTATGGTGTGTCCTGAAGAGATTGGTCTGAATCACAATTATTCTAATTTTGTGTGTAGCAAAGATAATAACTACACTAAATCACCATAGAGTGGTCTTCTTTTACTGAAGTACCAACAAAGGATTTTTACCACAAAATTTAAAGAGTGTACCATGCATCAATTTCATTGATCCAAACAAAAGAATATTATATATTTATACAGGGTGCGTAGCGTTTTTAAAAAGTGCTTAAAGGTGCTTATTTTCAGTTTTTGTTTTTTAAAAGCCATTAAAGGTGCTTTTTTCCGTGGATGTTTTTAAAAAGTGCTTAATTTTCTCTTTTCCAAAATGTGATATTTTTTTTACAATGTTGATTTTTGCCACAAATTATGCAAAAAGACATAGTCCTCACAATTAATTCTACCCCAACTGCCCCAATTTCTGCGAACTGCCGGTCTGTAGTGTATGAAAGCACCATTTGTTTTACATGTTTGATGAAATGCTTGCTGGTTCGCACTTGCGTATACTGAGCCGAATTCAGTGGTAAGGATTCTTGACTCTCATGTGCAACACTGCTGCATTTGGCAAGAGATTCTCAATTTCAGACTTCACTTTCCGCCCTCTGTAATAGAATCGAAAAATTTCATTCGTCCCCCTCTGTAATAGAATCCAAAAATCTCTAGAATTTTTGCTGATTACAGGGACCAACTAAACATTGTAAATTTTTTTTTCTCCATTAGTGATAGAAAATTTCATTTCTCTTGTTTATTTTATCGTTTGTGACGCGCCATCGTCTTTGGCTGTAAATAAAACGGGATAAAACCATCAATTGTCAAAAACTTGCTAACCCGGTCTAATTATGATATTTTTCAAAGTGCTTATTTTTTGTTGAAAAATTTGGCTACACGCCCTGATATGTGTTTAGATAAATATGTATGAGACAGGGGTGTTCAGTCAAAAACAATAATTGAAACAGAGTTAAATTTCGACTATATCAAATTGAGTCAGGGTAATCAAAAGAAAAATATTATTGCTTCCCGAAGGATAGATAGTGGTTTCGAAATAAAAGCATTAGTGATGACCGACAAGTAACCCAATCTGAAGGTTCATGCTCAATATCTCTTTTTTTATAAGGGAATTTAACATAGATAGGTGAAAGGAACAACTAATACACAACCATACTCTTTGGATCAATAAAAATTGACATAACCATAATAGACATAGCATACAAGAAGAGCACTGACTAAACCCGGTCAAATAAAATAAATAAATAAATGCGTTACTCACCCCTCACAGTCATTCCCGATGAGGCATGTTGTAGAAAAGAAAAGGAGAGGGGGGGAAAGAGTTTGAGTTCAACTGGACAGGGGTGGTTATAGCCTTGCCGTCACAACTGATCCAAAAGCCCAACACGAAGGATCTCGGCTTGTGTCATGATGATTTCGAATTTGATAGCAAAAAAAATTGCAGTATAAAGTTCACCAACAAAACAGGAGAGGTTCCAATTCAGGAGATTCCATTTTTGATAAGAACAATTAAAGCGGAGGACAACGGTTTACGTTAAGGCAGGTAGTCAGCAGCGGAGATTTGTTCTTCTACTCCTCTCAACATAGACAAGATGTCGGACAATAACATTACATAAGACAAAAAATTACCAGTCCTTCGCTGTCACCGGTCAACACGGCAACATGCAATTATTCTCAAAAAGATTTTTTAAAAAAAGAACGTTTTGCTCATCTCAACAACTGTTCGTCCTCGCGTTTGTGGAATCTTAGGATTTACTAAAGATGAAGGTACGACATGCTGCACTAAAGTGCTCAAATCAAGATGACGAAGAAAAAAATTGAGAAACAATCTAAACAGTCACATATTCAACTGTCTTTCGAGCAGAGCACCAAGAGAGGAAAAGAATGGCGTCTCCTCAGCGCGGGAAATTCAAGTTGTGTAGGAGGAAGAGAGGACGGCTGTGATTGGACGAGGGCATCACAGGACGGGTACAGCAAAACCAATCAGGGCGATTAAAACACACACGATACCAAAAAAGGTATTAAATGGAAGATGTTACACTTGGAGGGAGTGATTACATCAATACTGGGAATTTTCCGGATCTGGTTCGAAGCGGTTTAGCACTCCACGTGCGAACTGAAGGTTAATAAATGCCATGGGAGAATGTGACGTAAAGTCGTAAAATGCGAGGGGAGAAATCGGCCTTGAGAAGGACAGCGGGGTCAATTCAACCTTGAGTCACCAAAAGGTGAAAAGGATGACACAAAAATGTGTTACTGAAAGGAGAAGAAAGTATTCCTATTCTCATTAAAGAGTTGGGGTAAAATAAAGATTAAATTAGAAAAAAAAAAAGACAACCAACATTAAACTAAGAGGGATTAAACAATTTAAAAAAATCGTCACACATAACTGTGACACTTCATTATCTGGGCTCATAAAAATTTGCAAAAAATGAAGATAAAGCATTGATTTTGATAGTTTTCATCTTTGGAAATATGTCGCCATATTGGCAATTTTTTATAAAGTTTTGCTTCATTTTTTATAAAGGTTTGCCTAATAAGAACAAAAAATTTTCAATAATATGACTAAAATTTTTGTTCTTATTTAGGCAACTATTTTCATAATTTTAGGCAACTATTTTCAAACTTTAGGCTACTATAAGCAACTATTTTGTTCATTTTTTTCTGTGGCAACCCTGTTTATGGAATATAGAAAGATTATGACTGCTTCGATTTTTTTTATGCATTTACTGAGAGGATGATTGGTGTCATTTCTTGGAATTTTGAAGAAATTATATGATCATAAAATTGATATTTATTGACTCAAGTTGGGTGTCAAAAGTTATGACCAAGTATAAAATTGTGGTTGTGAAACTGAAATTTTGTAGTGCAAAATATGACAAATGATTGTTAATTTCAAACCCTGCTTCTATATCCTCAGTGAACTTAAGAAGAAAAAAATTTTAAATGGTATGAGGATATTGAAACTTAGTAGTAAAGTTGCGACTGCTCATTGCATTGTGTGACTAGTGTCAAAATGGGATAAATAGCTATCTTTTTTAGACAATACTGAGTTTCATCAAATTAATTGTGGGAAATAGCCTCATTATTTATTGACTGTATCTAATGAAAGAATTACTTTAGGTTTCATGATAAATTTTTGCCTAGATGTTTTATATTGCTTTCAATTAGTCTGTGAAATTTACATTTTTTTTTTATTTTTTTTTTTAGACTTTATCAATTTTTAACTGATGAAGTTAGCAGTGAGGATCTAATGATAGAAACAGCAGTTACGCTTGGAAGTTTAGCTAAAGGAACAGATAAACATGTAGAAGATCTTTTAGGGTCTGGGCTTATTGGAGCTGTCTTGAGAGGTAATAACAAATTGTTATTATTTGCCAAAAATGAGTGGTAAAATTTGCGTATTCAAAAGTAATTTTTTTATTGTTTGTTTCATTATTATTATTTTAAGTTTGTTTATATTTTAAAAATGGTTTTAACTTGACAGTGATTTTTTTAACAGGTTACTGTTTAAACGAATTTTATGTATCAAAATCTTATAACAGTTTTAAAAAACATGCTTTTAAAGGTTAATTTTAAAGATCAGATTGTGTAAATATTTATTTTAAGGGATCTCAAACATGTTTTAAACTGAGTTCAAAAGCTCTTTAGAAGGAAAAAAAAAACCTGTAAAAATTCCGCAAGGAATATGAATTTTAGCTCACTTACCATTTTCATTTGTAAATAAGTTTTAAACTTTCATTTAATAACAAGAGTTTTTTTAAAGTGTAAAAATAAAGGTTTCATATTTTTTTACTTATTTCATTATTTGCTTGTTAAACAAAGTTTAAAAATGGAGTGTCATGGAACTATAATCACATTTTTACATGAAAGTTTTCTTTTTAAATAGAATTTGGTAAAATGCTAATGCTTTTGCGAAGAATCAAAAATGTCTTTTTGCATTTTGTTAAATCTTCAAGTGTCAATTAATAATCCTAATTTTATTTAAGAATGTATTACTTTGCTTTGTCTAATTTTTCAAATTTCTCAGAACATAAAATTTTTGTGAAAAGGACTGTGTGTGTTATTTAAAAAAAATTTCACCACTATATCTTTACCTATATTTCTTAGGTTTGGCAACAAGTTCAAACATGAAGTTAACTGAAGCATGTTTGAGGTGTTTGCGTACTGTGCTTTCACGTAATGATGCTACTATTGATATGTTATATGAAGATCCAACTCTTATCCCTCATCTAGTATCAATGTGTAAACAACAATCAACTACTGTACAGGAATGTGTCATGACTATGCTGAGTTCTGGGTGCCAGGTATGTAATTTGTTTTTCTTCCTTTTTAACTGTAAAATCCTGTTGTAATGACAATTTACTATAGCAGAGGAAATTGTCATTATAGCGAGCTTGACATTATAAGCAAATATGCATATTTAATGTTGAAATAACAATAAAAACGCAATTTAATATGCATATTTACCTCTTTTTTGTTTATTTTGAACAACTATTAAGATTTAAAATACATAACTGGAGTAGATTGCTTTTTGCCTACAGATAGTGGACTGAATTAATAGTTCTGTATTTTATGAAAGACAGAAATGTCTCTGACAGGAACATAGCTGCTAACTCTTCTAAACTTTCCAGTAGACTGCTGGTTTTAGCCAATTTCTCCTGGTCTACTGGTTTAATTAAAATTCTCCTGGTTTTTGTACATTTTAGAAAATTCTTTAAATAGAGTTTTTATACAGATTATTGCTTGAATATTTAAATATGTGTTACTAATGAACCAAACCTCATTTATAGAAATCAGTTAAAAACTTTTTTTGTTCTGAAATATTCAGTTTATTTTTATTCAGATCTCTCTTTTTAAATTAATGAAAATTTTTTAAAATCTATCTTTGATTAATTAAATGCCTATTAATAACCATAATTATGAGTAAACATAATACATAACATTTTAAGTATGTTTAATGTCAATCATAACTGGAAAATATTGCCTTTCTTCTGTTTTGATGACTATAAAAAACCCTAAAGTTCACTATGTGTAAAATGTTTAGTACATAATGCAAAAATTATCATGAAATTTATATTATTTCGTAAAATCTACTGGATTTTTTCCTATCCACGTTGGCAGCTATGCGTGAATGTTTGAACAACAAGTTTCCAAATCGTAACTAGTTTTTACAAGAAGAAAATTATATGCAGTGAAATACCTTTTGACCTCATTGATAGCAGTGAATGTTGATTCTAATAGTTAATTGTCAAGAAGGAAACTAAGATAGTTATGTAGTTAACAAAAAATGCAATCTTTTGTAAAAATGCAATCTTCTCAACTGTACTTTATTTTTAAATTTGAATATTGTATTTATTTTGAATTAGAGAAGGGATCCTTAAAAAGTTGTTAGATGCATTGATAATGATAATTTGTAATTAAGAAGTTGGATGTTTTCTGTTATTGCTATTTTATTTAGCATTGTTGGATATGAATTCCAATGCAGTGATTCTTGTCATGTACTATTCGCCCTATTATTACTTCATTGTTATAGGTAATATTTTTATTTAAATTTATTAATATTTATTTTGTAGACTCCTGAACATCAAGATCTATTATGTGCCAATGGAGTACTGGATCTCTTGCCTCCGTTATTATGTAATTCTGTTTATAGAGTAAGTGTACTTTATATTTTTATAAATGTTGTATGCTTTTTTTTATTTGTCATCCCATGGGCAGAATATGCCTGATCAAGCAAGCGTGGTTCAGGGAAATTTAGGCTGGCTTTGGAAAATTTTTAGTTTAATATTTATTAATTACTATAATTATTTTTTTAAATATTGGAATGAGAAATTATTTCTGCAGGGAAGAAAAAAAATATCACAAGAAAGAAAAATGAATTGGGGGATAAAAGTGCTGCTTTCTTCTTTGGAAATATTTTCTCCTGGAGGGAAAGAATAAAGTGATTGCCTGTCATGTTAAATCTGTTATTTTAAATCTTAACACAAATAAATTTCTTTATTAATCAGTTGTCTTATTTATAAGTCTTGCACAAATCAATTTGTTTATTTATTAGTTTGAATTCCTTAATTTTAGGAGTGGGACTTTTATGAATTATAACTATTTCAATATATTTTTGATTTCTGTTATTTTTAGCATATAAGCCAGTTTATTCAAGAATTTCTTTGATAAAGAAGAAATTAAATTGAAAAATTTTAACACCATGCAAACTGTACTTTCTTAAAATATTTTGATAAAGTTATTGTAACTGAAAAAAGGCACGATAATTTTGGGGAATATTTTAAGGGAAAAAATAAAAACTACATTCTGCAGAAACATTAGACTCTTACAATTTTCTGTGCCCTTATTGTCATCTAGCTTTATTTATGTATAATACATTATATTTTATATATATTTGTATATTTTTAGGTACAAATACCTTCTCTAGGTTGCCTAGCTCATATGAGTTATCAAAATGAGAAAGTGTCTGAATTAGCTGCCACATGTAAGTTTATATAGTTACATGTAAATTTGTTTATAATCAATTACCTACAAAAAAATGAGTGCATTTATACAGGATGCTTTTATTTAATGTAATTTAATTTATTGCACTTATATTTAAAGGTTTACTTATATTAATATACTAAAATATTATTTACATTAATGTACAGAAATCAATAATGTAGCTAGACTCTCACTGGCCCTCCACTCCCATGAAATCTGATACTTATGTGTAATGGAATATCTTTTTAACTAGAAAGTATTTTGAGCGTTCATTATACTTGGGCGCTGCCCCAATAGGTAGCATCGCCCCTGACAAAAATTTTGACCTGCAATAATATGTAATTAAGAATACTGTAACTACTGGGACACATATGTTCCAGTTGTCAGGACTGATGGGACATATATGTCCTGGTTCTAAATCAGTGTTTAAAATCTTCCTAAAAATATAGCATCTTAGTTTTAGTGTGCCCTACTCATAGTTTATGCTACCAAAATTGTTCTGTTGTAAAAAAAAAAAAAAACTCATTGCGAAAGGGTTAAAGAATGGATATTTTATTAATATTATTGACAAAAGACTTCGTATAAGAATGAACAATTTACCAAAGATGTTTTGCTCATTTAATTAAATATTTAAAACATACTTTAAAAAATACATTTTTCACATTTAAGAAAATTATCGTGTAACTTTAGTTTACCATTACCATAAAACTTGCTCTAGTTTAAGTTTTGAAATGTTGGCAGCCTTATGCTTAATTATATGTTAAAAATATCTAATATTCTTAAAAATTCTTTTGATTTAGACCATTTACTAGGGAAAAAAACAGCAAACTAAACTGTTTAGTAAAGTTATATAGCCGTATACTGGGGAGTTTTGCCTTCTTAAATAATATTTGTTGTGATTGGAGGGAAAATATAGTATTTGGAATATTTTTGAATGCCTTAGAAGTAAAAATTTTTGTATAGGTTTCTTTATGTTATATTTATGCCTTAATTTATGTTTCTACAAAAGCTAAGTTGTATTTCTTAAAACTGTAGATTTATATCATCCTTGAGAAATGTCCATAATAACCTTAAGTTGCTTGCAGAACAATTTTTGAACTACATCTAATTTTTTTTATGAAGAGTATTGCTTGTAAAAAATTTTTTATTCATGGTATACTTTTACTTTTGATGGACTAAATTAATGGCACATATATATAGATTAGTATGTTATATGTGTAGGTAATATGTGTTATCAGTAAAATTATAATGTAATTTAAAATAAATCATACTTCTTTTTTCAGCAAGTCACAATGGTAAATCTGTACCAGATATCTTAATAGGATTAATGAGTAGGGATAAAACAACAGAAATGCAGCTAGCTGCTGCAAAATGGTAAATGAAAATTTTTGTTCTTTGAAATTGTTAAGAAATTTATTGATAAATTCTCTTAAAAGTGTTTGCTATTAAGGAACAAGAAATACATATTTATTATGATCGAAAAATATAGCAGAAATAATTCTTTACACAGGTTTTTTTAAAATAGTTGAACATATGAAAGCTTTAATTTTAAAATTAGTTGCAAAATATTTAGTATTCATTTATCTATTTTATTCATTTATCTCCCCCCTACCCTGAAGATAAGTAAAAATTTAGTATTTGCTACTTAAGGCTTGTGAACTCCCATTATTTTAAGTATTTTCTTTTTTACCTACAATGGTGTCTTATAAAGTATAATAAAATTAAACAATTATTTTAGATTTTTTTAAAATTTATATTCTTTAATATTTTTTTATTTAATTATATTTCTTTAAAATGAGCTTTAGTTAAGATTTTATTTTTATTGATTGTCTAAAATTTTTATATTATATGCAATAATTATCACATTTCTAAACATCTAATCCAAAGTAAATAACTCTAGCTATAAGTGCATATTTTAATTCTCATTACACTGATGCTTTATTTAAGAAAATAATTTGGTACTCAATTCTTTTAATTTTTTATCTAGTATGACATATATGTGCAGAGCAGGAGCTATACCTGCAGATGATTTTAGAATTGTGTACAAAGTATGTACTGTTTCTTTATATTTCAAATTTAATTAATTATGCTTAAAAATCATGTTTTTTATTCATACTTAAAACATGTCTCAAATTGATTGAAAAACAATTTTCACTTTTAATTTTCTACTTGATTTTGATTTTGTAGAACTACTAAAATTGTGAATATGATTTATAAAACAGAAATTTGGTCATCATTGCTTAAACAAATATCACACTATAGTTTCCATTAAATTATATAGTATCATTCAATGTCTGAAGAAGCCTAGTTGTGCTCTTATTAAATTACAAATTTGTTATTGCGCCTGAATTGTGTCATGTTAATTATAAATAATTATTTTTGTTACAATCATGGATCAGAAATAATTGCTGGTGAATAGTTATTGCCATGTATGTAATTCAAAATACAAATTTATCGCTTAACGAGCAAGCCACATTACTCTGACTTAGAGAGCTAGTTTTCAACTAATATAACCCCCCTCCCTCCAAAAAAATGCTGTGAATGAAACTGGATATCCGCTTGAGGAAAATATAGCACTTTAATTTAAGGAGCCACTTCTAAACTCAATCCACAGCAGGACTTCAGACATTTTTATTATTTCTGTTAAACTTGTAGATGAATTTTTTGTGTGTGTGTGTGTGAAAATAACTATGCTATTGAGATAGTACACCTGAACAAGAGAGTCACTTCCTTGTTCTTAAAAATGGAAACAAAACACTTGCTATATGGATGCAAAAGAAAAACAATGCCATAATTCTGAATAATATTCATGCGAATATGTTTGCAGATGAAAGCACAGAGTAGAAGCAAAGCATTATCACTTACTACAATAATCTGAAAGATTGCACATGTGGACTTAGCAAATTAGATGCGAAAAAATTGGATTCTACTAGATGTGAAACTTGCTTGTGGCTTGCATGTTTTTATGATGTTACTGTCCTCAATCTTTGCCAGGTTTTTAAGGAATCCTCTGTCACCCTAATTATGTATTGCTAATTCATTCTTGTAATTGTTGTAGAACAACATTTTAGAGCTCTATGCATCAGATAGTCCTTAATTTATAGAATTTTGTCTCTCAAATAAGGGGCCGTTCAAAAAGTACGTACACAAAAATGGAGAAATTTTAAACCCCTCCCCCCCCTTCGTACATTACCGTACATAAGGTCTTACTCCCCCCCCTTAGAGTACGTACATTTTATTAGTCTACCCCCCCTTTTTCATAAAAATTAAAATAATTATGTTTTAAATAAAATTAAATATTTACTTAAGGAGTGTGTAGGATAAAGTCAAATTTAAATTTGGTGTATGTTTATAAAGTACGTACTTTGTATAATACCTCCCCCCCTCCCTATCGTACAAAATCGTACATAATAGCAAATCCCCTCCCCCCCCTTCGGGATGTACGTACTTTTTGAACGGCCCCTAAGAGAAACAAACGTTACATACCAGAAAGGGCAGATTCCATTCCTGAATTACTGATTATTCCATTACTGATTTCTGTGAATAATTAAGAGTTAACTGTATTGTTCAAAATATGGTAAATTTATATGTTTAATTTAGCTAGTAATATTGTATTTATTTCTGTTCCAGGCCCTTCCAACTTTAGTAAGAATGTGTCAAAAAGATGTTTCTCCCGAAGAAAGAGTCGATGGGGCTGAAACATTAGCTTATCTCACTGAAGTCGACACTGAGTTACAGAGAATCGCAAGTATTAGTGACCACCTGATACCAACACTATCAGAACTGTTGAAGTATCGGTTGCCCAATCAAAATGCGGAGAATGGGGAAGATAATACAGCTAATGACGAAACCAAAACTGATACAATAACTAGGGTAGCCGTTTATTTTATTAATTGCTTAATAAAAATATGCCTTATTTATACACATGAGAAATTTTAACTGTAATAATATTTTTTAAAAGTTGCTTTGATATGTGACCAAAAATAGTTTTAAATAAGCTGAAACTTATTTTATGAAGTTAATACTAACTTATGTAAATAAAGTCCTTCATTTCTTTTCTCTATTTTCTGAAGTTGTCAGCAGATAGCTGCACAAATTATAGGCGGGGTCATAGTTTCACATTGACATTTAGAAAGTGATGAAGCTATATGTAATATGGCAAGTATACCACAACCTTCAAAAAGGTTAATCAACACATAATAAAAGTTTTTTTAAAAAAAACTTATAGTGCTTGAAAACTTAATACAAAAACTTTATAATTTAGCTGTTTATGTATGTATATAAAATTAATTTGATAAAATAAGTTGCTAAATTTTTTTTGTAACCAGTCCTTTTTTTTTTTCTTTTATATGTTTCTCACATTGTTGAAATACTTTTATGTTGCAAGCACATATCAATAATTATTTCCCATAGTCTAAGCTAAATATGAATATAATATTCATAATTTCAGGTTGTTCAAGAAGTTAAAATGGCCCAGGAAATGAAGCAAGCCGCATTCAAAGCATTTGCATCATTAGCAGCCAATGATGAAGACATTAGAAGAAAGGTATTGAATGCTTAAATCTTTGCTGCTTCAAAGACTTTATTTATCATCAAAGTTTATTTCCTTTGTTCTGTTATTTACATTTCTATCTGAATTAGCGATAGCTCTCAGCAAATTTTATGATAATGCTGGTTTGTTTTATTTGTGTCAGTAAGTTATAATCTCTTCACTAATAATAAGGTCACAAAATTATTGAGGAACTTTGTGGTGAAAGTCCTAAATTATGGCACTTGTACTTTATTTATATATTTATTTTTTTATGAAAGCCTAATGACTAATAGTCATGCCTAGCATTTGTTTAATAATAAATTTTTTATCATGCCCCTTTTTTTTATATTCAACTTCAATTTTATGCTGCCCTCTTTCATATATTTTTAAGTGCACTTTAATGTAACAAATTCATAGAGTTTTTTTTTTTTTTAAAGAAAGACTTGTTTAATCAGAAATTCAAATTTTCAATTCCTCAATCCTTAGAATTCAGTTTAAAAATCGTGGATAACTGAATTTTATTTTGAATAATATAAACTTTTCATATGATTATTGTCTTTTAAAGATGATAGTAAAATTTATTCCTGAGATATTGTCTAAGAAAAACAAAAGCAACATTCCCTTACTTCTACATTCACTATTAATTAGTTACCCAAAGACTGTCACTGTTGGGAAAAATTTTTTTAAAAAAACTTAGTTGCATCTCTTCTGCTGGAGAATCTGTTTCACTGCTTGTTGAAAAGTTTTTAAATAGTGAACAATTCAATATTATTGTAATTTTTCCTTGGTTGTACATT
This sequence comes from Parasteatoda tepidariorum, assembly GCF_982258835.1. NCBI lineage: Eukaryota > Metazoa > Arthropoda > Arachnida > Araneae > Theridiidae > Parasteatoda > Parasteatoda tepidariorum. The sequence continues at coordinate 61,202,940 of NC_141763.1, read as the reverse complement.
AAGTATAATTTCTATCTTTTAATTATAACATTGTAATAAGATAAAGCTCTTAATAAACCAATATCATTAGCTGAAAAGGTATTGCTGATTAAGGAAGTGTAAAAAAATCTTAAATTGGTATTGAAAATCAATTAATTTTTGATAATTGCCTTCATCATAAGCATATTTGAAGAGCTTAGATAACATTTTGAGCAAAGAAATAGTACAAGGAAAAAAAAAAGGGGGGGGGGACCTGACAACCTAGTTGGGGACAATTATGTTCTCAAGTGGTAACAATATTTGATTTCTTGCAAAATAAAAAGTAACAGTATTCTTGAACAGTTTATGCATTAAATCTTTAACCTTTGTGTTATTTATTTACTTTATTTTATCTTTCTTATTTGAGAGAATTAATGCAATTTAAACTTAAGCATATTTTGAACTTTCCTTTTGTCTCCTTGACTTCAAATCACCAAAGTTTGGCTATATTTTATTACCAATTTTATTAACCAATTTAGTAACTAATTTACAAATTAAAAAATTCCCAATCATATTCTGGAATAGTCACTAAACATTAAAAATAAATTGTGGACCATACAGTGTTTAAGAAACAATTACCATGAACTTCAAAAATATTGAAATATAAATAATTTTAAAAAAAAAATTATTCGGCAACATTGTTTAAATCCAAGCCTACCATAACTATTCTTTGAGGCTGAGATATTATGTAGATAGATTGCGAATCGGAGGAATAAAAATTGTACATGAACTCACCACTTCATGTCCCTCTGTAGATAATATGTTAATTAAGTGCAAATCAGGGGACAATTGGTACACTTACATGAACTCCACATTTATTAATTTAACCAATGTCATTAACATCTAAGATTATTTTATTTTTCAAATTTTATGAAATACAGGAAAAAATATTAATGATAAAAAAATTTTACTTATTGTATTCTAAAAAAGGTTTAAATTATTCTGCTTTTTAAACTGATTTATCTAACCTCTTGTAATCTTTCACATTGTTTTATGAATTAGTAAAAAAGCAGCTTATTAATAAATGGTTACAGGTTTACATCCCATTTTAACAAATCAGATTTCCTTAATAAAGCTATATGATTTAAACTTTTACAATAACAGGGTTCCCACGGGTCAGGGAGAATACAATAGCAGGATTCCCACAGATCAGGGAGAATACAATAACAGGGTTCCCATGGGTCAGGGAGAATACAATAACAGGGTTCCCACAGGTCATGGAGAATACAATAACAGGGTTCCCAGGGGTCAGGGAGAACAGGGAAAGCCTTGAATTGTGGAATTTTATTTTAACTCCAAAAATCAAGGAATGGTCAGGGAAAGTTGCAATTTTTTTTTATAAAAACCTGGAATATTCCTATATAATACCTGGAAAATAACCAGTCTTAAAATTGTCAGTAACAGTAATCAATTAATAAGATTTGAGTTAAATAATTCTAATATCTATTACAATGAGTTGTTGTAAATATTTCAAATTTTAGTTAAACTGAAATATTCCTTTCCTCATTTAATAATATTTTTTACACCGAAAGTATAATATTTCACATTACGAATAAAGGAATCAAAGTTTTCTGATGGTCTCAATTTTCATTGAAATTTACCTGGCAAAAAGTCAGGGAAATTCTTTTTACTGAAATTGAGTGTTAACCCTGAATAAATCTGAATGCTGAATTGATTAACAATCAGTGCTTTTGTTAACTGTTTTTATAAATTTTTAGTCTTAATTGTAAATTACTAGAATCTGCTTATTTTTGAGTATAGCAGAATTTCATCTTTATTCATATTGCAAAACTGTTTTTCAGATTATTGATACTGAGAATCTCATGGAAAATGTTGTGAGCGCCTTCACAGACCCAAATCAACGTGTTCGATTAGCTGCGGTTAGATGTTTACATAGTTTATCCAGATCTGTGCAACAATTAAGAACTACTTTCCAAGATCACGCTGTATGGAGGCCATTAATGAAACTGTTTCAAACAGGCAATGATGACATTTTAACAGTTGCCTCCAGCACACTCTGCAATCTACTGCTAGAATTTTCCCCAAGCAAAGAGGTAAGTACATTTTTTTTGTTAATTTTATTTGAATAAATTTATAGATGTTATTACAGTTAAAACTATCTCAGCTAATGTATATTTCTAAATGGGATGCAATGAAAGATATGGTTTGTGTAGTATCTAAATATTTCAATTGCCAAATATATAATTACATTTATTGCAAAATTAAGAATTAAAAAATGTTAGAATGTTAGAATTAAAAAAGTTATCTGATCAAATTATAAGCAAGAAAAACTATTTTGTTAAATTTATTGATATATTTATATTTTTAAATTTTAGTGAATGTTTTTCTTTTGTATATTTTTTTCTGCAAATTATCAATATAATGTTAAAAAAACCTTTTTCAAAGCCTCTAAAAACAGTACTGATATTTTGTTTCATTTTACCTTTTTTTTTTTTTTCAAATCTTTGTTTTACTTAAATATTCTGATAAATAAAATAAAATGCCAAAATGTAAGTAATGATGCAATTATAGCATTCAAAATAATTTTCAATTAATTTCGTCATTCTAATTTGAACTGTATTCAAATTCTAATGTAAAGTTTTTTTCTAATGTTATGTTTTTATTTTAAACATGCACAAGCAACAAAGGAGTTTTTAAAGCAAAAAAATTAATACATATTCATAATGGTCTGTTTTTTTTTGGGGGGGGGGCAATTGACATCTTATTTTTAATTAATTAAAATGGTTTACTTTTTAACCTTTTGTTTTCAGGCTGGTACAATAAGTGAACCATAATGATAGACTTCACTATGCTATATATTGTAAGCAAAGGGTTAATTATAGAGGAAAATATGTAGCTTTTATTTGTTGCGAAAATATTTACTTCATTAAGCAACTTATTTTTCATCTCTGTTAGCATTTTCATGACACATAAAATATATATATATTTCTACAATATATTTTTTAAAAATATTTTTAAACTTGCTATACAGTTAATGCAACCCAACTAAGAGTTTTTTGTCCACAATCGGCACTCATTTATTAAATTCAAATATAAGTTAATGAAAAGAAAATATAAATCTTTTAACACTTGTTTATATTATCATCTTCCCACTAAAATGAAAATAATGAACATCTCTTCTTTATTAATAAGGAAAAGTGTGAATGTCCTTTTTTTTTATAAATTTAAAGTTGTCGCTGTTAAATAATTAAATTATTTATGGTTAAGTAGTGATTTGGTAAATGAAGTGAAAATTTTTAGATTTAATCATATTTTTACTTGAATGTTTTATTTAGAAATCATGTGTAACACTTCTACAGCCATTTAAAAGTTATTGTCTTTTAACAGCACCCTAGTGTCTTTTATTAGAGTTTCAGATTTGATTTTAAAATTTATTTCTTACATTGTAGCAATTGGGAAAGAAGTTTATTATTTTTATTTATATTTCTAATCCAATTTATGAAGCATTGGAAATAGGAAGGGAAAAAAATAGTTCATTAATTAAGTTAAAAACTAATAATGTGTTTTTAATTTTATCTATTCTGTATAAATATTTAATTAGAATATTGCATACATGGAAGTAGCACGAATTTCTCTTGTGTTTTATTAATTTATTTTTTTTAAATTCTATTATACAGTAGGACCTATATTTAATGAAAACTTGTGAAACTTAAAAAGTGTTTTTTTAAATCTAGCCACTCACTAAATACAAATTCAAGATTAGTACAGAAACTTTCTATGTTAAAAAAAAAAAAAAAATGTGTCTAAATAAATTTTGTTAAGAAGTGAAAACTTATTTATCTATTTAACTTTGAATGTTTTGCTGAAAATTAAATGAAAGAAATTTTTGTTTCATTTTCATTGTGCAGGATTTTATAGTGACAAAACAGCACTAGTTTGTTAAATAATATAATTTCTTTTTTCGAGTTACAATATTCAATTACTTTTTCATCTGCTTTTAACATTTCTGGGACCATATCCTCACTCGAATAAAGAGTATGAACATAACAGCACTAGTTTATATTGATAATATGCTTTTTCTTTTAACATTTATAGCTCCATATCCTCACTGAAATGAAAAGTTTGAATTTAACATCACTAGTTTATAATGATATTATAATTTCTTTTTCTTAGTTTCAATATTCATTTGCTTTGCCTTCTACCTTTATGGGACCATATCCTCATTGGAATGAAAAGAATGGTGAATGAATGATATGAAAAATTATTTTGCAATATTTATGTGGTCTTCTAAATCTAAAGGTCGTTAGATAGAATTTTAAAGGATTTTGTACTATGTGTTATTTTTTTAAATGGTTTTTCACTATTTCTGATATTATACAGGGGTGATTATATTCCGGGGGTATCCCAGAATTCCGTTTTTTTTTTTTTTTGTATTATCCTTCCGGGTCTAAAAATTAGGAGCAAGACATATGATTTTTATGGGAGTATCGCGTTTCTCAAGACCATTGGTTCCCGCTAACGAGACGCTTATGTACACATGGTTCTTTTAGTTTGGCAGATTTTTACCATTTTGAGTATTTGAAACAGCACCGGAATTCGCTAATATCACGATTACTATTCATGTGGTTTGCATATTTAGCATCAATTTTCGTTTACCTCATTTAAGTTGCACGTTGCGATTTGTATTCACATGGTTTAAAATTCGTTTGTCACGATTTTAAATATCCGACATCGCGATATTTAAAATCGCGAAACATCTGTGGTATATAAATTTATATTTTGATATCGATTTTGTGCACATAAAATTTTCAGGGTTTTTAACTTTCTTTCACAATCGCCCCTGATTATATTTTGCTTCTAAAATTATTTTCCTTGTTAAATCCAAGAATACATATTCTTGGGTTTAACAGGGTGGAAATATTCGCTACAATAGTAATCTTTTAATGCATTAATTGCTTAGTACCAAACAAAAAATGCCATTTTATGTGTTAAATTCAAACTATCTTGAAATGCAAGATCATTATATTTGGGTCCTACTGTTCATTAATTGAATTACATTAACTAAACAGAATAAACTTAATCAAAAACATTTTGTTTCTTCCACGATCATAAACTGCACACGAGAAGACACTTTATCAACCAAATTTTGTTGTACATAAATTGCACACAAAGAAATAAAACACTTTAACAACCAAATTTTGTTGTCCTCCACAAACATAAGTTCACTTAATGTATTCATTTTGTGTATTACAATATCATAAGTGGAGGCAACAGAGATGTAAGGATCTCGATAATCATTCCAGTGGTTTTCTACTCAGCCAATCCTGGAATGTGGTGCAGTGGAACTTCTGTGCGGCCTCACCCGTAGAGACGATCCTCTCTTAAGGCTCAATGGAGTGTGGGCTCTCATGAATATGGCTTTTCAAGCGGACCACAAAATCAAAGCTCAGATTCTGACGGCTCTTGGAAGTGACCATGTCTTCAACTTGTTATCTGACTCAGATGTGGACGTTTTGATGAAGACGCTAGGTTTATTGAGGAATCTACTCTCCACCAAGCCTGTAAGTAGTGTATGTATGATTCTCCTATTTTAAACATTTTACAAAGGTATAATATTGTTTTAAATATGCATGTTACTTGTATTAAATTGGTTTATTTATCAGGGAAAAACTCTAAATATGATTTTTGTCATTTTTATTTTTACTAATAATCTGATGCTGGATATTAATTATTTACTTTGCTTAAAACCTATAAAATATGTGCTTTTCATCTAATGAACGTGAAAAAAATCTAGCTGATGTTGTTCTAAAAGAAATTCTACAGATAGGTAGTTTAGTAATACATTATTTGTCAGTTTTAATGTCTTTGTTTTTGCTTAATTTGTTTTACGAGAATTTTTCAGCATCAACTTTGATCATTCTAAACAAGAAAAAATTAAAGTAAATTTTATAAATCTGAAAACAGGCAAATGTACAGTTATTACTTTGAAGTAATAACTGCACATTTGCCTGTTTTCAGATTTATGAAATTTACAAAATTATTTATTAAAAGCTATTCAGAAGAAAAATTATTCAGAATTATTTATTAAAAGGGCAGTTTTTCTGCTTTACAATTTTCAGGGGTGATTGTATCCCAGGTGTACCCCAGAATTCCAAGTTTTTTATACCATCCTTGCAGGTCTAGAAACTAAGGGCCAGACATGTGTTTTTTTTTTTTTTTCAGAATTCCACGTATCTTAGGACCATGAATTTGTAGATTTTTGTGAATCAAAACTCTTATAATCATACAATTTTAAAAAGGCGCATCTCGATTTGTATTCATGTGGTTTTAAAATCCAACTTTGCAATTGGTATTTAAATGTTTTTGAAATCCATATTGCGATTCGTATTCACAAGAATTCAAAATCCAAGATCGCTATTTGTATTCACCAGATCTAAAAATCATGCATCGCGATTCATATTTCCACTTTTCAAAAATCCAATATTGCAATTTGTATTTTAGTGTTCTTAAATCCAATATTGCGATTAATATTCACATGATTTTAAAATCCTTTATCGGGATTCTTATAAGAACTAAGTTTTTTCTTAAATTAGTTACAATAAAAGTTTATTTTATTGGTAGTTAGTTTAATTATAAATCATAGTTCTTAAAATGATATTAAATATGAATAGTATTTAAATTGATATCTTCTTATCTAGTTTTTGGCACATTAAATATTTTGTGTCACAATTACCCCTGATTTATGTGACAAAATCTGACTCTTAAAAATTATCATGCAATTTTTCTTTTAATAAAGTGAAGCTTTCATTCTTATAACTACACAGTGTTGTCAAATTTTACTTTATTATCAAAAGGCTTTTTAGGGACAATAAAAACATCAAGGAAATTTAATCTCAAATTTAAAATAGCAAGGAAGAGCTTTCTTAAGGGTATAGACCAATAATTATTATCTGATTGATACTGATTAATTTTTAATTAATTATTCAAAACAGCTAATAGTCCAGTTTTATCAGAGAAAATAATTCCTATAAAGTTTTATGCTATCTTGCATGATTTTTGAACAAAAATTTAGAAATCAGACTTCTAAAGTAAAGTTAAATAAAACGTGAATTAAATTTTTGAAAAAGTGAAATTCTGGCAGCACAGAGAAATGGGTGGCGACAGCATAAGCCCATCCGTTCTGTTGCACCAATGATGATGAGAAGGAAAATAAAAAATTGAAGAGTAGAAGAAAATTTAAATAATGGATAAACATGTAGCTTCAATCTGTAAAATTATGGTTGAACAATGATCCTGAAGAAATAAAATTTAGTCAATAGAAAGAAAAAGAAAGATTAGTTTCTTGAAATAATAAATTTTTAATTATTCAATGCATATGTGTTTGGCTTACCTGGAGGTAGTAAAATTTCGTTAAATAATAATAAAACGTAAAAATAAAAATGAGCACGAGATTCTTTTGATTTACTAGTGAATTTGCCAATTTATTAGCGAGTTTCAGAGATTTAATTTGATTTTAATATTTTGAAATTTAAAAGAAACCTGTAATCAAATTGTTTAAACTTTGTACAGTAATTTTTTTATTATATACCAACCCCTGTCACAAGTTACCCCCACAACTGGAAATTGCAGAACATAACTTACACTGCACCTATATATATTTATTTTCTGTAAAAAAAAAAAAAAAAAAAAAAAAAAAAAAAAGCATTTTTATCAGTTTTTCCGTGCTCTTATTTTTAGTCAGTTTTACGGTGGAAACTTGTGCTCTATGAGGTTAAGAAAATGGTAATAAATTAACTTGTGTTTATTATTTTGCAATACCAAAAGAATTTATGCTTATACGAAGTTTAAATACCTTATAAAGTTAACTCTTAGTCAAAATTAGTACATGGATTTTTGCATAACTGTTAATGTGAAAAAAATCCTTGTTATGAGAAATTGTAGTTGTGTATTTATAGTATATTTTATTTTAGCACATTGATCATATCATGGGACTTCATGGTAAACAAGTAATGCAGGCCATTGTACTTATACTTGAAGGTGAGCATAGTGCAGAAGTAAAGGAGCAAGCACTTTGTATTCTTGCCAATATTGCAGATGGAGATTTTGCCAAAAATTTTATCATGTCAAATGATGATGTCTTAAAGAAACTGATATCTTACTTGGTAAGTGATTTTTCGTTCAAGGCAACTTCAGAACATTTTGTAAAAAATTCAAGTATGATTGGAAAGTGGTAGTAAATTATGATTATGTAATATTTAGTAATATTTAGGCCTTTTGTGATAGAGTGTTTAGATTACATGTGAGCAAAGTAATTGTCACTATTCTCTGTTCAGCAAAAAGTAATAAGGCATCTTCAACTCAGCAAGGCAACTTCGAAACTTTTTGTAAAAAATTCAAGTATGATTGGAAAGTGGTAGTAAATTATGATTATGATGCTTCTTATTAAGTAATATTTAGGCCTTTTGTGATAGAATGTTTAAATTACATGTGAGCAAAGTAATTGTCACTATTCTCTGTTCAGCAAAAAGTAATAAGGCAACTTCGGAACTTTTTGTAAAAAATTCAAGTATGATTGGAAAGTGGTAGTAAATTATGATTATGATACTTCTTATTAATTAATATTTAGGCCTTTTGTAATAGAATGTTTAGATTACATGGGAGCAAAGTAATTGTCACTATTCTCTGTTCAGCAAAAAGTAATAAGGCAACTTCGGAACTTTTTGTAAAAAATTCAAGTATGATTGGAAAGTGGTAGTAAATTATAATTATGATACTTCTTATTAAGTAATATTTAGGCCTTTTGTGATAGAATGTTTAGATTGCATGTGAGCAAAGTAATTGTCACTATTCTCTGTTCAGGAAAAAGTAATAACGGAAGTAAACCTATAAGTTCGTGGTTTTTTGCCAACATTGTCGCCTTTTATCATTTGCTCGTTGAGTTGCCAATTCTTTTCATGTTGATTGCTAGCCAGATAAATTCTAGTGGTCATAATCTTAATACAAATCAGCCAAACCTATTGCTGATTGCCTTTGTTTACTTTCGTTATCAGTTATCTCTGAACAGAGAGCAGCATTCTGCTCCATTACAAGATCAGCAGCAAAAGTGTAATGAAAATAATTCAAGATCTACAATAAAAATCAAATTTATCAACCAAGGTGTATAATTTCTTTGAGAGTCCACCAGTTTCTTTGAGTTTTTTACCAACAAAAAAAAATTTTTTTTTTCCTTCCAAAACATTGTGCATGTATTAACTATTTAATATGTTATTTTGTGTTCATCTAATTAAAAGTGGTATTTTAATTGTTGTTTTTTTATTTAAAGGTTATAATTTATTTTTGATTCATTATAAAGTAAGATCTGTTACGAGGTTTATTTAAGTAATAAACTTATTAATGAATCAAGAGCAAAAATTTTGATGCCAAATATTTTACTTTCTATGAAAGCACTGTTTGACTTTCTACAAAGCTTTGATTAAAAACTAGCTAAATTCTTACTCTCATATTTTTCTTTGTCATATGCCTTTCATTATAATTAAAGCAATAATTCTTAACATAATTTTTTTCAGACTCATTCTAATGTCAAACTGCAAATTGCTGCCACTTTCTGTATTTCTAATTTGGTGTGGAAAGAAGAGGAAGGTAATTGTTTTGAATTATATTGTAAATATTTTTCAATTTTCTCTTTCAGGTATATAAAAATAAAATAATATCATGTAATGCAAGAAGAAAAAAAAGTATAGAAGTTGTTCAAATCTTCCATTCCTAAAGAAGCTAGATTTGTGCAATATGCCAATATCAGATATAAATATATCAGAAGAGGTCAAAAATGAAGTAGGATAATTTAAATTAGAAATAATATAGGAATATTTACTAAATCATGATTTGGCTTAAAACATTAAGAACTATGTACTTATATCAAGTTACGTGAATCTAACTTAACAAGATTAAAAGAAAGTATTTCCAATCAGCAACTACCTATTTTGATTGCTTACTTAATATCGTATTCTTATTTGTTCTTTTCTTGTTTTCAATGTAAATACATGTATTTAATTAGAAACTGCCAACACAGTTAGTAATTGAACTAAAGTGTTGAAAACATTACGATTTTCAATACTATGTCTTTCTCAATGTTTTTAAGTTTGTAATAGCAATAATTACTTAATTGTACAGTAGGGAACCGATTATCCGGAACGATCGGGACCATCGCTATTCCGGATAACTGATTTTCCCGGTTTTCTGAATCGCTACAAAAAGCCGTTTTTTTATTGTTAAACACAACTAAAAAACAAATTTTTTTTGGAAATAATCTTAAAAGGAAGAAAAAACGATGGAGCAATACACTAATGATTATTTCCAAAATGATGGTAAGGTAAACATCTTTCAAAAAAGAACGAAAAATCCTAAAATTTTATAAGGAAAAAAAATTTTTTTTTATATAATGGTGGGAAAATTTATCGAATTTCGTTCCGGTTTTTTGGTTTTCCGGTTTTCTGATTTCCGGATAACGGGTTCTGTACTGTATTATTAAAAAACTATTATTCGATTTAAATCTCATGCTACTATTTTATTATTTTTGAATAAATTTTTTTTTTTAGTTCTTGAATAAGTTTTTCTCAGCAGACTATATTTTTTTCTAATATAATTCTAATACATATTTTTTTTTCTAGGTGCTTCTGAACGCCAGTCAAAGTTAAGAGAGTTGGGAGTACAGCAAATTTTGCAATCATTGCTAGTTACTAGTGACACAACTCTATTTGACCGGTAAGTTATTTTAAATTTTATTTTAATTACTTAACTAAGGGATATTTATTGGAAAAACATGCATTCTAAATATCACACCTATGCTCCCCAAGAGGAGAATTACACCTTTTAAGTGACTCGCTACACACTTTTTCCAAAGAAATTGAAATGATATCATTGTGAGGATAAGGTTTATTTAAACCCATCCTAATTTGCATAAGGTCGATGATAACACAGTCTAACCAAAGTAAACTATAAGGTTTTTCTCTAAATTTAAAAATAAATGCAAATTTTATTCTATGACATTAAATGATTTGATTGCATTTGGTAAATCATCTCCCTGGTGCATTTACTGCACTGCGCATTTACTTAAACAGGTTTTATAAAAATAAAAATAAAAGTAAACAAATGTAAGAATTTGCTCTAATAATATCTGTAATTTGGGGCATGTGATGTTATTAATCGATCGATGGAACTCACCTTAATTTCATCTCATTTCCATTTCTCGAATTTGCAGTTATTCATTCCTTATATTATTAATGCATTTTGTTATAGTTTTTTAATTTTTTTATTTCCTAGAGTGAAAACTGCATTACAACAATTTCCATCAGGAACAGGAACCTGAATTGTACAGCTGTTTTATCTATTGTGTGCTATGATTATCATACCTGTGATTTTTTTGATTCATTAAAAAATGTTATGGTGTATATCCTTTTATTTGAGAACATTAGTCATTTGATTGTATAAAATAAAATAGAAATTTTTTTTATATATAAGTTTTTTAATCAAAATACTTTAATTGAAATATTGATCATAAGAGAACGAGACACTGAAAACGTAATAACGAATCAATTCACTCTTTTTCAATCCTCGAAAATTCTTTGTTTAACCCTTGAAAACTAAGCATTCATTACACAGACATTGAATTGGATAGGATAACCAACCTTTACAACTATTGAAAGTGGAAAGATATTTTGAGTACGTTATTTCTTGGACACACCTTCTATTACAATTTTTTGTGTAGCTCCTCAGTGATATTGCTTCTCCGTAATTTGCTCACAATATGTAAATCTGTCGTAAGTAAATTTTTAACGATTATATTTCTCCTATTAGTTTTAAGTCAAATGTTAAAGTTTTTTTTTTTTACAGAAAATAAAATAGTGTCATCAGTGTTCTTTTTATAATGACACATTTATTGAAATCTAGTTTGCTTTAAATTTTATTCTTATTTTCTTGTTCATTTGTTTAAAATGTTATTCTTACATTTTTGTATTATATTGTTTAACATTAAGATTTAGGATTTTTCAGGCAAATGCAAGGTAGACAACAAGGTTTTGGTAAAACATTAAATTAATACAATAATAATTATCATTTCTTATATTTTAAAACAGGGGTCCCAGGGGTCAGGGAAAACTCGGAATTGTCAGGAAAAATTGCTATTTTTTCAAAAGACCTGGAAAACTTACATCACACCTGGAAAATAACAAGAATTGTGAGTTACAGCAATCAATTGAGATTTAAGTTATATAATTCTAACATTTTTTACAATTATTTGTAAAACATTTTTTACATTTTAGTGAAACTTCCCTGCTTCTATCCTCATTCATTTTTTCTTTGCTCACAAAATCTAATATTTGACATTACAAATAAAAAAATCAGAGTTGTCTGATGAAAAATTGTATGCTATAGACAAAATATACCCTCTAGTCTGAATTACACCTCTTGCTGTGTTAGATGGAAGTAGAAGAGAATCAAAATTACTGCTTGGTCGTACTGATTGTGATTTTATTTGCACACTTTCTGAGTTTGGATTAGTTGATTTCATACTGTTATTATATCTGTTATAAATGTAATTTGCAGCACAATAGACTCATGCCATAACTATATCAGAAGCTGCAAAAATTGCAAACAGCATATGCCCAAAGACACTAAGTTCCAAAACTGAGAATTTGCAATGATTTTGGAAATGGGTTAGGTCCATGTTGCTTATTGTACTACAAAAATTAGTAGAAGACTTCATCTTTGTTCATTTATATTATTTTATAGAACTTTTTATTATGAATCCGACTGAAAACAAGTCACTATATAATTTTCTATTAGAACGGTATTTCAGCCTAGTGCAAATAGTTTTATAGCCCAGGGGACCCTCCCAATAATTGTTTCAAACAAGAGAGATCTCTAAAATATTAAATAAAATTATTTCAAGGCATAATGACTCTTGAATTTTGTATTTATGAATTGAAGTAAAAAATTTCTTGTTATCTGTTTTACAGATGCTGCTGTTATAGACTAACAAAAGTAATTCTATAATTTGTTTCAATACATTCAATGTTCTAAAATCTGACACTGACCAAGTCAATTGAAAAAGTAAGTTCTTAAAAATGAAACGTAAAATATTTAAATTGTTAAAGAAAGAATAATATTTCTAATGAACTTTGTTCATCAAAGTTGTGAATAACGAAATCAGTAAGTTTTTAATATTCTAGAAGAATTAAAAAAAGTTTTTTTTTTCCTATTTAAATGCCACTTTGAACCCCATATTCCCAATCCGACACTGAATAGACTTCTAACTTTTGTCAATTTTTCGAAGTTGGGATTATGCTGTAACACATTACCATTTTCATAGATTTCAAGCATTAAATTTTATCTCCTGTTTTAAATTTAATAAAAATTGGACAGTATTATGCTTAAGCTATACTAATTTGTTTGACATAATTTTAGAAAATATATAAAATGAGGCCTTTTTTTCAATTTGCTGTCTATGAGTTAAATGGTTAGTTGATGTTTAAATTTAATAATCAAAAATTAAAAACCGCTCTCTTTTTTATTATGTTTTTTTTTCTTCTATATTTTAGTATGCTAGTAATACAGTATTTTTTTAGCTCCATTTTCTTCCAGTTTCATACTGAAATTGAAAATTAATGCAAATTTTAAGCCTCTGCCTCTTGCAATAACGTTTCTTTCTCGCAACCCTGCATTTTTTTTATTAAAAAAATTTTAATAAAAGTTTTAACATCTTTGTTGAGTTAATTGCCTTTTTTCAAAAATTAAGTGCATTTTTTTTATTTAATTTGTAATCATTTCTGCTTATGAAATAATGTTGAAAATACATACATGAAAAAATAGTTTATCATATTTTTGTCAATTTCCATAATTGCCTGAGAAATTAACGCATCAATAAAAATACTGTCATAAATTTTTATTAAATAAAAATAAATTTCAAACTGAGATAAAAAGTTCTGGATAAGTATATAGCTATCAATTTTCCATTGTAAATAAATGTACGAATAAAATAAAAAAAAATACTCTTAAATTTTTTAACTTTAGAACAATTTTGACTTGAAACCTAAATACTATTTTATAACTCTTTATTATAGCATTATGCAGAAAATTATCCTTCGAAATTTGCGAAGTTTTAGGTTAATGCCGTTTCTCTGGATCATCTAATTTTTTTAATTTATACTAATATCACATTTCTAATACTGGCAACACCTATCCGTTCTGATCTTTTTTTTTTATCCTCACAAATTGCATCTAAAATCTTCCCCAAAATTTTCCTTTCCCATATCCTCAAAAGATCAATACAACACAACAGGCTTTGCCCATTAATGGTCATCCACAAAAAATAGTCTTTATATGAAAAACCTATCTAAAAAAATTGTTTTATTTTTATTTGTTTATTCCAAGTGAATATATTTCTTTCTGTTTAATACCACTTTAGTTTTAAGAAGGCTATGGGCTTTGACTTTTGTAGGGAGCTGTATCTCTTAATAAATTTGAAAGTGACTATCACCTAATGGGTTCTAAAATTAAAAGCTGAACACGATTGGACTTAGAAGTTTTTTTTTTTTTATTTCCAATGCAGCAGGCGATACAGACATTATCCTAACGCCGTACAGAGATCAAAAGAAAAGAGAAATACAGAAAGAGATGAAATATACAAAACATCAAACACAAAAATTAAATCAAGAATTTAAATTGAACAAAAGGTCTCTGGCCTCCCAGTATCGGTAGTAGATACAGTTCTTTGTGAGAACTGAACAGTTGAGGAGATGCTCAGCATTCATCGTTGGACTTAGAAGTAGATACACTAAATCATATTGCAAAGGCAGAGGTCGGAGTTAAGTTTTGTATCAAGACACCGTTTTCGAAATAAAATGTGTTTAAGTAGTCTACTGAAACGAATGATTATAATTTTTTTGCTAATTTTCTCTTAAAATAAGGATATGGAGTAAAATATTTTCCAATACTTTTAAGTTTTATTAGTTGTACAGATTGAAATTGACAACCATCCGTTGGTCCTGGACCACTAAAATTTGACTCGGGACCATGTAAAGAAATGGTAACTTGTTTTGGCTTGCGTTTTTGTCACGAAATAATATATTTAATTATGATTGTGAACATATCACATTTTCTGCATTGTAATTTTTCAGATAAATTCACTTTTCAAACTTTATTTTTTTAAAAAAAGAAATCAAATAAGGACATGTAAACGGACTTGTAATATCTTATGGTTACTGGTCCTAGGACTAGTAGCTAATTTTTTTTTTTCATTTCTCTCTCTGTCCCCGAGTTGTGATAGTCACAGGTGTCTATCACCACTTTGAATTTCTAAAAGACATAGCCTTAAAAGTTTAGTATAACAGCAACTCCTGATCTAGGAAAAAAAATGCTATGATAATACTTTGAACCGTTAATTTCCGTTATAGATTAAAAAAGCTTAAAAATATTTATCAATAGAGGATTTATAACTGCGACAGGTAAAAGTGTTATCTTTCATAATAAATAATTGTCATTCGTAATTCCTGGAATGTTTTTAGTTTCACATTCATATCAGAATATTTGAAATCTTTTTGATACGTTTATATCATATCTTTGTTTCATAACGGAAAAATTGCTTCGTTCTTAAAGTACGTGAAGATGCGAATATCTCCAAATTAGGTATGAGGCGAACTGAAAATAAGTATAATTCATTGATATGGAAAGGTTTCGGGAATTATAGTGATAAAGCACACTTTTTCCGAAAGCGACCTTTTTTATATAAAATTTTTCGTTATCGTTTCCAGATCGGCACTTTACACGCTTCTGGGATTTCCAATAGATAACAGCGCAAAAATATCTGATTGTCTTTATAGAGATACGCTCTTAAAAATATTCTCCTGAGCAATTTGAAAATGCCTCTTTGCTCCTATCCCTTCATATGTTGACTTAGGCTAAAATGATTTTACATTCTATTTAATTTACTGAATTAAATAAGCAAGAATTACTTCGGATGTTGTCTTATTATTGCTAGCTTGCGGGATAAATATTGTTTCTTACTTAAATCAAAAGTAAACTACCATGAGAAATATTACTGATCGCGGAATCTTTATGCAGGGAAGCTTGTCAAGTTGACAAGGGTTTTTATCAAGGACCGAATTCACCCGTTATGATAAAAAGGAGCAAAACATTGGTAACTTGACCACCAGTCTATCTTGTACGTTGACTACTGAAAAAGTCAAATTTGTGTAGGCGAGAAGTTAAATGCTTTTCTAGTACCTTTATAAGCTCACTGACTATTTTTTTTTTTTTTTTTAGAAATTTTTTATATGCTGTTATGTTTGGTTTTAGAATTTCACTGAATTAGTGAAATATTGAATGCTAACAAAAATATGAATGTTAGTGAAAAGTTTGTAAATTTATTAAAACGATGTTGCTTCATAATTATTAAGTTTTCTCATTGCATAAGCAGGGGTTAGACAAATTTATGGAAACACTTTTATACTGTGTAAGCAATCTTTATTTTAGCAGCAATATAATTTTTTAAAGATTTTACAAGTTAAATCTGTTGACACAATTCGCAATATTATGCTTGGAGCTTTTAGAAATGATGTCATTTACAAACATTGCATTTGCAAAATTTGGATCAACCAAAATGAGAAGAGGAAGTTTTTTTTTTAAAAAAAAAAATCTAGTTTTAATATCAGCGATTTTGAAATCGTTCTATAAACATTTATAATAGAATGTTTTTTTTTCTTTTTTAAATTACAATGGTATTAAAGAAGGAAGGGGAAAAAACTTTTCAACTTCCTACTCTCATTTTGGTCGATGAAAACTTTGAATGCACAATAAGGACATCATTTCTAAAATCGTCAAGCAAGATTTTTCAAACTGTGTCAACAGATTTGCCATGTAAAATCTGCCAAAACATTTGCTGCAATTAGAAAGAATGTTTACATCCAGTTTGTATAGAAGGGTTTCCATAATTTTGTCCAACCCTTGTAATTTCTTGCGCACTGATATTTGAAGAAACTATTCATAGTAAATATCCGGCATACATTAGCAATAAAATACGAATTTTTCAAACCAAAACAGTTTAATATTAAATTTATTAATCCATTTTTTTAATTAGCCCTTTCGCGCCGACTGTCACAAATACGTGACAGCATAAAACCGCATCAATCAGCGTAAGAAGATAAAACTGGTAATCAAAGTATTTCTTTAGCAGTTTATTTGTGGGCGGAGTTATAATTTTTTGATTTATTTAATTCACCATTACTTTGTTCAAAATAAAACTATTTAGTTATACTTTGAATTAACATTGATTATATATGTGATTAAACTAACAATAATTAAAGTAAAAGCAAAGTAAGTCTGTCAAATTAGCAACGACTACATTTAAGTTACCGTTTTTTATTTAATTACAACTTGATTCTGATTTTGTACGAATGCTTTTCTGAATCTCCCGTCCCCAAGGGGTTAGGTAGTACAATATTGCGGAAGCATTAGTCTTTCATTGTTAGCAATTGCTCTGCACAAGTAAAAAGTTTATTTTCTACAATACATATTATTTAGAAAAATATTTTTATTTGAATCTGAAGTCAACACAAAAGAATTTTCAAAGATACAGTGGTGGGTAACAGAAGGTGATAATTAATTTTTTTGTGAAAGCACATTTACACTGTACGAATCTTAAGTATAATATTTGGTTGCTCGGAAAATAATTTCGTTTCTTTTTTTTCCTTTTCGGTTAAGAAATTTAAAGATGATTTTCTTTGAATTTTATATAGTCCATTTTGGTCCAGTAACTTTTGCCACTCTTTCTGCAGTAGCATTATTCCTAAAATAAATGTTTACTCTTTATTCATAAAAAACTGATCTAGGTGTTATTTTACTTTTTTGTTTAAAGTAAAGGTATTACCGTCTATTCATTTTTGTAAAGACCTAAACTGTAGACAATCTATTTCTCGTCTCCTGTGATAATACGTATCAAAAATGAATAATTTTCTTGACGTTAAAGAAGCAAATCACGAACGTCTATTGCGACGGCAAAAATTTCTTTTCATAAAAACATGCTAAACCCATAAGTCCAGCTTTGAGTATAAAACTAAGAGTTAAAAATGATTACGAACTGTCGAATTCAACAGATTTTATCTCTGAGCGATCTCGCGAATAGCATCCATTTTGCCAGTTTGCATCAATTAATGCCTTTATTGTCTCTTCATAGGCTAAAAACATGATACCTTATGCCTAAACTGGCATAGGGGATCCTCATGCATTTTGATCGAAATTTTGTTATCCAGTTTTGGCACTGGCGTACTGTCAAAACATCATACACATCGCACCAACTAAAAACTACTGCATAGAATCAATCAAATTTTTGCAAGAGTAAGCCTTTCTATATCAGTTTTAAAAAATTTTAATGAATATACGTCTTAAATGTGAAGTTGACAGTGAAAAATGCAATAAAGTCCCGTTTAAAAAAAAAGCGAAATTACTTTCCGAACAACTCAATACAAAAGCACAGACCGTGATGGCTCAAGGGATAGAGCGTCCGCCTTCCATTGAGGCGAACTGAGTTCGAATCCCAGCGATCACTGGTCGATACGAACTCCGCACCCGGCTTGCACCGACCACATTGCTGACGTAAAATACTCTCAGCTGTAGACGGATCATGGGTTAGAGTCCCTTTGCCGTCAGACTAACCATGGGAGATTTTCGTGATTTTCCTCAACATGTAACGCAAATGCGGTTTAGTTTCATCAAAAAGTCCTCCACGAAGGTAAATTTCTCTCAATATTTGAACCAGGAGTTCCCTTGTCTTCTGGATTTGGTTCAAAATTACAAGGCTACGGAGTTGAACATTAGTAGTCGTAAACCCAAAATTGGGTCGGGTGTTCGACAGTGATTATAAAATAAAATATAAATATTTACAACACTAAAAAATATAACTTTTCTCAAAAAGCAAATTCAAAAGAAAAAATATAGCGAATACACTATATCGTAGAGCATTATAAAAATGAAGAAAATTTAACGTCTGTTAAACATACACCTTGTTTTTAAGTATCAACGCATGATAACTCGCTCCTTTTTCCTTTCTAAGAAAGCAGATTATTTATAAAAATGAGAGTCGCTCTTCGCCAAAAGCTGCATATTCTTATCTTTAATGCTACTTTTCTATCTCAATACAAAATAATGCTTTCTTCGAAATCATCAACAAAACTTACTATCGGCTTACAATCTAAAACTTCTGCGGGTATGTAATTGCATTTATCTTATTTTACTAATATATATTCTAATAATATTAGTTATATTTTTTGACCGGCGTTCAAATATTATTTTATTGTAATAAAAAGTAAAACAAATACTTTAAAATCTTCAAATGATGATAGAACAAACGCAAAAAAACGTAAATTGAGCATAAATAAAGGTACAGAAATGGATATACTATAGTTTCGATTCTAATAACGATCCTTCCTCAGTGTCAAAACGCAAATATTTCTTCATTAGTGTCTAAGCATTTTTTATGTTTAGAAAAGAGGAATGTCCTTGTTTATAGAACCAAAACTATAGTGCGTCCATTATTGTACTTTTTTGAAGTTGTTTGTTTTATTTTACTTTAAAAACTGTTTATAATGAGTGGCATGGAAATTGCAAACAATTATAAATTTTTTAAATTAGTAAAAAAATATTAAAATTAAATCTCAATAAAACTCTTTCGAATTTGTCTCAAAGTTTGGTCAAAAAATATTTTTTCTTCAGTAGTTGCTAACTGCATGTTTTACTATTTGATACTTGGTTTAATGAATTTGATATAAATCATTCCGACCATAGCTAGCCTACAAATGATTCTAACTGAAACTCGAAGGTTCGATGGAGGTTAATTAAGACTATAAATTTTCTAATGTACTTTAGAAACCCTCAGTTTTTCAGTTGACCCAAGACGCTGGTTTCCTAAGCGTTTATTATACCATTGTGGATATGAATAATCAATATTATGGTTGATACGTTATCTCAACTAAATGTTGAAAATAAAATAATTTCGCTACCACTTTTTTATTTTGTTATGAAAGGTAAATATTAAAACAGTCATCATAGAGTAGTTAAGGTCCAATCATTCGCGGAATTACTACAGCTCATTCTGATTCAATTTACTAATATAACTACTAACAATGCAAATCACTAACTGCTTATTTGTCAATAATTGTAAGTAATTAATAAATATTTATTTATAATAAATAAAAAAAAATTTTCATTGTTTATGTTATCACCTGTCTGTTCTATCTTCTCTTCCACAATATTATTTAACCCGTTCGCGCCGGGAAAAGTAAAAATACTGGTACGAAAAAGAGAAAATACTGGTAGAAGTACTATTTCAATATTAGATATTATTAGGGAGGAGTTAATTTATTCTCAACAATAACAATTCACTGTAAGGAAATTTATCACGGGCGAAGAAGCAATTCAATATAAAAATTGCATCCGTTAAAAACAATTGGTAGTTATGGATTTTTATTATTCCCGGAAAAAAACTAAAAAATGAAATTTATTTGTTACCAGTTTTTACTCCGGTGCGCCGCTCGATGAGAAAATCTAGCGTGACCCACCGGTGGGTCACCCCGGCGTGAACGTCTAACATTAAGTTTACTAATCCAAATAATTTTAATATCAATGGCCTTTGATTCAGTTTGTAATCATATAATTTACGGAGGTGGCCTTTTTGGCCAGGTACTCCGGTGCACCAATTATTAGTTTCCGCAGAGTAGTTAATTTGAGGTCGATTCCTTATATTAGTAAATTTACAGAGATGCCAACTTGCTCCGGACAGCAAATATATATTTCAAAGTTGTAGTTTATCAAATGTGATTCTTGGTTTAATAAATTCAATTTAGTAGATTTTTAACCACCACTATTTCTAAATAATTCGTGGGCTTACATAATTCACCACTCTATAATTAAACTAGTCCTGTGAAGCTCGGGGGTAATACCTCGAAGGGAGGCGAGGCAGTCTGCCACAAAACCTCTTCTCTCTCTCTCAAACTTGTTTGTTCAATCTCACTACTTCATTTTAATTTTCTCTCAGTAAAAGATACTGAACCCCAACTTTCACCTTTCAGTTGCGCTTCGGCGATTTATTATTTATTTCCACTCAGATGAATTAGTTGGAGCCCCTAGCGGGGCTGATGCTAAGATAACCAACACATATGAGTAATGAGAGAATTCAACTAGTTATGCTATACCTTTTAAAAAGTAAGCAAAAATAGTAAAATAATTGCAAAATTTACTTCTTTGTAATTATTTACCGTTTTTTTTTTTTTTTTAATTAATTAGGCGTGTCCGGAGCAGTTGGCATCTCTGAATTTAGAAAACTTCTAAATTGTATTCGAAGGGCTTCATAAAATCATTAACTGTTACTTGCAGACTCAAATTGGTTTCTGTCTCAACAAGTAATATTAATAATAAAATTTATTGTATTCGGATTATGATTCCGTACGTAGATGCTGAATTTTCAGATTTTGTTGAGAGATTTTCTTTACATACTTAAAGTTGTAACAAAATGCATTTTTTTTTTAAATTCTTGGTTTAATAAAATTAGTGCAAGTCGGTATTGATCACTGCTAGCCATAAATAATTTAAATAAAGACGCAAGTTCTGCGAGTAATTTTTAAAAATATCCAGTATTTGCAAATTTAAAATAATTCCTGCGTACAATCATAAATTTAATTGATATATCACTACAACTATAAAAAATTTCAATCGTTATTCCGTTGGACATGTACTATATTTTTAATAGTGACAAAAGCGACTTTATGAAGAAAGTGGTAGAAAAGTTATTAACAAATTGTGGGGATTTTATTGATCGGGTTTAATCAATCTTAACATGACCAATCTTTAAGTTAAAGATCAAGAATAGACTGATAAATATAGACCAGTTAAAGATCAAGTATAGACTGGTAAGTCTTAAAGATTTACAGAGATGCCAACTTGTTCCGGACAGCAAATATATATTTTAAAGTGGTAGTTTATCAATCGTGATTCTTGATTTAATAAATTCAATTTAGTAGATTTTTATCCACCACTATTTCTAAATAATTCGCAGGCTTATATTATTCACCACTTTATAAAACTTATGTCATGCCATACCTTTTAAAAAGCAAGCGAAAATAGTCATATATTTGCAAAATTTACTTTGTAGTTAATTACCGTTTTTTTAACTGCTTTGTTGCGTCCGGAGCAGTTGGCATCTCTGGACTTACCAGTCATTAACATGATTCCAGAACCCAATAAATAATTTATTATTAAAAATCACTTCTAGACATAAATAATTTAAATAACGGCGTAAGTTTTAAGATAGCCGGGATAGCCTGGTTGGTAGGGCACTGGGCCCATGTCCAAGTGTTCGTGGGTTCGATCCCTGCCAGCCGAAGTCTCCCCGTGTTGTAAATGGTGACTGATGCACGTTAAATCTGTCGTGTCTCAAAGTTCTCCATGTTTCCATAACAAATCAAAACCTCTGGGGGTACTGAATTGGGGATTGATCGTTCTCTGATTCAGGTCAAAATTACGATCTGTGGATGAATGGGTCCACCCTATAAACGGGTGTGACGTATGGGTGTGGCAGAAGTCGAATTCTTGGCCATAGATGGCGCAACTGGAAAACAAGAACAATCGCTCCCACTCTGCCTTAATGGCATACATCAACAACAACAACAGTTTTAAAAACAATTTTAAAAAATATCCAATGATAGCAAATTTGAAATAATTCCTTTTGTAATCGTTTACCCGCTGTACTTATATATTTTTAATAATGAGAAAAAGTGTCTTTTAGTCCAGTGGTCACAACATCCTGTAACGAATTGAAAAATAACAAATTGTAACTACTGAATTAGAGCGAACTCGAACCGGAGTTCGATCCCCTGAGACGGTTTGAAGCCCACGCAGTTTCAGAAGATGGGAACCAGCATGTCTGGAAGTAAAAGAGACCTGTGCACAATGCTAACCACATCGTGCCGTGGATTTTAAAGTTTTGAAGCCTTAAACTCAAGGCTCCTTTTGGCCCTCAACAAGCTGTTACGGGAACAGGATGTTTACATGTATTTTAAATAAAACTAAATATTTCAGTTTTTACACATTTTATAACCATCGTTGAACCTACCAACCAACCGATCCAATTTTTTGGGGTTTACGACAGTTAATGTTCAACTCTGTAGCTTTGTAATTTTGAATCCAATCCAGAAGAACTCCTGGATCAAGTATTGGGAGAAATTCGCCTTCGAGTTGGACCTTTTGATGGAACTAATCTGCATTTGCGTTACATGGAGAGGAGAGCCATGAAAACCTCCCATGGTTAGCCTCACGGCAAGGGGACTCTAACGCATGATCCATCTACTACGGATGATATTTTACGTCAGCACTGTGGTCGGTGCAAGCCGGATGCGGAATTCGTATCAACCCGCCATCGCTAGGATTCGAACCCAGTTTACCTCATTGGAAGGCAAACTCTCTATCCCCTGAGCCATCGCGTCTCCCACACATAGTTTAAAGCAAACTGCTATGTTTTATTTTCATTATTTCTGTTTACTCAAGAAAGGTTCTTGAATCCCTCTCATAGCTGCCACACTGCCTGCTGACCATAAAGTACTTACACTATGTTAAATAATTGACGGTGGAAGGGATAGGGGCCGCTTTGCGGCTCTGGTGCCCATCTAGCATGACAAGTTCAGTTCAGTAATAATTGTATACTTGCAATATGATAATTTTATACTTATTTATTTCTATTCCGCGTATTTAATAATTTTCATCCTATTATTCAATTCCATAATTTTTATCCTATTCCTTATAACCTTTATAATTTCAGCTAAAGTAAAGTATGGCTTCGAATGAACTAATTGCTGCTCATGATCACTTGTTAAGTAGCTCACCAGACGAATTTTCTTCATTAGACAGCGATAACGAAATATATTTTGAGCCAATGACTAAATTAACAGGTATGCAATAGTAGAAAAAAATATCACATTCGATTAATATAGTATATGCATCTCCGATTTTATATAGTAAAGAGGTGCCAACTGCTCCGGATTCGACAAAATATTTAAAAGAACGAGAACAGCAGACAGAATATTTCAGATTTTCAATTAAATTTGCCAATTTTTCAAAATGCTTAACACGGCGTAATTGTCTTAGTCCTAAGTATTTTGTTTTTTTTCTGGGCACCTGGGCCGTGAAGTGTCCTCTAAACAGTGCTAAACAGCCTAAAACAGTGCTAAAATTCCATTCGTCATGGAATTTTAGCACTGTTTTAGGTTAGGCATTGAAGTTAGCAGGCAGTGGGGTTGCGTAACTGTAACAAAGAGGCGTATCACATTAGGCTTTCAACTACTTAAGAGCATTGCGGAGCAAAAACCCTATAAATCGAACTAACTAAACTAAGAATCATTCATTGAAAAAATACCATTCGAAAATATTTACTTATCCGCTGTTGGGAGCAAGTTGACTTCTCTGATAGTATAATTGCCTACATTACCTAGCTTAATCTGCAAATTAACTGATTCTCTCCTTTAAAATGAGGAATCAAACGTTTCCAGCAATACTTCAATAACTTTTATTATAATATACTTTTTAAAATTATAAAGCAAGCCTTTATTTCTTTTAAAATTTGTTACTTAAATTTTAAAAAAAAAAAAAAGAGTCTAGAGTCAAGCTTTTTTTAAATTCATTTCTTTAAGAAAATACCAAACAGGAGAGCAAGTCAAAGGGTATTGGTCGAAGCCTCTGGACTGGAAAATAGCTTATGAGGCCGTATTTCGAGCTTAGCCTATAATTGCTAAAAATGCTGATTAAATTTTAAAGTTGTTGCCTTTTGAAACGTTTTATGAAATTTAAACTTTAATCAAGTCTTCCAACATTTTTAACGAACGGGGAAGTTACTTGCAACGTTTAGTTACATTTATGAAACCACTGAAATATTTCTACTTTATGTTTTTATCAACTTCTAAATGGTGTTTTCAGCAGATTATTTTTACGTTTTTACATTCATATCGACTTTTGATTGATGTTTTTGGCAGATTGTTCTTACGTTTTTACATTTATATCGACTTCTGATTGATGCTTTTGGCAGATTGTTTTTACGTTTTTACATTTATATCGACTTCTGATTGATGTTTTCGGCAGATTGTTTTTACGTTTTTACATTCATATCGACTTCTGATTGATGTTTTTGGCAGATTGTTTTTACGTTTTTACATTTATATCAACTTCTGATTGATGTTTTTGGCAGATTGAAAGGAGCTCTGTTTATAGACTGATTACAATTTAATTAAGATTTACTTGCAATTATGTTTCAAATGTTGAATATTTTATTTATTGTTACACACATATGTAGGTTTGTGAGCTAATTACAAAGCACGGATTAAAAACCCTTTGAATAACAGTGCATTGCTAAGTAACATTAGTAAAATCGCTCGGCTAAGGAAGCCCCGATCACAATACTTTTGCTTTCTGAAATGTATTTGAAATAGACAACAAAATTTTGCAGAATTAGGTTACTTTTTCCCACTTACAAAATAACAGTAACTTAAGTAATACAGAGATGCCAACTTACTCCGGACAGCAAATATATATTTTAAAGTGGTAGTTTATCGATTGTGATTCTTGGTTTAATAAATTAAGTTTAGTAGATTTTTATCCACTACTATTTCTAAATAATTCGTAGGCTTATATAATTCACCACTCTATAGTTCTTATGTCATGCTATACCTTTCAAAAAGCAAGCAAAATTCGTCAAATATTTGCAAAATTTACTTTATAGTTAGTTACCGATTTTTTTAAAAATTATTTTGGCGTGTCCGGAGCAGTTGGTATCACTGGATGTTTTATATAAATCCTTGCTTGGAAGTATGAAGAAGGAAATTCTTACTTCTACTTTAACGATTTCAATAATAACATCAAAACCGTATAAAATTTAGGGGGGTGGCTATATTTTATTTTGTAAGTATTTAAATGGAGTATAAATTAGAGTGTAATATGCGGGCGTCCAGTATCCCTCAAAATTATTATAGTCACATATATATTCTTTTTTATCATAAAATGTAATTTATGTTTTTAAAAAGTTAACAATTATTTTTGAGCACCACAACAATTCGATAACTCAAACACGCATACAGAATTATGCTATAGATGGAACAGGGGTCAAACCTTACATTAAAATAGTGTCAATAAAGCTGTGTCATTTTTCGTTAATTTTTGGGTGAAACGAGATTTTGTAAAAACCACGGTATGTTAA
Source organism: Parasteatoda tepidariorum (assembly GCF_982258835.1). Lineage (NCBI taxonomy): Eukaryota > Metazoa > Arthropoda > Arachnida > Araneae > Theridiidae > Parasteatoda > Parasteatoda tepidariorum. The sequence continues at coordinate 61,176,680 of NC_141763.1, read as the reverse complement.
AGATCCATTAGATTTTCAGTAAGTACTCGTTAGACGAAGAGAAAGATTTAACCTTGGATTGAGATTTTTTGCAATTCAAAACATAGACCATATGTTGCCAGTTTACATGATGAATTTATCACTCTCGTAAGTTACATTAGCTACGTGATTATTTTCTAATCTAATTAAAATCAATATTATTTCATTCACTGTAGGCAATCTTTTTAATGTCTGCACGTTAGGCATAAATTCTATTTATAGATTAGATTTAATATTCAATTCTTTTTAGAAGTTAATTTAACTGATGAAAATCATTATCAAATAAAATCATAATTTTTCAATCATAGTTTTTTTTAAATGTGAATCACTCATCCTGGTTTTAAAGAAACTCCCTCAAATGCAGATATCAGTAACTTCACAAAATAGTTTCACTTTCGCAATCAGCATAACAAGCAAATGTGCAAAGTGCATGATGATAAATTGTGTTTTATTTTCTTAATAATTTTTTTAATTTGATTTAAGTTTAAGCTAGGGAGCATTTCTGAATCTTGCAGGAGAGCACACTTAAGTCTATGTGCGCCAATGTATATTCAATGGGGAAAAAATAAAACATTTGCTACCCCTGTTTTTCATACAAAAACCAATTTTATTGCTAGGTACAAAGAGTATTTTCTAACAGTAGCCTAATACTTAAGTTTTAAAAAACCGTCATTTCCTTAATAAAAGATCATAATTAGAAATTGTCTATTATTAATATACCACGGTGCAACAGCATGTTTTGTTTTTGACAGATAAAAACTATTATGATATTATTGACCAATTAGATTTTCTCTAACTTTTTTCAGTGTCCTTAACCCATTGACGAGAATCTCAAAGAAATATCTCTCTCTTATAGTAGGTTCTGTTAATTACAATTTCTTTTTAAAAACTTAATCCTATTACACAATTTTGGATTCGTTTGAGAAATTGCATCTTAAAAACTAGTTCTGTCAATAATTCACGAAAATCGCCGAATTTGGACTATAAGTCACGAAAATTTTCGTGACCTGTAAATACCCTGTCCACTCATTAAGGTCCGGTCACAAAATGTGGTCTTCGTATGAAAAACACGTGTGTGAAGAAAATGTGGTAGTACATATTAAATGATACCAAATCGATATTTTTTCTGTTATCTACCATTTTAGCTTTAAGAAGACACCGTGCTTTGTCTCTAATCTTATTATAAATGTTTATATTTTTAATACATTATTACAGACAGTTATATTTTGTTCCCGCAAATCGTAATTATGACCTACTCGTGCTGCGACTTTTTTTTTTTTCAATATTATTCAAGAAGACTCATCTAATAAAATGAATCTTTTTCATGCGAAATGTATAAGATACACAACAACGTCGATTAATCATCGAAAAGCTTTATTATAAAACTTTATTTTATATTTAAAGTGGTAGCAAACATTTTTTTAAATTTATATTTTGGATTTATAAATTTAGTTTAAATTTACTTTAAATATGACTACATAAATAAATTAAACATATATTCTAGTGTGTTTATAAGCTCTTACATAAATAAAAAATATGGTTCTTCCTTTAATTGTGATTCAATTTTACTTTTACTACCACTTGGAGAATATCATTTTCGAAAGATCAGAAGTTGGCAATGCATACCCTGAGTGATATACCAACAACTCCGGACCCTACAAAATCTATCTATCTTATTATATAAAACGCTAATACGTACGTATGTATGTATGTATGTATCAATAAAACCGATGATATTTCTTTTCTCGCGCTGGCAACAGTTTTCATTTTTAATTGATTGGATTCGGCGCGCAAGAGCACGTAGTGAGCAACCAGATAACAATAACCAGAGTGAGAATTATCAGGTTGTTCAATTCAGATTCATGCACTAAAAACATGACAATATTTAATTTAAACTCAATTAGGAATTAATTAATTAATTGAAGTGAGAATGCTTTAAAAGGCCGCTGTTGAATTGATATTTTTCTACTGGGAGCTACCTAAACGTCTAAAAAACGTTTAAGTGTTTGTATTGAATGCATTGAATTTTTTTTATATTTCGCGTTTATTTATGCATTGAATTTTCACGCTTTAAAATGCAGAATATTAGTGAAGCAATATTTGATAATTTATTTTGCTAATATGTTTCTTATTTAGCTAATGTTTTGATTTTTTCATTATGTACAATCTAAATAGCTAATATACTTTTTTAAAAGCCAATAAGAACATTGGTAGAATTCTTCTACATAAGTACCATACTATGTCTTTGATGATAAAATACTATGTCTTTGATGATAATATATCATGTCTTTGTGCTAGAACATTGTGTTCATTGGCGAGCGAGCGCAGCTCGCCATGGTTCACGGCGTGAACCACATAGGATTGCGTAGCAATTCTCGGGGGTTGGCGAGCGTTAGCGAGCAAGGGGCGGAGCCTCCTAGTATAATATAAAAGCGGTAGAGAACTACGGACTGTAATGTGCAGATTTTCGGGTAAATTTGCCAACTTTTTTTAAAGGGAGTCGGTAGGGTATATCAATAATGTATATAATCAATATATTATCAATATATAATGTATATAATCAATAATAATGTAATATATCAATAGTGGGTAGTATCAATAATGCTAAAACTGACCTTTTTCAATGTACCTTTTCTAAAGAAACAATTTATGATATCACTTTGAATTTTTTTGGAAATGTTTGAGACTATATCAGTTGCATACTGTGATACTGCTTTAGCTTTAACAAGAGTACTTTTTGAGTGATGAAAGATTTTTGCTCAAAAATGATGAAGCTTTTTAAAAAATTAAAAGTTCTCAGTTCATAAATTTTTAACAAAAATTTCTGTCAAAGATATGTATTAAAAGTTATCACAGTGTAAACATGTATTTTTTTTTTTTTTAATGGCGGGCACTTGGGATGTAGACCCATTGGCCTCAGGAATGCCAGAACTGTTACCCTCTTCTCGTTACCCAGTGGGCACCTGTGGCGAAACCACGGAGGTGGAGCAGCGTCGCCCACGTCACACATCCACAAATCCGTTTATAGGGCGGGTCACATTCACACAATCACACACAAAGGAGAAAGAACATAGAACACAGAGAGAGAGAGAAATAAACATCCATGCCCTGAGCATGATTCGAACCCACGACCATCGGCTCCGCAGTCAGGCACGCTAACCACTCGGCCACCTGGTCGGCTATGTAAAAAAAAAATAACTGAAGCAATATCTTTTATTAGATGCTGTGAAAAGGTACGTCGGACAAGGTCAGTTTTAGCATTATTAGTATATGCCCTACCGACTCCCCCTAAGAGGGTCAACACAAAATAACTGTAAGAGAGTGGCGTTTTTTATAAGCCTTTTATTAACTGAGAAGTTGGCAAAAACTCCATGAATCGAATTTACTAATCCAAAAATAATGCATTAAAACATATCTATCGATATCGCTAGAAAATATTTATCTGCAATCCGGAGGAAATTTGCCTTTCTACATATTTGCAAAAATTATTCTTCGAAACCGTGGTAAATTTGAAAATCAAAAGCTTTATTTTCATTTTAAAATTAAAATCTTCCGGTAGAATTGGTAGCTTTGTAAATGGATTAAGCAAGGACGCTATCGCTGCGTGCTTACAATTCAATGTGAAATACATACTTGCCGACTTTTACTCTTTTCAAAAAAGTGTTTAAGCATTTTCCACACACAAGACTATTAAGGCATCTACAGCGATGCCAACTGCTACGGACACGTCAAAATAATGTTTAAAAAAAAAAAAAAACGGTGAATAACTTGAAATTAAATTTTGTAATTATTTGACTATTTTTGCTTTTTTTTTTCTTCTGAATTTTAATCTTTGCCTATGAAGATGATGCCGGGATTGTTACTCATTTAACGTTACCCAGTGGGCACCTGTGAACCAAAGTCACGGAGGCGAGCAACATTACCCACGCCACACTGTCAAAACTACTAAGTGGTGGATTATATAAGCCTACGAATTATTTAGAAATTCTTCTTCTTCTCATTGGCATGACAGCCCAAGATGGGCCTTGGCCTTCTCAACAAGCCTATGCCAAGACATTCTTCCCTTAGCCAAGGTTCTCCAGTTTATTATCTTTAAAACTTGTAGGTCCTTTTCAAGGCAGTCTAAAAATCTTAGGCTTGGTCGTCCTCTTTTTCTCGTACCTGTTGGCCTGGCACTGAAAATTTTTTTGGTTGTCTTGCTATCCTCCATTCTTATAATGTGGCCTGCCCATTTAATCCTTTGAATTTTGATAAGTTTAATGACACCAGGTTCTTTACATGCATTGTAAAGTTCCGTGTTTGATCTTCTAAACCAGGTACCGTTTTTACTTATTCCACCAAAAATGCTTCGCAGTATTCTTCTCTCAAATCTAGCTATCATATTTTCATCTCCACGGGTCATTGTCCAGGTCTCACATGCGTATGTAAGCACTGATCGCATAAGACATTTATAGAGTAACACTTTTGTTTTTCTTTTTATTAGGCTTGACTTAAGATATTTTCTTACACCATAAAAACACTTATTGGCCATTGTGATTCTCGTGTGTATTTCTTGAGTAGAGTCGCTTTTGTTGTTAATCTTAGACCCCAAATATGTGAAGCTATCAACGGCTTCGAATTTGTATGCTCCAATTTCAAACTGTGTTTCTTCATAGCCAGCTTTTGTGCAAGGCATATATTTAGTTTTATTTAGAAATAGTGGTGGATAAAAATCTACTAAGTTAAATTTTTTAAACCAAGGATCACAATTGATAAACTAACACTTTAAAATATTTATTTGCTGTCCGGGGCAAGCAGGCATCTTAGCATCTGTAAGCGTTACTCTCATACTCATACTCATATGTGATGGTTATCTTAGCATCATCCCCGCTTGGGGCTCTAACTAATTCATCTGAGTGGAAATAAATAATAAATCGCCGAAGCGCAAATGAATGGTGAAAGTTGGGGTTCAGTATCTTTTACTGAGAGAAAATTAAAATGAAGTAGTGAGATTGAACAAACAAGTTTAAGAGAGAGAAGAGGTTTTGTGGCAGACTGCCTCGCCTCCCTTCGAGGTACTACCCCCGAGCATCTGAGGTGCACAGTAGCCACATAGCCTCAGAGAAAAGGAGAAATACATAATAAATGCGCAAAATTATTTACAGCTATTTACAAAATTTACGGAACAAAACTCCGTCGGATAGGAAAAAGGCGGTTGCCGGGCTATAAGCGTTACTAGTCCTAGTCCTAGTGTTTTGATCTTATTGGGCACCTGGGCCGCGAAGCGGCCCCTATCCCATTCATCTGGAATTTTAGAACAGTTTTGGTTGAGCAATGAGGTAAGCAGGCAATGGAGTTGCTTTTATGAATGTTTCAAGCTCTTCGCTTGAATAACTAAAAAGGAATCAAAAATAAATTGAGCAGCTTGCTCTAAACTGTGTTTGTTTGATTTTGGAGTTGTTCAGAATTGTATCAGCATGAGTAAACGTTATTTTCAGAATGGTTGATGAAATTATTTGTTTTGATAGTTATGATATGAGGCGTCGGAGGTGAAATGTGCAGCTATTGGTCTGTAGTTTTTATCTTTGATATAATTTTCAAATTTAAAGATTTCATTAAAATTTGCTGTTTTACATTCTATGGCTTTATCGAAAAAATCTGCGTTTAGCTTGTATATATGCTGTGATAGAGTTGGTATTTTGAGGTCTGCATGTATATTGGTATTCCGGATGAACCATCTTGCACAGATAAGTGTTACTAAACAAAAAAAATCTCATTCAAATAGTTTTATGAATTAATCGTCGTGGTAGTTTCAAAGTTCCTTTTCTTAAAAATAAAAAAAAGAGAAAAAAATTTATATTACACGACTTAATACGCCAAAACGCTAATGTTGCTACCACTAAGAAAAGTATTTCTCAACTCCGTACAAGTTGGCAATTATGGTAAAGCCTATGAAATTGAGATTGTATGTTGGTGTTTCGTAAAAATTTAGCGAACAATTAAAAATACTATCAGAGAACTTTACTTACTTTATTTACAAAAATTGGGCACCTGGGCCACTTAGCGGCCCCTATCCCATACATCTAGAAATTTACAGAAAATTTATAGTAATAACATTTTGAATTTAGCAGTCGATGTGGTAGCTAATAGAAAAACAAGCACTTTGCTTGAGTAAATATAACATTTGAATATCTGATTCATCGAATCTAAGTTGATATATATAAATATAAACATAATTTGACATATATATACATAAGTTGACATAAATAAATAATAACATAAATTGATACATATTTCACTAATTAAATTTCTATATTTTAACTAGCACATATTTAATTGTGACATACATTGAAGTTCATTCGAATACATTGTGGTAACCATAAAAAAAATTAAGCCGTTTGCTTGTGAAATAATAAAACAATGAAATTTAATATGACAAATTGACTTAACACTAGAAATATTGATTGTAGACTTAACTTAAAAATAAAGATAAAACATGATTTGATATGTACAGTAATTGATTTTTGAAAAATGAAAGGCATAATTGATGAATATAGATAAATCATACCTTGATACATGATGAAATAACATATTTGGAGAAAATGCAGTGAATATATTTTATCAGAGAAGTATTGCTCATTAAATACAATAGAATTTTCAAAAGAATTTAACATGCAAAGTTGATATATATGTATGCATAAATTGGTTATATTATCAGAAAATAATTCTTAATGTTATTTAATTTAACTTAAGTAAAAGTCTGATGTGAAAAGTTCAGTGAATTTAACTTGAGAGTCTTGAAAATAAAAGTAGAACTCACTGGGATTGAGATGTTTCCCCGATGATCCCCTGCAGAAGACGGAGCACTTCTTCATTTTTGAGCAATTCCTGTAATTCTTTGATTAATGACACTAATCGATGAGCAAGTTTAGGCGTCGAATATGATGTTGTTCGAGGGCTCCCTCTGCTGGGACGGGTCTCGCACCCAGTATAGTTGGCTGTGTGACTTTTGTAACAATTACAGCATTTTGGAGGTGTAGTTCTGTCTTTGTTGCATTCATGTGACCTGTGGTTTTCAGCACATTTTACACACCTTGCAGGTGCATTGCAGTGGCTTTGTGTATGTCCATAATTTTGGCAGTTGTAACATTGTATAGGTCCTCGACCTCCTCGAAATCGTTTGATTTTGATCGGGATCTGCTGTATGTTGTTGACTTCGAATATTCTTTGGTGATTCGCCGTTGATGTTAGGATTATGAGAAAAAGTGGAAGGAGCCGACAGGCCTCTCCCATTCTTTTCTTAAACTGCACAATTTTAAAGGTTTCAATACTGTTTTTCTGTAATTCTGTATTGATGGCATCTGTATCAAAGTCCACAGGCAGGCCCCGGACCAAAACCTTAATATATCTGGCTTGCAGTGTTATTTCAGGTTTGCTGGGCGGATCCCGTACTTTGTCGGTATCCTCCTTAGGTTTTGTTGTCGGCAAGATAGTGACGTCATCTGTTGAATTATGTTGGCTAGAAGAAGGACAGCTGTTTGCAGATATGAGTGTAGAATTATCTTCAATTGTTTTGATTGCATTTTGCTTTTTCTTCTTCTTTTTTCTTTTCTTTGCAGGTGGTTCTGTGCTATTGTTAATATTGATGTCCGTGTCTGTTTCTGTATTCGGTGTTGTATTCAGGTTTTCATCTTTATTTTCCATGGTTATGTCTTCAGTGCTTGGATTAATTTCAGTCATTATTGATTCGAGTTGAATGGAGTTTTTATTCATCTCCTTGTTTTCTTCCGCTTGAAAGTTTTTCCTCTTCCACCTGACGTGATAAGCTGCATTTGTCAGTTTTAGGAAGTAGGAGTATTCATAGTCTCCAGAGTAACTTGATCTTATTTGAATGAGCAGTTTGCTAAGTAATTTATCTAAACCAATCAGCTCCTCTGTATCAAACTGAGTGTAAAACTCTACGAGATCGTCAATATGTTCGTGTTCAACTGGTGGAAAGTATTTTTTTGATATCCCACAGGTAGCAATGATTTCTTCTAATGACGTGGATTCTTTGCAATGCGACGGTGAATTACGAATGGAGAGTGAGACCTTTCCACCACGAGCTGTTTTATGATACGGCATGACTTGAAAAAACAAAATGGCGGGCTCAAAATCCAGACATCAAAATGGCCAGTTGTCAGTATTGTCTCTCCCGACTCAGGAACCTGACGAGATCAAAATCTGTATCACTCACCTCGTAACGTTCAGGATAATCAGCATCAATTCAGCATAACCGGCATCGCAAGGGAGAAGAGAACGTCAGTAGAGCATGATCAGCATCAGTTATCGGCAGCGTTTTCGCATGGCATCATTTCGAAAAACTCTTCCTTAAAGTGACATCACCGCATCTAATCCGTGACACATGACATTCATTATATCATGACATCACTCATGATGAGTCTTAAGCCTCGACATCGCTTACCACTATCAGAGAACCAGCAACCCTATCATTATATATGATTATAAATTATTCAAATGTAACGGTGAAATCATTTTAAACCGTATTTATTTAAAGAAGAATAAAATGTGATTCTATATAAATTTTGCCACCACATTCAATATAAAAATAAAATCTTCCGGGAAAGCTGGAAGAGTTGACGAGTATGGAAATAGCCTCAAAATTGTAAATTAAAAATATTAATTCAGAGTGCTAAAGATTAACACGTTCACGCCGGGAAAAGTGAAAATACTGGTAGAAGAACTATTTCAATATTAGATAATATTCGGGAGTAGTCAATCTATTCTCAACAATAACAATACACTGTAAGAAAATTCATCAAGGCGATGAAGCAATTCAATATAAGAATTGCATCCGTTAAAAACAATTGGTAGTTATGGATTTTTATTTTTCCCGGGAAAAAGCTAAAAAATGAAATTTATTGTTACCAGTTTTTACTCCGGTGCGCTGCCAAGATGAGACAATCTAGCGTGACCCACCGGTGGGTCACCCCGGCGTGAACGTGTTAATATGAACTTAAATAATGTTTTTACGAAAGATATTTATTCTTTCTAGTGCAGGATTTTTCTTTAATATTTAAAATCACGAAATATGTTTTAAAGAGGCTCGGGGGATAGAGCGTTCGCCTTTCAAATCTGGTTTGCACCGACCACAGTGCTGATGTGAAATATCCTCAGTGGTAGACGGATCTTGGGTTAGAGTCCCCTTGCCGTCAGGCTAACCGTGGTAGGTTCTCGTGGTCTTCTTCTCCATGCTGGTCTTCTTCTCCATACCCTCCAACTGCTACGGAATTTTCGTAGTTTCAGAAATCTTCTTTTCAGACGGTAGCAAAATTAATGTCTTAATATTTTAAAAAAATTAATTTTAGCGTAATTTGTCCACTATTACTTATAAAAGTGCAGGCCATAGGGCTAGATTTTTAAGTTCTGATAAAAGTTTTATGAGAGATCCATTTGCTTTAAAAAATTCTACTTTGGTTCGCTACCACTAGAAAGAATTATTTTCAAAATCCTCATAAGTTGGAGGGTATGTCCATGTAACGCAAATGCGGGTTAGTTCCATCAAAAAGTCCTACACGAAGGCAAATTTCTCCCAGTACTCGCTACAGGAGTTCCCTTGTTTTATGGATTGGGTTGAAAATTACAAGGCTACGGAGTTGAACATTAGTAGTCGTAAACCCAAAAATTGGGTCGGCTATTCAACGAAGGTTATAAAATGTAAAATAAAATATGTTTTAAAAAATTTGTAGTTATGTTAGCAAAACGAAGTATTTTATACAAGCACTATCAGTTTAAAATAAATATGTTCCTCCAAATCTGCATTGTTACGAAGAAATGCAAGGAAGAATACTTGCTTATATACATTTATATTTTTATTTTTCAATTTATAAAAACTAAAATAATTGCAGAAAACAATTGAGTTTAAAACATTATCACTATTTTTAAAAGGATTAATAAAGTATATCAAAAGTCAATTTCACCTCGCATATTATTCAGTACCTTGTGTTCACTATAAAATGCGGTACTCATTTGTAAGATTTATATGCAGTGATAAGAGTTTTTTTTTTATTGCAAATCTTGACTACTTCCAACTCCAATAAATATCAAACAACTTAAAAAGTCATACCACTCTTATTAAGGAAATATAAATGATACATCGTACTTAAGTTCCATTAAAAATTAGATATAAAAAAATGATACGTTACTTTTTTTTAAAACGAATTATATATTTGAGAAGCAATATATCTTCTATAATTGCTTCTATGTATTAATCACAAAAAAGACTAATAGGGATAATATAATTCATTTATCTCCTATATTCTCTATGACTTATTTCTGCGAAACATCCTACTTTATTCCCTACGTAGGTTGAAAAGTATTTCAGGAAATTAAACTAAGGAAATTGGTATTATCAGCAGAACACCATAAGCCATAAGTTCAATTTGGGGCAAAAATTAACATGGTATTTGAAGGTAAGCGTTTCAAAGTTTCTTTTTTAATTACATTAATTGTATTTAATTATATAGTGTTTTCTAGTTTTTATTAAATGTTTTGAACTCATAATAATGATGCCAATATTTAATGATAAATTTTTTACGCATTTTGATAATTAACACCTTTATTTAAATAGTAATACTTCAAATTCTTTTAAATGAATCGCTTGAAATTAATACAAAAATTCTGACTAATTAGTTTTGTGACCGAAAAAAAAGAAAAAGAAGTAGCAAATATAAATATCTTAAAAATTCTGAAAAAGTGTTATTTATTTTCAAACCCTAGTGATTAGACAGATACAATAAAATATGCTAGAAATATTAAAGCATGACAATGTGTGCCGTAACATTTTTTAAACAAATTGAATGGTAAATTATGAAAAATATAATTTTAAAATAATTGTTTTATTGATATTTCATTAAAAACTATTAAAATAACTATAATTTTTATTGAATTTCATTATAATTCAAATTATGCACATAAATGCTTCTTTTATATTTGAAATTAGAAGTATTTACAATATATTATATATTTATAGCAATTATTTATACAATTATATACTTACAATTACATTTTATATTATTACATAAGAAATTGAAGAAATAGAACGCAAATTCATTAAATATTTTACTATAAAAAGATTCTGTTGTGTTTATTATGTATACTTTCGGAAACTATTACAAATGATAAATTAAATTCATTTGTATTACCTTTCTACTTAAATTTGAAATTTAGTGAAATAAATTTGGTTTTGGAATTTGTGCGACAAAATACATTTTTTACACTCTCAAAAAATTTGTGTTTTATACTTATGTAAAATCTCACTTTTTAAATAGTTTCATATTTTTTCGAGTTCCTTTTCAATAGTTCAAACTAACATCGGCTCAAAAACGTTCAAAATTTAACAATTAATACTGCAATATATTTCAATTTAATTGATTTTCGAAATATTTATTTGAGTATTATTTTTGTTAATATAATTATTTATACTTCCCTAAATAATTTTAATAAGTTTAAATAACTTATTGATTTCTTAATTATAATTTTATTATTATAAGCAAACTTATTAAATAAACCAGTTATCTAAAAGTTAACTAATAATAATAATTATAAAAGTAAACTTTTAATTAACTGTAGTCGAGGTACTCCCAGCAAAATTGCTGAGATTTCCGTATCGTGATCTGTGGCAGTATGATCGCCAACTCATGTAAACTTCCGGGCAGAGGCCCGCGAGAAGCTAAAAAAAAAAAAAAACATCACAGAAAGGGACCAACTCGAAAGGTATAACTTTTAGCCACCCCCGGGCAAACATCTACTAGTTTTTTTTTTTTTTTTTTTTTTTTAAATTGCAAGTTTAAAATCCATTTGGCACCTTGGCGATTGTAGTTGGCGCGACATATCACGATACGGAAATATCACCGAATTGTATTTTAACATGACGCAACAGCCCCGTACAACTCAAACCCTAAGTTGATAACCCGTCTCCTTACAAAATTATTTGCACCACATTTGCCTTCCTTACTGCAACTCTTTCTTATTCTTATGTTTTAAAAGAATGTTTATTTACAGAAAATACGTTTTTGCGTCTGATTTCATTACCTAAAATACCGTATACACTAATTAATTAGCATATTTTAAGATTCACCTTATTGTTGAACCACTTAACATTGCATCATACCCTTACCACAGCGACTGCATTTACTGGGATGCTAAGAACGACGCTTTTTACAAAATAATTTACAGAGTGGTAGATAAATAATAATTAAAAATTTCCCAATTTCGGGTAATTTTGACAACATTTTAAAAATCTCACCATGAAAGAGCTGGAATAAAGGAACTTATCTACACTAGCAATACATTTTTGCAAAAAGCGTAGTAAGTTGGCAACTCTGCAATAATTAGCTATTTTTATTTATTAACTATGTGTTATAGAATGTTATAGCGAAGTTTATTTCGTATCAGATATTTTCCTGAATTTATTTTACGTAATAGTTGCAGTTTAAAATTTTTTATATTTATTTATTTTTTTATTAAATTAAATATACATTGAAATTCTGTTGAGTTTATTCTTGAAATGTGAGACCAGAGAAATTCTATAAAATAGTACTAAGTTGTGAATAAAGGGAATTTCATCCCTTGAACGACTTTTTCATTTTATTTGTTTATTTAAGAATCAGATATATGGTCCTCAGCTCCGTAATAATTAGTTAAAGCATTTTATTTTTTTTTCGATCTTTTTCTACCGGTCTTTTAATTGTTCTGGAAAGTGACTACTGCATACCCTCCAACTGCTACGGAATTTCCGTAGTTTCAGAAATCTTCTTTTCAGACGGTAGCAAAATTAATGTCTTAATATTTAAAAAAAAAAAAATTTAGCGTAACTTGTCCACTATTACTTATAAAAGTGCAGGCCATATGGCTAGATTCTTAAGTTCTGATAAAAGTGTTATGAGAGATCCATTTGCTTTAAAAATTTCTACTTTGGTATTTTCAAAATCCTCATAAGTTGGAGGGTATGCTACTGTAATATTAATGCAATATATATACGCAGGGTGACCGCAAGCAGGAAAGTGGTAGAGCAAGATAGAGAGAATTTTTTTTTTTTTTTTTTTTGCTTGTTCTTATCTGCTAAAACGGACTTTTTAATTAAGAGAAATTTAACCTCTTCAGACTAATGGTACCTATTAGGAAACCTCACCAAATACGGATACCCACACCCTTAAAAATTTAAAGAGTGGTGAGGAACTTTTCTCAAGACTGCTTAAAATTTTATATAGTGAACATCCAATTATTTTTATTAAGTTAGCTTTGACGTTTTCGCATCACGCTAAACGTAATGAAATAATCTTTTAGCATGGATGAATACCTCAAAGCCTTAATATTTTTCAAACTTTAGCTACCACTTTAGCAGTTTCCGATGCAGTGCAGCCAGTCTCGCAACACTAATTCAACAAACCACTAGAAATGTGAAACTAATTGCTTTTAAGCGTTTAGCAACCACTATTCTTTAAACAACAAAGAATTAATAAGTCTGCCACTTTCTTTTAAGACAACCGCAACTCTGCCGGAGATGCCAACTTGCTCCGGACAGTGCATAAATCCATACCTGCCAACTTTTACGCATTTGGCGTAAAATTTTATTTTTATATTTAAAGTGGTAGTAAAATGTGTGCTTTCTATAGATTCTTTGCATTTATAAAATTAATTTATAATCTTTTTGACCACCACTATTTTTTTTAAAAAATTAAGCATTTATATTAATACTAGCTGTACCCTGCGTGCGTTGCAACGCTTTCAGTTTGAATTTAAATTTTGTATTTAAGTGTGTAAATAAGATTTGTGATTATGATTTGAATAGAGAATTTTATTTAATGGTGAAAAAACCAGTGATAGTCTCAACAGTTAATTCTCTAGGATATCGTTAGTGCATTTTCAAACAGACATGTATGGTGATGCACACCGACCATGAAACATATTTTGGATGATGATCTGAAATAATTCTGGATCAATGGCGTCATGAATATTTCTGCTGATATGAGCTGACCAATTTGTCCTGGTGTGAGTTTTCCAATAAGCCAAATCATGTGGCAATTCTCTTTTTCTGCTGTTCAATAGAATGCATCAAACACCGTGTCTCTCTAAAAGCATGACTTTTCGCAATAAAACCAAGTTTAGAGCTTAATATTTGTTTTAACTCACGTGTGATAATGCATCATGAAGATCCGATGATGTTTGCCTAAGTTACTAAAGCTCTTTAATTTTAGCTCAAGCAGGATTGCATGTGAATGTAATAAATAACTCTAGCTGTCCATATGCGCACCGATACTTGTAGCAGCACCGAATGAAGTCATTTGGAAACACGAATGTACTGACCTATATTCGCCAAGAAAAGTTTCTATTGATTTGCTTGACCCGATAACAACGTTGATAATGGCTCGCTGGCGACGTTAAATCTGGTAGTTACACTTTGCCTCCAGAACAGCAAATTCCAGCTGTTTCATTCTTAAATTTGAGAGCACTACAAAACATACATAATTGATCCATTTTTCCGATGATGACGCTTGGGTGAAATACTATATTTGGTTGTCGGATCATAGTGAAATGCACTGAGATTCAAATCAGAGTATTGGCAGCGTCTGAATAGCGAAGTGCGTTCTTGATTGATTTTTATTCTTGCATCCCGTTGCTCTGATGTTTCCGACGAACGGGCTTGAGTAGTGCGTAGTTGATTTGTTAACAGTCTTCTTTCCTGTTTCTCAGACGTTTCTAAGGAACGGGCTAAAGCATTGTGTTCTCGATTAGTTTCAAGTCTTTCTTCCCGTTGCTCCGATTTTTCTGAAACACGGTTAGTTCTCTTCTTGCGTGCTTGAGATGTTGATCGATTAAGAGCGATTCGTTTAGGCGGCATATTTTTGCAAATATTTTCTTTCAAACAAAAAGAAATGTAGAAGTTGACAGTGGTCGCAAATTTGCTAATTCGAAAATTCACGTATTTATTTTAAGTAATAAAAAAGCAATAAAAATGAAATGAATTAAATAAGAAATATAATGATAAAATTTAAAACAAAAATCTATTTTTGGTAAAAATATACTTGTGGGTGCCCCTTGACGAAATTGGTAACTTATGTTTATCACCATTCCTGTTTGCGCGGAACACCGCGGTAACAGGAATGGCTGCCAAAGCATAATGATATTTTAATAATACATTGGAAAATTTCAGCAAGACATCGGCCAAAACTTTATAAAATTGCAATGAACCCAATGTAAGCAAAATTAATAAACCCAATAAAATGCATTTTGAATCGAAATAAAAATTAATGGAGTAAGCACAGAAAGAAAAGGAAAAAAAAACATCTCACTTATTCATTAAGCTTGAATTTCCTCAGTTTTAGGTGCACAGAATTCTCTAATAGCAGTTAGATACTGTCTAAATTTATCATGAATAGAATCTGTGTTCCTCCATCGCCACATAAATTCGGCGAAATACGAATTGAAAATGGCGTCTGTGGTATCGGAATGGCGGTGACATTTTTTTCTGAAGTCCTTTTTTTATGACTGCCCACATACCTTCGATCCTATTGATCAGAAGCAAAAGTAACCTAACCAGCCGGTATCCAACATAGAACTAACGGACTTCTGAAATTACATATACCGTTGAACATTTAAAAATAACGCTGAAATTTAAACGAATCAGAATCACGATTGGGATTAAACATCGGCCAGCTTGGAGATCAACCGCTATCACAACTTGGTGAGAATCAAGGGACACCCTAAAATATAGTCTACTCCTATTTTTTAAATGAAATAATTAAAATGAATGTGAATTCGCAAACTTTGTAATAATAAACAATCTAATAGTTTTCAAATGACAACTGCCAGCAATGAAAATTGCATACTAAATTGAGCTAAAATTGCATACTAAATATAAATAATTATTAAAAGCGTGCAAGATGAATAAAATTTGCTTTTGCCTTGATTTTTATTAAACAGTTTTCACAATACTAAATCCGTGATACGACCAATAATTACGAAACTTATTCTCGTTGATTTTACGTGCTTGTGCTCACCTGAAATAAAGAACCGAATTATGATTAAATATTAAAGTATATATGTAATTTACTTTTCTAAAAGAATAGAGCTATAAGATAGAAAATATCACTGTTGTTATCTTCAAGATATTTGAAAACTGATTCGTGTACAGCAAAATTTAAAACAATGGCTAACTTTTAACCAATCAGAAAATTCCATTTCGATTTTCGCTGATACCGCTGGAACGGTTTGTGGCAGAATGTTCCATTGTGAATCTAAACCATTCTCGAATCCTTCTGAAGGTACACAGAATATTTCATTTAAATCAGTCCAGCCGTTTAGGAGGAGTTCAGTGACATACACACGAACAGACGAAATATATATATAAAGATGTAATACTGTTATAGTTGCCTGCTTAAGCTTCCTTAAAATACAACGCATGTTTCTGCCTAAAATTGTTATTAAAATTTCATTTCCTACCACTGGGGTAAATCATCCTCGAAAGGATTAAAAGTTGGCAGGTATGTAAATATCATACCTGCCAACTTTTACGCATTTGGGTAAAATTTTATTTCTATATTTAAAGTGGTAGGAAAATGTATGCTTTCTATATATTCCTTGCATTTATAAACTTCATTTATTATCTTTTTGACCACCACTATTTTTGAAAAAACTAAGCATATATATATATTAATATGTAATCAGAGATGCCAACTGCTCCGGACGCGCCAAAATAATTAAAAAAAACGGTAAATAACTACAAAGTAAATTTTGCAAATATTTGACTATTTTTGCTTGCTTTTTAAAAGGTTAAGCGTAACATGAATACTGAAAAGTGATAAATTATATAAGATTTTGAATTATTTAGAAATAGTGGTGGATAAAAATCTAGTAAATTGAATTCATTAAACCAAGATTCACAATTGATAAACTACCACTTTAAAATATATATTTTCTGTCCGGAGCAAGTTGGCATCTCTGTGTAATACTTGAATAGTTGTTCACAGTAGCCTTTTCAAAACACAGCGTATTTTTCTGCCTAAAATTGTAATTTAAATTTCATTTTACTACCTGTGGGGAAAATCATACTCGAAAGGACTAAAAGTTGACTGCAACTAAGTGACTTAGTTGCAGTCAAGCCGTGTTGAACGTTTTAAAATGTCGGTAAAATTAACTGAAATCTACAAATTCTAGTTTGTAATTACGTTTTCTGTGATAACTGGATTGATTTTGGTGATATTTCTGTATTTACCCGGAGTAGTTGCTGTGATAACGGAACTCTTATTCTAACTTTTCTTGAAGCTTCGCTCCCGATTTTCATCATTTCCTAGAGATGAATATGATAAAACCCCATCCTGGGGGATAATGCATAGATAAATACTTCACACAGGCATAGAATGTTTGTCTAAGGTTGCAGTTATTAATATCACACCTGAATAAAATTTTTAATTAAAATTTGCTATTCCATAAAGGGTTAAAAAAATTTGCTTGGTCGAAATATATCAGTCCTGAACTATATAATATTTAGTTTTTAAAACCGACTGACTGAAATGCTCAGGTGGAATTAAAACCATCAAAATTTTCAGTAGCTTCGTGCAACACTTACCACCACTTTTTAAAATTTTTCCAGTTGTGGCCACCCTAAATATTACATAGCTGCCAACTCTTCCGGTTTCCCCGGAAGATTTTAATTTCGTATTTAAAGTGGTGCCGAAACTCATGTCATGTCATTAGACTTTTTGAATTATAATAATTAATAATGATTATAAATGAGTTTGACCATCACTACATATAAATAATTACGACGAATATACAAAAGCATACTAATCTTTATGATAGCACATTTTAACAGAGCCAAAAAAAACTTTTTTTTTAGTAAGATTGTTTTTCGGTGATTGTTTTTCTACCACTTGAAAAATCCATTCTCAGAAAGAGTAAAAGTTGGCAGGTATGATATTAGATCTTAATGTTCTATAAATAAAAATTATAGTTTTGTATCAAAAGTAAACAAATAAGTCGCTTTAATTAACATAAGAATGTTTTAATCAGTTTTACGTAATTTTTAATTTCATATGGAAGATTTGATTCAGTAATAGCGGATGTAATTGAGACAAATCACTCCGGTTAAAATTGCCAGTCTAATCTGAATTGGCACTTAGTTAAATAAGTTTCACTTTCGATTTCAACTCACGTGACGATAAACTTCATTTTCTCATAACGGGCCCCATTTGAAAATTACGTAAGCACTTAAGAGTTAGGTTTGGAGTAGAAACTGATTTATATTATTTTTACATTAATCATTATTTTGGTTAGCTCAAATTAAAATGACTTAACTCACGAACATACCGTTTTGGATAATACTTCCCATATTATTGTATTCGATGTTAACTGCTGTCGATAATGATCGTAGTATTACCATATTCAATAATTCTATTAATTGATAAGACTCTCGATATTATTCAAATCGATATTTACAGTTATTGAAAATAATCGCGATATTATAATTGTCGATAATTATCATAAGTTTGAAATTTATCATAACACATTGCAATCACAATATACTGAAATATAAAATATCGCTTTCACGATGTTTAAATAATATCGATATTTCACAATACATCGCTCAGTTGTAATCCTCTTAATGATATTCAGAAAAAAGATGGATTTATGTTAAGAAGTTTCTCAAGGAAATAAATTTAGAAGATTTGATATATCTTTTGTGGTTTTAGGGTTACTCCTTTTTTGTGGTTATTAGCTATTACGCGGATTCAAGTTTCACTTGCTTTTGATTGGCAGCTTTGTGCATAGCAACCAATCAAATTTTATTCACCCAGATTTTTTAACGCGGTAGCCAAACAACAATTTAAAATAAGTTTAATTTTGCCTGCATGTTGCACAATTAATACGTTAATGTTGTTTGTACGTATAAAGGTGCAAAAAAACATTCCAAAAGCTAACTAATTGAATATTAAATCATAAAGTTTACTATTACTCTAAATAATTGAATAAAAGTGTTTTTATAAATTAGAACAAGTTCGAATTATTGCAAATAGCACAAGAAAAAATATGGCAGCAAATGGTGAGTTAGTTTTATTTATTAAAAAATGATTTTAACCCATTCTTGCCTAGTCTCTTTTTTAAATTTTGCCGCAGAATTTTTATTGAACATATTTTTCATTATTTTGTATTGATCTAAGTCTATATAAGTGAAAAAATATAATATGCAGCTTTTTAATAATTTATGGTTAAGAAATAAAGCGTGTCTTTTTCTGCTCTAAACATTAAAATTTTCTAAACCCGACTACATCACTTCCGAACAATAATTTTTCAAGTTCACATTTTTTTGCAGTTATTTAGATCTAAGAAAAAGTTATTTATCATTGAAATTTCATTAATTTATGAAATAAATTATTGATAAATTTTTGGATATGAATAAAAAAACAAAACAAATTCAAACGACTCTTTTTTGGATTTTAGTGTAAATATTATTCCGATAATCTAAAAGTTTTTTTTTTGTAACTATTAGAATGTTTTTTTTATAGTTAAAAAATTCTAAAATATATTTTTGTTGTAATTAGAACGTCAGAAAAAAACATATAAAAGGCCATCGGCATCCCATCTGCGCCAAAGGGTTAAAAAGAACCGTTTTTTTTTTTTTTAAATGTTTTATTGTTTTGATTTCTTTTGCAAGAAACAAGATCGATCCAATACAAATATAATTATAACTGGATCTAAACTCAAAGTATAGTGCTTTTTTTTTCACTTAAAAAAAAAAAAAAAAAAAAAAAAAAAAACAGAATAGATAAATCTACTTGTTTTCGCTCAAATATATTTTTCATACGTAGATTATTGTTTCGGCATTACATTTATGAGTAAAATGTAAGTTAAAACTATTGAGCCGTTCTAAAATAAATTAATCACTTTAATTGGTATTTTAAAAAAAAAGTTCTACTTTTCTTACTGTTTACACTGGTGTCTACCA
This sequence comes from Parasteatoda tepidariorum, assembly GCF_982258835.1. Taxonomy (NCBI): domain Eukaryota; kingdom Metazoa; phylum Arthropoda; class Arachnida; order Araneae; family Theridiidae; genus Parasteatoda; species Parasteatoda tepidariorum. The sequence goes on along the minus strand of NC_141763.1, from coordinate 61,156,678 downwards.
ATCATGTAACGCAAACGATCGCATTTCTTAAAATTTCCTTAAATTACTAAGGGATGATAAACAATTATTTTGTGCAGTTTCAGGCTATTGAATTTTGAATATGTCAGCTATGAATCTCGCAGATGATAGTGATTTTGAGGAGGCCCATACTGGGCCATTCGATAGTTACACTTCAGTTGAAAGTGATAATGAACAATTTTTCTCATCTCTACCACCTGCCCCAGGTAGGAAAATTTTAAAAGATATTTTTCTAGGTTATTTTTGGGGTTTAGCAAATTTTGGATGGAAATAAAATGTTGATAAAAAAAAGCCATAATTTTAAAAAAAAATTTCATAATAATCATACCTCTATTTATAATTCAGTTCATGACATCCTCAAATTAGCTAGCGTCTGCTGCCGCTAAAAATTATTGCTCATAATTTACTCAAATAAGTTGCAAAATTTTATGCGAAAATAATTTTTTTAATATTTAAAGTGGTAGTGAAAGAATAACGTAAGTTCAAAAATGTTTTTTTTTTTCTTTTTTCGATAACACTTATTATTTATGCATTATCAGATATTTATGTATTCATTTATAATTATTTTAAAAATTATTCTTTAGGTATTTATTATGCACTAATTCAAATACTGTAATGATTAAAACCTTTTTAAACTATATTAATTATGAAAAAAAAATACAATAAATTGCACATTTTGTTCACTCCAGAAAAAAATCCTTACTTAAAAGAAAAGTTAGTAGCTATGTTGGAAATTATTCATTTTTTTAAATTATTAATCCCTTACTCAACAATAAATTAATTTTTTAGGATGAACAAGAAACTAAGTTCCCTAAATTTGAACAAAAATTTTGAAACGAGCAAAAGGATAATCTGAAACCTAGAATGTAAACTTAACAAACTGCTTTCAAAAGTGATTTTGAAAAGAACAAAACTCTATTAATACTTTTTGTAATTCTTTCATTTTATTACGAATTTTTTCCAAAAAATATAACTAATTTGCTTAAAGTATTATTATTAGAAATTAAAAAAAGATTAAAACCATAGCATCCGTATTAATAACACAAGTTAGTAAAATTAAGGAATAAAAACTGTGTATTAGTAATCAAAAACGACCTCAAATAAGCTTAATTTCTCCAAGTTTTATTACGTAATAGACCACAAAATTGCACCAATTCTTTCACATCCCACTATAGTAAAATAAATTATGTCTTTCAAAGCTACTATTCAGTGTGCGTGAGTGGGCGCCTCTTATAACTGAAAGCCTCCACACTGTTTTTTATATGTAGTTTGATCTGACCACTAAGAATGTAAAGCAGTTAACAATAGAGCCACTAATTTGAAAATCTAGTGAAATTAAGAAAGTGGTAGCAAATATATGTCTAAAATTTTGTTTAATTTTTGAATATCATTGTTTTGTCTCATTTACCTGTCAACCGCTACAGATTCAATTCTGAAATATACGTGATATAATTCACTCAATTACTTTAAAAATAAAATTTGGACTCGTGCGCACAACTGGTTCATTTTTTTCAAATAGTCTGCGCAGACTACTTATAAAATACAGGCTTTTTAATATAGGAGGTGATGGTATGAGTCATATATGATCAAACAGGTTACAACAGTTAAACGAAAAAAATTTGTCCTATCAACGAAACATTTTTCCTCAAACTGGCATGAAATAGTAACAGGTGTTGAGAGAAGAAAAAAATATCTTCATCATATTTTTTTAAAGAATAATAATATTGACTTCAAAGCAGCTCTGAAAAAAAAAGGAATATTACGGGAAAATATAATATCATTCAGACACATGCACTTCACTTTTCAACTTCAGAGAATAAGTTTCACTTTCACTTTCAACTACCTTCGAATCCGCTAATTCGTTTGAAAAAGAAAACAAATTTTAGTATCGTCTGATAAGCGTGGCGATAAAACAATTTCGTCGCCAAGTCAAAGAAATGTATAAAACCTTTCGACTTAACTACGGCATTTATCTCTTCTTGGTAGTAAAAAGCGCTGTAGATCAGTTCCTGTGAAACTTTTTATCATTAATTAGTCCCTACAAATTTGCGGTTTGTCTGATTAGTTAGTCACGTGAATCACATGATTCTGCTAGTTGGAGTTGAAGGATAGGTTTTTATACGTCTAGGTTTTTATACGTAGGTTTTTATACGTTATAGGTTTTTATACGATAGGTTTTTATACAGTTGGCGGAACTCAATTGTTAAATAATGGCAAGCGCTCAAAAGCCAGGTAAATTTTTTTCTTCATCTTTTATTAAATTTATGTTTTGACCGGTATCTTTTTAAACTATTAAGGCAACTATTTTTAATTAGCTGCTTTTATGAGAAACTTCATTAATTAAAATCAATGGAAATATTAAAAAAAATTCTATATATTAAATTAACCTTTGTTATTGAAACTAATGAGTTATTTTTTGTGTTTAATATTATAATAATAATTATTGTATACTTGATAATAGAAAGATTTAATTAGCTTCAAAAATTATGGGAAAGGTAAAAAACATTTAATATCGCCTCTAAGATGGTTAAACAAATTTTATTGTTTTATCGCACTTATTGTTGCTATGTATGCAATTAATGTAATTGTAATTACTCATGTAATTACTTGCTGGGTATAATGCCTCCTGTTTGATGGTTAAGCAAATTTTATTGTTTTTATTTTACTTATTGTTGCCATGTTTGCAATTAATTTAATTGTAATTACTTATTATTATAATTAATATTGCTATAAAATATTATAATTGCTATAATTTTAATTAATAATTAAATTTGGGTTAATAATTTTTTTAAGCAAATGATGTTTTGGGATTATTAATTTCAATTATTTATTGTACTCAACCAAGTAAATAAACGAATGTAAGGACAAAATATTTATATTACAACTAATTATTGTGAAACAAAGAAAGCCCTGGCATTCCAATACGAAACTAAGTGGTAGTTGATCAAAGTTTAAAGCTTTCAATTTATTTTTAAAAATTCGCTCTCGTTGTTTTAGGTCTGCATAAATATTGTTACCATTTTTCTACTTGTTTTGGAGAACTTTTTAATGGAAATAGACGAATGAAACAGCGGGAAATTCCCGTAGACCTTTTTCTATTAAAAGCAGTTTTAGTGGATTTACGTTAGTGATTTATTCAGCTGTAGTGACAAGTTGCTCCAACTTTTATGAAATCTTACCTACCACTTTAAATTTTAATCTATAATAGCTGTGATAAATTCTTTTTCCAAAAAAAGATGCTTGCATGCTACATGTTAAAACTTAAAAGTTACATAAATGAATTTTTTTTTTATGTTGGATATTTACTTACTTACTTTATTAATCCAAAATTGGGTGCCTGGGAATGTTGGATATTTGATCAATGGTAAATATACTAATATAAAAACTTCATAATTCAGAGTGGTACTTGAATAGAATTCTTTTACTTGATTTCTTTATTTTTGTATAAAACTGCGGAAATAACTTTTTTTGTTAATCACTATTTATTGAATTTTTAAAAATGATGTTAAATCATTGTTTAGTGTTAGAAACAACGGAAAGCATTAATTTATACTAAACATATATATGCAATATATATGTTTAGTATAAATTAATACTTATTATGGCTATCAATGCAAAATAATTATGATTCGAATTATTATTTTGCACTGAAAAGGTTTTATTTGAAAATTTGATATGTTATTTGATGTTATGTTTTACATGCGGGAAAGTTTAAAAAATTTCCATCTACATTAATGACTTGAACACTAGGAAAAACCGATCTGATACTTCGATTGAGAAACTTGATAGTCGTGAGTTTATTTATTTTGTTAATTCGTTCATATTGCGAAAGCGTGATTTTTTTTTTGGTGAAGTAAAAAGTAATGGTTTAATTTTTCTAGAGTTGCCTATCATTTCAGTTTTAAAATGAAGTCGCTCCGTTTCGTTTTTGTTTCTAATGTTATATGCCAGCAAGCCTGCTTGGTAAAAAACCAAGCGAATTTTTAACCAGAGGGTGCATTTATTGTTTTTTATTGGCACCGTCTATGGCCAAGAATATGATTTTATCCACACACACGTCACAGCCCGTTTATAGGATGGACCCATTCATACGTACATTCATCCATCCAAATCTTGAAAACTTCCTTGAGAAACGTCCGTGAGGAATTAAAAAAAAAGAAAGTATTACAGAAAGGTATAACTCGTAGCCACCACCAAGCTAGCATAACATGTAATTTTTTTTTTAATGCAAATTTAAAATCTATTTAGCACTTGGCGATTATAGTTGGTGCGGCAGATCAGGCTACAGAATTATTTCCGAACGAATCAATCTCCACTTCAGTAGCCCAGAGATCTGATTTATCTCATTTCCAGGGGTCTGTTTAGAAGAAATTTGGGTCCGTTAACGGATCTTTCACAATATATCTTTTCATAAAAACGGATCCTTCACAAAATATTTTAACTTCAAAACGGACCCTTCACAAAATATTTTAACTTAAAAACGGACCCTTCACAAAATATTTTAACTTAAAAACGGACCCTTCATAAAATGATTTTTCTTTCAATCGGACCCTTCACAAATTTGTTTATCTTCATTATTATTTTGTTAGTCGAATCTTTCCAGGGCAGGAATCAAAAAAGATGGATGTAAATGAATTAAGTTTTGTCTTCGGCAGACGATTCTTCCATTATTCGTCCGAAATGAATATTCTGCGTTCAGCAGTATAGGCTAAATACCAAATATCTGTATGTTGCACCTCTAATTTAGAAGCAGCAATTGTTGTTTATTTTTGAAAATTTAATTTTTTTAATTATAATTTTACAGTGGTGAGCATAATCTTGTACGTATTTACAATTTAAAAACTCCTTGAAAAAGTTTTTTTTTTTTTTTTTTTGCAATAACGGACCCTATTTGCACAAATTCATAAAAGCGGACCCTGGTTGAAAGAATGTGAGTAATTTTTTCACAATTTCACGAAAAACGGGCCTTTCACGAAATGTCTGGACAGAGCCCTGCATTTCTAAAAGCTTCAAGCATGATTTTTCAAATTGTACCTACAGTTTCGCCATGAAAAATCTTCCCAAACATTTGCTGCATGTTTGCATGCAGTTAGCATTAAAGTATTTCCACATTTTTGTTCAACCCCTGTATTTAGTTATATCACATTTTTCTCTATAAAATTTTTTTGTGGAACTAGTGGGCTGCGCCCCCTGCTCGCTAACGCTGGCCAACCCCCGAAAATTGCTACGCAATCTTATATGGTTCGCTCGCTACTAACTTAGATAAATTGCAAATGCACAAAATTCTAAGAATTCAAAACAATCATTCAAATCCATATAACAACTTTTTTTTAAAAAAATTACATCTTTTTAGTAAATACTATATCATTAAAATAAATTTGATTCAAATAAAGACTCCTTGACTGAGACTCATTTTTCAATGAATAACTAATAACAATAATAAAACAAATAAATTCGTGATCTAAATCAAAAATCGTCAAATAAATTCGTGGAAAAAAGCGCTTTCGACAAAATGCTAAAATAGAGATCTATCGACAAAGACTATTCACTTCTGCTTAGCTTAATAATATGAGATTGCCACAGCTTAATTGTTATTTCAGTTTCCGTTTCTAAAAGTGCTATATGTTGAGCCACTTCAGCTAGATTTGGCATGTGACATTTTTAGCGGCAATCATTGGTCGATTTTCTAGCGTTGCCATTCGGGGAGTTGTAATGAGGCTTTTTTTTGTCGCCGTGTAAGAGAAATATATATATAGATATTTTCTTTCAATATATTTTTTTTTAATGCTGATTTAGGGGATATGCATGTTGTTTGTACCCTTATTTAAATTTTTTATTTGAACTTATTTATCATATGCTTGAGATTTGATCAAAAGTATGTATTTTTATAATTATAATATAATACTCCATTAAAGCTTTTTGTAAAAAAGTTTTTTTTAATATTTTATTTGGATCAAAATGTACAATAATAATTTATTGTTATATTATTTTAAAAAATTATACAAATGATAATTTTTCTAATTGAAAAAAATAAATAAAATGCTAGTCTTTTTTATTGCATGTTTTCAATTTTGTTTAATTTTTAGAAATAGTATTTTCAAGTAAGAATAATAACGTAATATTTAAGTGTTACAAGCACTTAAATATTACGTTACTAGTAAGCAGTGTATTATATAATTGATTTTTCATTTTATTAAAAATCACCTTTCTAATTAATTAATTCTTTCTTAAATTCTTTCTGGGTTAATTTACATCCGTAATTTTTAAAGCATTTTAAAATTAAATTTTATACTCTGATGAATTAGTTAGCTTTAAGTTTGCCTATATTTTAACATAAAGGGAAAATACCCTTAATTAAGAAATTTATTTGACCTTGGCAGCATGCCAAGAAAAGACATGTAAAAATTAACATTTATCCCGAATAAATCGTTTGCAATTTAGTGAATCAACTTTAAAATGTATTCATTTTTCTTTTGAAATTAAACCATGAAATATTTTCAATATAAGTTTTGAAGAAAAAATTCAAATTAATAAACAAAACAGTATAATGATGGTTTAAGAAGATTATTGCTGTCAGTATGAATCATAGGTTTAAGAAGATTATTGCTGTCAGTATGAATCATATGATGAAACTGCTAAGCTTATGTTATCGAATACTTTGCAATAGATCAGCGCACAATTCAAAGCTTCTTCTTCAACCAAAGGGGTCGCCCACAAATTGTGTTACTTACACTTATTAAATATAGACTTTTTCATTCACTTTTACTTCATCCCCCTCCGTAATTTTCCAAGAGATATTTTTGCAAAAATATTATTTATTTTAGAAAAATGTATGAGATTTTACCCTTTGTTGAATAGAAAATTTTAATCGTAAAATTAGTCAAGAAATCCGTAAGAATTGTGGCCAATGAATGTACGCAAAATGCCTGGTTAAATCAGAAGAAGTTGTGCATCAATAGCACTTAGTCGTATAAACTCGGAATTTGTAGAAAATTAGAATTGACAAAAAAAAAGTAGTAGCAAAAATATTTTATGGATAGATTTTAAGGGGGGGGGGACTTTCTAAGTTAACTATGATAAATATTAAAATTAGTTTGATATCATAGAACGTTAGAAATATTTAATATCACAGCTTGTTGCAATTAATTTGAACATTTGTGTGTAAACGCCTGTGAATGGGCTTATAATGTAATTGTTAAAAATTAGTATCGTATACATTTACTAGCAAAATAATAAGACTTCAGAATTCTATGTAAACAATCTTTCCTTTAGCAGTAAATGTTTTGAAAGATTTTACAGGGAAAAATTTGAAAGATCATGCTTCAAGCTTTTAGAAATGGTGTCTTTTTTAACCATGCAAAATTTGCTTCGAATTAAATGAACGTAAAAAGTTACAAGCATCTTTCCCCTTTTTAATATCATTATAATTCGAATCTTATATAAATTTTTTATAGAATGATTTTAAAATTGCTGGGACTATTAAAAACCGAAAGAAGTTATTAACTTGCTCCCTTATTTTGGTCGATCCGAATTTTGCTGGGGTAAAAATAACACTATTTCTAAATGCTACAAGCATGATTTTTAAGAGTGTGCCAACAATTTTGCCGTGTAAAAATTTCCAAAATATTTGCTGCTCAAAGAAAGATTGTTTACATAGAAGTAATATAGAATTAATAGAGTTAATATAGAATTGATTAGAGTTAATATAGAATTGATCGCATTTTTTTTTGTCCTGTACCTGTACGTTGGCCTATGGTAAAGTTGAGAATTAAGAGGCAAGTTAATTTCAATGATTAACAATTAAAACAAATTAATTAAACAATTTTAATTATAACAAATTGACAATTAAATTTGCAGACGGCACAGCATGTCTTCTGACATCTGCTATTCGAGTACGAAAAAAAAAAATTCTATCGATATTTAATTTTTTAAATTTCTGGTATTGGGTTATTAAACGGTAATTTTCCCTTGTGGTTTAACTGGCGCCGCTGCTGGTACGCGTTCAAGTTCATCAACCAGGAAATCAATTCAAAAAAGAAAGTAATCGACAAAATAAAATCAGTTTTCGCAGCGTTCTGTTAAAAATAAAATGTTGGTAGGAGGAGTATAATATTTTTGATGATTTTAGCTACTACGGCAAATTAAAAGATAAGTAATAATAATCAGTTGACAATGTCGTTATTTTTAAATTAAAATGAGGTCTAACAGTTCTATATTCATAGCTGCAAACTCTTCCGATTTTGTCAGAAGATTTTATTTTTATATTTAAAGTGGTAGCAAAATTCATGTTATTCTATTAAATTTTTTGAATTTTAATAATAGTTATAAATGAGTTTGACCACCACTACATATAAGTATCTACAACAAATTTATAAAAAGCACAATATTCTTTACGAAAGAGAATTTCAATCTTTTCAAAATATAAATATACTTTTGAGTAAGATTGTTTTTCGGTAATTGCTTTACTACCAACTTGGAAAAGTTCATTGTTTCATTAACCCTTTTGCGCCGACTATCTCAAATACGTGCCAGCATAAAGACGTATCAATCAGGTTAAAAAGATAAAACTGGTAATCAAAGTAATTCTTTAGCAGTTTACTTGTGGGCGGAGTTATAATTGTTTGATTTATTTAATTCAACATTACTTTGTTCAAAATAAAACTATTCAGTTGTACTTTGATCTAACATTTATTATATATATATATATATATATATATATATATATATATATATATATATATATATATATATGATTAAACTAACAATAATTAAAGTAAAAGCAAGGCTAGTCTGTCAAATTAGCAACGACTACATTTAAGTTACCGTTTTTTATTTAATTACAACTTGATTCTGATTTTGTACGAATGCTTTTCTGAATCACCCGTCCCCAAGGGGTTAATCAGATACAGTCTACTGAAATCACTGATCGCTTGTCACGACCTGGACAAAACAAAAAGCCCCCGCTAAATTTTTTCAAAGACTACTGAAATTTTTTTTTAAAATTTTGCTTCCACTTGAGCATTATAAAAACATTCCCAGGATATTTTTAAATCCAAATATATTTATATTAAATTAGATTTTTCCGATGAAAAAATTTTCCGATCATGGCAACACTGTCAAAAAAAGAATATTTCGTTTTTATTATCTCCCAGTTAAATAATATTGTTACAGAATCATTACTCACTTACAAAGCTTGATGCTCTTATCACTCAACGGAAACTCGCTCTACGTTGTTAACTATTTGTTATCAACTTCTTCTGTTTAAATTTGAACCGGATGATTGTTGAAAGAAACTTTTCTTCATCATCGATATTAAATAGTATTTAGGTTTTCAACAGCTAAAAAATTTAGTTAATTCCTAAATTTCGTTCTAAAATAATTAATATAATTATAATTAAAATCTGTGTTGAGTAGCTGACCCAATTTTAAGTTAACGACCATTAATGTTTAACTTGGTAACCTTGTAATTGTAAACCCAATTCAGAAGACGAAAGAGGAAGTATTTGGACAAACTAGTTCCGTAGAGGACTTTTTTTAAAGGAACTGAATCGCATTTGCGTTACATCCTCCCCCCCCCCACGTTTATCCCGATGGCAAAGGGATTCTAACCATTAAGGATACCATTAAGGGTAGCCTGTCAACCATTAAGGATAGCCATCACTAGGATTCGGACCTGGTTATCCTTATTAGAGAGGAGAGCGCTCTCTTCCCTGAACCACCGATGCTCGATTTATAATAATTTTAATTTTATTACCGTCATTGAACAGCCGTCCCAGTTTTGAGTCTATTACTACAAATTTTCAACTCCCAACCCAAAAGACAAAGAAACTCCTGGAACCAAGTATTGAAAAAAATTTGCCTTCGCGGAGGACTTTGGAACTCACCCACATTTGCATTACATGGAGAAGAAAACCTACCACGGTTAGTCTGGTTACTCTTAACCCATGATTCGTCTACCACTGAGAATATTTTATGACAGCACTCTGTTCGATGCAAGCCGGGTGTGGAATTCGTATCGACCAACCATCGCTGGGATTTGAACCCGGGTCATCTTAGTGGGAGGCGAGAGCTCTATCCCTTGAATCACCCTGACTCTTTTTAGAATAATTGATATAATTACTAGTTGTACTGACAAATTAACTTAAATTGATGTCTCCATCGGGAATTCAATGTCCTAAATCCACTGATGATTTCACTAAATAAGGAAAATGTGTCCTAAATACAATTAAATATTGTAATTGTTCTCGCTTGTTAATGCTGATGTTTCTAGTTCTTCCCTCACAACGGAAATGAGCCTGCAACTTCCGGGGCCTTCAGACACACCAGTCTTAGGTATATTCTTTGCATTTTTGTAAATTTAACTACTTAATGATAATCAAAAAGCTTTACGTTTAGCGGATATTTGGTTGAAATTTTCGCGATTATTTTTCTTATGGTTAATGTTGAACAACCAACCCAATTTTCAATTCAGGACTACAGTCGATTCCGTAGCCTTGTAATTTTGAACCCAATCCAGAAGACCCGTGGACACATGAATCAAGCATACGGGAGAAAACTGATTTTTTGTGGAGCTAACCTGCATTTGCGCTACATGAGGAGGAAAACCCCGAAAATGAGATTCGTACCTGGGTAACCTCTTTGTTAGGCGAGAACTCTATCTTCTGAATCACTGAGACTCGGCGGAAAAATGATTCGTAAATTGTTAACATTGGTAGACAATAACTTATGGCGATTAGCATCCTATTTTCACAAATAATGAGTTGATTTTTCACAAAAATAGGACCTTTCAAAGAGTCTGTTTCAACTTAAGTCTAATTTAAACTTTAATATAACTAAAATAGCAAGTTGTAGCATGTCTCGACTTTTGATGGATATGATAGTAATGAAGACGTTTTAACGCGTCGTTACCACATAAACTCCATTGTTTGCACGAATTATTTTATTAGGAATTTCGAGATTAATTTCATTACAAAAAAAAGCGCATTACAATGCAAAGTATTGCAAGAATAAATATTTTAATGATGACTCATCACAGTTTATCTAAAACTTATCTCTACTGTTGCTTACCTTTGAAACAACTAAACGTTGAATAGATTGACATGATGTCATTTCCTAATCTTTCAGGGAACAACTATCGGTTTCTTTTTCCAGAAATAAAAGTCATTGTTGTTACAATCCTTTGATGGCTAATGCTTTCTGGCTTAATCTTTGTATCTCCCAATTCATTTTCTAATTATAACTATAAAAAGTGAAACATTTTATCTCCTGCTTAAAGTTTCTAAAAACCTAATTCATTATAATTTACTCTTTTAAGTATTGGAAAATATACGGGTGTTTCAAAACATATGAAGTTAAAAGTACAATGCAATTGAAAAATCAACTTAAGATTTCGAGAAAAATGACTAATTATTTTCTTACATTAGTTAAAACTATGAACGCAAAAAATACAACTACGAAGAAAAAAAAATTTAAAAAAAGAATATTTGAAAAAAGAAAAACTTTTTGCTATCTCAATTTAAAATTTTATTTATTTTTTGTTGATTTTTATATTGTACGGCAGAAAATGGAGGGAATTCTTAGCCATAGATGGCGCCACTGGAAGACAAGAACAATCGCGCCCGCTCTCTGCCTAAACAGGTATACGTCAACAACAAAGAAAATAGAGGTTCACTTAACTTCAAGCACACAAAGTTATCCAACTAATGACTCTGCTGAGTGCAGAATAAAAAAATAAAATTAAAAAATTTATACTGTTATATGTCAAACCATTCCATCTCAGATATTTATTTCCATCGCGTCTGTTAATTTTTTCTGCTTCTGCCAAAACAGAAAAGAAATTATCAGGTCAATATAATGTATTCTTATGAGTAGAGTTATCAATTATTAATTTTTTTTATCACCGTCGTTGAACAGCCGACCCAATTTTGGGTCTACAACTACTAATGTTCAACTCCGCAGCCTTGTAATTTTCAACCGAATCCAGAAGACAAGGGAACTCCTAGATCAAGAACAGGGAGAAATTTATTTACCTTCGTGGAGGACTTTTTGATGGAACTATGGATGATGGAATATGTTTCGCCAGCATTGTGGTAAGTGCGTGCCGGCTGCGGAATTCGTATCAACCACTCGACGCTCGGATTCGAACTAGGGGCACCTCATTAGAAGACGAGCTCTCTATTCCCTGAATCATCACGGCCGCTGCAAATATTAATTGTAATGTTCAAATACAGAGAAATGATGATTTTTAATTCTTCTTATGCATGGTCTTAAAAATTCTTCTAACTAGAAGCCATAAAAGTGTTAGTAGTGGTAGTAAGTCAGCAGTCATGCTAGTAATTATTTCTTACTTTCAGATGTCTCTTTAAAGTTAAAATATCTTGCTAGTTAAAATTCTTTTGGAAATATTTTTATACACTATTTCTTTTTTATAAATTACACATATTGTTCATCGCAAGTGTATTGAATTATTACTGTTTATCACATTTTCGTTACCTTTTTTAAAATTGTTTAAGGCACTTTGGAACCATGTTAAAGGTGTTCTTAACCCCTTGGGGACGGGTGATTCACAAACGCATTCGAACGAAATCAGAATCAGGATGTAATTTAATAAAAAACGGTAACTTAAAAGTAGTCGTTTCTAATTTGACAGACTTACTTTGGTTTTACTTTAATTATTGCTAGTTTAATCATATATATAATCAATGATAATTCAAAGTATAACTAAATAGTTTTATTTTGAACAAAATAATGGTGAATTAAATAATTCAAGCAAGTATAACTCCGCTCACAAATAAACTGCTACAGAATTACTTTGATTACCAGTTTTATCTTTTTACCCTGGTTGATACGGTTTTATACTGGCACGTATTTGTGACAGTCGGCGCGAAAGGGTTAAGCGCCTATGAAAGTAAAAATAATTACGCTTGTAAATTTCTATACTTGAAGTAAAACTTAGATTTTACATAATCGACAACTATGAATAAGCCGCTATAAAATGAGTATCTGAAAATAACGTACTGATTTAAGGAAAATTAAAGTCTTATAAAAAGTTGTAATTTTGTAATCATGAATTGCAGACTATTTCTAAAAAAAAAGAATTTTATGAAGGGTCCGCCGATTTTACTATCCGTTAACAGACTCAAATTTCACTTAAAATAACCGTTGAATTACTTTGCACTGCCTATAATATTGAAAATATCTAATTCTGTATGAATTACATAGAATCTGAATTTCGAGTAGATAAGAGCGTATTTTTAACGTTATCCTGATTAAACAATGTAAAAAATAAACGTTATTAATCCTGGATAGTTTTTTTCTTCTTTTGATTTATTTTATCTTCTTTATTTCTCCCTATTTTTGTCAGCAGGATCCGTTTTTTTTCTTTTTCACAAACTCCTGTAGACGAAGGATGTATTAGTATCTATCATAAACGTATTTAAATACGTAAATTTTTATTCTATATTCAACCCTAGTTTTTTCTATCTCCTACTCATCCACCTTAATCACCTTTTTCATCATCATTATCATATATTTCAAATTCTATCACAATGTAGAAAACTGAATGTTAGTTTTTTTCAATTGTAAATAGTTTCTTACCATTTACATATATTGTAACAGGTAATTACTGATTTCGCTTTAAAGTTCCGATTCGAAAAATATTCGTTTATTATTATTATTATAGAAGAAAAGGAAAAAAAGGAGCCCGACCTACATGGTATTTTTATCATTACACTCAGTCCGGACATTATTTCATGTAACCTTTACTTCTTATTTAATGATATTCCTCAAATCAGTTTTTATGAATAGAAAATTATGAAACCTTTTAATTCCTTCTTGTACTTTTAAATGCTTCTAAATCAACTATTTTTTTCAATGATATTACAGTTAAAGTCTAAACATAACGAAAAGTTAAATATAGGGTTAATATTTCATTACAGATATTTTTATTTCATTTTTGTTGTTTTTAATTTTTCCCCCATTTCAATAAAGAAATATGGCCGAGGAAAAATGTGCATACAATATCTTTTGTTCTTTCTAATTTTAGGAACTAGCAAACCAGTGAAAGTGGAAGTTAATGGTATGTCTGAAGGTAATTTTTGTTCGAAATCGTTTTCAGCTTAGAGCTTGCTTTGTGTTTCAAGTGCAAATGTTGCTGCCGAAACGCTTTTAATGTGTTATTTAAATTCTCCAGATTAATATATGTAACTATATATTTATACAATTGTTAAAAAGCTCATCCTTATTTTCTCTAAAAACCTTGGAAGATTTTATATTTTGGTAATTTTGAAGATCAAGATGAGCATTTCTGGGAACTTTATTTGTACCATCCAAAAGTAGCTTCTTATATAATGTTCATATGAAAGTCCGTTATCAACTTTTTTTTTTCCTTCAAATTATTGTAAAAAATGTCTGTTAGTAAATTAATATTTTTTTATTATAATTTCCAATGGTGGATTACAAAGACAACTGTAGACAAAACAAGGAAAATATTAGGGGGAACGGAAAGTAATGTCGTTTCGGTGCATTAAATATTCGTTAGCGTTAAAAACCAATTCATTTTTTTTTTCCGATTCATTTTTCGATCCGGCATTGAAAGGTTGTTGCTAACGAGGATGAGTACATTATTGATTAAAAATAAAATCTTGATAACAAATATCATATGCGCCGAAATGACATTATTTTCCGTCCACCCTGATAGAAAAAGCAATGACAAATCATATTAATATTCAGGTGAGAAAAAAAAAACTTTTCAAAACGTGAAAAAGTAGAAGTAGCAGTAAAAGTAGAATTAAAAACATCAAAACCCGTTTATTTGTCTGATAAAACAAAAACGATGAAAAAAACAAAGGCTATTATTAAAAATTCTAACAAACTACTGGTTTTGAAGGTTTAAATCCCATATTGAATGCAAGTTATCTCAATGATCTGTAAAATTTTTAAAACGTTTTTTTTTTTCTAAATAAATATTAGTCTGCAGTCCTTAATGTGTTCCGATTTCAACTTTCAGTTTTAATAATAATTCCAAAATCAAACAGGGTTATTCTGTACAGCGACTATAGAATACGGTCACAGGAACGTAAACCGCCCATTAACTCATAAGCGGTAATGTCATTGTACGCCGCTAGGAGCGCTTTCCATTATGTTTTGACTGTTTGTGCTCATTTTAACCGGTACAATTGCTTATCAGAATTATCTTAATTTTATGTTTTGTAATAATTGTCAGAAATTACATTCTACCAAAATCGATGTTTTATTGTTATTTACTCATTTGTCTTTCAAATTGGCTCGCTTTGCCAGTCATTAAATCAATAAACAAAAACAAAAATGAAGCCATCTAAACCTTGGCCTATTTGAGGAGTGCAATATTTTAATAATAATTATTAGAAAAACATAAAAGAAACAGAAAATTAAGATAATTTTGACAAAAATAAATTAACTATCTAATGCTCTCGAACAACCAGTTCGTAATAGGTAAGTCTCAAGTGCCCTAGTGGTGTAGGGTGGCATCAGTATATCTATGAACTTAGAACGTTGTCAGCTACCAAATTACGTTCCGAAATCGGAGTACAAGAAAGAGCAGGGTAGGTCAGTAGAGATTAGATGGGTTTAGTCCGGGCCGCGACTTTACACATTGTCGACTCCCGGGCACTTCTTTGGCACCGTATTTTGAAATTCGCCAATGTTACATTCGCCAAGTCGGGTTTCAAATTTTCTCGCGAAAATCTTCGAATACTAATTCGCGCATGTTTCACTTGCAACATACGATTTAAAAAACGCATGAGTGAACATGAGGGGTGAATAAATTTAGCTGCTTTAAAAAATTTTGTGTATTATCATCCTCTTTTTATTCGGACTTCCTGAAACACATATTTATTTCTTACTTTTTTATTTCCTTTTTAGGATAAAGCTTTGTTGTGGGTGTAGGATATATGAGTATAGGGTATAGCTTTTTAATTATTTTTATAAATTTATTTCAAATAATTTATGGTGTCTTTACCAAGTATGTGGACGCAATATTCAATAATGCAGCAGGGTTTTGTACCTAATTGTTTAGTTTTTAAAACCTTTAATTTAAGTAACTACACAATTTATGAGTTTAAAGCATTTTCTTTTTATATACGTGTAATGATGAGGAAATTGTTGCTGTCAGCTTTATACCTAAACTTATTCTTTTCTACTTCTCTGACACTGATATCTATGATTAAATTTGATGTGATGATTCCCATTTGCAGTGCCAATAATATTTGCGTCCGAACAATCGCACTTAGATTTACCACTTTTTTGTAAATGTTATGTCCCAAACCATAAATTCCTTTATACGTATTAGCCAATTCCACAGCTTTGGTCGTCAAGACTTAAAAATTTGTCGCAGTTAAAGTATATTTATGAGGGGAACACTATTTCGATTAACGAAAACTTTTTATGATTTGTAAAATAAAAATATAATGTAAACAGTAACCATCAACTTTGACATTCTCATATCATAACTGTACAACAATTTAAGGGCAATCTGTTTATTTATTTCTGATTCATTAAAGACAAGATATTGAGTCAAATAAGAGAATCTTAACAATTTTTAAATTTAGCAATTTACTTTAAATAAAGAAAGACGTTTTAAAGCAATTGGGTTGAAAGGCTGAGGACTTACACTTTTCTCTAAAACAATTAATCGATGTTATGATAATAAAACAAAACTCTTGCGATCAGTTATCTCAGCAAAAGTAAGATTTTTATTACCAAATAAGAAACAATTATTACCATTCTGCAAGGGACAGTTAAAATAAAATAGGTCATACAGTTTTCGGACACACAGAATGCATGAAAATCTAAGAATAAATGTTTGAACTTTTAATGCAAATTACATACAATAAAAGCTATTGTGTAAAAAAAAAAATTTAAAAAAAAACAAGTTGTTACAAATGAGACTATTATATGATTCGAGCAACTAAAAAATTCTTTTGGAATTTTAAAGACTAATGAATACTATTAAATAATAACAGAAAAGTTTTCTGAGTCTCTTTTGTCTCATTTTTGAAGCAGAATATAAATTAAAATACACATCTCATTTTTTCTGTTCCTGCTTTTCTCTGAATCGTTCTTATTAAAATAGATGAATGGTGTTAAATTACGTTACCTTAAGTTAGTAAACGTGTTTTCGTAATTAGGAGGAAAAAAAAGTCTCTTTTTTGATTGACAATAAATGTAGTAATTTTCATAGTATTTTTTCCATATCTTATTTAGAAGCTCAAAAATTGAATAAAAAAATTATAAAATATATAGACCAATTGTTGAGTTACAGAATCTAATAAGCTAAAGTTGTTATAAAATTATAAATAAAAAGTAACAAGATGGATAAGTTATGAAATTAATGAAGCATAGAATGAAAGGCTAAATATATATATCAAAATATATGATAAAATTAATTAGGAAACAATAAAAACGAAGATGAGTAATTTCAGATATATACAAATAATAGTGATAGAAGCAAGAAAAATGGAAAATATCGGAAATTTTCCTGACAAATTTAAGAAACATTAAAAAAAGTTAAGCAGCCACAATTTTAAGTTTTAATAAATATGATTTGATGTTATAAAAAATAAATTAACTATACGAAAATAGTAGTGAATATGCCATAGAATTGTTTCTTTATGTCGCGGCTTTACTATAAATATTTTTTCTCCTTGTTTTCATAATAGCACGCATTTTACAGAAAATATTTCAACAAATTTAATAAAAAATATTTTCAAATTTTTTTGAAGACTCTCTTATGAAGAAAATATTGTCAATCAAAAGCTGTTCAGTATAAAATATACGCAATTTTTTTTAAGATATTGTAAGCATTTTGAAGAATATATATTTTTTCTAAAATAGAAATAATTGAAAAAACCAGGTAAAAATGAAGGAAATAAAAATTATTATTTTTCAAACTGCGTAAAAAAATTTTTTTAATACTTTTATCTTTAAAAATATGAACACTTAATAATGTGATGATTTATATAGGGGATTATTTTTTTAAAACTTTGTTTATTAATTAAGGTATTCAAAAGAAATTGATTATTCTGAAGATATAAATATTTCATTACTCCAAATTTTTATTTAATTTACAGGAATAGTTTCTATTTGAAAATTTATTTGAACTGAAATATTTATGTAATTAACTGAAATAATTGCGTGTATGTAAATTTTTCTTCCTCTTTTTTTTATAGAAGGACGAAGTATTTTGTTCTCGCTATTTGAATTTTTCTAGTCTTAAACGAGGATAAAATTTGAACTTAATTCAACAAGCAACTTTTAAAAATATTCATGAGCGCGAAGATTCGTTTATGACTTTTGCGAGTGCTGTATTGAGGCGAGCGTAGGGTTGCCTCTCAGTGAGGGTTACCACATAAGGCGGGGAAACAGTTGTCAAATAAAACCGCGGCGAGTGGAGGTGCCCGGGAGTCGACAATGTGTAAAGTCGCGTCCGGGCCGTTAATTTACAATACAGCGGCTTTAACAACTCGCTCTCTTTTTTGGACATTTTTCTTTCGGTTATAGTTGGTCACAGTTATAATGCAACTTTTTATTTCTTTTAAAATTTGTTGCTTGAGCTTAAAAAAAGACGAGAATGAAGTATTTTTTTATTAAAAAAATTCGTCGATCTCAAACCTCTAAAAGCAAACCCGAATTCATCTGTACCAGTCTGTAGAAGATTAGGTTGGTATTTTCCTTAGAATTACTTAGGGCAAAGAGAGTCAGAAGCGAAATAGAATGCTCTTTATTATGCTTTAACATATATTTTCCCTTTTTTCTTCATTTGCATACTCTGGCTTTTATTGTAATTTGGCTTTTTTATATAATAATTTTATTGTTATATCAGACCTGCCAACTATCAAGCTTTTTGCAGAATATTTTGTTGAGTAACAAGCATTTGACAGCCAAAGCTTACAGAACTTTCGGTAATTTTTCCAACATTTTAAAAGCCTCACCACGAAAAAGCTAGAACAAAGTGGCGTCGCACAAGAACTTTTAAATCATTTATATGTTGTGGTGTGGAAGATAAATTCAAATTAATTAAAAATAATACATTAAAACATTTAACTTAGGTACCACTTGAATAAATTATTACAAAGAGCGTAGCCTGGTATAGTATTTAGAATTCGTATCGATTTTGTGCTTCTATGTTTCTTCTTTTTTCATTGGTTGTTACTAGAAATATAAAAAATACCAGGCATTTTAAAGCGTGCCTAGTAGACATACACTCCAACATTTGAGGTTTTTGAAAATTATTTTTTTCAGTGGTAGTGAACTAAAGCGGAAGATTTTAAAACAAACAGAACTTGTATGTAACTTTTATCGTAACTTAAGTACATGGCCATTTGATCCGACCTTTAATATATTTGTTTGACCAAATGGCGTTTGTTTAACCAAAATTGGAGGGATGTTTCTCCCCAATACACTATTTTTCTATATAATTACATGGAAAAAATGGTTTGGCTACGTAGAGAAAACTACAGGTCAAAATACTACTTTTTACATGCAGAACCGTCAGTGGGTTAAACTATTCATAAGAAGTGGTGGTTTAATTATTTTTTAAAATTTAATAAAATATTAAGACATTACATTTGCTACCACTAGGAAAGAAGATTTCTGAAACTACGGAAATTCCGTTGCAGTTGGAGGGTATGCCGTAGATGTAAGGAATTCGGAATTTTGGAAACCCAGAAAGTTTTCGGCAGTTTTTTTTTTTTTAATAATTTTTTTATCTATTTTAAAGTTTGTTCAAGTTTTGAATTGTATAAACTATAAGACGAAAATAAAAAAAAGTTAAAAATAAAAGTTGTAATTGAATTTCACAATAATTTAACCGATACAACATTACGATATCTGATATCGATCGGGCAAAGTTGTTTTTAATGCTTTATCTATTAAAAAAAGCTTTATCGATCTTTCGAATAAAAAAAAGAACATATTTTTTTCAAATTAGACGGACGGGTTCAGAATCAACCTTCTTTCGGTGGATCCCTGGCTTTATAAATAATGTAATTAAGATAACTGTGACCGCAATAACCTATAAATTTAGATTTTTCATCGTTTTATCATTAATAATCTTAAATTAAGTTTTATGTGATACAGTCAAATTTTTAGTCCACGTGCTTAACATTTTTTAGCCTAGTCTAATCATAAATATGAATAAAATGAAATAAATCGAAAATGAATAAAATGAATTAAACCGGAATTATGGTTTACTTCGAAATGAAAACTTAAAAGAACTGCTATAAAATAAATATGCAAAAATGCTTAAGATTAAATATTGAGCAGTCAAATCATGTTCTAATAATTTTTGAAATTAGGAAAAAATGAAAAACTTAGAAAAAATGTTTTTTTTTTTTTAAATCTTGTTATGTCAGATAGTTGCTCCAATCAAAAGCATAAATAGGAATAACGTGCTTTCAGGATTTTATACTTTAATATTAAGTTCATTTTCAGAATTTTCATTAATGTAAACAAATTTGTATTGCATATATGCATTAAGTTTTTATTTATTATTTTAATATAAATAAAAACTTTTTTTCAAACGTTTTTACAAATTGAAAAAATGTATTGCCTTAAATATTTCCTTTTAAAATTCATATTGATTCAATAGAAAAAATAATGTGCGCCGAAATTGGAGAAAATAATTTTTAAACAAAGTAAATGCATCTGATCTTAGTGTAAGCTTTCTCATCCATTAGAATTTAGATTTAACTCACCCTATAAATTGTGCAAGTACGCTCGTTTCGGTATTAAATCGAAAGAACACAGAATTTTAAGTTGTTTTTTTTAAACACCGAATTCAGATAGTTACTTCAGCAGAGTTTTGACGTGCGTACGTAAAGTACAGTGATCCTTCTAATTTTCAAATTGCAACTGGCAATTCTTTCGAATTCCTTTCAATTCTATTATTGCTTCTTTTTTAATCGTGTTTAATTTGTTTCCTCTGCAGATTCAGACACAGAAGCTTCCATTACCGATGGCGAAGAAGTTAAAGTTAAAGGTAATAATTATTTACTCATCTTAACTTTTAAATGGCACCATGCTCCATTTCACGACTAATTCTAAATCTTGAAGAGCACAAAAACGATTTTTCTGGACTAACTTTAAACCTCAGACTCAAAACTTTTTTTAAACATATATTTCATACTTTTTCTTTATTATTTTGTATTAATTTAGGTCAAAATAAGCAAAAGGTACAAAATTTCATGAAAAGGAAATTTTTCGAACTGCTTTTTTTTTTTTTTTTTTTTGGATATTATATTTTTGTACAAATATAGTTGCGACAATCTAGCAGATTTTTTTAGTAATTAGACTGTTTTTTGTAATTAAAAAATACCTAAATATATTTTTACTTGTAATTAGAGCGCCAGAAAAATAATATTTATAAGGGACACCGGTATCTCATCCGCGTCAAAGGGTTAAGTGGCACAGCCCGTCCATTCTCGACTAATTTTAACCCTGGGACGCAATGCGACTTTATGGAATCTTAACTCATTTTTGCGAAGCGTTCGTTTAAAAGGACGGTTCTTTTTTACAAAAAAAAGGAGAAAAAAAATTGGCATCACAAGTTTTTTTTTATTATTCATTTTTTAGAACAAAGATATTAGAATTTTAGAACGAAGAGAAATATTTTGATCTAAATCTAAATATTTATCTTTAGATCTGGAGTCAGTGCTCATTAAAGCTTTAATAGCGGAACGTAATATTCACTTATTACAAACAAACATGTACTACCACTTTTTTTCATACATGTATTTTTCATTTATGGAGCACTTTTTGCCTGTGCGATTAATGGGTTAATGTTCTAATCATGGATTCAGTCGATCTAAATTGCCATTTTTTCTTAAGATTTTCACTTAAAAATATATTCTTTAAAGTTGGTCATGTAAATGCCAAGCTCTTTTATAGCATATCTCTGTCATTTGTTCTAAATAAATACTATTTAATTATTTAAAAACTATTACTTATTATTAAGCCAAACGCTTACTAATTAATATTTATAAGTTAACAGAAATTATGACAACAAAAATACTTTTAACAAGAAATTAATATTATTTTTAAAAAAAATTTACGTTTAAAAGTAATAAGTGTCGATAGTATTGTTAAAAATATAAATTTATCGAGTAACAGAATAGTTATCTCGCAAAAAATACACGTAGAAATTAAAAAGAACTCTGTTGAGCATTATTATTAAAATACAATTTTAAATTTCTTCTCTTAGGAAAGAGACAAAAAGGAGGAGTTGATCTGATAGACGTCGTGAATGATCTTCAAAACAAACTTGTGGCCAGTGGTCACACTCTCAATGTGTCTCTACCACAAATTGTCGTCGTCGGAAGTCAGAGCTCTGGGAAGAGCAGCACCCTCGAAAGTTTTGTTGGAAGGTTAGTAGATATTTTATACAGCGTTATTGAAAAAACTCAATTTATTAGCTTGTATTTAATAAAGGATAAACTGGGCATAAACAAACGAATTGGGTGACTTTTTCCTTACAAGAAAGGAATAGATTGGGGCTAATTAGGTGACTTTTTCCGTGCAACAAAGGAATTAACTGGGACGAACTGGGTGACTTTTTTCGTGCAAAGCAATAGACTAGGATGAATTGGGTGACCTTTTCCATGCAACAAAGAAATAGACTGAGACGAATTGGGTAACCTTTTCCGTGCAGCAAAGGAATAGACTGGAACGAATTGGATGACTTTTTCCGTGCAACTAAGCAATAGATTAGGACAAATTGGGTAACCTTTTCCGTTCAACAAAGCAGTAGACTGGAACGAATTGGGTGACCTTTTCCATGCAACAAAGAAATAGACTGAGACGAATTGGGTGACCTTTTCCGTGCAGCAAAGGGATAGACTAGAACGAATTGGATGACCTTTTTCGTGCAACTAAGCAATAGATTAGGACAAATTGGGTAACCTTTTCCGTTCAACAAAGCAGTAGACTGGAACGAATTGGGTGACCTTTTCCATGCAACAAAGAAATAGACTGAGACGAATTGGGTGCCCTTTTCCGTGCAGCAAAGGGATAGATTAGGACAAATTGGGTAACCTTTTCCGTTCAACAAAGCAGTAGACTGGAACGAATTGGGTGACCTTTTCCATGCAACAAAGAAATAGACTGAGACGAATTGGGTAACCTTTTCCGTGCAGCAAAGGAATAGACTGGAACGAATTGGATGACTTTTTCCGTGCAACTAAGCAATAGATTAGGACAAATTGGGTAACCTTTTCCGTTCAACAAAGCAGTAGACTGGAACGAATTGGGTGACCTTTTCCATGCAACAAAGAAATAGACTGAGACGAATTGGGTGACCTTTTCCGTGCAGCAAAAGGATAGACTAGAACGAATTGGATGACCTTTTCCGTGCAACTAAGCAATAGATTAGGACAAATTGGGTGACCTTTTCCGTTCAACAAAGCAGTAGACTGGAACGAATTGGGTGACCTTTTCCATGCAACTAAGAAATAGACTGGGGCGAATCAGGTAACATTTTTCGAGCAATAAAGGAATAGACTGGTTCGGGTAACCTTTTCCGTGCAACAAAGAAATAGACTGGGACGAATTGGGTAATCTTTTCCGTGCAGTAAAGGAATAAATTGAGACGAATTTTGTAAACTTTTTTCCGTGCAACAAAGGAATAGACTGAGACGAATTGGGTAACCTTTTCCGTGCAACAAAGGAATAGACTGAGGCGAATCGGGTAACCTTTTCCGTGTAAGGAGAACGAGGACAAAATGAACATGTATAGCATGCGTTAAGAAACTTTCAAACTACCACAACATTTAAGCAACCGCAGTCTTCAGCGGCTGTTTACGCAACTAACACCTTCTAAGCAATGGTAAACAAATCCTTTGGAATTTTCTCTTTTTAGTAGTATGTAAATTGTTTATATCCGATTTATATTATATTAGACACGAGCTAATTAATATTTCGTAGTTATTGCATTTTTAATCATAGACTTTTTAATTGAAAGATAAATTTTACAACAAATTGAAAATTGTAATTTTGTTTTAGGGAGTTTTTACCTCGGGGAACTGATACTGTTACCAGAAGACCCACCATCGTACAGATGACACCTAATCAACATGAAGGTAACATTTCGTTTAATTTTCTTAGTTTATTATTTGCATTTTTAAATATTTAATATTTTTATCATCACTCTTTTTTTTCTCTTCTCTTTGATCAAGAAAGTAGGATACCTTTGTTTTTTTTAAGGAAAATAAAAGTATATATATTTTTGTTTATATTAAAAAACCGTGTGTATAATGTAAATTTAAATAAAATTAAGCTGAAAGATTAATACCGCCAACAATAAATATTTTGTGAAAAATACATTCGGATTTATTCCGTTACGTGAAATTGTTATTTTATTGCGTTTTGTTTTTCCATCATCTAATTATATTTTATGAACCATTGTATTGTTGAAGCGATCTGCAAAAAAATGGGTAAGCAGTTTCGAGATTTGACGAGCGTCAACGAGCAGGGTATGTAAATATAGTGCCCTAGATATAAATATCTCAATCTTGTTGTGTATTTTTACATGCAAATAAAAATTTAATAAATAAATTATATATAATTAATAATTATTATAATTTATGTAAAACCAACTCATTGCGAGACCTTCAGACTAGCACAGCTTTGAAAAGTTGGAGAAATGTAAGCTCTTCTTTAATTCCCGACAAACCAAGACATGATGCAGTTGCGGCCTTCCGCTTATATACAGGCCACGATTGTCTTTCTGCTCACTTATACCGCATAGGCCTTTCTACCACGCCTTTTTGTCCACTTTGTAAATCTGGAGAGAAATTGGGCAGGGACCACCTGCTTCTATATGGGGTCATCTTCCCATTTGTACCTTTTTGCCTTGCCATTGGAAATTTAAAAAAAAATACATTATCTAGCCATTAATGACCGGACACCCCTTGAACGGCAGGTGGACTCGTCCTGGTGGAATAAATACGGAACCTGTGGTGGGAGAAGGACCACTCGCAAGCAGGCGACGGCCATACGAGCGTTAACAGTGAAAATGAGTGGACGACGAGAGCTGAATGAGGCGGAAAGGGGCATGATCATAGGCGCCCACCGATTTGGTCATTCCATACGTGCCATCTCCGACAAGTTTCAGGTACCACAGTCAACAGTTGGTGACGTCGTATTGAAATGGGAACGAGACGGAGTGAAAAACCGCAGTCCCGACCCGGCAAGCCCAAAATAATGTCTGACAGGGATTCACGATCTCTTCGACGTGTAGTGAAGGCAAACCGACAAATGTCGTTGGACAATGTCGCTACCAACTTCCAGGCTGCATCTGGCAGTGTTGCCAGTGCACGTACCATTCGTCGGGAGCTGATTGCACAAAGATTCCATGGACGAGCAGCAGCACATAAGCCAAACATCTCTCCATGAAACGCCCGCCACCGATTTCAGTGGTGCAGAGCACGTCGCCAGTGGACAGAAGAGCAATGGAAAAGCGTTATGTGGAGTGATGAGTCACGCTACATGTTGTGGCACTCTGATGGACGAGTGTGGACCTGGCGAATGCCCGGAAAAAGGAACCTACCGGATAGCATTGTCCCCATTGTGAAGTTCGGCGGTGGAGGAATTATGGTTTGGTCCTGTTTCTCATGGTTTGGCCTTGGAGCCTTGGTGTTAGTGCGTGGAACCCTGAACGCAGAAGGGTATAGAGACATCCTGGACAATTCGGCGCTTCCCACCCTGTTGCAACAGTTCGGTAATGGCCCGTTTGTGTTTCAACACGATAACGCTGCCATTCATAAAGCACATGCCATCACGGACTGGTTTGATGAAATGGAGGTGTAAGAGCTTGACTGGCCATCCCAAAGTCCCGACATCAATCCAATTGAGCATCTCTGGGATGAGTTGGAGCGCCGGTTGAAGGCCAAACCACAATGCCCCAAACCCACCACTCAACTCTTCGCCATGTTACAGGAGGAATGGCGGGCAATACCTGCCGCCGTGTACCAACACCTAGGGGATAGCCTTCCTAGAAGGGTTAAAGCTGTGATTTAGGCGCGTGGCGGCCCTACGCCCTACTGACTTGATACTAGCACCTCATGTATCCGAAATGAGGGGTGTCCGGTCATTAATGGCCAGATAGTGTATATGTATATATAATTATCATAATTTATATATTAAAATACTTTTAATATAATTATTAAAAGTATATTTAATACATAATAAATTATATAAAATATACTTATAGATGATATAGATAATGATCTCTGAGAATGTTATTGAAATGGTAGAAAAATCACCCATTTTGCTATTTGGAAAATATTTTACTAATTTTGGTGCTAAAAGTGTTTATTTTTCCTTTGTTATTTTTCAGAATATGTGGTGTTTTCTCATAAGCCCGAAATCCGGTTTACTGATTTCAAAAAAGTGAGAGAGGAGATAGAAACAGAAACTCGTAGGCATCCGGGACCTACTGGATTCACCTCCGATCCCATAAGCATGCATATACACTCGCCTCGTGGTAAGTATTGCAATGGGTTCGCTATCCTTTGTTAAAAATTATAAAGGGCGTCCTTTATTAACAAATTACAGGATAGTTCGTCGGAACTGCATTCATTTTCATGTTTTTTAAATCCTCCCCGAAAATAAAGTAAGAATTATGCACACAATTGAGGCTACAAGCTAACATTCCCGGAAATAAAAATGCTATCGAAATATAATAAATCACTATTGAAGAAGGCTGGTTTGGAAACATTAAAATCTATTTTAATTGATGGGTGAAACAAAAGAGCAAGTTTTATCTGTCTATCGAACAGTAAACTTTTTTCAATAGTGATTGTCGTACACTGTATCTTGTACCGTTTTTCAAATAGAAACGCTAGTACTCCAGTTTTATCTCATTTTGTAACAAAAACAGCTTCACTATACCAACAACAATTATGATAATTGGTGCAGCCGTTCAAAAGTAAACAGGCTCGTTATGCCAAACCCCGAATGCGTATCAATTCTTTTAACTTTCAAACACGATAGCAAGCAGAGGGCTAAGCCCTCTAATAGTTTTGAAATAAAATGAAAAAATTATTATTATTATTACTTTCAGGGGTTGGACAAAAATATGGAAACACCTTCAAAAAAACATGTTTCTTTGCTTAATATGGTGTAGGAAACCCGTTGGCATCCAAAACAGCTTGCTGTCTTCTCGGAATGGATAAATACAGTTCCTGTATGTTTGCCAAGGGAATATTATACCATTCTTCCTGCAAAACGGTGGCAAGTTCAGATAACGATGTTGGCGGTTGATAACGAGAACGCACTTTCCGTTCCAATGTAGACCACAAAGGTTCGATATTATTCAGGTCTGGTGACTGTGGGGGCCAGGGGAGATGGGACAACTCATCCTCGTGCTCAGAAAACCAGTCCTGGACAATGTGAGCTGTGTGAACTGGGGCTTTGTCGTCTTGGAGGACACCATCACCATCGGGGAACAAAGTTTGTACCATGGGATGAACTTGATCGGCCAAAATTTTCACATAAGTCTTGGCAGTCATGTGCCCTGACAGAGTTATCATGGGGCCAGCAGAGAACCACGATATGGCTGCTCAAACCATAACAGAACCCCCGCCATGTTTCACTCTTGGCAACAAGCAGTGTGTATTATAGGCTTGAGATGGCGTTCTCCAGACGTAAACTCGGCCAGAAGTGGGAAACAATGTGAAAGAAGACTCGTCAGGCCATATTACTCGCTTCCACTGCTCTATAGTCCAGGCTTTATGACTTAAACACCACCTTTCCTGTTACGGGCATTAGCATCACTGATGAGTGGCTCCTCAATTGCAGCACGGCCAGCAATTCCCTGTTTATGAAGCTCCCTTCTAATTATTTTGGTACTCACAGGGTTCGGTAACACAACATTCATTTCAGCAGTAACTTTTGCAGCTGTGGTCTTCTTATTTTTCGTCACAATTGCCCTTAATGATCGTCTGTCACGATCACTCAGGACACTCTTTCGTCCGCGCTGTGATTTAGCAGATGATGTTTTTCCGCTGTTCAAATATGCGGAATAAATCTTCAATACAGTACCTCTTGAAACACTAAACACCTCGGCTACCTTGCTTACGGAAGCACCTACCATACGTGCTCCAACAATTTGCACACGTTCGAAGTCTATTAACTCTGACATAATGCAATGACAACCGCGCATAACAGCACTTCGACAACAACTGAACTGTTTAGCACATTTACGAAGTTGTATAGGTGGCGTAAATAGTCAAAAACGCCAGCGCCACCTATATATTTCATTAAAATCAATCTTTCTTTTCAAACATGCATTTCACAAGGTATTTCCATATTTTTGTCCAACCCCTGTATTTTTTGTCGTATGAAAGCTACAGTCTACCGATTTCTTTTGAGTTTCATCGGAATACGATCACGATGGGCTAAAGTATTAAAATCTAGGGTATTAAATAGGATTAAAATTAAATGCGAGAAACGAAGCGATCTTCAAAGAACCTGAGTTAGCAGTTTCGAGGGTCAGCGAGCATGGCATATAAATGTAACTCCCTACATATAAATATCTCAATCTTGTTACTTTATTTTACATATAACTAAAGTTAAATAAATGAATTATTACATAGCAGAGGCCACGGAATAGATTCTAAGAATACTTTTAAAACGGATAAAAAATCAACTTGAAATTTTGAAAATATGGTGCCATAACTATCTAATTTTCTATTATATTTTTACTTATATGTATGAATGACACTAGTTAAATTTTTTCTTTGTCAGTTTTGAAGTTGACTGTGGTGGATTTGCCTGGTTTGATCAGGATTGTTCAAGACGGGCATGCCACTAGTAACATCCAGGAAGTACGCAAGATGGTCCTGAAATATATTGAGCCCAAGGAAGCCCTCATTCTTGCCATCATTCCTGCAACTCAAGACTTCCTAACTTGTGATTCCCTTGAAATAGCTAGGGAAGTGGATCCCAAAAGTAAGCCTGTTTTAACAACTAATCATAAATAATAGGGTGTTCTGTAATGACCACCTTTAATATATAAGGTTAGTCTAAACGATTGATCCCGTTTTAAAGGATTGTTGATTAACGAGTAAATAAGAGGCGTAGAGTACCCAAATAAAAGAAAAAGACCACCCTAAATAACTTTTGATCTAATGATGAGATTTTCACGTTTTAGGACTCAAACTTAATAGTTTGAGGTGGGACTAGAAATGTGCTAATTAATTAGTGCATGTATGATAATAATTTAAAATACGAAATCAGAAACGTACTTTCTCTGAATAAACATATTATTTTTGACGGAATCAGATTTCTACAGGAGATAGCCGCAATCTTGGAAATATGGCCCAAATAGTTTAGTCAGGAAATACGTTATTCAAAGAAAATACGTTTTTGCGTTTAATTTCGTAACTTAACACCCTCTCGAACTTTTTAAGATTTACTCCTGAAACGTGAAGATCAGATTATTAAATCAAAAGTTATTCAGGGTGGTCTGTTTTATCATTTTGTGCACCGTTCTATTACGAGTGATGTATGGAAAGATACTCGATACTTTTACTTACTTTCTGGTATTTACTACAAATGTTCAGTAGTCAGGGTCAACCGAAAGAACCTAGAAGAAACCTATTTCTTCCTAGGACACTAAAAGAAACAAGAAAAAGCAAAATAGAAGAAACTAAAAATGACCAATAAAATTGTTTGTAATATAAAGCGATAAGTATTGTAAACATAGCTTTAATTTAAATATATTGATTTTCATATAGTACCACCAGTCGGTTAAAAATATTTCATACCTTCTTCATTTTTAAAAGATGACAGCTTTCTTCTTCTTATTTTTTTTATTTTTTATTTTATTCAGAATCGTAAAGTTTATTTATTATTATGTCACTTGTAATTGTGAACTCAATATGTGATTTGTAGTTTTGATGTTTGGTGTATGTAATTTGTTAATTTAGTAGCATTAATAGAATTTGATTATGATATTTTAACAGTTCTTTATCTGATTATTAAAATTAAATTTTATTATACAAGATATAAAAATTAGATTTTTACTCATGTACGTAAAATATTGAATTACTGTTTTAATTTCTCAAGAAATAGGTACAATTTATTTTTTTCTTCCAATTACTGCTTTTTTAGCATTTATTTATTTAAAAATTATACAATAAATACTAGCTTGAAAATTAATACTATATTTTAAACTATATTGCAGTTATGAATTGTTCAAAAAAATTTTTGAATTTAATTATATTTCATTTTGAAAAAGAGATTCTTCTACTTGTGTTGAAAAACTATTTTTCCGGGTTGGGTTTTTTCCACTATAGAAGAAACTTACAGTTGATTCTAACCGCATTTCATTAAAATCAGTTATGTAGTTCCGGAGTCAATTAAATCTGAACTCAACTCTGAAAATTCTCTTTGTCTGTTTGAAGTAGTTCTCAAAATGAAATAATGATGACTTGTGCTGTCATCTATATTTCATTTTGAGAACTGCTTCCAACAGAAGTATCCGTGATTGTTTCCCGGAGAAGGAATCCCTTTTTACAAGCCTATTCTACAAAATTTAAATTTACCAATGAACTTTGGAAAAGAAAAAAAAATTAATGCGCATTTTAAAAGATTAAT
Organism: Parasteatoda tepidariorum; assembly: GCF_982258835.1. Taxonomy (NCBI): domain Eukaryota; kingdom Metazoa; phylum Arthropoda; class Arachnida; order Araneae; family Theridiidae; genus Parasteatoda; species Parasteatoda tepidariorum. Next base: position 61,126,027 of record NC_141763.1, on the reverse strand, counting down.
TTAATTATACATAAGCTTTTTCTTACTGTTTTTTTTTTTTCTTTTGTCAGTGTTTAAAACAAATGTCTTCATTTTATTTTTAGGAGAAAGAACCATTGGAGTTATAACTAAACTTGATAGACTAGATGATGGTGGAGATTTTAAAGATGTTTTGGAAAATAGAAAAATTTATTTACAGAAAGGTGGGTGATTTAAAATTTATAAAGTGCGAGTATATGGTAATGAAAGTAATTTCGCTTGTTTAAAATTTAAATTTATATCCTAATTACTTACCTGCCAACTATTAAACTTACTGAAGATGATTCTTTTAAATGATAGTTAAGTGAAAATTGAGTTCTATTTTGTAAAGGGTTTATCCAACATTCAATTCCGTAGCCTTGTAATTTTGAACCCAATCCAGAAGACAAGGAAACTCCTAGATCCAGTATTGGGAGAAATTTGCCTTCGTGTAGGACATTTTGATGTAACTAACCCACATTTGCGCTACATGGAATGGAAAACCACGGAAAACTCCCACGGTTAGTATGACGGCAAGGCGACTCTAACTCGTGATCAGCCAGCCAACCACTGACGATATTTTTCTTCAGCACTGTGGTCGGTGCGAGTCATTTATATGTTGTGGTAGTCAAGATCATTTTAAATTAATTTTTTAAATCAAGAACGAAATAGAATGCATGAATTTTACTACCAAGTATAATTTATGCCAAGCATAAAAATAAAATTTTACGCTAACTGCGTGAAAGTTTGCAGTTTTGTAATTGCAAAATAATTCATTTAATTTGTTTGTTTAAAAAACGCAAATGTGAACGTTATTATAACTAACTAATATTTAATGTAACAGGGGTTTTAATTTAAGAAATTTGAGTACATTAAAGGACTTTTCAAAAATTATTTTATAGTAAAAACGGATCTTTGACAAAATATTTAAAATAATAAAGAAATTAAGTAGATTTTTCACAAATATTTAATATTTCACAAAATATCAGTAAAGACCCCTAGAAATGATTTGCGAAAAAAAAATTTTTTTTTTTAATACTTATTTAAAAACTAAGTTACTCCGTAGATTTTTTTTTTAAAGTTTAAGTTCTTTTATTCCATTTCGCAGGATATGTCGGCGTAGTAAATAGAAATCAAAAGGAAATCGAAGAAGGAAAGGACTTCGAGTATATACTTAAAAAGGAGAAAGAATTTTTCCAAAACCATCCCGCTTACAAGTAAGTAGTGTTTTTGAACAAGTTCAGTTTTGCTAACGAAATGAACTTTTTGCCCTAGTGAAAAGAAGACACGCTTAATGGCGTCAAAAATAAAATTAATAATTTTAAATTAATAATTTTTCCTTTTTTACAGTGATAACAAAGCTGCTCATCGGAGTTATAAATTACGGTAAGAGTGCACCGCACGTCGCGCATCTAACTAACTAAACCATTTCACATGAGAGCATCTAAAGTGCAGATAAAATCGTGCTAAGATGGATGCATTTAAAAGAAAAACACTGCGTACCCTGCAAACGATTGTGAGCATAATGCATATGTTTATAGTCGAATTGTTGATGCTTTTGGAAGCATTGTCTGTGACAAATGATGTAAATTGTCCTGAATGATGTACACCAATATCAGATTTGCGAAGATACGATATTTATGTACAGGCCGCAAGAAAATGAATAGTGCAGAGTATTTATACATGTACAGTGTGCAAGAGAAAAAAGGAAACATAGATATTTAAAATTCGATTTCTGAGGAACTATTCGACCGATTTCGTTTAAGTTTTGTATTTTTCCTCATAAAATTACCTTCTTTAAAATAACGTAAATGTTTCTGTGATTCGCAAATAATAAAATGTTTGACTTTTTTAAATAAAGTAATCGAAAAATAATTATTAAAAATTGTATTTTGCATGGAATTATAATTAAATAAACGAATTTTATGATTGTGTGCAAAGATTATGTTTACTGCAAAAAAAAAAAATTTAAAAAAAAATGTGCAAAATTTTGATTGTATGTTTTTTTTATGTAACTAAAGAAACGTGTCATACTAATTTTGAGTTTAATTGTTCTTAATGTTTTGTTTAGAAAGGTGTATTAAAATGGAAGCTGTTTTATTAAGCGTTTGTGTTTTAATTTTTTCTTTATTTTAGGCATCTAAAACATAAAATGGGCATTCCTTATCTCATTCAAATGCTACAGAAAACTCTGAGAGCACATATAAAGCAGTTCTTGCCCCAAGTGAGGACAGATGTATCTCAGAAACTTGCCGAACACCAAAAAGAGCTGAAAAACTTCGAAACTAGAATGGGAGACAGCATTGGCGGTGGAAGAACACTGGGAAAACAATACTATGTTATCAAGTAAGTACTCAATGGTTTAGGTTGTTTTTTTAGTTTGGCGCAAAAGGCAGCAAAGTAAAAGATTATACGTGGTTCATAAATAATAAAAATAGTGCAAACCAAATATATGGGCATAATAATGCGAACTATTAAAGGAAAACTTCATGCAATCGAATTTTTTTGTTGAGGAAAAACATTTTTGGAAAAATCTCTAGTTATCTAGATAAATTCTATTTTTGATGAAAAATTCAAATAAGTATAGATTTTATGTTTTGAAGCTCATGGTGTAAGTCTATGTCTGCAAAGCTTTTTGCCCTTTTTTCCCTCAAACATGAGACAAAAGAAAAGAAGAAAAAAAAAATTTTTTTTTTTTTTTACATTTTTAATTGGATATAAATCTAATAAATGTAATATAGTACGAATAAGAAAAAGTTGATATACGAGCGCCTTATTTGTCATGGGACATTAATTGTTTAAGTTTATAAAGCTTCAGAAATGTTATATTAATTTCTCAGTTGCAGGCAATAATAAGTCTCTGAAAAACTCGCATTTTTCCTAGTGTAAGGAATTTATGTAAAATAGTTAAAATTTAAGAATATGAGCTCTGATTATCATTTATGGGTGCGTTAAAAGTCAATAATGAGAGCCATGATCATCTTTCATGAGGGTGTTAAAAATCAAGAATGTGAGCCATGATAATCTTTCACGAGCTTGTTAAAAACGAGAATATGAGCCATGATCATCTTTCATGAGCGTGTTAAAAGACAATGTGAGATATGATCATCTTTGATGAGCGTGTTAAAAGACAATGTGAGCCATGATCATCTTTCATGAGCGTGTTAAAAGACAATGTGAGCCATGATCATCTTTCATGAGCGTGTTAAAAGTAAATATTGTCAGCAATGATTGTTTTTCATAAGCGTTCCAGTTATGTCGGATATTTTTTTTTTCGAGCTCGTGCTTTTCTGCTAAGTATGAGTTGAGATATTTACGCTAGAGTCATTCAAATTATTGGCAGGTAAAAGAATTTCGAAAAAAATTCCTGAATTAATGACTTCAGTTTTGGCTGTATTTGATGAGCGAAAAGATGTCTTTTGATTGGCCAAATATTATCATTCTGCTTGGATCTCAACGTTAATTTCAATCAAATGCTCATTGTATTTCACCACAGTTACATGTTGAGTACAATTCCTCGCAATTTCTTTGAACATTCATTGCCATATTTTTTATGCGCACCCTATTGGACGCAAACAATTGTTATAACCTTTGTGAAATGATTGTAAACCTCTAACTTTTCAGGCTGATTCAAATCTTTGTGAAATGATTGTAAACATCTAACTTTTCAGGCTGATTCAAAATTTTATCGAGGACGTTGATACTCAAATTATGGGTAACTCAGAGCTGATAGACACATCAAAGTTTACAGCTGGTGCTAAAATCCAGTTCAAGCTGAACACGGAAGTTAAAAAAAATTTAACTCTGGTGAGTGTGGCTATTTTATTCCTTTAATATTTTATTTTTATGCTTACTAACAAAATGCTGAGCAAATCATATAATTTAGCAAAACATAAGTTTTATTTAATAAATATACATAACGTTAATATTTAACAGGGCAAAAAGCAATTAACAATCAAACAAGTTTTACATATGCATCGTCCTCCGGACACGCGCAGTGTGAGACTCAATCTACATGCTGACAATTCCTAATTTTCATTTGATGGTGTAGGTGTAAAAACATTTGTAATGCTTTTACCCAAACACCAATTTAATATCTTCAATACCTAACAATTTTTAAGTATTCATAATGCTTATAAAATGTTGAAGCCTTTATTAGTATATCGGCCTCCATGTTTTTGGGTACTCATATTCTCAACATTTTTCGACTTATTGTAATCTGATATTAACATCCGTAGGACAAGATGTAGTTTCAGCATCAGTCATACTGAAGCAATCTAAAATTTTCTTAGTGTAAGTTTGTTGACTCAACTCCATAATTCATTTGAAAATAAATTCCTAGGCAATATTTAACTAATTCCACATATTCACTTCGTTGTTATGTCAATTTTATGGATATCATCTGACATAAAAAATTTTTTATCAACATAGATCATTAAAAAGTGTTAACCCTTTTTCATTCTTAATATAATATAAACAGGGATCTACATTTGATTGTTATGCTCAAAAATTAATCAAAATATAATTTCATTTGTTATTTCAGCACCTACCTGTCAGCTTTAAACCATTGGGATTTCTTAAAAAAAAAAAAAAAAAGAACTTTATCTCCTTCTTTAAGATTATTTAGAATTCTAGCTGCTTCTTAGCTGTGCTGTTACCCGAGTTTTCATTTACGATTAACTCAAGAATTGATGATTAATTCAATGTGAAGACATTCCATAAAAATCCAGTTATTTGATTCACCTTTTGTTAAAATCGAACTCATACATTTTTAATTCTAATTTAGCAGACATGCCATAGTTCTAACTGATGCCATTCAAGCAACATGTGTAAAGATTTCTTGATAATTTATCTCTGTTTTTCTATTAAACCCTTTCGATACTAGTTTAGCTTTGTTTTGTTTTTTTGTTTTTTTTTGTTTTTTTTAAAAAAGTACCATGTCGATTATATTTATAAATAATCACAAATCTACTACCTATACAGGTGTCTGTTTAGAAGAAATTTGGGTCCGTTAACGGACCCTTCACAAAATATCTTTTCATAAAAACGGACCCTTCACAAAATATCTTTTCATAAAAACGGACCCTTCACAAAATATTTTAACTTAAAAACGCAGCAGTATAGGCTAAATATCAAATATTTATATGTCGCATCGCTAATTTAGGGGCAGCAATTGTTGTTATTTTTTAAAATTTAATTTTCTTAATTATAATTTTACAGTGTTGAGCATAATCTTGTATGCCTTTAAATTTAAAAACTTCTTGAATAAGTTTTTTTTTGCAATAACGGACCCTATTTGGGCAAATTCCCAAAAGCGGACCCTGGTTGAAAGAATGTGACTTAACGTTTATTTTATATTCACAAATTACGAGTAATTTTTTCACAATTTTACAAAGACGGACCTTTCACTTAATGTCTGGACAGATCCCTGCTATACATTCTTCTGAAAGTGGCCGATTGACGCACGAAAAGTATGTTTTTCAAAACAGTTTTTAACATAGCATTATACCAAGGAGCTTGAGAACTTCATAAGAGCGTTTTCTATGCATATATCAGTGTTACAGCAATTAAATCTTTCTTATCTGTAATTATTTTGTATTAATACGCGATTCAAGAGAGTGCATTTTTCTCCCGCTGTCTCTGTTTTGGTTAATAAATCGTCTGGAGATTCCTTGCGACTTATATGTTTTAAGTTCCGTCGTCATTAGCATTCGTCGAGGGTGCAGCTGCAGAAATTCTACTTTCACTTTAAGAGATTTATTTTTCTCTCTCAGCAGATTTTGATTTTATAATTGGCCTTCTCAATTGTTTTGAGAGGTCTCCTCTAAGAATTTTACACTTCTAGAACTTATTAGTCTATTATCGTTGGCAGGGGTCTGTCCAGACATTTTGTGAAAGGTCCGTTTTTCGTGAAATTGTGATAAAAATTATTCACATTCTTTCAACCGCTTGCGTAAAGGTCCGTCCGCTTTTAAGAATTTGTGCAAATAGGGTCCGTTTATTGCAAAGAAACTTTTTCAATGAGTTTTTAAATTGTAAATAGATACAAGATTATGCTCGGCACTGTAAAATTATAATAAAAAAATTTAATTTTCAAAAATAAACAACAATTGCTGCTTCTAAATTAGAGATGCAACATACAAATACTTGGTATTTAGCCTATACTGCTGAACGCAGAATATTAATTTCGGACGAATAATGAAAGAATCGTCTGCCGAAGACAAAACTTAATTCGTTTACATCCATCTTTCTTGTTTTCTGCCCTGGGAAGGGTTTATCCAATTAACAAAACAATAATGAAGATAAGCAAATTTGTGAAGGGTCCGATTAAAAGAAAAATCATTTTGTGAAGGGTCCGTTTTTATGAAAAGATATTTTGTGAAGGGTCCGTTAACCGACCCAAATTTCTTCTAAACAGACTCCTGGTTGGGAAAATAAATACTAAATTATCTGCTAAATAACCCACAAGAATTTTTTTGTGTGATTATTAGAAAATGTATGACTGGGTCGATTTTTCAAACATTTTGCTGCATGGAGGCGTCAAAAATTATGGAATAATTTTGTACCGTAACTCGGTAAAGAGTTTTAATAAATAAATGAGAGTTTAATAAATAACGGTAAAGTATTTTAGTCGGGCATCTCTTTCTACGGCATATATCGTCTCTGCCCATAAATTTAGAGCTAAATTTGATTCAAGTAAACGTCAACGCACCATTTCAGCAAGAACTCGATTTGTGCGTTCAGCAAGCCCTGCAAATTCTGGGCTATATGGGACCGTTAATCTAAGCTCAGTACCATTTTCTTTTAAGAAAATTTCAGTTATGATTAACAAATTCCCCACAATTCTCTTATTTTAAGGTTTTTTTATTTTACAAAAGATTTTTAGTCTCTATAAATGCATCAAGTTTATCAGCTTTTGTTTTCAAAAATATAACTGCACAATAACGGGAATAATTATCGATGAAAGTAATGAAACATCATGACTTACAGATTGAAAGTATATTTTTTATGTTCACAAATATCCGTGTGAACAATTTCTAACATATTTGTAAAAGGTGCACGGATTAATTTAATTAAAGCACTTACTTCACAATTAATTCAAGTAATTTCGATGCGATATTTAAGCTCTAAATAATTCCTTATTGCTCGAATCAAACAAATTTTTCATATTCTGATGACTTATAACGTGAAGTGCCATTTTTGAGCATCAGCAAATTTACTTTTCTCACCTTTACTTAATTCATTAGCAAATGTTGCACTACAGTCAGCTTTCTACTGTTATTTATTTTTGTTTTGTTCGATTCTGCAATTACTTTTTCTTTCTTTCCGACTCCGATAAGTGTTAGACAGACTCGTATAATAAACAGGAACTCGCGAACTCCGTTTGCGGAAAATTTGTCACCATCTAAAATTTTTTTACTGTTACTGAAAAAGAAAAAAATCTGTCCCTCCAAAGACGAGTTTGTCTTTTTCGAATTTCCGAGGGAAAAAAATTAACATTTTTATTTTTTTTTCTACCAATACGAAACCAATTTAAAATTACATTTCATAGGGATGAGATTTTTCCGCGTTTTAGCGGTTTTCCGCTTTTGTTTCTCGAATTTCAGCCTTTTTATCAAAAACTTCTATTCTCTATAAGTTTCTTTTTTTATAAATATTCCACTTTTATCTGAAAATTTAGTCTTTAAAATAGAAAAAAAAATAGTGCTTGGAGTCCCTCCGCGCGGAAGAAGTTAAACTTCGCAACCTGCGACGTTAATTGTAGAAGAATCAGCAGTCATAGAAGGATCACTAGTTCTATTCAACGACTCTTTTTCCTGCTCCGCTCGCTTCCGTGCTCTGTAATAACGGTAATATTGTGCATTTTTCCCTCGCGGACCTCTTGAACCAGTGGAAGTTCTTGTGGTTGCCTCATCGCCTCGCCCTGGAAAATGTATTTGTATTAATAATGTATGTGAATGTGTCATAATGTAATTTCAGAAGAGAAAACCTAACAATCAATTGATATTCACAAGAGACGTACCTTGACATAACCTTAAATCCGTCGCATTGTCCGTGGGATTGTTTTCACTCATTTTTTACAATTGTTATACACTAAATTTGAAAATAAAAAATACTACTCTATTAAATTATATGTGTATCAAAACAAACTAAAAAAATATTTATAGAAAAACAATACTTTTATGACTTTTATTATTTGTATGGTAGGGTAAACTAACCAGTGAAGGAACACTTAAGCTTCGCTTGCCTTTTAAAAAATCATATTAATTTCAAAATTCGTAATTTCAGTTAAATGACAGTGTCAACATATTTGTTACTAATTGCAAATTATGCAAAAAAATTGCAGAGAACTTACATAATATTGTTTTAAAGTTTTGGAGGTTCAAATAACAAGTAGTAAGAAGACCCAGTGAAGGAACAGCTCTTACCAGTGAAGGAACACAAAATTGCCCAGTGAAGGAACACTTAATTTTGGTTATTTTTTAATGCTCTTTATGAATTTTTTAGCCATACAAATACAGTTGGACATCTATTTAACGAACTTCCATTCTACGAATTTTCCTATTTTACGAATTTTTTCGAGGAACCAAGAGCATTTTGGAAATTTTTTTGTAAAATAACTTCCATATAGCGAAGTGAATTTTCTATTTAACGAACTTTTCATTGAGATCCAATTTCCCTATTTTCCAAAATATTTCTTAACATTTTAAACTTGTTAAAGCAATTTATGGGGGAAATGACATAAAATTAATTTTCGAAGCCACTGCTTTATGAAATGTATTACTGTTTTGTCTAAAAATTATCTTAGAGAAAGCAGTAAATTCCCTTTCCCTTTTTGTTTGCACTTCAAACGAAAAACTCACTTCAAATTAACGGATTTCATCCGTAGCAATTTAACTTAACGCAAGTGGTAATGTATGTTTAAAATTACTTTTATAATAAATGCAACTATATTTTTATACATAAATTTAGACTTTTTTTAGTTGAAAATGTATATAGCATGATAGTGTAACACTGGATAATGTTTTGCTCTATTCTTGCTTTCCATGCAGATTTCTTTTATGGTTGAGATTTATATGATAAATAGTAGATACTAGTTTACAAGATAAAAGTGTATCAATTGCTATTTTAATTATGTCTAGTGTTTAAGAATTTAAAACCTGTTTTGTGTTGTTTAAGTATTTTAAGAGGTGATTTTCTATTTAACGAATTTTCCATATAACGAGCTTATTATTGGTATTAAGTGATTTTGTTAAATAGAGGTCAGACTAAAAACAAGACTATTTGTGAAATTATGAGATACAAGTACTTGTAAAATGCTAACTTTTTTCTGTAATCATGAACTAGAAATTAAAGTGATGTTAAATACAAAATAAATTTAAAAAAATCGTTCTTTCTTATAATTTGACAGTCAAATCTAAATCATTGTGTCATCCGATGCTGTTTATTATCATTATTATTTTATCACCTTTTTGTTTACTCTTTTTCCTCTTATTTCTTGAAGCTTTTTTTCTTTTTTAAGTATTTTTTCTTTCTTTTTCTTTTCCATGTTCTCTTGTTTTAATGTTTTTTAGATCTTTCAGCCTCTTGAAATTTTTGCCATTTCTCTGAAGTTAGTGCAAAAGGTAATTTATTCGCTTTTCTTCTTATTTGACCTTTCTTTTTATCATCAATATTTGGCCAATGTAAATGGCTCTTCCAAACTTCTTCTGATTTTTCAGCAACATTTCTAGAATGCCTTTCTCGAAAATAGACGGGGGAAAGGTGTCTTGAAGTTTGAGGCAAATCCATTTCTTGTTGACTTATATCTAGAGGATCTTTAGAAGTACTGATTTTACTTACAGAATCATTTCTTTTTTCAACTAAGAGAATCAGCATGAGGACTCATTTCAAATTCGATATCTAATATGCATTCATTATCAATACTAGCTTCAGTTCCTAAGTTTGACTTAACCAAGTGGTCTTCTTTTAATACGTGCTTCTTCCATATTGGAAAAAGTACAGGCTCTTGGACATTTTCGATATTAGACTCTTCCGTCAATGCTGTGTTAAAAATTTACAACATATCTTGAGGGATTTCCCTCTCAAGCTTCTGAAGAAATTGAGTATCGTTTCTGTTTAACTTTGTTTTTTGTTGAGGAACTTACTTCTAAATTCTAACATTGTAAAGTAGTTTCTATAAATTATATAATCACGTTGCTATCCTATAATGATAGCTTATTAGGAGTTCTTGGTGCAAAAGCCAGCGAAAAAATGTTCTATTTTTATGATTATATTTAATTAGTTTTCGATTTGTAAACATAGTTTATTAAGTTGCCTAACATTTGATGTAACTACACACCCCGTTAATAAATATAAATTATAATTTTTTCATAAATTAAGCTATTAAATTAACATTTTGAACTGAAATTATTTCAGGAATTATTCATACAATTTTTAACAAAATTTCGGTTGTCCTCTATATAGCAGAATTACTTATCCTAGAGTCATGTAAAATCATATATCACACATTACTGTTCATTCACTGGAAGTATTCCCAGTGTAGGAATATGCCTGTTTCTTCACTAGTTAGAAGCTGGTTTTTGTCTTTTAAACAAAATTTTGATGTATAATATGACTAAAAGTACAAGAAAATTAAAAAATTTCTTTTATTTTCATTAACTGGGAGAAAAACCCAGTAAAGGAACACTTGTTCCTTCACTGGTTTTTCATCGTTTGGTGATCCAGTGAATAAACACCCCCTTATCTCAGTACTTGATTATGCTATGGTGCTTTAAAAAAAATAAAACGTAACTTCAATAACTATATTTTGAATTCTCTTTTTCACAGTGAGAAAAATAAGACTACTACATGCAATTAATTCCACTTCAAACATATAAGTACAAACACTCACCTTATAATTTTTTCAACGGAACAAGGTGTTGCAGAGATAATAACAAATTCAAAAATTTTTTCAGAGAAATCTATTTGACCAGGTAATCCAAAATATTGCTAGATGACTTCCTATTGTTTGGCAGTAAGCTATTGTTACCAATCAATCTAAAGAAAAACTTTCAAATTCTTATTTTTAATGAATATATATGAAATGTTCCTTCACTGGGTAGTGTTCCTTCACTGGTTGGTTTACCCTAGTGAGAACCAAAACAATATGGAAATGAATGAGGGAAAACTGGATCCTATCACGTGATTTCCCGGCCAATAAAAATGTAACGGTAAACGTTTAACGCAGCCTTGTTGGAAGTCGCATAAGAAGTATAACTTCAATAATTATTTCCGAATTTCAAAGACAAACAGAAAATTCAAACTACGTTGCTCAACCCTTCCTATTTTCTCCGCTTTTACGCACAGAAAATAAGATTTTTCGCATTTTTTCCCCCGCCCCCCAGATAGAGCTCGTACTTTCGTAATTTGGACGTCACTGCTTTATATCAAGTATCGAGTTTCGTATTCACGCAATTTAAAATCCACTTTTATGATTCGTAATAGTGACTTAAGAATTATACGTCGGAATTCTTACTCACTCGATTTTAAAATGAAACATCGAGATTTGTATTCATTCGATTTTAAAATCAAATATCGAGATTCGTGTTCTTGTGATTTTAAAATCAAATATCGAGATTCGTATTAACGCGACTTAAAAATCTAACATCGAGATTCGTATTTTCACGATTTTGAAATTTAATGTCATGATTTGTATTCGCGTGTTTTAAAAATTACACATTGAGATTCTTATTTACACAATTTAAATAAATTAATTAAATCTCGCATCGATATTTTTATTAAAACGTTGGTAGCATACTGTGGATGAATTTTTCCTAACAACCACTTTTCTGTTACTCAAATTTCAGTATTTTTCAATCATTTAAAAAGTGTTTTTGCGCATAACATTTTGGAGTTTCTATCTTCAGCTTTTTTGATTTTTTACTAAAATCATCCCTGTGTTATAAATCAATATAGAGTTCTCTTAAAATTAAATATTTTTGAAAAAACTCTGCTATTTTTTAAACAAATTTTACCAAAATGAGGTGGCGACAAAATAAGAAACTAAGGAGAATGAATCTAAGAAACTATGAAGAATTAATCAATGCTGGCAGAAAGTTTTTTAACTGAGATTTTGTGTTCGCAGAAAGATTATTTTATTTTTTATTTTATCTAAGTATGGTGTTACGTATGCCTGTTGAATGGTTATTTTGTTTGCATTATTTCAATCGATTTTCACGACCAATTTTTTAATCAATCTTGTAACTCTTGATCTTAAAATTCTGTTAATATTCCAACACCCGTGTATTAATCACCTGTATATTAATCACCTTTCTACTTTTTCCTGTTTCCTCAGGCAATTAAAAGGTGTTTTATTTTCTCGATCACGCTTTCGTCTATCGTGATTTGTTGGATTTCGATATCGTTACTGTAACAGTTAAATTAAAATATTTTATTTGGTGCGTATTAGATAAGTTATTTATGTATTATTATTGAAATAGATGGGTTGCATAGTTGGATGTATCACTGGATATCGTCATGATAATAAATAGGTAAAGATTGAAAAGTTATGATAAAACAAATTAAGGCCGAAATGTATAAAAGGTAATTAAATTAAATTAAGGGATGATTGTTAAGGAAAGTGGTAGTACAATGCTAATGTGGGATAACAATAACCCAATAGGTTCAAAGGGTCACAAAGTGTGAGGTTTTAACAAATTGGATGATTTGGTATCACCAAATTTGGAAAAGGGGCGAAACTAAAATAAATTTAAGATTAAAGATAAAAACGATAAATAACATGCTATATCCAGATACAGACTTAACATTTAAGACAGTAAGATGATGTTTCCAATGTAAAATTTACAAATTCCCTTAACAATAAAAAAAGGTACTCGCCACATACATGAGGAAAAAGGGGTAACAACAATGAGAGCATATTGATTGAAGAAAATCACACCAATTTTTCCATTCAGCTGAACATTTATTTTCGTAAAGCATTTTGTAAGACATTATTATTGTAAAACACCTTATTTCGTTATTTCGTAAAAACAAACAATATGTTCCATTAAATTTTTGTGACACAAGAAATCTTTTTTGAAAAGAAAGAAATGGGTGATAAGAGAATTAAAAAAAAAAGGCGTCATTCATAAAAAAAGGAGAGCTGAAAAAAACTTAACTATTGAAAAGACATTTATAGAAGGAAAGCTTAATTTGAGTGGGTCTTTAATGCTTAAAAAAAAAGATATAATGTGTAGATGTATGATTTATTGAAATTGACTACAATTAAAGATTTAAACTTTTAAAGAAAAATAAGGTTAAGAAAAAGAATATAAAAAACTGTCCCCTCGATACGGACCGAAGTCCGCATCTCAAGGGAAAAAAAAGGAACCAGCAAGAAGGAAGCACAAAAAGAGAATCCTCCTAAAAGTGACTTAAAAAATTCCTTAACTGGTATAGGACCAGAAAAATTACGGCCCATTAAAATTAAAGAGGCGGAGAGTTTGAAATTTAAAGTAAAGAGTTGGTTAGTTAGCCCCCTAAAATTAAAAGAAGAAAAAAAGAAACGCGTAAAACAAACTTGACTTTCCCCACAGGAAGTGCGATGACCGCATTGACCATGAGAATGGTCACCAAGAAAGTTAAAATAAATTGCTAAATTGAAAAAAAGGAATAACGTTTAAAGAAAAATTAAAGGCTTAAGTAAAATTAGAAATTAAATTGTCACATTACATTAAGTGTAAATGTGACAGTTACAAAATAAGCAATACTAGGATTAAGTTAGTAGAATTTCCATATTTAGTTTTGTTTACGTATATTTATTTTAACAATTTGTATTTTGAGTTTTATTCTTATTGTTATAGACGCTAGTTCCTGATGAAACTCGTACACAGATGATCATCGTCAACATGCTGGGTATCAGGTAAGTTTAAAAACACTCAATGTTAAAATGCGATATTTAGATTATGTTTTAAATCAGTGGTTACCAACTGGCGACCCGCCGGCCATATCCGGCCCTCGAACTAAAATATATTAGTTGTAATTTTTTTGCGGACAATTTTCGTTAAAAATCTATATGGGTTTAAAATACCTTTCTTTCGTTAAAAAAAAAGAAAAAAAAAAAAAAAAAACTAATTTCTTTGTTTTTGTGAAATTTAACATACCAACGGTGCAAAACAAAATTTTTCGCTGGTAAAAATCTACTTCCTATTTTAATTTGTAATTCAATACTTTTGTTTTGCACTACTTGATAAAAATCTGACAGTAATATTTAATATTCCTTCAAACATAAAAGAGTCCTATACAAATTTTTTAAAAAGTTGCGGCCCACCATTTGACTGGTGTTTTTAATTGCGCCCCTCCCTCATGTAAGTTTAAAACCCCTGTTTTAAATCAATACATGGTAAGGTGTTGCCGCTTATTTTACGCAATTTAGTTCATTATCTTAATATACTATTTAAAATTTTGCAGAAATCATACTATTTAAAATTTGTATGAAACATGCTATTAAAAATTTGTATTTTGCGCACTCATTATCTTAAAATAATATTTAAAGTTCGTATTTTGCGCAGTGCACGTCATGAACTTAGCATACTATTTAAAATTCATATAAAGTACTCTATTTAAAATTCATATTTTGTTCTATGTACTTCTTTATCTTAGCATACTGGGTGGTAAGGCACTGGCCCCATGTCCAAGAGTTCGTGGGTTCGATCCCCGTCGGTCGAAGACTCCCCGTGTAGTAAATGGTGACTGATGCACGTTAAATCTGTTGAGTCGCAAAGTCCTCCAAGTTCCCATAACGAATCAATACGTCTGGGGGTACTGATCCAGAAGTTCCCTGGGATCTGGGTTAGTTCAAAATTACAAGGCTGCGGAGTTGAACATTAGTAGTCTTACGACTACTAATATAAATCAGGATATAATATAAATCAGGATATAATATAAATCAGGATATAATATAAATCAGGGGTCTGTCATTTTGTGAAAGGTCCAGTTTTCGTGAAATTGTGAAAAAATTACTCAATTCTTTCAACCAGGGTCCGCTTTTATGAATTTGTGCAAATAGGGTCCGGTTTTTGCAAAAAACTTTTTCAAGGAGTTTTTAAAATTGTAAATAGACACAAGATTATGCTCGGCACTGTAAAATAATAATAAAAAAATTAAATTTTCAAAAATAAACAGCAATTGCTGCTGCTGAATTAGAGATGCAACATACAAATATTTGGTATTTAGCCTATACTGCTGAGCTCAGAATATTCATTTCGGACGAATAATGGAAGAATCGTCTGCCGAAGACAAAACTTAATTCGTTTACATCCATCTTTCTTGTTTTCTGCCCTGGGAAGGGTTTATTCGATTAACAAAACAATAATGAAGATAAACAAATTTGTGAAGGGTCCGATTAAAAGATAAATTATTCTTTGAAGGGTCCGTTTTATGAAAAGATATTTTGTGAAGACGGACCCAAATTTCTTCTTAACAGACCCCTGTAAATATCTTAAGATTGGTATAAAAGTCGAATTTCGATTTAATTCTGTGTTATTTTGAAACAGATATTAAGCAAATCCGAATGGTATTTTTTTAAATTTATACTCCCCATTTTCTTAACATATTACACATTTAAAAATTAGTATAAAAGTTGTTATCTGATTTTATTGTGTGTTATTTCAGAACGGCCATTGCTATACCTACTCTAGCTTTGGATGCATTGAACAGGATTTTGTTGCAACAGTACAAAGGTCCCATGGAGGAATCTGTTATTTGTATTAGAGAAGTACTAAAGGCAGCTATTGCAGATGCCTCTAAGTTTGTAAGTGTACTGTTAAAGTGTTAAGTATAGTGTCCAAGAGTAATGTGTTAAGTGTACTGTTACAAGTATTATGGAGAGGATCAAAGCAATTTCGATACAATCAGCTTCGCAATTTAAAGAAATATTTCCTATTAGCCCTGATTTGACTGAAGAAATAAATATATATACCGAAAAAGTACAAATGTGCCTTCAATTTAAAATAACTGTTTATGGTGTCATAAATAGTATACCGGTTTTGATTTAACAGAATACAGAAAAACTAGCTTTAATGTACTATTCAACAAAATAGAATTTATAGTTTGACGCACGTAAATAAGTTTTTATTTGAAAAACGTGTCATAAACACGAATTATTCAGTAATGACCCTCCTATTGTCAGGCTCTTCTTTTTTTCTTTTTTTTTAAATTTTTTTTTTTTTATTTAAAGTTAAAAAGCACTGAACTTTAGGGGTCCTAAATTTATTTTTAATCATGAAAAATATATTATCAAAAACTAGCGATTGAAATAAAGATATTAAAAACAATTTATTTACCTGAAAAAACGCAAATGAGTGCTAAATAATTTCTTCAAACTAGTGGGCTGCTCGCTGATGCTCGCCAACACCCGAAAATTGCTACGCAATCTTATATGGTTCTTACCAAGCTCGCTTCTCTCGCTACTAACTTAGGTACATTGCAAATGCACAAAATTCTAAGAATTCAAAACAATCATTCAAATCCATTTAACAACCTTTTTTTTTTTAAAGAAAAATTAATCTTTTTAGAAAATATCTTTGTAGAAGAAATAATCTTTTTAGTAAATTCTAAGTCATTAAAATAAATTTGAATTCAAATAAATGACATGTAATTCGTTAAACCTATTAGAAATGTGCTATAGTATAAAATCTTAAGATAAAATTTCTAAAACTGATATCTCTTTAAAAAGGTTAAAATTTTGGCTATAATTAAGTCTATTAAAATGACAGCACGTCGTCTACGCATTATTTCACCACTACGTCTTTCATAGATGTCATCAATGCTCTCTTCTAAACTTCGAGCACGCTTCTTTTGATTATACTACTTCAAAAGCGTAACAGCACGACTGAGACTCATTTTTCAATGAATAACTAATAACAAGGGTAGACTATATTTGAGGGAGCCTTTTGATTCTCGCCAAATTGTGATCGCGATTGATCGCCAAGCTGGGCGATGTTGAAACCCAATCGTGATTCTGAGTGGTTTAGATTTTAGCGTTATTTTTAAATGTTCAACGGTATATGTAATTTCAGAGGTCCGTTAGTTCTACTTTGGATACCGGCTGGTAACGTTGCTTTTGAATCTGGTCAATAAGATCGAAGGTATGTGGGCAGTCATGAAAATGGATTTAAGAAAAAAATGTCACCGCTAGTTCGGTATTACAGACGCCATTATCAATTCGTATTTCGTCTAATTTATGTGGCGGTGGAGGTACACAGATTCTATTCATGATAAAATTAGACAGTATCTAACTGTTATTAGATAATTCTGTGCACCTAAATCTGAGAATATTCAAGCTTAATGAAGAAGTAGGTTGTTTTTTTCCTTTTCTTTCTGCGCCTACTCCATTAATTTTTGTTTCGATTCAAAATCCTTTTTATTGGGTTTATATATTTTGCTTATATTGGGTTCATTGCAAGTTTTGGCCGATGTTTTGTTGAAATTTTTCAATGTTTTATTGAAATATCATTATGTTTTGGCCGCAATTCCTGTTACCACGGTGTTCCGCGCAAACAGGAATAGCGCCAAACATAAGTCGCCAATTTCGCCAAGGGGCACCCTCAAGTATATTTTTCCCAATAACAATAATAAAACAAATAAATTCGTGATATAAATCAAAAATCGTCAAATAAATTCGTAATATATTACTTCGTGAAAAAAAGCGCTTTCGACAAAATGCTAAAATAGAGATCTATCGACAAAGACTACTCACTTCTGCCTAGCTTAATAGTATGTGATTGCCGCAGCTGAATTGTTATTTCAGTTTCCGTTTTTAAAAGCGCTATGTGTTGAGCCACCTCAGCTAGTTTTGGCATGTGACATTTATAGCGGCAATCATTGGTCGATTTTCTAGCGTTGCCATTCGGGGAGTTGTAATGAGGCTTTTTTTTGCCGCCGTGTAAGAGAAATATATATATATAGATAAAATCCTACGAAATTTCGGTATTTCATATTATATTTCTGCTTTTTTCCAAAACTTTAAGTATATGGATCAAACATTTCCTGCCAAATTGTTTTTGACTTGTTTCAAAAAATTCATTTTTGTTGAGAAACGGAGGAGACTGTTTTGGGGATATTTGGGTCCTAAAACTGAGACTACACAAAATACTTTGAAACAAACCAAATTAGGCCATTAATCGCATAATGCATGCATCAAGAGAGGAAAGTTTTTTGTTTTTCAAACAGTATTAAATGAACTTATTATTTATTTAAATGGGAAAATCATAATGTATTTATTCTTATTTTACGGTGTGCGGTATCGGTTCTCGTTAAACTGTTCTGCTGTAAAGGGCTCGACTTGGCGCGCAGGTCGTCGGGCTGCCAAAGTAGGGGAGCCACCCCCCCCCCCTGCAGAGGATCAAAATTGCGGTGGTATGTCTTCAGTTCATCCTCAGGGCTGTTTCCCAGACCGTCGGCAATAGCTCATTGTGCAACTCCTAGTGCGACGTAAATAAAGCACCGACCTATCTTATTTTAAACTCAAATTTTTCTTTTAATTCGAATGCGAAGGTTGCAATGCATACAGACTAAATATTTTGACGATACAATTTTAAAAATTTACAAAAACAGATACTTGGGCTACGAAAATTAGAAACATTAATAAATAATTCCTTCGCGTAGGATAAATTAGGCAGCCCTAAATTGCTGATTTAAACTTCTTGGCAATTTTGATCCAAAACCAATAAAAACTATATTTAAAAGCCGTGGATTACTTTTATTCGCAGATGGACCGATACCCATCGTTGCGAGACGAAGTGGTGTACCAAATCAAAACTTCCATTGACAAGGAAGCGGAGAACTGTAAGGAAAGACTTCTGTCCCACATAGATGCCAGCATGTTCTTCATTAACTACAACCATCCTGATTTTGACAGCACTGTGTAAGTACATTCTTATTTCATACCAACTTTATCAACAACAAAAAAATAAGTTCATTACAAAAACCTGGCATGTGTGTGACTTATGAGAAACAAAATAATAGTATTAAAAATACCACATCTAAACAAAGTGCAAAAGTCGTAGCGACTTCCAGCATTACTGTTTTTTATTGATCTCGAAAAACAACGAAAAGGACAAAGAATATTTTATGAAAGAAAATTATAATTATATAGTCATTTTTTAGAACAACGGTTCCCAATTGAGCCCATGAGCGTTGGGCCAATGTCCAAAAGGTCTAGAGTTCGACCCCGCCGGCTGAAGACTCCCAGTACAGTCAGGGATTGGTTTTTGTAAAATTGTGAAAAAATGACTCGTAATTTGTGAATATAAAATATACGCTAAGTCACATTCTTTTAACCAGGGTCGGCTTTTGTGAATTTGGGCAAATAGGGTCCGTTATTGCAAAAAAAACTTTTTCAATGAGTTTTTAAATTGTAAAGACATACAAGATTATGCTCAACACTGTAAAATTATATTTTAAAAATTTAAATTTTAAAAAATAAACAGCAATTGCAGCTACTAAATTAGCGATGCAACATATAAATATTTGGTATTTAGCCTGTACTGTTGAACACAGAATATTCATTTCGGACGAATAAAGGAGGAAGCGTACGCGGATGGCAAAATTTAGGTTTACATCTGTCTTTCTTCCCCCCTCCCTTCCTGGGAAGGGTTTATTCGATTAACAAAACAATAATGAAGATAAACAAATTTGTGAAGGGTCCGATTAAAAGATAAATTATTTTGTGAAATGTCCGTTTTTAAGTTAAAATATTTTGTGAAGGGTCCGTTTTTATAAAAGATATTTTGTGAAGGGTCCGTTACGGACCCAAATTTCTTCTAAACAGACCCCTGGCGGTAAATGTTGACTGGTGCGCGTTAAATCAATGGGGTCATAAAGTCCTCCAGTTCCCAATCTGTAACTCAGGGGGTACCGAATTAGAGATTGATCATTCTCTGATTCAGGTCAAAATTGCGATCTGTGGATGTATGAATAGATCCGCCCTTTAAAAACGGGCTGTGACGTGCGAATGTGGCTGAAGTCGTATTCTTGTTCATAGATGGCGCCACTGAAATACAAGACCTTCTGCAAGACCTACACCTTCTGCCTTAATTTTGCTTGATTTCACCAAGTTGGCTTGCTGATATTAGCAAGTGGTATTAAAAACAACAGAGAAAAAATTCTAACTTTCGGAACCCTTTAAATCTTCCATGGCACCCTGGGATTCCACGGAACACAATCGAAAAACCGCTGATCTGGTATAGAAAGTGTACCTAGATTTTCTTTTTCGTCCTATTTGTAGAATTGGTAAAAATAAAAATGAAAGCAAATGCATTTTGGGTCGCAAAACAATACTAAAGCGTAGAAAAATGAATGCTATCTGACATAATCATTTCGAGGAACGAAGACAAAAACATAAAGTTCTTTTAAAATGTCGGTTCAAACTAGCTGTTTTTAATTATCGCCTGTAAACTTCCGTTTCCTCGCATAATTTAACAGGTCTTGTTGTTTTTAATCCTGCTTTTTGCAATGGTGATTCGTTAAATTCAAATAGCGTTTTCATTTTTTCCCCTTATTTAAATGTTAGTTTGCGACGCCCTAATATGCACATTTTTTATCCTCATCTTTACATAAATATTAAGAGAGGTAATTACAGAATACCCTATGTTTTCATATCTAAATAAACTTGTGTTTATATCTAGTTGTGATCCTGTGGCTCCCCCTGCTGGTCCAGTCAAACTTTGGGAGAACTTAGGAGCAGCTGAAGAAGAAACTGTGACAGTTGAGATTACAGAAGGTGTTGCAACTGGCTCCACTATGCCTTCCACGGAAACTTTAGTGGTACTAATTAGTTTGTATTGTTAAAAGCTAAGTTAAAACTTTTCGCTTAACAGTTAAGAGATATCTGTTATAAAAAAATTTTAATATTTATTATGTTTCTAAAGAAAAGCTTACCTTGTAAACTCACCTCAAAAACAAAACAGAAGCTAAATTAGAAAAAAAACAAAGGCTAAATTAAATCTACTTTTAACTAGAATTCTATATAAGATTCAAAATAATGCAAACGATATGATAATGCTAAATAATAATAACATTTTAAATAAGCAAACGATAGTTTTCTGATGCAATATTTTACAGTTAAGTTCTCTTTTTCTCCTTTCAACTATGTTAAGAATATTGCTCATGTATGATATATATGTATATATCCATGTATAATAATATATGGAGTTCTACGCTTTTTGTGGTATTTTTTTAAACAGTAGAAAAGTACCAATTTCAAGCAAAATAGAAAATTTTTTACCAGCAATCGTATATTATTTTGCAATATTTATATATATAACAATATTTTTGATTTATTTATTAAATCTCATCGTTGATCTCTACATTAGTTTACTACGATTAGAAAAGGAATAGAAAATTTCGTCTTACCAGAACCTCTTAGGGTTTCCAACGAAGCACTTTTCTACATGAGTATCTCGACAAAAAGTAGCGTTTTTTTTTTACTAAGAGAAATTTGCATTTTTTGAAATAGATATAAATCTGAATACTGGAGGTTTGGTGATAATGGTGGATGGGGTAAAATATCCTAATTGAGCTCTAACAACTTTTGTCAAATAAACACTCCTCTTTTATATATCACTGTTTCTGGATTATTTTTATTTTTTTTGTTCACTTGCTGTATTTTAGTCTGGAACAAATCTTTGAAAGCTGTCTTTTAGAATATGTACTCATGTCAATTGTTTTTACTCATTCTGATATTTTTGATACTGTTCAAACACTATTTACCAAAAATCGATTGAAGCTTTCGGCTCGCAATGTAATAAAATGTCTAAATCTCTTTTTATCGTTTGGTAAAATATAAATTCTAGAGTATCAGTACTGATAATTAAGAAAAAACAGTTTCTGTGAAAATACGCTTGCCGATTACGGAAAAAGACCACTACCAATTGGCGAACTTTTAGTGGTCTTTTTTTTCCTGTGAAAAAGAGGAAGTATTATTAAATTATTTCTGTCAAATAAAAATTCTTAAATGTTTCAAGCATATTTCTTATTGTAATGATGAAAGTTTCACACTTCCATTAAATATAAATACTAAGTAAACCAGAGATGGGCATTTGTCATTCAGAATAATGAATAAAGAATGATGAATAATTATTCAAAATCCGAATAATGAATGATGAATAAAGATTTATTCATTAGTCAGAAATATTTTGAATAAAGAATAAATCATTCATTATTCAGTATCCTTTATTCATTAGTCAAGAATAACTGAATAATTTCACTGGTCAACAAAAATGGGCACGGAATACTCTAATTGACTACGATTATGACAACTACAAATAAAACGTTAATCCTTTTCAAGTATATTTATATAATGTTTGAGAAAATTTACTTTTGTCTAACATAATGCATACTTTTAAGAAATGGTTACATGACAAAAAAGCGTTTAATTTTTTAAGTTAAAATTTTATTTAAAAATTTAAAATAATATTATCGTTTGCTTTCAAAAACTATAAAAAATTGCGTTTTATAGATTTTAGAACAAAATTTTAAAATGAACTTAAGTAACTAAACTGTTATAAACCTAGTTTTTAGCACAACTAAGTATGTTACGCTGGTGTAAGTTAAAATAACAAAAGTCCTAATTTTGCAAAGTCCTACTTGTCTTAGTTTTATAGTTTTAAGTCCTAAAATAAGACGTTTAAGAGCAAACGATGGTTTGCATCTCGTTATAGACAAAGACATATCGATTGCATTTTTTGCTGGTTATTCAAAATTTTATTCAGAAAAATTAGTCATGACTAATGAGTTTATTCATCAATCATTATTCAAAAATTTTTATACATTTGCATAATGAATGATGAATAATGACTAAATTTTCATATGAATAATCATTCAGAATAAATTTATTCTGAATAAATTTAGTCATGAATAAAATTTTCGTGAATGATGCCCAGCGCTGAAGTAAACCTACATTTTGTTTTTATTTTTCCTTTGAAATAGGCTGGCTTGAAAGCTAATGAAAGTAATCAAAAGAACGTTCACTATGCTTCTACATTGTTGATGAAAAATCTTGAACCCGTACAGAAGCAAATGGGAGACGTTGCTATGAAATACATAATCTTCTTTTTAGTGAAAAAGGTAAGTGTAGTAATAAAATAGTACAGAACCCGTTATCCGGAAATCAGAAAACCAAAAAACCGTAACGAAATTCGATAAATTTTCTTGCCATTTTTTAAAAAAAAATTTTTTTTCCTCATAAGATTTTACGATTTTTCTTTCTTTTTTTTAAAGATGTTTACCTTACCATCATTTTGGAAATAATCATTAGTGTATTACTTCATCGTTTTTCCTTATTTTTAAGATTATTTCCAATTTTTTTTTTTTAGTTGGGTTTAACAATAAAAAAAAAAAGGCTTTTTGTAGCGATTCAGAAAACCGGAAAAATTAGTTATCCGGAATAGCGATGGTCCCGACCGTTCCGGATACTCGGTTCCCTACTGTAGTACATTGTGTATTGAAAAATTATTAGTTAAAAAGAAATTACCCAAAATTGCTTTTTTTTTTTTAATACCTTGCTACTCTTGGCATTCTAAGCTCGATTTTTTTTAAATAAATGTTTTGAGGCGTATTATTCTGTGTTATATTTTAATGCATTTAGGTTATTTCATTGTTTTTTAGGTATTGGATTTCATTAAAAAAGATCTATTGGCTACACTCTTAGAATCTTCTAATTTCGTAAGTATTCATAATTAAACTGTATTTTAAAACAACATGCAGGGTGCATTTAATCTCCACGCTTAATATCTATTTTAGTTTTGTAATTACAACCTTTATATAAATTTTCAGAAACCTGGTCCAAATTGAACAAAAACGTACAGTATATACATACTACAGGGTGTTCCAAAATTCTCTTTACAACTTCAAAAATTCATAACTTCGAAAATAAACAAGATATTTATATTCTGTCTTTTGCATGTATTACTGCGACTAATAAAGTTTTGTTTAGTACACTTCAACATGCGCACCATTGGTGGCCCTAAGCACTTCCAGTCTGTAATCAATTTCAAGCCAGGTGATGTAAAGATAATTTTGGAACACCCTGTATATATATATCAGTGGTTATCAGCTCCGGCCCACTAAGCCTTTTTTGTGACCCTCGGAGTTAAATTAAATATATTAGTTGTCGTTTTTTGCGATCAATTTTCGTAACAGGTCTTTATGGGTTTAAAATACTTTTCTTTCGTTAAGAACAAAAAAAAAAACCTAATTTCTTCGTTTCTGTGAAGTTTAACATACCAACGGTGCAAATTGCACCCAAGAAAATATTTATTCAAATACATAATAATCGTATATGTTGCTCTTTTTTATTTCGTTTTTTTTTTTTTTTTTTTTTTTTGTATTTTGAGAGTATAATTTAGCATGTGCGTATCAGAAATTTTCTCGAAGAAATTCTACCATTAAATTTTTTGAAACCACTCATCTTGGACGAAATTATTTGCATTTGTAAATTTTAAAACGCATAAAAAAGGGAATGAATGTCATGGTTTATTTAAATTCCTTGAATTGAATATCGCATGAGCGGAAAAAGAAAAAAATTTAATTTCAGATGGTCCAGAATTTTTTTTTTATTGCTATAATTCCTAATAAGTCAAAAAAAAAATGTTAATTTATCACAGAATTAAATTTAAAAGAAAAAAAAATCTTGTCACTACGTTTTTGATTAAGAGAAGATTCAAAAAGATACGTAACAAGCATTATTTGTAATGCTTGTTATTTTGCTTTTTAATATAAAAAAAACTTTTATAAAAATCTGACAGTAATATTTAATGTTCCTTCAAACATAAAAGAGTCCTATATTTAAATTTCTTGTTTCCTTTCCCCCTACCTACTACAACGCTTCGCTCGAAATCGCGAAACTGTTTACTATTTGTTTCGAAAAGTGTACTTAAGAGGACGCTATACAGCAAGAGAAACCCTATATGGTGAATTCTCTTTCCTCTACATTAGTAATTCAAAATATTGACTTAATGCTTGTAACTTACATTAAACCATGATTTTTCAAATGCTGAAATAAAATTTTTAAAATAGCACCATAATGTAAGCAAATTATTATAGGATTATGCTGTGGTAAAGTTATCCTATTAAATTTGGCAAACCTACAACTTTTCTTTTGATATTTTAAAAACATTTTTCCAGAGTTCGAAACTTTGTGGTTTACTTTTAAGTTTATCTGAACTCACATTTCTATAAATTTTAAAATAAAAATGGCTGTGGAAACTGAATTTGCAATGAAATGTTCCTCCCGCGGTGCAGCGTCTTTTTAACAGCTTCCCAGGAGGTTGCGATTTTCCAATCCAACAACGTTTAACGACCGACCTTTATATTTGGCAACAACCAACTACAACCAAGAGAAAAAATATCCAAAAAAAGAGAACAGTCGTTAAAGGTCACTGGATTGTAAATTAGTCACCTGATCGATCTTTTCTTTTATTGTTTGAGTATTGAAAACTCTTAGCTATTTTTACTGTGGTATTAACATTTAGTCTAGCGTCGTATTATTTGATATCACAATTGAATTTTTAATTTCAGAGTAATCTGACTGAAGATTGTGAAGCTGATTTCCGCTGGAAGGAAGAAACTGAAACTACCTGCAGAATATTGCAAGAAGCACTCGTTGCTATACAAGACTTTTAAACTAGTTCCCCCTCCCGGGGATATTTCATCACTTAAATCATTCTTCTGCGTGTGTTTATAGTTCTAATTCTAATCAAAGATACCATTTATAAATTTTTTCATACGCCCTGTGTGCCTATTTTGTATTTTTGTACTTAAATGTTTGTGTGCTTTTGTAAAATAGCAATAAAGTGTCATAACTGTTTATCTTTGACTGCTACTCAAAAATAATCAAAGTTCAACTTACAGGGTTGGCAAGATTTAAATCATGATTATATTCGCGATTTTAATCACTAGATTTTTTTTTGTAAATATTTATTTAAATTAACGGCGATTTTTTTAAGATAAAACATTAATTTAAAGCAATTGATTTTTTTAAAAAATAAACCATAAGGTAGAAAATAGTTTTATAAATATATTCTTTAGGGGGGGATTTTTATTAGAGACTGGTTTTATTGATAATGAAGGTTTTATACAAAGAAATAATGAAAAAGTGAATTAAAAATTTAAAATGGATATATATATATATATATATATATATATATATATATATATATATATATATATATATATATATATATATGGGTCATTCTCACGAAAACTGTCATTTTTCAGTTCATAAAATCCCGAAAAAGTAAAGTGAATAAAAAGCTCTGAAACTTTTTATATTAATAGAAATATGTAATGGCATTATAAAGAAAGTATATATCCTATAAAATATACTTAATATTTAAATTAATTAATTTTTTAAATAATTAATTTATAATTAATTAATTTTTAATAATTAATTAATTAATTTAATAAATAAATAAATTAATTTAATAAATTAATTTATTAATTTTTTCATTTATTTTTCAAATTAATTAATAAGTAAATAAATTATTTTCGCTATTTAAATGTGAGGGAATGACACTAATAGTGAGGGAATGATATTTTATTTTAATACATGTTTTTATCTAAGTTACATCTACCTAAACTTTGAAAATGATAACATACTAAGTATATCTGATATTTATTATAATTTACTCTTATATATTTAATAGTTTTTACAGGTTTGGGAAATAAAATTGGCTGGCACGATTGAACAAAAAAAAATTTAATAATATACTCATCTTGAATCATTCCCTCACTTCAGCGTCATTCCCTCACTTTATACACTAGTGAGGGAATGACGAATTCAATAAAATTTAAAAATAACAGTTAGGCCTAATTAATTTCTGAAGTCAATCACATACAATTATATTCATACAAGAAAGCAACATATAATTATCCACTTTCTCGATGAAGTTGTATTTTATTTTACTCTAAAAAATGACATGAGGGAATGACAAATGTAAAACATTTTACCTGGTTTGATTCATTCAAATTTATTCCACAGCAAGGCTTCTTTAAGTTGAAGATGGAAACCTACTGCAATTTTGTTCTATGATGCCAGCTGTCAACTTCTGAAGTTTTTATTAAAATATTTTTATTCTAAGAAGATTGCAGGTGATAAGAACATTGTTGTGAGGGAATGACGCGAAACACTGGGGACAAAGTTCAAAATAGTGCTGTGTTAATATTTTTATCAGAAATTAAATTTAAAATTGATTTTCTGAATTCTATATTTCAGTATTCTGAAATAAAAAACACGAATTTGTAAAAAAAAAATTTTTATTTCAGAAACAATTTTTTTCTTTTTTTAAATCAGCAGTGGGGACAAGTAAGGGAATGACATATTGGTATATTTTAATTACCTAAAATAAATAAAAAATGATAATTTTATTTTTATTCTTTTGTTAGCTTTTCTGAGGGACACTTTCCCTGAATTTTTTTTTTTTCGTAAGCTGACTGAAAATTACTGTTTTTGTGAGAATGACCCATATATATATATATATATATATATATATATATATATATATATATATATATATATATATATATATATATGTATATATATATATATATATATATATATATATATATATATATATATATATATATATATATATATATAAAAATGAATCTATCTGTTTCTCACGCACACACACATATATTAACATGTTTATAAATATATTAAATGTGTTATTCTGGTTTAATAACTTCTGATCTTACTATGTGAATTACCCACAAATTAAATATGTTTCGAAGTTAACTCATCCCGATGTAATGCACTTCCGTAATCAGCAGTAAAAGATTTAAAAACAACTTTAAAATTCTGCTTGAGAATAATTTTTCCTTTATGACCTTTTCAATATCCTTACATGTTCTTATAAAAAGTTTCTAGTGACATATAATTATACTCCATACAGACGATAATTTTTAGTATTTCTAAAGATAAAAAGTAAAAACAGCAATAATTATCATTGTTTTTATGTTCTTTAAGTACTTTATGAAGTTATTCCGATACTTGTACTCGAGGCAAACTTTTCCTTTAAACATTATTTAGACTAAGAACTATGTGTAATATTCCTCAACTTGTTATATTAATGCCATAATTATAAGCTAGTTAAAAGAGCAGACAATAAACAAATACAAATTATATTGATAGAAATTGTAATTATTATGAATAATTTAATAAAGAACAATTACATTTATAATATGAAAAAAAATTAAAATTTTAATATCTTTTGTTTGTCTTAAGTAATAATTTAAGTAGTTTTAAACAATTAATTATACGTCAA
The DNA here is from genome assembly GCF_982258835.1 of Parasteatoda tepidariorum. Taxonomy (NCBI): domain Eukaryota; kingdom Metazoa; phylum Arthropoda; class Arachnida; order Araneae; family Theridiidae; genus Parasteatoda; species Parasteatoda tepidariorum. Next base: position 61,097,723 of record NC_141763.1, on the reverse strand, counting down.
TTATATAACAATTAATTATAGATTCATTTTGTTAAATAATCTCAAGTGATAGTTTAAGTAGTGTTGAATAGTTAATTATACGTTAAGCATTTATTTAAAATAGTTTTTTGTTTTTACGGAAATAAAAACTTAGTTGCGAAGTAATCTTTTACATTTATTTTTGATCTTTTCGAAAATAACCATGCTGCCCCATTATTTCATACCAGTTATTAGTGACAAAGCTTGCCTTTTTCGAGCAATAGCATATATGTATATTAAACGATACTCAAGTTATGGCTAGAGAGGTGCGTGAGGAAGTAGTAAAGCACGTAATGGAGCATTGGGATGAGTTTTCTCTCTTATCTTACGATCACGACTGAGAGGAAAATAATTTTAAAATTTTTACCGCCTACTATTATGAAAGGTTCCGAGTTCATTTCGAGATTTTGTTTTTAATTTTTATTGTTTAAAACTGATATTATCAGGATATTGAATATTTAGTAAAACAATAATTACGTTTGGAAGATTTTTCGAAAAAACTAAACTGTTAAGGCAGCTATAAGCATAATTCTTCAACAAATAAATCTTATCTACCTATTGTTTTTAATTATTGATTGGACGTTGTTGGAGCCCCTGAATTAGAGTATAGGAGCCTTAACAGTTTAGTTTTTCGAAAAATCATAATATAGGAACCTTAGACGTGGTAGTTTAAAAAAATTTTAAAGCTTTAAACTTCAAGATCTACGCTGATGTTGCTACCACTAAAAAAATTATTTCTCAACGGCCGTGGAAGTTGGTTATTATGGATTTGGTTTAATGTAACAAAAAGCAATATTTTACAAAACTCGCAACTGCTGGTGGGCAATTGTACACTTGAAAAAAGGGATTCCACGGACAACTAAAAATGTAAGAAGTGATAGAAGCTCAATTCATTTGAATTATTCTTCAATCATTACTAACACCATGACATGCAGTATAAATTATTCACATTTCAAACGAAAGCATTCTTAGAGATCATCTTCACAAATAAATTGCAAGAAATATGACGGAAAAAGATTGCTGATCTTGTTTAATAGATTTTGGCTTTCTTATTAGCCACAATTTTTTGTAATTTTTAGTCTCCCATGAAACTAAGAAGAAAATTAGAAATCATTATTCTGCACGGATTTTTTATGCATTTGGTACTAAGATTAGATTAAGATATTTTATATTCAAAAAAAAATTTTTTTTTTGCATGGTTAATTAGTTCTAATTTTTTAAAGCGGTAACAAATTCTTCGCTTCATTATTTGTTGAAGAATAATTTTTTTTCAAAATGATGGTTCCCATTTTTCAAGAAATGAAAAAAGTGGTAGTTAATATTAGTTCATACCAAATAGATATTTATTTCTGTTACCTACATATTTAGCTTTACAATATATATATATATACACTTGCACATATATATGTGTGTGAGGGTGTGGTGTGTTTTTGCCGCGCATAAGCTGCAAATATATAGAACTCATAAATTGAGTTAAAAATATTGAGAAAACATGTAAAATAATAAAGATTTATGAAAAGAGAAAAAAAATAATTAAAATAAAATATTTAAAAAAGTATTTTTTTTTAAAAAATTAAAAAATATATATATTAAAAAACCGTGAAACAAAATAATGAAAAGATATAATCTCCTCATCAGCTCATATGATTATATCAGCAAAAAGGAGTGCTTTCTAATATTGTATCGATATAGTGAAAGCAAAATATATGAATACAATAGTGTGAGGCAGGGCCAGATTGAGCATACCCGGAGCCCTAGGCCATTCAAATTTTTGGGGCCCTTCGTTTAAGCTGTTTTTCTCGTATATTTTTTATTTATTCAAATATAAAAGTATTTATACATCTTTTCATTTAGGAAAGCATATTTAAAATTAAAATAAATAATAATAAATTAAATTTTACTTTCTTTTGTTAAATTAGAACCAAAAAATAATCATAAAATTTTGAAAAAATTTAAATATATATTTGAAATTGATTTCAAAAAATCAAAAAAAAAATCATTGTTTTTCTAAATTTTTTAAAATTTATTTTCAAAAAATCCATTTTAAGGAGGCCTCTAATCATTGGGGGCCCGGAACTGGTGTGAGGAACACTCAAAAAAATTGAAACCAAAATAGAACACATTAAAGGAAAAATATATCAAGCAAAAAACAGAAAACAAAATGTAAAGAAAATACATAACATAACGAAATCTGTAAAGCGAGTTGCGAATTCAAATGAACTTATTCGTACCGGAATCTTTCATGAATGATTTAAAATATTTTTGTAATAACATTTGCAGACGTCCCGCAGTGGACTGATCGTTAAACGACCGTTCCCAGCAGATCACCGCAGTCAAGCATCACTGGCTGCGGTCAGTGTGCGGGTGGGTGACCACTTGGATCAATCTGCGGAGGGACCGAAAGTGTGCGGTATTGGTCCTCGTTAAACTATTTTACGGCAAAGTGCTCGACAGGTCGTCGAACTACCGAAGCGGAGGTGCCATCCCCTCTGCAGAGGATCAAAATTGTGATGGCATGTCTTCGAATCATCCTCAGGGATGTTTCCCAAACCGTCGCCAATAGTCCATTGTGCAGCTTTAGTGCGACGTAAATGAACAACAACCACAACAACATTTCCAGATTGCAAAATATGAAAAGTGAAGCCCAAACGGAGTTAGAAGCGTAGAAGGATTTTTTACGTTGCGTTCTTACTGCAGTACTGTGAAGCAAGTTTGATTTGTTAGTTACCAAGGATTGGCCCGAAAATGATGTGCGCAAGGTAATAATATTATACTGGATGATTTAAAGTTTATAATTTATAGGGTTGATATTTAATGATCAAATTTTAATAATTTTAGAATTAACATTTATTAAAAAAAAAAAAAAAAGAAAGAAGAGAGACAAAAACATGATTAACCCGTTTTGCCCAGATTTTCAGCCGTGGATATGTCAGAATTATATTTACACATGGTAAAAATATAAATTAGTTTTAATATAAATAAGTTTTTAAAAAATTTATCAACAATAACATACAATTAACTCAATGATTTTATATTGAAAATAATTACCTTAGTTGGGTATCCGTTGTTTTTTTTTATCAAATTTTGAACGAGTTTGTTTTTTGGATAAATGAACATTACTACATATTCTTTTATTCTATTCATTTGATTGAAAATAGTATTTAAATACATGTTTTTAGAACATTAGAATTCCAAGTAATTCCGCTTTCTCTATATTTCTTACTTTTTTTCCCTATATTTTTAACTTCTTAAATTTTATTTAAAATGAATATACCATGCTTGGAGACTGCTTTCGGCTGACCAGTCAACCGGTACATTTGCGTCTGCACCTCAGAGCCCAAGGTCAGGAAAACTGGGATGGCCTTGGCCCTTCATATATATATATATATATATATTGTATATATATATATATATATATATATATATATATATATATATATATATATATATATATATATATATATATATATATATATATATATATATATATATATATATATATATATATATATATTGTATTTAATTTATTTGTATTTAAAAATCAATTAGTAAATCCAAGAATGAAACAGAAAAAGCACTAAGATAGCTACCACTTAATACCTACAAGTAAACTCCTTCGAGGGAATCAGCTTTTATGCTGTTGAAGATTGAGATAGTAGCAGACGATTATTCTCAACAAAGAACATAATTTAAATTGCTGTTGATGATTGACGAGTCATTTTTAACCAGGTTGGCAAAAGCAAAAAATTAAAAAAGGACATATTGTATTGGTGATTCACGATTTCTCTTTGTTTTTTGGAAGAATTAGTAGAACATTTTTTTTCCTTCCTTTTAGTTGAAGTCCTTTCTTGTGTTTATTCTCACAAAGTGAGACTTTTTCGTTAAATTAAGAAATAAAATTTTATTTGTTTTTTGCTTCGCAATATTTTTTCTTTGCTATATTTACGTTATTTATTAAGTAGTTAAGATAAAAGGTTCTTTTATTTTTGTAACTGCAACATATGCATTTCGTTCAAAAAGAATTTACTATGCTCTATTCAAGAAAAAATTTGATATAAATTTAGTATTTCTCTAACATGAGAAGTACAGTGAAAATATTAATTAACAATCAAAATTCAATTAAATATATTCTATCTCAAAATTTTATTGACAAGTCGGTATAGAAAATAATTTTTATTTAATTATAAAATTAAAATATAAATGTAAATTTGATATTAAAATTAATAGTATTGAAAATTTTAAAATCAAATCAATATTGCAGATAAATCACTTGAACCTTGTTTAAAGGTTTAAATGAAACAACTGTGTAAAGAGCTAAGTGCAGTATACATTGGTTTATCTCAAAAAGGAAACTTGATAGAAAAAGCTTTTATCTAATCACCAAAAAAACGTCATCTTAGAAAATGCACAACAAATCTGATATCATTTGAAAACTTAAGATACACGACTAAATGAAACATTTTCTTCTGAAACGTTGCGAAATATGTACATATTTGTCTCAATTAATCTGTGTACACGTATTATTTAAAAGTATTCTTCTTTTTTTCAATATCTGCTTTTTTAATTTAAAATTGCCACAATGGTTGATGATCTTGAATCATATCAGTTCGTCTATACATGGAATATAAAAAACTTCAGCTCGATTTCCTTAAAAAGTGGAGAATTTATGTACAGCCCTTGGACTTTGGCAGAAAGTCTGAATAGAACAAAATGGCGCTTCAGATTCTACCCGAAAGGACTTCGATCAAGAGAATTTCCGTGTTTTTTGCTCAGAGCAGAAGAAGATGATGGCCCGACAGTCATTCAAGTCAGTGGTGATATTGGACTGGTAGACACAAATGGAGTGTTTAGAGTAGCTGAAGATCGTTTTCGATCTCGTCCCATGGAACGTGGAGACAACGAAGGAACGAACAAATTTATGAGCCTCGAAAGGTTATTTAGTGAACGGGAATTGCTTTTAGCAAACGATACATTGACCATTCAGTGCCGATTAAAAGCTAAAAACTCTAAAAAAAGCATCGTCACAAGGTGTATTGCAGTTTCTGAGATCATTGTTGACAAGTGCCTGTTTCAATGGAACATACGAAAATTCGATTCCTGTCATATAAATGATAGAAGAAGAGTGTATGTTCCTTTAAGTTTAAAGTTCGAAATAGAGTTCTATCTCAGCGGACGTACAGAAGAAGATGGGTTTGTTACTATGGTGATGAGGAAAAGTGACAAGAAACCCCTTTTTCTAAAATGTTCGGTGACACTGTTAGATAGAGTTGGATTACCAACAGAAGCTATCAAGACTTCTGTAGAACACACGTTTACCAACGAGGTTACTCTAAATCTGATGCCGAAAAGCAAGCTACTTCAGGACAGGAAGCTATATGAAAACGATGGTATGCTGACTTTTCAAATAGAACTTTCAATTTCTGATGGAACGACTGAGTCTTGCATTACGGAACTTTACCAAGTGCCACGTGACAAAGAAATAGAACAGGATGCAACTCCAGCAGATCTTAAAAAAGATTTGCGCCATTTGTATTTGGAGAGAAAATTTACTGATGTTCAACTAAGTGTTGGAGATGGAATATTCCCTGCACACCGTAATGTTTTATCAGCTCGATCACCAGTATTCCAAGCCATGTTCGAACAGGACATGTGCGAAAGTAAAAACGGTGTAGTGCACATAACTGATATCGACTCCAATACATTGGATAGACTGTTAATGTTTATTTATTCGGATACTTTGGATGATTTGGAATGCGAATCTGCCTTTCAGCTGTATAGTGCTGCTGAGAAATACTTCGTGGAAAAATTAAAAGTTGAGTGCGAAAAGCTTTTGATCAGAAAATTGTCGTCAGAGAGAGTTCTAGAAATTCTCTTATTTGCGGACTTGCACAATGCCGAAAATTTAAAATCAAAAGCTGAAGAATGCGTCGTTAAAAATGCTACTCGAATAATAGCAACTGAGGAATGGGAAGAATTCGTTAACGTTAATCCTTCATTAGCTAGCAAAATTGTAAATAATCTTTCAAAACGAATAATTCAAACTCGTAGCATCCTAGGAAATATTTTTAATTAAAATTTTCTTTAATCGAAGTAAGTTTTTAGTAAAAACTTCCTTAGTAATTTGTATTTTTCCCCAGCATGCATGTGCAACATTCGTGAATAAGTCTAATTTTGTATTTTATTATTTATGTATATATTTGTACATTTTTACTTGAAAATTTCTTTTTTTTTTTTTTTTTTTTGAGTACATAAGCCATAGCTGCTAAATTTTAAGCTTTTTTCAGTGATTGTAAAGTTCCGGTGGTTGTAAAAAAAAAATTCAAAAATAATAAAAATTGGTTGAATTATTATTTTATTATTAGATTTTATCTTGAAAGAACAATATATACCTGTTTACAAAAGGAAACAGTTAATAACAGCCACCGCCCACAAAAATGGCGATTTAAAAACTACACCCTTGTGCAAATTAATTGAAGAAACTCAATAAATTCAGAAAACTAAGAGAAAATGCTATTTTATTTAAATTTACACAAACTCAAAAATTTTTAGTACATAATATGATCTCCACGACACTTTATTAACATTTGGACACGATTCGGCATGGATTCCACTAATTTTTTATAGTCATTTATAATATTTGTGTCCATGTACCACATATGATTTAACGCCGTGATTAGCTTCTCTATAGTTGTACAGTACATATTTAATCAGCGATTCTTGCATATGGCCCAGAGATTCTCAATTAGGTTGATATCCGGAGAGTTCCCTGGCTATTCCAATGTCTCAATTTGATTCTCAGACATGAATTTCTTGACAATTTTGGACGTATGGCAAGGAGCTAAATCCTATTGAAAAATCCCTGTTCCATCAGGGTATCGTTTCTTCAACTCTGGAACAACTTTTTTACCCAGAATAGTAATGTACTGCTCAGAACGCATCATACCGTCAATAGGCTGCAAAGGTCCAACCCCATTGTAATCGAAACAACCCCAAATCATCTTCTTTAAAAAACACGAAAAAAAAGTTTGTTTCAATTAATTTGCACAAGGGTGTATTTCCCTATTGCTACCCGATGGCCACTTTTTCGTCTAAAATGCAAATTTCATTATAATTATTATTTTTTTAAAAAATAAATATGGAATTATTATGAAAAATTTATAATATTCTGGAATTTACTTTCTCTTTCTTTCCTTTTTTACTTATTTCTTAAACTTTTTCTTAATTCTAGAAATTAATCTTGTTATGTTTAGCATAGTTTGAAAAATACTTCAAATGAAATGCTTTGCATTGTTAATATCAACTTTTTACCCTTTTAAGTAAATTTTATCCTAGTGATAGCTAAGTTTATGTTTTAATGTACGATTCTTCGTTTTGTAAATAGAAAGTTATTTTCCTCAACATTACATGTAAATGATTCATATCAAACATCAAGTTCATATCAAACATCACTTTGATTCTGCTCTATGGTTCTATTTATGAATTCAGCTCTATGGTCCTATCGTTTAAAATTTTTTAAAAAAAGTGGCCATTGTTAAAAATGTTACAACTGTCCACAAACGAGTAGAAAAATTTCTTAATTTAATTTTCCCCTATGCTGTTTACATGATATAATATTGTGGTCGATTGTTGGTTGTGGTGTGGAAGTTGAACAAGTGGGTACCAGCTCAGGTGATGTCCATGTCGTTTCACCAGGGTCAAAATTACGTAGGAATTCTACCATGGTCGTTTAGAGATAGAGCTCTGAAAATGGGGCTAGAAACCTACCCATGAATGAATGATGATGTAGTGCAAAACTTCAAGAATGGTACTAAAATTGAGTTTTTCTTTCTTTCTTTTTTTATTGTTCAGGGTTTCTACGGGTCTTAGAAAAATGTAACAGTAGTAATAAAGGTAAATTAATGCTAGAAGGAATTTCCGATTTTTAGACACCATTTCAATGCTTAAATGCCTGGTACAAAGGTGCCCATTCCGAAGTTATAGTACTTCAAGGGCGCACAAAGGTGCACCAAAAAATTTAAAGTGGTTGCAAAATTTGTACTAATATATATATTTCTTGTTTTTTAAAAATGGGTCGCTAAATCTTTTTGATTACCACCAGGATTTGGAAGCTTATTAGATGTATAAAAGTCTGAAACATTCATGGAAAATATTATCTAAATTGAAGTGGTTGAGAAATTAAGAAAACTTCAAAATGTTTTGATGAGTGGGTTAAAACCTGAATATTTTTTAAGGTTCTTTGAGAGCTCTGCTCTTCACGATATTTTTTGTGATGGTGAAATTACAACTAGGCCTGCAAATGCATTTAAAATTTCATCAGAACTTTAAAGCATTAAACCGCACTTATTCGGCCTTTTATGCACCACAGAAACATTTAAATTTTCGTGGTAATCAATATTATTTTAATTCAAACTTTAAAGTAAAACATTTTTTATCACTTTAAATATTTGAGAAAAATTCCCTACCAAATGCAAGAAAAGCATGCAGGTTTAATGGTAGGACTGAGCTTTCATATTAATGTATTTTCTTAACAAAATAACTTGCAACGTTGGTCAAAATCAATTAAATGATTTTGGTTTATCTCATTTTTATTACCACTATAAAAAGTTTCTAATATCAGAGGAACTCTGTTAAAAAAATTAAATGGCAGCTAACAAACGAAAATAATCAATGTTTTAAATATTAGTATATGACTATTATTTTCACAACAGTACTTTTCTCATTATTGAGATATGAAAAGTCGGATGTTGATAAGTGTATTTGGAATGAAATGTCTAAAAAGGTTCCCAAGAGCCTAAAAGAATTTTAGAGGATTTCTGTCAGTATCTAAATATCTTTGTGATCACCATTACATTTTTTTTTAAAGAAAATGTATCCTTATAAAAGTTCCGCTTAACTTAGCGAGTGAAAAGCAGATATTTATTTTGTTCAACTGTTCCTTGTAATTTTGAACCCAATTCAAAAGACAAGGAAACTCCTGGATCAACTATTGGGAGAAATTTGCCTTCGTGGAGAACTTTTTCAAGGAACTAACCCTCACTTGTGTTACGTGAGGAGGAAAACTTCCCACGGTTAGTCTGATAGCAAGGGGACTCTGACCCATGATCCGTCTACCACTGAGGATATTTTGCGTCAGTACAGTGGTCGGTGCAAGCTGGGTGCAGAATTCGAATCAACCAGACCTTGCCGTGATTCGGACCCGGTTCACGTCATTGGGAGGCGAGTGCTCTATCCCCTGAACCACCACCGCTCTAGCAGATATTTAGAAGAAAAAATTCCCTATTACATTACATACCCTCCCACGATTTCAAAATTTCAGTTTAGGAAATATTGTTCTTGGTGCATGATTGTGCAAAGTACTTGTACAATCATGTACAAAGTATTGTACTTGGTGTGACTTGTACAAAGATTTAACAAAGTGGTACTAAAACAACATTTTAGTTTGGAAGAATTTTTTAAAAATAAACTGTTAGGACACCTATAAGCATAACTAACCAATATATCTTTTATATTTCATTTTATAACCGTCGTTGAACAGCCGACCCAATTTTATGGGTTTACGGCTACTAATGTTTAACTCCGTAGCATTGTAATTTTAAACCCAATCCAGAAGACAAGAGAACTCCTGGATCGAGTATTGGGAGAAATTTGCCTTCGTGGAGGACTTTTTGATTAAACTAACCCGCATTTGCTTGATTAGGAAAACCACGAAAATCTCTCACAGTTAGCCTAACGGCAAGGGGACTCTAACCCATCATCCGTCTACCGCTGAGGATATTTTACGTCAGCACTGTGGTCGATGCACGCCGGGTGCGGAATTCGTATCGACTGGGATTCGACCCGGTTTGCCTCATTGGAAGGCGAAAGCTGTATCACCTGAGCCATCGCGGCTCTAACCAACTTATAGATCTCATATACATATTTTTTTTTAATTATTGATTCGTCGTGGTTGTTTTATTTCTTTTTAAAATTTAAACTTCAGGATTTAATACGCCAAAACGCTAATGCTGCTACCACTAAGAAAATTATTTCTCATCGGCTGTACAAGTTGGCAGCGAAAGTGAAGAATCAATATTTTAATAAATCAGAGTTAAAAGAATTTTGCTCACCATCACATATAAATAATTTAAACAGATATGTAAAAAGTAAATTTGAGAAATTGTCTTACTTTTAAGTCCGACTAGAAGTTTTATAGAAACTATATTGGTTTTGCTATAGTTCACTTCCACTTGTAAATAAATTTCCCTCGAGCCTCAAATGTTAGTTATAAGTGTCACTATAGCATTAGCGTAAATATGCTACCACTTTAAATAGTTTTCAAGACCAATAAGAAGTCAGAACAACACAAATAAAGATAATATCCGTTTTAAAATTATGAGTACCATACCAATATTTACAGAATCGAAAAACATTTTCTACGATAACTTCCACAAAGACAGTTCTACATTATATTACATGCCAATTGGCATTTTGGGTTATTTTTCCGTTTTCGAACCACTATTTCGGATTTTTAAATCATACATGTTGTCATATTCAAAAAATAAAATCGCAAAATTTTTTATTTTTTTTTTCCTTACGTTTCCAATATATTTTTTTATGTGTCAATTTCTTTAACAAATACTACAAGATTTTTTTTTTTTTGCTCCCACTCCCTAATTCTGAAAATTCTGACTACTATCTAATATAAATTTGATTCAATATTTAATCCTCAGAAAACGGTTCTTACTTACACTTTATTTTTGCACCAATTTTCATTCCAGCTACTAGAAAGTACCGTGTACTATAACAATCTCCGAATCAAAATTTCAAATAAACGAGAAAATATTATCACTTTTAGCATACTTACTAACCTTTAGAGAAACTACTTTTGACCTTAATGCAGAGAAACCAAATTTTCTGTAATATACAGCAGCTTACTTATATTTTATCCAGATATATTTCCCGATTATATTTCCAGCGCAATTATTTTTTTAGGAAACCAAAGTCTTATTAGGCTTAGCATAACTTCGAAGATGGATCAAATAAAAATATTCATAGCATTCAAGTCTGGTGAAGAAGGTGGCCATTCTTATGCTGTTAGAGAAACGGGAGAATGTGTAATGTCCTTAGTTGCAAGAACTGGAGCAGCATCTAGTTAGAAGGACTGTCTTTGACTTTCAAAGAACCTATTTGATCAAGCAGGAAACCTAATATCTTCTAAAAGAAATTTGCGATAACTGATGTCTGTATAAAAATATTTGCTGATAAACTTTAAGTTATTTCTTCTCTCATCTTATAATAGACATTATAATGGGTTTAAAAATATTAACTCTTTGAAATTAAAAAACAATTAGTATGAATTCTAGAATCCTTATTCTAAATGACAATTTGTATTTTTCATATGGTGACACCATTACCTAAGGAAGTTTTGGTGGTGATCCTTCCGTTTTTTGGTTCTTAATCCATTCTTTTCCTTCCTATCATAATTGCAACAGCCATAATGTCTTACTCTGTTTTATTTCGTTGCTTTGTATGCTATGTTTCTTACAACATTTGAAAAGAAACAAATGTTTCATATTGTTCTATATTTTCGTGTCTGTAATGTTTGAACCCCCATATTCTCTAGTTACGGCCCAGTTGAATGCGAAGTCGTAAGCGATATTGCAATTTTTTCGCAATATTTTTGATCCCTTCTTCTAATTTGTCATAAAAGTGCTACACTTTATCTTACTCCAAACCCCCATTGCCTCATTTGACGCTATATTACATAAAGATATATACTAGCAATTCAGAATCACAACACAAGACATCATATTTTAATTATTATTACGTATTTCTTTAAAAACTTTTAACGTTGCGTTCCAATGCCATATATGAACATAACTATAATAATAGTGGCATGTGTATTGATCTTAAGAAGAAAAAAAATATATCTTCTTCTTCGGTACTACATCCTAGAACGGGCCAAGGCCGTCTCAGTCAGCTTCCGCCTTTACTATTAGGGAGACCGGAAAGTAATGTCGTTTCGACGCATTAAATATTTGTTAGTCTTAAAAAGCAATTCATTTTTTTTATCCATTTTGATTCATTTTCGATCCGGCATTGAAAGGTTGCTGCGAGTGGTGGATCCAGCGGGGAGGGGGGGGTCACAGGGGTCATGACCCCCTCCCCCCAAAAAAATATTTAAAAAAAAATAAAAGTAATAATTTTTTTAATAGTTTACAAAAGAAATAAATTATTTTAGAGATTATTTAAAGAGGCATATTTTTCTAGGTAGGTCGTTTTTTTTTTTTTTTTTTTTTGGTGTAGCTACAGCAAAACGTTCCTTTTCAACTCTTCGAAACTTGGCTTAGAGCAACTCAAAATCAAGAACGATTAAATGAACTTGCATTATTAAATGTTCATCGAGAAATTGATTTAGATGTTGAAGAAATCATTGACAGATTTGCCAAAGTTTCTAAAAAACGCATTACATTTATTATTTAAAGATTTTGAATACTTGAATTATTTATGTATTGTTCTATTGTTCATTATGGAAAAAATAAATGAGAAGAATAGCATTAAAAACCCCAGTTTTTTTTTCTTCAAAAAAAAAATTTTAAAAAAAATTTATTTTTTATAAAAAAAATTTTATTGTAGGGGGGGGGGAATCTGAGTCTATGACCCCCCCAGGGGAAAAATTTCTGGATCCGCCTCTGGTTGTTGCTAACAACGCTAGTGAATACATTATTGATAAAAATTGAAATCGTGATAACAGATATCAAATACACCGAAACGACATTACTTTCCGGTCCCCCTAATACAATAAAAAATTTTTTGGAGGAGAGGGGGCTATGATGAAGAGTAATACTAATAACTTTAAGTATGATACTAATAAATATTTTTATTTTAACCAAAAATGAGTGTTTCCCACTTCCCGTTACCCTTTGTCACAAACTGGCACAATTTCACTCCTCTCCTCTGTCAGGGATCACTCCTCTCCAAGGGTGATCCCTGACATCATTCATGACGGGTCTCGTGCAAGGCGCCTCATTCAATTTTTCTCATATAACAAAAACAAGAAATAAATTCGTAAAATAAAATAAAATGATCTTTGAAGCGGTAACCCATAAGAAGTGTTCCGAGGAACTCCAGAGTTCCTTAGTAGGGAGTTCCATGATGTAGAACTACTTATTTGATTTTTTAAACCTGTTATTATATTATTATATTTCTATCTAATCAGTAATTTATTTAATATTTCCCTTATTTTGATGACATTATTTAAAAAAACAAGAAATAGAAAATAGAAAAAATGTGCTATATTTCCTTCCTAATAGCAATTTATTGAATAAATTATAAAATGCACATAACATTTATTAAAAATTGCTTTAGAATTTCCAACCGATTTTTTTCAATTAAAATTTCTCTAACTGAATTGAACAGTAAATAAATGTGATAGCCCTTCACAACGCTTATGACAGTTCTTTTTCGTTCCAATGAAAACAATAATTTATTTTATTTTACTCATTTCCGTTGTATGTAAATATAAAAATCAAATTCAGAGCTAGACGCCTCTTTAGAATTACTGTCCTGCCTGAAAAAAAGAAAAATAATTTTGAGATTATTATTCATAAAAGGATGAATTTTTTTTTTTTTATTTCTTTACATTTACGGCGCAGCTACCACTACAATTATTAAACATCAATTGAGTAGTATATAATACATGCTAACTCTAATCAAATTAGAGGTATTATTTAACAGACGAAGGATGGCATCGTTCGTAAACTCATTTCCCCAGATTGATGACTATAGCGGACATGATATCAACTATGTTTTTTGAAAAAAGTAACACCCAAATCAATGGATGGTCCACATAGAGCAGTTGACTTCCTATTTGTTATTGTCCTCCTCGCGCTGTTGCTTCTCTGTCTCATATACACATAATGAGAAACCTGCACACACTCGATTGCAAATAGCAACACAGGAGAGACCACAAACACAACCGTGAACTTAATACAGCTCTCCCCGCAAGTGCTCTAAATCCGGTGAGCTTAATGCAGCTCTCCCGGTCTTTTACAAAACCGCTTTGAATAAACTAATGGTATACTTTAATCGAATTCTATACCAAATAAATATCTGATGAGGGTGTATTGTGGCGTAACTACCACAAAGATTATTAAATATCGAATCACTAGTGCATAAGATATGCTAACTCAATTCATTCTAAATTAATAGTCTGCCAGAATAAAATACTAAGAAGGGTTAGAGAAGCCAGATGGTTCGCAAGAAATGATACAATGCACCATGATCTCAAAATTGATACAATAGACAAACATATAGCTAAATTAAATATCAAATTCTACGAAAAAGCCCCTTATTGCTCTGCAGCTTATTTCAATGAATTATTCCTATTTGAAAATCTAAGTAAAGACAAGAACATCAGACCAATATCAGCATGCAATTACAGTGATGCATCATGTTCCCGACATCTATAGCATACACATAGCCTCATTTTCATCATATCAGTTTAGATTAAGTTCATACTTTTACAATATAGTCTTATCACCCTACTGCATGTAATTACATAGTCAGAACCTCAATAATCCACATGAATACTCCTTTACTTCATTTGCATTCTACAGCCTCATCGAAACACCACAAAGATCAAGCTCAAGATGAATGGGAAAAGGACCGCAAGCGGCCTCAGGTGCCTAGATGTTTTATATAGTTTCAGTTTCTCGATTTAATCTTGAGGTACCATTTTATAGATGAAGGTTGACATTGTTGAGAGATCCTTCCCCCACATACACATTATCTTCAAAATATTTAATTATCCCTCTTTGGTTTTTATCTTTACGATTCCTAATGAACCTAATTTAAAAAGTCGGTGTTCCCCCCAAAAAAAGGTTGATCATTTAGTGTTCCATAGCCGAAAAAAAAATTGGGAATTGTAGCTTCAAAGGGATCTAAGATAAGATATTGAGTGTGCTATTAAAGCACCTTTCTTTATCTTGTTTTTTTATCAATCAATTTGAATTTATTAGCACGCTGTTGTTTTATTCACTATACCAACTGGGCAATTTTCGAGGTCACGTCATGAACCATCAGAAAAGAAAATTGAGGAAATTTGTATTTTATAAAACTTGTTTTGATTATTCATTTAAATTCCTGATAAAAGTAAAGAACGTAAATAGGTATTGATCAAAAGTTTTAATTCAATTCACGTGTACGGCCGCTTCCGGATGTCAAAAGTAGAAAAACGTGACCTGGATGGAACTGAAAAAAAAATGTTTAAAAAAAAAAGGCAAAAAATATGTTTTTTAACCTTTTTCGGCACAGTGTGTCCAGTCTGACAACACTTATTCCGAATATAATACAAACTACCGAAAATGTAGAACTATTTGATTCTAAACGTCCACCATTTTTGAGCAATCCCCCTTTTCTTCTTTTTTTTCTTTCTTCTTTTCTTTCTTTAGAAAGACAGAATTCAAGTTACATACTTAAAATTCGCGATTTTCAGATTTGTTACTATATTACCTGTCTAAAATTTACAATCAAAATGTGTTGCTCCACAAAGTGTTAAGGAAAATCCAATTGTTGAAAGCAAATTAATTTAAAAAAACAAAGAAGGATAAATTCAATATTTTTTCATTGAATTTTCCCCCCTTTGATGACATTTATTTTAAAACAGTGTTATGTTCGAAACAGAGTGTTGTGAATAAAACAAATTTACTAAAAACAAATTAGTTGATATCAAATTTTTTTCGTTGTATTTCCCCCCTTTGGACGAAAGCTGTGTTAAACCAATGTGATGTTCGAAACAGTGAGTGGAGAATAAAACATATTTATTAAAGAAAATGAGTTGAGATTAATTTTTTTCGTTTCACTTTTTCCCCTTTTATGAATTTTGTGTTAAAACAGTGTGATCTTCAAATCAGTGTGATGTGAATAAAACAAACTTATTAAAAACAAATTAGTTGAAATCAAATTTTTTTCGTTGCATTTCCCCCCTTAGGACGAAAGCTGTGTTAAACCAATGTGATGTTCAAAACAGTGAGTGGTGAATAAAACATATTTATTAAAGAAAATGAGTTGAGATTAATTTTTTTCGTTTCACTTTTTCCCCTTTTATGAATTTTGTGTTAAAACAGTGTGATCTTCAAATCAGTGTGATGTGAATAAAACAAACTTATTAAAAACAAATTAGTTGAAATCAAATTTCTTTCGTTGCATTTTACCCTTTGGACGAAAGCTGTATTAAGACAGTGTGATGTTCAAAATAGTGAGTGGTGAATAAAACTTATTTATTAAAGAAAATGAGTTGAGATAAATTTTTTTCGTTTCACTTTTTCCCATTTTATGAATTTTGTGTTAAAACAGTGTGATCTTCAAATCAGTGTGATGTGAATAAAACAAATTTATTAAAAACAAATTAGTTGAGATCAAATTTTTTTCGTTGCATTTTCCCCCTTTGGACGAAAGCTGTATTAAGACAGTGTGATGTTCAAAATAGTGAGTGGTGAATAAAACTTATTTATTAAAGAAAATGAGTTGAGATAAATTTTTTTCGTTTCACTTTTTCCCCTTTTATGAATTTTGTGTTAAAACAGTGTGATCTTCAAATCAGTGTGATGTGAATAAAACAAATTTATTAAAAACAAATTAGTTGAGATCAAATTTTTTTCGTTGCATTTTCCCCCTTTGGACGAAAGCTGTATTAAGACAGTGTGATGTTCAAAATAGTGAGTGGTGAATAAAACTTATTTATTAAAGAAAATGAGTTGAGATAATTTTTTTTCGTTTTACTTTTTCCCCTTTTATGAATTTTGTGTTAAAACAGTGTGATCTTCAAATCAGTGTGATGTGAATAAAACAAATTTATTAAAAACAAATTAGTTGAGATCAAATTTTTTTCGTTGCATTTTCCCCCTTCGGACGAAAGCTGTATTAAGACAGTGTGATGTTCAAAATAGTGAGTGGTGAATAAAACTTATTTATTAAAGAAAAGGAGTTGAGATTAATTTTTTTCGTTTCACCTTTGATGAATTTTTGTGTTAAAACAGTGTGATCTTTAAATCAGCGTGATTTGAATAAAATAAATTTATTTAAAAAAATGAGTTGAGATCAAATTTTTTTCGTTACATTTTCCCCCTTTGGACGAAAACTGTATTAAGACAGTGTGACGTTCAAAACAGTGAGTTGTGAATAAAGCATATTTATTAAAAAAATGAGTTGAAATCAATTTTTTTCGTTTCATTTTTACCCCTTTGATGAATTTTTGTGTTGAAACAGTGTGATCTTCAAATCAGTGTGATGTGGAAAAAAAAACAAATTTATTAAAAAAAATGAGCCGAGATAAAAAAAAAATTTGTTCAATTTTTCCCCTTTGATGAATTTTTGTGTTGAAACAGTGTGATCTTCAAATCAGTGTGATGTGAAAAAAGACAAATTTATTAAGAAAAATGAGCCGAGATAAAAAATAATTTCGTTAAATTTCCCCCCTTTGATGAATTTTTGTGTTGAAACAGTGTGATCTTCAAATCACTGTGATGTGAAAAAAAAAAACAAATTTATTTAAAATAATGAGCCGAGATAAAAAAAAATTTCGTTACATTTTCCCCCTTTGATGAATTTTTGTGTTGAAACAGTGTGATCTTCAAATCAGTGTGCTGTGAATAAAACAAATTTATTAAAAACAAATTAGTTGAGATCAAATTTTTTTCGTTGCATTTCCCCCCTTTGGACGAAAGCTGAATTAAGACAGTGTGATGTTCAAAATAGTGAGTGGTGAATAAAACTTATTTATTAAAGAAAATGAGTTGAGATAAATTTTTTTCGTTTCACTTTTTCCCCTTTGATGAATTTTTGTGTTGAAACAGTGTGATCTTCAAATCAGTGTGATGTGAAAAAAGACAAATTTATTAAGAAAAATGAGCCGAGATAAAAAATAATTTCGTTAAATTTCCCCCCTTTGATGAATTTTTGTGTTGAAACAGTGTGAGCTTTAAATCACTGTGATGTGAAAAAAAAACAAATTTATTTAAAATAATGAGCCGAGATAAAAAAAAATTTCGTTAAATTTTCCCCCTTTGATGAATTTTTGTGTTGAAACAGTGTGATCTTCAAATCAGTGTGATGTGAATAAAACAAATTTATTAAAAACAAATTAGTTGAGATCAAATTTTTTTCGTTGCATTTTCCCCCTTTGGACGAAAGCTGTATTAAGACAGTGTGATGTTCAAAATAGTGAGTGGTGAATAAAACTTATTTATTAAAGAAAATGAGTTGAGATAAATTTTTTTCGTTTCACTTTTTCCCCTTTTATGAATTTTGTGTTAAAACAGTGTGATCTTCAAATCAGTGTGATCTTCAAATCAGTGTTATGTGAATAAAACAAATTTATTAAAAACAAATTAGTTGAGATCAAATTTTTTTCGTTGCATTTTCCCCCTTTGGACGAAAGCTGTATTAAGACAGTGTGATGTTCAAAATAGTGAGTGGTGAATAAAACTTATTTATTAAAGAAAATGAGTTGAAATCAATTTTCTTCGTTTCATTTTTACCCCTTTGATGAATTTTTGTGTTGAAACAGTGTGATGCGAAAAAAAAAACAAATTTATTAAAAAAAATGAGCCGAGATAAAAAAAAAATTTGTTCAATTTTCCCCCTTTGATGAATTTTTGTGTTGAAACAGTGTGATCTTCAAATCAGTGTGATGTGAAAAAAGACAAATTTATTAAGAAAAATGAGCCGAGATAAAAAATAATTTCGTTAAATTTCCCCCCTTTGATGAATTTTTGTGTTGAAACAGTGTGATCTTCAAATCACTGTGATGTGAAAAAAAAAAAAAAATTATTTAAAATAATGAGCCGAGATAAAAAAAAATTTCGTTAAATTTTCCCCCTTTGATGAATTTTTGTGTTGAAACAGTGTGATCTTCAAATCAGTGTGCTGTGAATAAAACAAATTTATTAAAAACAAATTAGTTGAGATCAAATTTTTTTCGTTGCATTTTCCCCCTTTGGACGAAAGCTGTATTAAGACAGTGTGATGTTCAAAATAGTGAGTGGTGAATAAAACTTATTTATTAAAGAAAATGAGTTGAAATTAATTTTTTTCGTTTCATTTTTACCCCTTTGATGAATTTTTGTGTTGAAACAGTGTGATCTTCAAATCAGTGTGATGTGAAAAAAAAAACAAATTTATTAAAAAAAATTAGCCGAGATAAAAAAAAAATTTGTTCAATTTTCCCCCTTTGATGAATTTTTGTGTTGAAACAGTGTGATCTTCAAATCAGTGTGATGTGAAAAAAGACAAATTTATTAAGAAAAATGAGCCGAGATAAAAAATAATTTCGTTAAATTTCCCCCCTTTGATGAATTTTTGTGTTGAAACAGTGTGATCTTCAAATCACTGTGATGTGAAAAAAAAAACAAATTTATTTAAAATAATGAGCCGAGATAAAAAAAAAAATTCGTTACATTTTCCCCCTTTGATGAATTTTTGTGTTGAAACAGTGTGATCTTCAAATCAGTGTGCTGTAAATAAAACAAATTTATTAAAAACAAATTAGTTGAGATCAAATTTTTTTCGTTGGATTTTCCCCCTTTGGACGAAAGCTGAATTAAGACAGTGTGATCTTCAAATCAGTGTGCTGTGAATAAAACAAATTTATTAAAAAAAACGATCAGAGATAAAAAAAAAAATTCGTTGCAATTTTCCCCCTTTGATGAAATCTGTGTTAAAAAAAAATTGTGAGGATTTTTTCGCATTTCCAATGTTTTATTGTGCAAAGAGGAAAGCGTGCTCGTCTGCATTCACCATGCGTTCTATTTAAAGTTCAAACTCCGTGTTGGGCCGAAGTTTATTTCCGTAGTTTATTTATTTATTTCTTGTAATTTGCCCAATTATCGTTGACCCTTCGATGAAAAGCGGGGGAGTTGATAAAGCGTAGCAAGGTTGCTTAAATAAAGAGAATTTTCTTCTAAATTTTACCAGTGTTGAGTTGAAAATTTTATTTTTTTTTTTATTTCATTTTATAAACGGCATTGAACAGCCGACCTGATTCTGAGTTTATGATTACCAATGTTCAACCCCGTAGCCTTGTAAATTTGAACCCAACCCAGAAGATAAGGAAAATCCTGGATCCAGCATTGGGACAAACTAGCCTTCGCGGAGAACTTTTATGATGGAACGAAGTCACGTTTGCGTTGCATGGAGAAAAAAATTACGAAGACCTACCACGGTGAGCTCAACTTAATGGGGGTTCTAATTTATGAACTGTCTACTACTGAGGAAATTTAACGTCTGTACTTTGGTCGGAGCGAGTCGGAAACAGAATTCGTATCTACTAGCCACCTCTAGGATTCGAATCTGGGTCACTTCATCTTCCCGCTCTATCTCAGTCCCTCAGTGGGCTGATACACGGTTCCCAGCAGATCACCGAAGTCAAGCATCACCGGCTGTAGTCAGTGTGCGGGTGGGTGACCATTTGAATTACTCTGAGTGGGGACCGAGGATGTGCGGTGTTGGTCCTCGTTAAACTGTTCTACCGTAAAGAGCTCGACTTCGCGTGCAGGTTGTCGGACTACCGATGGCGGGGGGTGCCATTCCCGCTGCAGAGGATCAAAATTGTGATGGCATGTCCTCGGATCATCCTCATGGATGTTTCCCAAACCGTCGCCAATAGCCCATTGTGCTACTTTCGTGCGACGTAAATGACCTACAACAACTTTCTCAGAGTTGTAAATTGAGGTTATACCAAATGAAAATTCAAGTCTTTTTGTCAAATGAAACTGATTGAGCCGTGATGGCTCAAGAGATAGAGCGTTCGCCTTCCAAAGAGGCGAAAAGGGTTCGAATCCTAGTCGAAACGAATTCCGAATCCGGCTTGCATCGACCACAGTGTTGACGTGAAATATCCTCAGTGGTAGACGGATCATGGGCTAGAGACCCCTTGCCGTCAGGCTAACCGTGAGAGGTTCTCGTGGTCTTCCTCATCATGTAACGCAAATGCGGGTTAGCTCCATCAAAACGTCTTCCACGAAGGCAAATTTCTTCCAATACTCGACACAGGAGTTCCCTTGTCTTCTGGATTGGGGTCAAAATTACAAGGCTACGGAGTTGAACATTAGTAGTCGTAAACACATAAAAATTGGGTCGGCTGTTCAACGACGGTTATAAAATAAAATAAAATGAAACTAATGATATGACACATCTATGAAGAAATTGATTTATATCGATAACTAAAGATAATTTGTTAGAGTTATTTCTTTTGTGTTTAAACCCGTTTGTGTAAAGCTTCCTTTTTTAAAAGGATGGTTCTTATTTACAAAGAAGAAAAAAATGGTATTCAATTTGATTTATTTTGTAGAAGCATACAAGAGTACCATTTGTATTAGTAATACAAGTATTTAAGATCTATTGACAAAGTTATATGTTTAAACTCTAGGCAACAGAAAGAAATATCCATTTATCATCATGTACTTGTACTTTTTTCAGGTACTTGTAGCAGTTTTTCGTATTTACAGCACTTTTTGTGGTTGGGCATTAAAGGGTTAACCCATTTGTCCTGTAACAGTAAGGACATATGATATTTATTTTTCGTTCCCACAGATGGCACTCTGTGCAATGATATATTATTAATTAATATTCAGATCCCATTCAGACATTGTAACGTTAACATCATTCTTTATTGTCATTAAATATACTTGTTGTTTCTAATGTCTATTGCCAATTCCAGCAAGCCTACTGGGTGAAAGCAAGCGAATTTTTTTAAGGCAGAGAAAGCGTTTCTTGCTTTTCAATGACGCCACCTATGGCCAAGAATACGATTTAAGCCACACACACGTCACTACCCGTTCATAGGGAGGACCCATTCATACATCCATTCATTTATCCACAGATCGTCCTTTTGGCCTGAACCGGAGAAAGATCGATCTCTAATTCAGTACCTCCAGAGGTAAGATTTGTTATGTGAACATGGGGGACTTTGTGACCCGACAGATAAAACATGCAACAGTCACCATTTACAACACGGGAAATCTTCGGTCGGCGAGGATCGAATTTAAGATCTATTGGACATGTGTTTAACGCCCTATAAGCCAGCCTATCTTGACCCCTTAAATATACTTAATGTTTTAAAGCGTTTCGTTATAACTTATGCAAATCACTTATATCATATGGATTAGCTAAATAGAGATTAACGAATAAATGAATTAATAACCATTGACCCCGAGTTTATCGTATTTCACATATGATACGGATCTTCTAGTTAATTTTAAATTACAATATTTAAACCAAAATATTTATAAAATGTGTTTACTGTGTATATATATCATACATAGATGATAATTGTATAGGATATTTAGAAAATACATAATTTAAAGCATATAAATTTAAAAACTTTCAAAAGTTAAAAAAAAAAAAAAAAATACAATAAACACCGAAGAAGAATTTCAAAGCAGTCGGTAACAAAAAAATAAATTATTTTGGCCATGAATTTTGAATTGGTGTCCTATCGGACAAAATATACAAATGGGTAATCATACCATTTACAAATTTAAATTATTATTTTCAGACTTTAAAAAAAATGTCTAACTCAGTTAAAAAGAAAATTGAGCTATTCTAGTAATTTTTATTAAAATAAGTCTTGATGTCATTTACACGTATTCCATTTCTTAGAAATTTAATTTTTTAAAAAAAAAAGAAATTTGAAACAGACTGTTACAAACGCAACACATAGTGTTACGCCCAGAACACTCAGATTTTAGTCAATAAAAAAAAAATTTTAATTAATGAAAGATACTAAAAATTAGAGGAAGTGAAAATGATTTTAAGACTTTAGAACAGCTTAATTTTTTTATAATTGAGTTAAAATCTATAAAATGAGCTTTTAAAATCTATAAATATGGCAGTCCTAATAACAGAATTGCTCAGACTGTTTCCATATGTATATATTATTATTATTATTATTATTTTTGAAAAATAAAATAAAGGGAAAGAGATAAAAATGCTAAGCCCTACATAGCATTTAAAATTCATCCAGTTTCTAATATCATGACATAATTATTGTATTGTAAACTTTCCTAAAAATAGAGTAAAATTATTTACTAATTTACATTTGGCAGTTATTTATTCTTAAAAACACCTAAGAATAACCATTAATAACATCTAAGAATAATCTACTTAATATTACAATTAATAACATATTCTAATCCTTAAATTAACATTGAATCTTACAATAATTTAAAAATTAATATAATTTTCAAATTATTTTTATTTATTCAATAATTTAAAAATTTATATAGTTTTCAAATTAAAATTTTTGATTTGTTTGAATAAAAAATATGCTTGTTACCCAAATTGAGAAACTAGATAAAAAATTTATTAGCTTAAAAATGAAAAAAGCCTCGTCTCTAAATTCTGCCAATCTGTAGCCAAATTACCAGTTTATATTGCCACAAGCCAAAAAAGATCGTCCTGTTGGCGAAAAACGAATGAGTCTGTGTCTAGTTCTTTGCTCGAATCGGCAACCCTTCAAGCCGGCAGAAGGAGAAAAGCGTCAAGCAAGGTTTGTTGTGAGTTGAATTCAATCGGAGACTATTAGTCTGTTGTGGTCTCTTGTAAACATTAGTCTTGGGATAACCCCGCATCTGTTAACGGTGAGTAATTTTTCTATTTTTCTCGTCTGCTAATTCTCCTAATTTGAAGACTTATTTCGTTTGCTAATTGATCAGCATGGAGTGTGCAAGTTCGAAGACCCCTTATGGCGACACATCCCCCTTATAGAGGAATGGCTTCACCCCCAACAGAAAATAGTGAATCAGACGCCATTGTATGGACTTTCCCCCCGTAATGAATGAAAATGTTCGGGAACTCCACCCCCCAACAGATTCTTTAAGTGCCTTGTGTACAAAATTATGTGATCTGGTTTATTAAAATTTTTAAAGTTTTTTTTTTCTTCAAAATTAAGGCTTAATGACAAACTTTATATTTTATGTCAAACGTGTATTATTTTCCACTTATTTGCCAACAATCTGTAGAAAGTTTTTCGATGCACAAAATCTTTACTTTATTTGTAAATATTAATTAATTTAAAATATATTTAGCACTTTTTTTTTTTTTAACAAAGGAGAGAAAATTAACTATGATGGCATTTTTCCTATATTTTTAAAGTATGTATTTATTTTAGTTTGAAGTTAGATGCAGTATTTAGTTTTTCTAATTATTTTACGTGATCGAATTAGCTTTGAAAAAACTCAAATGTATTCGATTTCATAAATTAAAATCAGTCAATATATATTTGTTGATTAATTTTGAAATATTTACCTTTCACATCATATTTAGTGTGACCATTATCAGGAAATAAATTAACGTTTTTTTTTATATGCATTATCGTTACTATCGTAGTATTTTCATCGTTATTTTTTATATTTTGTTGCTTACAAATAGTTTTAGAACGTAGATTTTTTTTATTTATTCTCACAACAGCAACTGCCGGTCGCTGAATTTTAGTGATGTGCTGTTATACATTATTACATTCTGCTATTTTTTTATTTAATTATTTGTTTTATTTCTGACAATGCTAGATGCAATATCCAGCTTATCTACAGAATTTTTATGTAAGTAGTTATGCGTTTAAATTCTTATATGCCATCAAATATTTGCAATCAATGTGGATATTTTATGTATTTATTTTGCCGAAAAGATATTTATACTTCATCATTTAAGAATAAGGCAATGGTTTTCTGATATCATCTTAGTTAAAATTTTAACTTCGACCATTTTTTATTCATCCTGAAAATTTTAGCTTAATATATAAATATAAAAGTGCCAAAATTAATATATATATCTATAAATCTTGGCAATTTCATTGTATGCTTTTTTCGAGATATTCCACTAATCAATTCGTTCCGTAAATATTCATATAAAGAACTTCAAAATTCAGATTACTGTACTATAAATAGTTAAATCATTTTGTATTTAGAGCATTGCTGTGAATTAACATTACATTTGAATGGAACAGTTTCTAATTGCTTTCTAACAGTTGTAAATCTAAATTTTGTTGTTTAAGTGTTTTGGTTATTTTTAATTTTTATTAACGATTTTTCTTTGTACAAGAATAGCTTCAGTAGTGTTTCAAATCAGTATAAAATAATTAAAAGTGTGTAAATAATCAATTGATAAAAAATCAATTGATATCTAATGCTTATCCTAATTTCCATTCATAAAATGCTTTAAAACTCTTGATTTTCTTAAAAGGAATTTCATTTTGTGATTGACGCAAATTAGGTTTTTCAGTATGAAAGAGTGCTTATAATTTCTCAAGAATATAGTTGTCATCATATTAAATTTAAGAAATCAGCATTATTATTTGTTTTAAGAAATTTTATGAAAATAAGCTTTCAAATATTACACACATTGCAAAATATTGATGTGTCGAATATATAATTTGTCAGTTGTGGTTGACATTGCTTTTATATTATTATAATTTATTCAAAAATTAATGTTTAAAATATAAAGATTCGACAATCGCTAAGATCCACTAAAAAAATTTGCTTTTATTTTTCTTGTTATATAATAAAATAAGGAACACTTTTTTCAGGCAATGATAAAGAAAATTATTTGGGACAAATTTGCATATTCTTTATGTAAAATATGAATGCCACAGTTCCCTGAACTTCTATTAAATAGTAACCTTGAGTATTTAATTAATTCAATTCTTTTAAAAACTTGTGAAAAAGAAAACGATCGTCTGAGAATGTCATCATTATCTCTTTGACAAACAATAGATTCCATCTTGATATGACTAAAATTGTCAGGCTGCGATAAGGTGCAAAGGTTAGTTTCAAGTTTACCGGACAGGTCAACATATTAAAGGCTGCAGATTAAACTTCGTTTATTTCCTGTAGCGGAAATGCGTCAGCTGTTCTACGCTTTCTGGTTTTTAAGTGAAATTCGGATAATCGTCTGCTGGCCGTGACCTTGGTTACCGGACGCCAAAGAAGCTTGTTCTACTTTCAATATTTTCTTAATGGATTGTGACTGGGATTTACGTGCGTAATGATTATGACTGCACCGAATGTATTTATAATCATAAACAGAAATGTACTTACTTCAATTTATTTTAATGTTCGAAAATGTACCGTTAAAAGATAATTTTCTTTTATTGTGCATAATGCATTAACAGGAAGCTGTTGTCAAAAAAAGTTTTCCATTAAATTCTAAATAGCTGACACCTTGATAAAATAAATTATCGTTCAACTTATACAACCGACCATGACATGTAGTCAAAACTTAAAAATAAGACCATTTACCAATTTGACCTTTTTATATGACCTATGCTAAATTCCTAATTCTCATTTATTAAAATTCTAATATTAATTATTAACTACTACGGGGAAATATTTTCTGCAACTACTGAAATTCTGTACTAATTGGAGAGTAGACTTTTAGGCTGTCAATATAAAATTGTTCGGAAAAAAATTCCTAGAACATTTCAGGAGTAAATAAAATTTGACAGATGTGAGAAGTCTAGTTAAGAATCAAATTAAATTATCAATGATTTATTTTTCTCTTTTGATTAGATTTATTTACATATTTTCAAGGGGAAAAAATTTATATTTCTCGTCCTGATATGTCGTTTTCGACCTCTCTCATCTCCGATTGTTTGAATAAAAAAAGTTTTTTTTTTTCTTTTAAAGAGAGAGTGCAATATGCTGATTGATATATTTCTTAGTGGACACTAGAGATGAGAGATGACTTTTTTTGTGTCCGCCCAAATTCGATATATATTTGTATATATCGAAATCTCATATAATCGCGATTTAGTATTGCAGATGAAGGCGAAAATTCCGATATATTAAGTTGAAATTTACGAAAAAATAGGGCAATTAAAATGCACTTTTGAGATTACTTAATTTTTACATTTTTTCCATACCTAATAACTAAATCAAACAGATTTTTATATATTTGTTAAATTTGAAAATCGAAAAAAGGTTGAGCCCCCTTTATCGGACACAGCATCAGAACTAGTAAATTCCGAAATTTTGACTTAATTTTTATAATTTTTCTTTCTTTATGACTGCAAAAGTAAAAATAAATAAGGAAACTTACCAAAAAGTCAAAAAAAAGTTATACTTTTCCTAAATTTCTTAAATGCCACTATTGAATGTTAGGTTTGTATGTACTTTTATACGTTGATGAATAATTTAGAAACAATATGTATTAAAACTATCATTAATAAAATAAAAAAATTTCATAAAATTTTGTAAATCGAATAAAGGAAAATAATATATAAAAAATTTATGATTTTTATTGAATTTGCTATTTTTCTACTCTCTACCCTGACGCGTTTTATGTAAGAGCAAATGTAGAAATAGAGTTTGAAGCGTTATTTTAGTTAGTTTTAGCGGTTAAAAAAAAAACGTTTATATTGCCGGAAAGAAGACTGAAATTTGACATATTTTTTTTATTCTAAAAATATAAAACAATTAAATTTATTTTATAAATTATTTTCTTTGTTGATTTCCCTCCTTCTTAGTTCGGCCCTGTATTGCTTCGGAAAAATTCAAGAGACGTTCTATGGACAGTAGAGCTTTATTCTTCCGTTCGAAAAATCTTTTTATTCTTTTCTTTTTTTCTTTTGTAATTCCAAGGCTTATGAAAGAGCTTGCTGAAAGAATGCGGCTATACAAATTACACCATAAATCTTAATGAGGTAATTTGAGTAACTATGTGAAATTGGATTTTGAGAAACCTGAAACTACTGATGGTTATCTTAGATCGTTGATTGCCATTTTCATACTTATCAGACAGATATATGTCGTCAGATATTAGCTTTTAGCTTGTATCGTCTGCGCCATAGCGATTTTGGATTTCTTTATAGTTTTATGAAATTGCTTTTTAAATCGCTTTCTTGTTTTAGTTCCTTTGAAGAAAATTATCCTAACAATCAAGCATGTTTTTATTTCTTTGTTATTTTTCTGACTCTGCTGTAAACATAATTATAGAAAACCTCGAAGGAAAAAAACGTTATAAAATGGAGATCGTAAATATCTTTAAATAACGAAGATCAACAGGGAAGAAAAGAACTATTTATGTCCACGAATGCTGATTCTGAGAAAAAAACGAATTTCAAGGCGGACAGAAACCGTATTTCTACAGCACATCCCATCTTAAGAGTTTAATAATTCTCCGAACAAATCATTTTTCCAAGTTCTTGATTTGCCAAAACTTAGTAATCATCAAAAGGCAACAAATAACCTGCAAATTCAATTGTTTTAAAATAATAGGTTTTAAACGCAGAGCTGTAAGCGATAAGCAGAGAGCTCGCCGCACTTAACTGTACTCAATACTCAATAATAGGTTTTATTTCTAAGTTTTATTGAAATGAAAAAAAAAACCCTTCTTCCCATTGTTTTTTATATTTTATAACCGTCGTTGAACAGCCGACCGAATTTTGAGTTTACGACTGCCAGTGTTCAACTCTGTAGCCTTGTAATTTCAAACCCAATCCAGAAGACAAGAGAACACATGGATCAAGTAATAGGAGAAATTTGTCTCCGTGGAGGACTTTTTGATGGAAATAACCCGCATTTGCGTTACATGGAGAGGAAAACGTTCCACGTTTAGCCTCACGGCAAAGAAGGCTCTAACCCATGATCCGTTTACTATTGAAGATATTTTACGTCAGCACCGTAGTCCGTGCTAGCCGTATGCTAGATTTGTATCGACCAGCCATTGCTGGGATTCAAACCCAGGTCACTTCATTTCGAGTCGAACGTTCTATCCCCTGAACCACCACGTATCCATTCTTCGCGTTAAATGTCATCAAAATAATTAGTAGTGTTTCTTTGGCCCACGACTACCAATAAATCATATTTATATACTTGGGGTTCCCGCCAAAGGATGCTCGATTATTCAGGGTTCCGTAGCCGCAAAAAATTTGGAACCTTTAGTCTATCTTACTCCTTTACCAGATCTTTTTATATTATTATTTATTCAGTTTTATTTAAAATCGTTTGAGAGACCGGTAAAGAAAAGCGGTCATCGAGCATCCAGGAATGTATCACCCCCGTTGGATCGATGAGACGAAGAGGGAACAGAGGGAGCAACGAACCATCCCGATACTCAAGGTCGTCCACCCCCTATCACTTTCACCTTTGCGCATGCGTGATTTTTCTCTCTTCGGTCGAGTAACATACAAACCCCTAATCGCCGATTTTTAAAAATTATTTCTATGTTTTATATGATTAATATGGAAAGCTTCAATTAATATTTGGAAAAGTCTAGGAATGATGTGATGAAAGATTCCTTTTCTAGCTTTTTGGCGAAAGTAACAGGCACTTGCACTGCCGAGCAATTGAAAAAAAAAAAAAAAACAACGTAAGCGCTACACTAAAAACACAATTGCACTTACGTTGCTTCCTTAATTGCACGATAGTCTTAAAAGAAACATCTTAATGAAAGTAAATTTGCAAAATATTTCCTTTAAAAGAAATATATATCTTATAAAGAAAATTTCTAAAAAATTCTCATTTTTTTATATTTTTCTCTTTATTTCAATAATTCATCGCCAAATTTTGTATTTAATTTTATATTTTTTACTTATAAAAATTCAAATAATTTTGTATTTTTATAACTAAAAAGTAAGTGCTTATCAAAGTCAAATTTTCGTACTGCTATATAAAGTGAAACGATGACTAACAATATTTTCTTTAATTTAACTAATTCACATCATTGGTCAATATTTTCGTCAAAAAAGGAAATTCATCAACATTCACGATAATATCATATCGTATTTAACAATTGTTATCGATAGTACCAGCGATTTTATCACACTCTATATTTTGTTGTCTATATTAACCGCGATGTTATTGAATTACATACTTATCCCTATCGATAATACATTTTTTTAGTATATTGCTATATATATCGGGATTTCGCTGTTATTCGATGGTAATAAACGTTTGAAATTAATTATTAAGACTAATCACTCTACTTTTGTTTAACAGTATGTAGTATAAAAATAAATTACGCTATTTGAAACACGACTAAGAACAGGCATGAGCAAGGTTAGCAACCTTTACAAGCATAAAATTTTATTTTCCGTGACTCTTTCCAATAAATATTCCAGAAATATAGCCCTTTTGTATTTTAAGTTGTCTATTTTCGCGAACTTGCGCCAAATTTGTTGGGGGAGAAAACAATCTCAGACGTTTTCTTCGAACTTACTGTCAATAGTTTAAAAAACAAATGCATTGAAGAAAAAAAACTGAAAATCAAAGTCTTAGAGAAAAAAGTTTTTTTTTTTCCTATCTTGTATGTTTTTGCTCCCTCTCTTTCTCTGTCTTCTATCTTCAGGAAAAGTTCCCAACTTGCAAATTACTATAAATCAAATATTCATTTTAAAATTTTCTCACAATTCATCTAAAATATAACGAAAACGCTTAAAGAAAAAAAAAAAATTCATATTATGCAAGATATATAACTTCTTTTATTTTCAGATTGATTTTAAAAATATTTGTTTTTCAAACTCATTTTTAAAAAAAAATAATAAAATTCAGCTGTAGACTTGTTTATTTAAGAAACAGTTATATAATCAAAATTTTAAACGAATTACCGTATTATTTCAATTCTAAATCTAACGCCCCCTGCGGAAATTTAATTTTTCTGCAATTCTTTTAATTTAGTATAAAATGTGCATCACCCCAATCCGTGATCAAATTTTTTTATAATCATAAAACAATATCGGATTAAAAATTTACAGAAACCTCAAACCTCTCATCTATATTCTGTGGCTTTAATTAAGCAAGGATTCTAATATAATTTTATTAAATATGGAATTTAAAGCCGCTTCAGCTCAGGAGGTAGGGCATTCGCACCCCAATGAGGGGATCCACGTTCGAATTCGAGCGGTAGATGTTTGATGCGAATTAATCTCCCGGTTTGCACCGACCACAGTGCCAACGTAAAATATCCTTAAGTGGTGGTCTCTTCCAATGGGTTAGAATCCCCTTGCCGTTTGGTTAACCGTGGGAAGTTTTCCTCTCCATGTAACGCAAATGCGAGTTAGTTGTACCATCTAAAAGTCATCCACGAAAGCTATTTTGTCCACATGCTTGATCCAGGAGTTTCCTTGTCTTCTGGGTTGGGTTCAAAATTACAAGGCTACGGATTTAACATAGTCGTAAACTCAGAATCGGGCCCCGGCTGTTCAACGACAGTTGTAAAACATAAGTATGGAATCTAAACGCTTTTTAATCGATGATAGGCGTCTTTTTTTTTCTGAAATCAAGGATAAATTGCTAATTATTTTTCATTTTAACAATTTTTTGTATTAAAATTTTTGTGCTCTTGGACTAGACAATAAAATGAATATTTTATTAATCATAATCGAGATAAATAATATAATTTTAAATTATTATGGGACAAAAATTTTAAAAGTATATTTTTAATGCACTTTTTCTCCTTATTAAAAAAAAAAAAAGAAGAAAGAAATAGAACGCTCAATATTATTTACTCAAACTTTTTCTTTCAACGCTGTGAAGAGGACAATCAAAAATTAAAATTTTGCAGAGGTATTCTTCTTAAAAGGGATTAAAACTGTTCAAATGTACATTAGTTACATTTTGTTTTAATGGTTTTTAACAGGTTTGAATACACATTTAAAAAACATTTTTTTTAAAACAAATATATGAATTTTGAAACAGCTGAATTTCGATGCAATTCTATAATTGAAATATCTTAATGCTTATTTAATATTTTTCAAAATGCTTTCTTTTTTGATTAACTATGATCTAACCAAATCGTAGTTAATCAAAATTAACTACATAAAAATTGAAAAGCAAAGTTCTTAAATAAAAATATTAATTTTCATATAAATGATATACTGACTTGTATTTTTCAGAGTTTTTAAATTCTAAATATTTAGGGTTATTTTCTCAAAATATATATTGGCAAATTGGCATCGTCATGCATTACTCAGTGAATATTGTTCTAGTTGGGTCACATGAGTGTATAAATGAGAAATGGAATAATATCACTTGTAAGCAGTTATCATAAATTTAATATGTATAATTTTGAAATTAACTGTATAAAACTAAATAGTTTTTTAGAGGTTCTTAAATCAAGCATATTTAAATTTAAAATAGAAATTGTTTCTGCCCTTCCCAAATTGCCAAAAATATATTCTCGTCTGCTCTTTTAAATTCTTGTGATCCAAAAAAAAAATCGGTTCAAATGGTTGATGACCTCTACTCTAAACTGTAAATCACTATCGATAAATAATTCTTAATGCATCATAAATTCTCACTCCCTGAAGTATTGTGTAGCCTATTTCCTAGAACATGCGCTAAATTCATTCTGAAACAGTCTCAGCAGACGATTTCTTCGAAATTCTATTGTGTGTTAAAGAACAACAACGAAAGTCAAATATAATCGTGTTCTCCCCTCACGAAAGCAAGTGAAATGCGAGCAGAAATAAAAAAATATTTCCTAACACGCCGGCTGTTTCACTGAATTTTTTTTCCCCTGCTGTCTCATTTAGAGCTGGCAAGTGAGTTCAGTACTTGCGTGCTCATCTAACACATAGTGGGTCATCTTTCTCATTTTTCACTTACATGCCAGGAAACGGTTTAGTTACGGCTATCGTCGCTGGAGATATATAAATAAAAAAAAATGTCGCGTCATAAATTGCTTTTGAGTTGTTCGTCATTATTTAACCCCATGTGTACGTATATAAGGATGCTATATGTTTGAATTGAGCTCTAATTTTCTTTTTAAGTATTAATGTTAACGAGTGACTCATCTTACACTATATGTCCAAGTCTGCATTCAATTACAAAAATAAAAAAAATTTTTAGCTTCATCTTTTTTATTGCAGTACATTTGTGTATAATCAAAATCATCTCTCATTATACATTATAAAAGTAAACCGTTGTAGTCTAAATTTTTAAATATAAGAAAAACGTAATATAGGTGAAGAGTTGCTGCTGTTAACGCTATAGTCTAGTTTTGTTCTTTCAAATTAATACATAAAAATAATAAGACATTGCATTTTTATAGTGCTGTGGATTTTTGAAGGGGGCTGATTTTCTGCCCAAAACATGTTAAAATGATTAACGTGCCGATTTGAATAGAATGCTGATTCGAATTTTTTTTTTTTTTTTTTTGTTCTTAAAGTTCTTTTCCGTTTGTTCCTCTAAATTTAAATTGCATATTTCATGTTTTTTTTTTTTTTTTTTTTTTTTTAAATTAAGAGTTTGAAAATGCTAAAATGAGCACAAAAAGAAAAAGCTTTTAATATTGATTTTGTATTTTTTGTTGAAAGATAATTGAATATGCTTTTACTGAAATGTTTTAATTTGCTTTCAAGAGAAGACTTAAGTTACTCGTCGATTGTTGTTAGTAATGATGTTGCTTTTCAATGAAGTCTGCAAAATATTTAGACTTAAATAAGACCTTTTCCTAAGAAATCTTTTTTCTTTCTTTCTAAAATGTCATTTAAAAACAGCATTCACTATGCTCTTAAACTATAATTGAAAGGGGAAGAAAGCAAATCAGTTCATATAAGCATAAACTGGGTGCGGAGAAAATCGCATTTGATTCTGCCTTTTATGGCTTATCAGCAGTAGACAACCTATTTTATTTCCATAAAAATAAAGTATATAATTGATTACAAAGATAATTCTATTTTGATCTAAGGTTACTGTGCCGAATTTCTTTGATTAAAAAGGATTATATTCTGGAAGTTTAAGGGACGCGGTGTTCGTGTTTGTAGCATTTCCTAAAAAGGCCAGTTTCCGGAACGGACGTCGGCCATGCTTCCGTCGAGGCGAGTTGAGTTGAACGATCCCATCTCATTTATTCATTCGAGTTGAGTTTGTCTTTTTCATAACTTAATTGCTTTTCCTGTCTGATACACCTGTGCGCATGGCATTCTAAATAAATTTTTCATAATTTTGTTTTATTCTCCATCCTGTAATTGCCTTTTGATGAAAATAGGTAGATACATTTACTTGTTTTTGTTGGATAGTTAATGAAATATTAATTAAATGTTGATTTATTTAAACTGATACTTTGTCACTCATTATCTACGATTATTCATTAATTTTATTTCAAAACCTTGGCTCATATTTGTATTTGATATTTCTTGTCGCTTTGACCTAACCAGCGAGATTCGCTATCCACATTCGTTAATTTTGCTTTTGAAATATGCGAATGAATAAGCGAGTATAATTATTTGATTTAACAATTAGAAATAAAACTTTTTATTTACAACTTGAAGCATTCGTTATGTATTAAACATTTATTATTTTTATTTTATTTAACTTACAAAAACTTAATAAATCAGAAGTTGCATTTAATTATGTTATTTTGATTTATCCCTAGTTAAACTTAAATTAGTGTTCCTCTGTTGCTCCGTAACTACAAATTAACGTAATCAACTCATAAACTACTAATTTAAGACGTGCTTAATTTTATATATTTCTCTCACTGATGTTGAACAGTTAGCATAGTTTAAGGTAAGGCTCAACGGTGTTGTCCCGCACGTGATGCCTGAAATGAATTAATATTATTGGCTACCCGCAAGTGACGTCATCGTTGGTAAATCGTGGTATTTGTCGATCCAGAAGCCAATCACGCTTGACGTCGCTTACACATATCCAATTAAATTTGATTTAAATCGCATGATAATCACTTCACTTTACGAGTGTACCAAATACTCAATTGTCAAATAAATAGAAGCTTTTGTAAATATTTTAGAATGAATGCATAAAAATAGTTATATTCATAAATAAAAACTTGTATAAAATTACGATTCCTGATTGCGACCCTGACACAGAATTTTAAGTTTTTATTAAAATATCGATAAGGGATAAAATTTTTAACTTTATCAATCTTCGAACTTATTTAAGATTAATTCCACGGTTGGAGAGCAGTTAGATTTAATAATTTGAACTTTTTTTTAATGAATATAAATAAAATAATTTTTATGTATTTTCATGTAAATAATTTTATTCATGTTCCTAAAAACACCTGTATAAAAATATAATTTTTATTATCCTTGTGTCGTGGAATTGCCTTTAAGTTTTTATTGCATTATAGATGTGTTATTTAAATTTTGCTGTCTTAATGCGTATTAAAGGGGATTTCACAGCGGAGGGACAGTTGGAAATTAAAATTTCATTTCAGATTTTTTTTGAAATGTGAAAAAAAATATTTTTATGCATTCGTACTTTGTATTTATGTCTGAAATATATTAATTTTGTGAGTCACGCGGCCGACAAAACTGAGGAATCGTCCTAAAGTTTTATACTAAAATCCCGATTTTGAAATTTCAGTTCTATAATCGAACAATTTATATGAATGTTTAACCCTATTTTGGATGAATTCGTTTAAAAATTTCAGCAATTCGCGATCAATTTTTAGGAAATCTTTTGATTAGCTGCATCAATTTACGTTCTTTAATTACTGTGTGAATTTGCTTCACTGCCTAAGTTCTATGCTTGCAGGAAAGCAGTTTTACAAGGATTATTTCCTGACTCGTAGTGAAACCGCGTAGATAGATTATTAGTTTTTTCCAGAAATTCCTTTTGAAAATTGAAAATTTTTTTTCTCTTAAAAAATTATATCAGTTATACCATTTAATTTATTAGATGCATGTGAATCGGGAGTTTTATATTATTAGAGTTTTTAATTTTAGTTTTACTTAGCATTATTTATTTAACTGCATTATTCCCATGATTTATACATTCTATTATTCTTGTGTAATTTTGTTATTTCTTTTAATAGAGATTGATATTTAAATAAAGTTTTATAGTTGTTATTGTAATAAAAGAAATGCATTTTAAATGTACGAGCTTTAAAATAAAAATTAATGTTCAAAATGTCGTTCGTAAATATAGTTTTAAACTTGCGAAATTTATCTTTTCCAACAGATTATCGTAAATTATGTTATTATAGTTTATTATAAGATCAAAAATAAATTTTGTAAATATAAATAGGAACAAAAATATATAAAATAAATTCCCCATTACTGTTGTATCATCCACACTCCTTGTATTACCAATATTGTTTTTTTAATTGAAGTATGTGTGTATATTAATTTAAATTTGTATTCTTTATTTATTTGCAAGATCGCTTATAAAACTTTGTTCCTGTACTAAAACACAATTATCCCCGCTAAATATTTTCAATTCGCTTTTGTAAAATTGTAGAAAAATATTTTTTGTCATATTTATAATCATAATCAATCATCAATATTCTATATTCAACTTTAAAAATTGTGCTTGCTAATAGTTTGCGAAGTTTTAAATTCATATTCCGTAGAATTCTCGATAAAGTGTATGCGAGTTTAATGCTTTGTTTAAAATAGAATACGTATTGAAATATATTTGGAAAAAAAAAATCTTTATAATAATTTTGATGTTGATTTGTTTTACAATAGTTTTGAAACATTATATATTGAATTGGAATAATTAATAAATATTCAAATATTTTCAAGTTCATCTAGTAACGTATTTTAAGTATTTCTACTTTGCTTTTTTTCTTATGTAATAATTTTATAGTTTTTCTTAACAAACAAGAATAATACTAGAACGAATATTATAAGAATAATTTAAATTATAGCTTCAGGTAATTAATTAATTTTTAATTTTAAATGTTTTGCACAGTTTCAATATTTTCTACAAATATATTTTTTTTTTTAAAAATTTTGCTTTGATTGTTATGTAATTTTAAATTGCCTTTTACTTTAAACGTATGAAAAAAGTAGAAATCGACAATTGTTTAATTATAATGTTAATACTTTCCTTGGATTAGATGAAATTTTAATTGAGTATTAGTCGGATTTAGAATCTACTTTGGCGTTGAACATTTCACCTACCAACTATAGAGCTTTGTTTCTGAGGAATTTATATGTCTGATTTTCGAGATTAACCTTTCCGGATTTATGAGATTGTTCATGTCGGATTATTCACTTCCGGTTGTTTGAACTAATTCATTCCAGTAGACTTGTAACTCATATTCCGGAATCGTAAGATGATACTTTCGAATAGATTGGGTTAATAGTTAACCTATATATATATAACCTAGGTTTATTGTGAGAAAATTGTTTGAGAAAATCATTTGTGTGTGCTCACTCGAATATTTCATCTTATTTTGGGTTAATTTTGTGGTTGTTAGCATTTGTTGGTTTAAGTAAAGGTAAATGATTTTTACTCGTTCTTTTTCATTCACATTAAGCTATGATTGAATTAGGTAAGTAATAATTTTAACCTTTGATGTAGAATTTTTATTAAACATATTTTTCATGCTTTTTTATTATTATTTTATATTAATTTAAGTCAAAATAAGTAAAAAATATTAGTTAGCTCTTTAATAATTTATGGTTATGAATATTTTGCATGAAACATCGTTGTCTTTTTCTGCGTTAAAGGTAAAATCTTCCAAATACGGCTAACTTCCAGTCAATAATTAATTTGCAGTTATTCTAATCTAAATGGAACAGTTATTCATCATTGAAATTTCTTTAATTTACGAAATGAATTATTGATAAATATTTTAAACATGATTCAAAGAAATATATCAAACAATTTCTTATTATTTATTATTTTAATTCAAATATACTTTCGATAATGTAACAGATTTTTTTAGTAACTATTCGACTTTTTTATAATTAAAAATTACCAAAATATATATTTTATTGTAATTAAGCATCAGAAAAAAAATATATATGTAAAGGGACACCGGTGTTCCAGGCGCTTCAAAGGAATAAAAGATTTCAGATTTTCGAAGTGAATTACTACGGATAATCATTGTTCTAGAATGTTATTGGGCTATTTTAATATAAAATTTAGTCATTTACGAGCTAATACAAAGGTAACCACACGTTTTTTTTTTTTTTTTAAATTGAAATTTGGTTACTGCATGTGCTAGATAACTGCGGCAGAACTAGATAACTGAGTTTATTTAAGAAAAAACAGAATAACTGAGAATTTTTTTTAAAAGTCTAATAACTGCATATTTTTAAGTAAAAAATCAAGAATCAGACATTATATTCAAAGATCACCAGGTAATTCTGCCTTCAATTATAGTCCATTTTTGTATTAATATTTAATTTTTTGGGCACGTAACAAAACTAAGCATTAAAATATTTATTAATAAAGACTGCGCGAAGATCACGTTTTTAACTTCAAAAACTAGATTTTTTTTTTAATTCCCAGAAATTTAAATTTTTCTAGAATTTTAAAATAATTATTAAAGATTTGATACAAAAGGGTTTACCTATTGAAGATTTGATACGAAAGGGTTTACCATAGCTGTTACTTTTAAAAATAATTCTTTTTCAATTATAAATGCAAACGATTTTTTTTACTTTTCATTCGATTATTTACTTCGCAGAGGCTTCATGGTTTTTAATCAATGCCTTTACTGTTCCGGATGTTGGTTAAAATGTTTTGTCAAAGTTTTACATGATGAGAATGATCTATCTATGTATTAGAAAAAAATAATAAGCCGACATTTTACCGTAACTTCCAAATAATTGCTTGTTAGAAATAGAAGCCCTACAGATATAAATTCTTTGAACATTATCATAGCTTGTTTGGCGACGGCTCGACGTAAGGTCTTCCAAAATAACACATTTTTCATTATTTTGCCACTAGTTACATAGCGGCACGTACTAAATTTCACCTGTAGGCGCTTTGCCCTTTAGGTGCCAAACTTGTAATCTGAAATAAATTTTTTCATCTACGCCATTCCGACTAAGAAGAACTAACGTTGCTATGTATTTATTTTTTTTTTTTTTTTATATCTTATAACTCCTGTACAGAGAATGAAAGCCATTTTGCAAATGCCTTTTAATTGGACTGTTAGTAGTGATGGATATTCCTAGCTTATTGATTAGTTTAAGATATAAATGGCATCCTGTTTGGCGATCGCCAAAAGCATAGTAGATTTTACTGACTTAAAGGAGTAATTTATTTTCTGCACGTCCTTATCGAATAGGGAATTGCATATCCGATTTTTCATCGTTTCAAAAAGTATCTTGTGATTTATATTTTCAGTATGTTTTATGTTTACGGTTTCAAATAATCGTTTTTGTTTAATAAAATTATTTGTGAAAGAAATTTAATGACAACTAACTGATGAAAATGAATCACCCCCCCCCCCTTTTTTTAATGTTTTATTCTTTTATGTAATTGTGCTTTTATATATTCAAACAACAGTTAGCTTCTTTAACCAGAGTGATTTTAAATCATAGCTTTTCTGTCTAATTCAGCTAAGTAAACTTTACTTTTAGATTGAATCAAAATGGTGACTATTTACATAAAAAAAACTTTTTTTTTTTTTGCGGGATGAGATTTGAAAACTATATTTCTGTATTATCACTTTAGACCAATACGTTAAAAAATATTTGATACAGTTTTCTCTCTTATTAAATATATGATTCTTTTTTTTATTTTTTATGCCTTTCCAAAGTGATTGTCTATTTAGCCCAATTGGGTGATGATTTATTATTTTTTTTTATTATTTTCAATTTGTGAAGTTTGGTTACTTGTTTTAATTCTATAAAAATACATGAATATTTTTTTTTAAATTTTTTTTATAAGATTTCGATTGTCAAAGAGAACAAGGAGTATATTTTTCTAATCACCTTAAGTAAATTTTGATTTCATTTTCATGTTTTTATTTCTATTTTTTCCCCCTTAAATTTACTCTATTGTTAAATATTATGCAAATTTATATGTTTGAAATGCACCATTTATTTAAACGAACTGAAGAAAAATACGGATAAATCCTGTTGCTTACAGTTATTAAATTTTTTTGTTGAATCATTAATATGTATATTTCTCGTTCCTGTTTATAGTTCAATTTATCATACAGATAAGTAAAAAGAATTATATGGGAATAAATAAAAGTTTAACGGAGGCACTGAATTTTAAAGTGTGCAAATCTTCTACCTTTCCAAACATATCCCATGAGGCTCTACTGAGACTGAGGAGAAGTAAATTTTTTTTTTAATGAAATTTGCTGTGGGTGGCATAGAAATCTTTTCAATACTCGTTTGCTGAATTTTACTTTCAGTGTCAATAACACCATTTTTCATTGCAATTCTTTTACTATGTGCTCCGTCAATTTTGAAGTGGTCGCTTTCTATGAACACTATATTGGTTGTGGCAGCTGAATGTTGTTAAGTGCTCTTAAGAAAAATATTTCAAACACCTAGCAGATCGAAAGTCTCAATCTTCATTGTAAATTTAGTCACGTGTCTCTTTCCTTCCTTCCTCATTGGTGCTCTCAACATATTGAATTATACCATTCATTCTTTACCCTAAAATGATAGAGGGCCCTTTAGAGTTGAAAAGTTAAATAAAAGATTTTCAAATCGTGGAGCATCTGTCACTATCGTCTGGCAGGAATTTTTTTTATTCGATATATATACCAGGGGTCTGTTTAGAAGAAATTTGGGTCCGTTAACGGACCCTTCACAAAACGGACCCTTCACAAAATAATTTATCTTTAAATCGGACCCTTCACAAATTTGTTTATCTTCATTATTGTTTTGTTAATCGAATAAACCCTTCTCAGGAAGGGGGTGGGAAGAAAGACAGACGTAAACGAACTAAATTTTGTCTTCCGCAGACGCTTCTTCCTTTATTCGTCCGAAATTAATATTCTGCGTTCAGCAGTATAGGCTAAATACCAAATATTTGTATGTTGCATCGCTTATTTAGTAGCTGCATTTGCTTTTTATTTTTTAAAATTTAATTTTTTTAATTATAATTTTACAGCATTGAGCATAATCTTGTATATCTTTGTAATTTAGAAACTCCTTGAAAAGTATTTTTTTTTTTTTTTTTGCTGTAACGGACCCTATTTGCACAAATTCACAAAAGCGGACCCTGGTCGAAAGAATGTGACTTAACGTTTATTTTATATTCACAAATTACGAGTAATTTTTTCACAATTTTACAAAAAACGGACCTTTCACAAAATGTCTGGACAGACCCCTGTATACTGTATAGATGTCTTCAGAACCCTTCACAACAGCAGAAAAATAAAATTTGCGAAAATATATGTCACAGAGATAAAAATGTAAAAGTTTTTGCGAACACAAAATCTCAAATAAAAAACTTTCCGCCAGCAATTGATTAACTTTTGTAACTAGTCTTGTAACGCGATATTTGATATAAAATCGTGAAAATATATAACACTATGTGCGATCTGAAATCGCGAAAAATACGAATCGCGAAGTGTAATAGCGTTTTCTTTGGTTGGAAAAAAGCGTAATAATTGATTTTTTTTCTATTATTATTAATTTGAAAAAAAAGCGGAAAACATCCCTGATACCAGCATGCTTGAAAGTCAAATGCAATGATGCAATTGCGGGAAAAGTGCGGCTGCGAGAAGGATAAAAAAAAATTCTTGAACGGTGCTCGCGTATGTTATACATATTTGAGAGTGTTAATAAAAAAAAATTCATTAAAATGGTGCGTTTACCCACCTTTCAAGCTGGGTTAAACAATATTTCTTCGAGAAACTTAGATTGTGTGGCAGTCGTTAAAATACGAGGCGCATCCAGAAAGTAAGTTTCCCTAATTTATAAAAAAAAAGGAACTCATACTTTCAGGAATATATTTATTGGCAACAAGTACAGCAATGTTTCAGCTATGTTTCAACATAGCAACCACCAGAATTGAGACTTTGTCGTATCGTATCCCTCTGTCATAGAACTCTACCGCCTGTGAATGGAATCAGCGTGTGACAGACAGACGTCTTCAGCTCTTCGTCGTTGCCAAAACGTTTACTGGAGTACAGGAATTTCTAGAGGTGCAAGAAAACTTGAAAATCGCTGGGAGCAATATCAGGGCTGTAGAGTGGATGATCAAACAACTGCCAGCCAAATTCCGTCAAAACAGCTGATGTGCGTCATGCCGTATGTGGACAAGCATTGTCATGGAGGAGCGCAACGCCTGCAGTAAGCATTCCACGACTCTTGTTTTGAATGGCACGTCACAGTTTCCGCAGTGTTTCACAGTAACGGTAGACGTCTGTCACACGCGGGTTCCATTCACAGGCGGCAGAGTTCTATGACAGAGGGATACAAAAGTTGATCCCACGATACGACAAAGTCTCAATTCTGGTGGTTGCTATGTTAAAAAATAGCTGAAATATTGCTGTACTTGTTGCCAATAAATATATTCCTAAAAGTGTGAGTTCTTTTTTTTTTTTTTTTTTTATAAATTAGGGAAACTTACTTTTACTTTCCATTTGAGGATTTTCTTGAAATGTAAAAACACACTATTAAGAATTTTGGACAGCTTTAAACCGTGCAAATTTGCTACCAAGTTCAAACACATTATCGAACAATTGAATTTTTCTATTATTTAATTAGGTGTTAAATGGAACCGTGTTTCCGCTAAGTTGAACCATCTTTTCGTTAATTCAAATCAAAAAG
The DNA here is from genome assembly GCF_982258835.1 of Parasteatoda tepidariorum. Lineage (NCBI taxonomy): Eukaryota > Metazoa > Arthropoda > Arachnida > Araneae > Theridiidae > Parasteatoda > Parasteatoda tepidariorum. Next base: position 61,055,281 of record NC_141763.1, on the reverse strand, counting down.
AATATTTATAGAAGCTTTATCTATACTAGAGTATTAAAGAAACGAGAAAAAAGGAGCATTTTAATTGCATCCCAGTTTCACATCATTCGAGTTAAGCAGGATATTTCGTAGAACGTGATAATACTTTCTAAAAAGATAATGTATAAATAGTTCTAAGGTCTTAATGTGATGTATCCTAGGCAATACTATGTTGTTGTCAAACGTGTCCGGAGTGCTAAACGTAGAATATTCCCCCAAAATGTATCACTTAAAATCGTAACTTTGTGTAGGCTAGAATAAGGATTATAATCACAGACTTCAAAACTGAGAGACTTCAATCCGAGCTTCTAAAATAAATAAACAAATATTCGTTAACTTTAAAATTTTAATTAGTGAATTATTAATACTGTGTAAATAGTCATATGACATAGGGTAATTTTTTTATTTATTTGCCTCTTCTTGCATGAGTTTTTCCCCATTTAAAAAAGTAACATTTTCTTTTATCTTAATTAAAGACGCGTAAAATAATTTATTCCTGTGTTATTATTATCTTTCTTTTATAAGTTACTAGTTCCAATCTAAAATGTACTATAATATGATTAAAAACACAGTAATTATAGTCTTAAATGAACAATTTATAACAGCAGCTGACACGAAACCGATTCCGCTTACAAGAATTTTCTATGACTTCCTACAAAAATTCTACATTAGGATTGTTCTTTCCAAGTACGTTGTGTCACAATTTTTTTTTTGTTTTAAACTTTTTTTAAAAATTTATTTACAGTTCACTGGTTTTCCTATTCATTGACAGCTAATGTTTCGTCTATAGGGTTTCTTCCCTCGTTTCTTTTATTCTTTGACGTATATTCTCTTAGTAAATAGAATATACTTCTCAAGAATACGTGATTTCCCTTATCTCCAAACTTTTCCTCCCCACTTTGTTTTCCAGGTTTAAAGAAAACTTGCTTTCTTCACTATATCCTGAATTGTTTTCATAACAAACAGTTGCCATAGCGACACGTTATTAATCGCTAAATGACTTCAGCTTTAAGTCACGCCCCTCTCTCACCAGATTTTGAACATGTTTCTGTGGCATCTAATGACTTTTTGTTGACTCATCTACACTATAAAAACTGTGATATAATATCTCTCTGAACTTAATGTTGGACAACCTAAAAATTTTGTGTTAAGGAAATCTTTATCTCAAATTAACACTAGACTCACCAGTATCATTCATTCACACCATACGTGAATTATTTTAATTTCCGAAATCACCAATGTTGGCGCACTTTAGATATCGTCAGTTACATACAATTGAGTACGAGTTGGCGTCAGTTTGTCCTCTATGCTGCTGTACATCTGCAGATATAAAAGTTAGCGTCAAAATATGTTTGCATATTTTTAGTTGTGCATTAAGGTTAATTACATTTTATATCAATGTAAAATGTACTAAATGATTTTATAATGTATAATTCAATTAGCTTCTGTTCTGTTAATCTTAGTTTGAACTCATCTTGGTATTTTCTCAGTGAAGTGCGTCTGTTTCATTTAGAAGATGATTTCATCTTAAGAATTAGTGTGCGTATGGAACTATGTAACGTTGGAACTAAATGTTGTTCGTAAAAATAACTTTATTGATTCTTATGTGTGTCATATCTTACTATTATAATTTTTAATGTAACTAAGTAACTAAAATGGCGGCATCTTCTTTGCACCAAATAGTGTAAAAAGACATTCCTGGCGTTTTACACATCACCAGTACATGGTATAATAATAAAACTTCAAGAACCAAGAGTTATTCGTGGCATTACTTTTGTATTGCCACCATTTTTGGTGCTATTTTAAAATTCAACACTTAAATTTTTTTTACAGTATAGGTTTTTGTTTTTCAGATACTACAATGTCCATATCAAATGGTACCACGGGGGATAGCAATGGTCTGAAATGGACTGTCGGTCTACTGAACAGCCGGTACAAGTACCTCACAGCTGAAACGTTCGGCTGTAAAGTGAACGCAAATGGGGTTGCTTTAAAAAAGAAACAGCTCTGGAGTCTCGAACCCTACACTGGCGAATCAGAAGACGAGGCTGTGTGCCTGAAAAGCCATTTGAAAAAGTACCTAGCTGTAGATCAGTTCGGTAACGTTACGTGTGATTCTGAAGAACTGACGCAATATGCCAAGTTCAGGGTGGTGGTCAATGAGGATGGACGATGGGCACTGATCAACATAACGAGGGGATATTTTCTGGGTGCCAGCGACGATAAACTTATTTGTTCTGCAAAAGCTCCTGGAGAAAATGAACTGTGGACTGTCCATTTAGCGGCTAGACCTCAGGTAAGACAATTTTATATATTTGATTAGTAGTTTTAGTTGTGTGGGGCTGTCCATATATTTCGTTATAGTTTCCCTTTCTCCATTATGATATCAAATGTTATCATTTCACTTTTTTCACGGACCCCTATTTTTCTTTAAAGGCTCCTTAACTTGTTTACATTCTTTACGTAATAAATATCCTACTTATTCTAATGAGGTTCCCTCATATTTTTTTCTCTGTTAGAACACTGTTTTGCGTGTAAAAATTTCACGAGGATTTCACTTACGTAAATAATGTAATTATTACAAAGATGAGATGATAGAAATATTGAAATATGAAAAAATGGATAAATAAAAATGGACAACCGAAGCTGACGTCTTCAGGGGGTACCAGCTCCGGAAGTCATAAAAGCAAAACCTTTTCTATCGAGAGAGCACGACAAAAAGTCCAAAATAAGGTTTTTCCAAAGTCCAAGAAAAAAAATATAATACATAATATACAATATAAAATACATAAAACAAATACAGAAGAATAAAAACAAGACAAATACGTAAGAATAGTATGTATGCAAAAGTTTACTTGAAACAAAAATCCAATAACTAGATAACACAACTGACTGCGAGTCATAACTAAATTGAAATGAGATGATTTTTTTTAGGTCAAAATTCTGCTTTCATTTTTCAATTTAATAAAAAAAAATCCACTTTTCGAAAAAACATCTTTACGCTTTTTTTTCCTTCCGAGGTGAACGCAATTTAAAATTACATATCACGATTCGTAATCACACCATTTAAAATCATACATCGCGATTCGTATTCACACGATTTAAAATTACACATCGTGATCTGTATTCACGCGATTTTAAGTTATACCCCATGATTAATATTCACAGAATTAAATAGAAAGTCGATATTTTTTTCATTAAAGCGTTAATATTCTTTGATTATATGCTATAGCTGACCGTGGGAGGTTTTCGTGGTATTTCTCTCCATGTAACAGAACGTAACGTAAATGCAGATTAGATCCATCGAAAAACGTAGCCTTCTACTAAGAAACTAGCCTCCACAAAGACTAATTTGCTAAATTTTTGATCCAGCAGTTGCCTTATCGTCTGCTTTATGCTCAAAATTATAAGGCTATGGAGATGAATGTAGATAAAGGTAAACAGAAAAATGGATCGGCTTTTCGGTGTCGATTATGAAATTAAGTACAGTAGAGAACCGATTATCCGGAACGATAGGGACCATCGCTATTCCGGATAACTTATTTTTCCGGTTTTCTGAATCGCTACAAAAAGCCGTTTTTTTATCGTTAAACCCAACTAAAAAAAATATATATATTTGGAAATTATCTTAAAAAGAAGAAAAAACGATGAAGTAATACACTAATGATTATTTCTAAACTGATGGTAAGGTAAGCATCTTTCAAAAAAGAAAGAAAATTCCTAAAATCTTATGAAGAAAAAAACATCTTTTTAAAAAAATCGCGGGAAAATGTATCGAATTTCGTTCCGATTTTTTGGTTTTCCGGTTTTCTGATTTCCGGATAACGGGTTTTGTACTGTATAAGTTTTGAAGACTTACATTTCTTATTCCCTTCTTCAATTTTGTTTTTAGGTGAATCTCCGTTCTATCGGACGTCGTCGATATGCCAGACTCTCGACCGAACAGGACGAAATCCAGGTTGATGCCAACACGCCATGGGGTGAAGATGCCCTCTTCACACTGGAATTCCGAGAGGGAAGGTATGCCATACATGCCTGCAACGGACATTATCTAAAAGCTGACGGGAAACTTACCGAGCAGTGTGAATGTCTGTTTGGATTAGAGTTCCACGGTGGTTATTTGGCACTCAGAGATCCTCAGGGTCGTTACGTCAGCCCGATCGGAAGTAAAGCTGTGCTGAGGACCCGATCGTCGACGGTTACCAAAGATGAGTTGTTTTCGCTAGAAGATTCCGTTCCACAAGCTGCCTTTGCTGGTTTCAATGGCAAACATGTGTCGGTAAAACAAGGTAAGCACTATTCTTTCGATGAAGTTGAATTTCATCTTCAATATTAAATTGGGATTGATTTTCTGGGTGTATACTTTCTGGCCACCCGCTGGTCAGGGAGAGCCTGGAATTGATCATGGGGTTTTATTTTAACTCTTAAAAGTCAGGGGATAGTCAGAGAAAGTTGCATTTTTTTTCCATCATAAGGCTGGAAAATTCTTACAACCATAACCTGGAAAATAACTATCCTTAGAATTGTCAATAACTGTAACCAGTTATTGAGATTCGATTTAAATAATTCTAACATCAATTGCAATTATTTGTTGTAAAAATTCCAAATTTTAGGGAAATTTTTTCCATTTTTCCTTCCTCATTTGCTCACAAAATTTAATATGGTGCGTTGCGTTTTTAAAAAGTGCTGAAAGGTGCTTACTTACCTCTTTCGTTTTTTAAAAGCCCTTAAAGGTGCTTTTTTCATTGGGTGTTTTTAAAAAGTGCTTAATTTTCCCTTCTCGAAAAAAATTTTTTTCTTCTTCTTTACCAGGTCGATTTTCGCCACATATGGAAAAGTTTACTTTTCACATTGTTCTATTCAAAGTTTTCACAATTCATTCAATCACTATCTATTTCGGCGTACCGACGATCCATAGCGTATGAAAGCTCCAATCATTTTACATGTATGATGACTGAAATACTTGCAAGTCCGCATGTGAATATAGTGAGCTGGGTTCGGTGAGATTCTTGCACTCTCACGTGCAGCTCTGCTGCGTTTTGCAAGATAATCTCAATTTCAGGCTTCATTTTCCACCCTCTGATATCGAACCGAAAAAATCTTGATAATTTTTATAATGCTAATATAATCAAGAATAGAGTTTTTTTTGTCAGAACCTAGTTATTTTATCATGATCATGTAAATTCTTTGAAAATTATTTTGCATTTTGTTAATGTATATAGCGCTTAAAAATAATTTTTGAGTGCTTAAAAAAGTGCTTATTTTTTGTTGAGAGATTTGGCTACGTACCCTGAATATTTGACATTACAAATAAAAAAAAAAATCAAAGTTTTGCTATAAAGTTTTGTATGGTATCGCTAAAATATGGCCTAGATTTACATTGAATTTTTACTGAAATACCTGGAAAAGTCAGGGGATTTTTTTTTTTTTTTTTGCAATAAGTCGGAGATCTGGGTGCTATTCAACGACGGCGGGAACTGAAACAAGTTAACCAAAATGAATGGTTTATCATGTATCTTTTAAGCTACCACGAGCAGGTTTTGGGCAAAAATATGGGCACCCTTCTATACCAACTCTATGTAAACAATCTTTCCTTTAGTAGCAAATGTTTTTGGAAAATTTTACATGGCAAAACGGTTGGCACAAATTGAAAGATCATGCTAGAGTCCCCTTAACTCCAGGCTAATCGAGGGAATCCCTTTCCTCCAGGCTAACCGTTTTGCGGTTTTCCTCTCCACGTAACGCAAATGTGGGTTAGTTCCACCAAAAAAGTCTCAAAATTGGGCCGGCTGTTCAACAACGGTTGTAAAATTAAATATTTCATGCCATTTTCTGTAGTTGTAAGATACACATAAAGCTTAATTTTTTTGTAAGTGAAACACGGTTTCGTTACTTAAACTTAGGATCTATTTCCATGTAGTCTTGTGTAACACAAGTTTCTCTCTAAGGGTGGGTTTACAGTAAATTAAGTGTTTAATCGTATTGCGAGCTCTGCGTAAACACTTTCAGATAGATAAATTAAAATCTAAGATAATTTGCACCAATCAATAATCCCACTGTACATATTCATTATACAACTTTCTGAACGCTGCAGCTGCTGCAAGCTCAAATATCATCTTGATATCAAAAATTAATATCCTGGCCCCACCGCTATCACAGAATATTCTGATATCACAGAATATTCTTAGATGTTAAAAGCAGTAATAAGGGCATTAATACGAAAAGTAAGTAAATTAATAATACGTAACAAATAATAAGTAATGGTCATTAGTAATAACCCCCCTCCTAATTGTGTTTAAAATAAATATTTGATTTAAACAAAATGCATACATAAACAAAACGCATATGTCGAGTTTACTATAAAATGCAAGTTTAATTCGATATGCTGCATATTCCTGGTTTTTAATTTCTTCGCGAAGATTAAATATTCTTGAATTACAATAATTATTATAAAGATTATTAATGACGTTCAAAAATACTACAGTTTTAAAATAAGTTTTCGTTTCAAATTTGTTGAAGCAGAGAAAAGATTACTTCAGTTCATATCTGACACGATCTGCAAGTAAATTTCAAGGTGAAGCAAACGATTTTACTCTCATTACAATATTTGAATCAGGATATTGATAGATTATTGCTAAAATTAAAAAACCGTGACGTCTTTTGACAGGTAGGAAAGGATTTATAACAGCTCTGAAATACTTTAAGTAAATAAATGTCGTCTGCCACTTTTTATGATCCTCAATAATCTCCGTTTTTTCTTTTTCATTTGTACCTCTTATCAGAGAAGATCTTAATATCCTGTTCGCGAAATGGATCGTTTTCTTTAATCCTTTCATAGCCTGGCAACGGGAGTTTAACGAGAACAGAATGAGCCATGCGCAAAACTGACATTCTAATTTTTGCATATTATTTTGGCATATAAAGAATTTTTCTCACGTTTAATTTATGTCCTTTCTATTCAAAATGGTGAAATTAAAGTTCCACAATTTTCTTCCTTTTTCCGCACCTTTTTTTCGTTTACATTTGAATTGAGTAAAAAGAAAAATAAAAAAATGTGATATGAAAACGCTAGTCTTAAACCTTAAATGTATGTAGTATTATCTATGCATTTTATTGGAATTATATGTAAAACAAATTCTAAACGCAACACAGATATGTATGTTTGAAGAAAAAAAATTTCTTATAAGTTTACAAACCATAAATCTATGTTATTAGTCTTAGAAAAAAAAAGTTTTATATAGAAATTTAAAAATGAAATTATTTATATATCTTAATCTTTTTATGTAATTTTCATAAGTCAGAATCAGTTTTAATTGGGTATAATATAGCCTACGTCACAGGTTGTGTTGTTCCTACTAAATTTAACCCATGAACGGCATTTTCTGCGAGCTTAACTTCAAGCCACAAATAAACAAACGAAGTGTTCGATCGTTTAAATAGCTGCTCGCCAGATTTTATTGCATTATAAAGAAAAGTTATTGAAACTAAATACAAATAAATAAACAACAACAACTAAAACAAATAACAACAACTACTAATAACAATAACTAAATAAACAACAACTAAATTCCATTCGTTTAGCATTGCGTCATATGTTGTTCCTACTAAATCGAAGTAGTTGTGTTTTTTCATATTATACCCAATTCCAAGAGTACTTGCAATTCTAGGAGATCGCGAATGCCCACACATGTGACCTATGACGTCACCGCCAGCTGATCATTTATAAGTAAAATGGCACGTTTTGAGCTAAGTTTCTTCACTTAAGTTAGAATGTTAATTAACGAGAAGTTAATTAAATACAGCCCCGTATCGCACATCGAATTTTTTGAAATATAATTCTTTAGTGTATACGTCTTTTACTTAGATTAGATTTATTATTTGTTTATGTATTTTATTGTTAACCTTGGTATACGTGGCAACTTCGATGCTTAATTAATTCTACATGTACTCGTGCTTGTCTTTGTGTTAAGTAAGAAATATATAGTGAAAGAATTGAAATCGTTGTCAGAGAATATAGAATTTGTCACTGAAGAGAATTTAAACTTGACGAGCTTGGCTTACTCGAAATAGAATGAAAAACCAGTTGTTAACGTAAACAAATGCCACGTTTCAACAACCAATCAGGATCGAGATAGCTACACTGCGTCACTTGCAGATATTTCATTCTGAAGATATATATGTATATATGCTTCTGAAGAATTTTTTTAATGGGTTTCTATGTTTACTCTGTTAGTTTTTAGAGTTAAAAAATAAATTATATTAGTTTTAGAATGTTTAAAAACTTGAAAATGAAATTATTTATAACTTTTATCCTATTAAGAAATTTTACTATTAATAATATTTCTAATTTCTAATACCAATTCTAAACTCTACACGTTTGTTTTAAAAAAAAAATTACAGATTTATAAACTAACTAGGAGGCTTCGCCCCCTGTTCGCTGGCGCTCGCCAACCCCCGCAACTGCTTTCGCAGTTCATTTCGGATTGCTCATTGATACGTTCTTAACGTCTAGCTTTTGTATAATTTTTTGAACACTGAAGTTCCGAAAACTTTTCACTGTAGAAAATTCTAAACCTGTGCATTTCAATATTAATTTGAAATTGCAAACAGTTCACATATTTTTCTTAATCACACTATTCTAAATTTCAGTTGTTGAAAAAAGTAACTGTTGTAAGTTTTGTTTTAAAGTCTTTCACACCAGAGGGCTAAAACCATGTGTTGTAAAACAATATGAAATAGTACTGAACGCCGGATGTAAAGCATCGGCTTCGATGAAGATAATTTTGTGAGAATTTTTTTGTTAATTCGGTGAGAATTCACCCGATTAGACATATGATGCTCACTACGTGCTCTTGCGCGCCGAAGCCTATCAATTAAAACGTATTAGCATTTTATGTAATATAGATTAGCCATATGATGCTCACTACGTGCTCTTGCGCGCCGAAGCCTATCAATTAAAAAATGAAAACAGTTGCCAACGCGGGAAAAGAAATATCGGTTTTATTAATACATACGTATTAGCGTTTTATGTAATATAGATTCTTACAGTTATAATAGATTTATAAAAAGAATAAATCCCTTCACTTTAAATGTTACATTTTTATAGAAATTCGGGAATGAAAATATTTTTATCTTAAGCTTTACTAAGTAATTTTTTCTCTCCAATTTATTTTAAAAACAAGAATTAAAACCTTTTTATTACTAATAATTTTTCTCTTTATTAAACAGTGCGTTTTTAGACGTCTTTCCCATTGAAATAGAAAGTATTACATGTCATTTGTAAACTACCTTATAGTAGACGCTCGAATTCTACAATCCGTGACTAACATAAAACTTTTCTTGTTCTTTCGAATTTAACCCCATTTCATACGCCTCTCGACTAAGTAAATCCCTCGCGTTTTATACACCATCTGGCATATGCTCATAAACATTATACAACTGTTACCCTGTCATGTTGAAGTGAATATTGTCTCCCTGCTTCTCAACCATTAAAGAGGTTGAAGGTGGAACCAGAAGCGTTTTACCAGACTACATTTGAACTGCAATGAACTTCTAAATCGTAATCCAAATTTTATGATACATTGATATTTTGCTTCTTGATGTTTCAAATGTAACTTTATGAATTCCAGGGCCTCGTTATTCAAAAAATCATTTATCCTATTGTGCTTATTTTGAAACAGAAACCAATTAGGAAAAATAAAGATCGTTTTAATTTTTTTAACAATATTTTTAATGTTCTTTTTTTTAAAATATGTATGAAAAAATGGCGCGCATAAAATCATTTTCTCAGAGGAAATTTAAGATGACGATATTTTCGGTTAATAAGCTATGGCTTACAAAAAATGTTACGGAATCTTGCCTAACCGATTGTGTTATGTGCCTTATTTAAACTTTAAACTTGTTCTTTAATTATGTAACCATAAAAATTGGTTTGCAAGTTGAGATAATTATGGCAGGAATTTCCCTATTAGTTGAAGAAAATCAATCGTGTATCATATTTTATAATAGTATTAAAAGGAAAACGGCACTAAAAAATTTAAAAAGAAAAATTTAAAAAAAAAAAAATTCTTAATATATGTGACAGTAAAGAAAATTTTTCATGACAGATATTCATTCTTGATTCAATAAATAAATGTTCTTAAATAAAAACATACTTTTTTAAATCGAATAAAAACTATAAATGCAATAAAAAAATTTAATTAATAACAGAAAATACAGAGTGTACCACAACATGAAGTGTATTGTCTACAACTGAAAACACATGACAGCGAATAATATAATTTTTAGATTCCTTGCAAAAAATTAAGTAAAAAGTAGACAAATTAGGAATCGCAGATTAATATGTAAGCTTGAAAAAGAAAATACTGGTATTAAAGTCTTTCGAATCACTATTGAGAAAGGCAGAATGAAAAATATCAAAACCAGTGTGATTGCCTTATAAAACTGGGAAGTGTTTCTAACAATCGTCTTTTAAGTCATTTCTCTTTCGTACGGCAATCAAACAAGTTTTGATGTTTTCATCCTGCCTCAATTAGTGTTGATTCGTCAGAGTTCGATTGTGTTTCTGTTTTTTCTTATCTTCATTATTAATTTGGTACCTCTAATGAGTGTACTGTTTTTACTTAATTTTTGGCAAGAATTCTAAGAAATATATACTAAGGGCTGTGTTTACGGAACACCCTGTATGTTAAATTTCGTATGTATTGAAAAACATACAACTAGCTTTATATTGATGCCTATATCGTGGAACTCAGCCTAAGAAACTTTATTTTAGCAACAACTTACATATAGTTTACGTGTGACGTAGTATAACCGATTTTAACTCTCGTCCTATTTATTTTATTTATTAATTTTTGTTTATTTTTCCTCAAAAATATACAAGCTGTTGCAGTTTTGAATAAATCGTATAAAAAATTGAATTACTGTTTTCAGTTCACACCAAGGCCCCATAAATCTTATCTGGTTATTCAGAATTTCTTTTTTTTATATTTTAGGAAATGTTAATAATATCAAAATAGTTCTTATTTAATATTTGAGCTGAAAAGAATCTTCTTTTGAGAAAAAAAAAAATGCTGAAAAAGTTTATTGTAGGTTTCCAGAAATAAATAAAAGTAGTGGAACTATCTGTGAAGGAAACATAGGACGTTCTGCTCGATTTCCCTGTATCCTGTATACAGGCATTTCCTTTCATTTCAGCAACATTTTCTTGCCATTTTATTCAGGAAATCATTTTCGCCATCTACCCCAGTTCTTTGAAAACTGCTTTTGCGGTTTTCTCTTTCAACAATTGAGTTTCTCGGAGTAATGCGATTTGGGATGAAAGGAATAATTTAAAATTAACAAAGAACTTATTTTTAGTTTAAAAAGTGAATGTTTACAAACTTATTCACTAAGATTTGTAAAATAATTCTACTTTATTTCATTTCCCAATTTTTTCTAGGAATCCAAAAATAATTTAAAAGTAGAAATTTTATATTTAAAAAAAAGCAACATAGAGTTAAATTTAGCGTATAAAATCTTTATCCTAAGGATATTAGTTTTTTTTTACTTTTTATATGTTTCTTATTTTAATATGAATATGACATTTTAATGTTTAAAAAATTTTTTCTAAGGAATATCTATTTAATTAAAAATTGTTTTTTAATAATAATTTAGGGATTTAATTAATTAAGGTACCAAAACTAAACTTTTGGAATGTAAATTGTTTAAGAGAAAATCTTTCACATAAAAAAAAATTTACCTTGTAGTTTTTTTTTTTCTTTTTAAAAATTTAGGGGTTTATTTAAAATACTTAAACTTTATAACTTAATTATAACAAACTTATTATATATAAAGTATTTTGTCGTCAGGACAATACTGTCTGCAAAAAATGCTTCATTCCGAGAAAAGTGACTTGACAACTTTTCTCCTTTTTTTTCTAATGCGAACGATAAAATTTCGCTAAATAACTCTTCTTATGCTAACACTAAAATAGAATTTAAAAAAGTCTGATAAAACGTTTTTTTTTTTCTTTTTAAATTTTATTCTTAAATTTGTAGCTTAGCATAAAAATCTCAATTTTTTTGTCACTTATGTTGTTTTTTCAATTGCACAGCAGTTTAAAACATCATATTTTTATAAAAGCGTCAAAAGTAGATATATATACGTAATAATTAAAAAATAAAGTGGTAGTCACAAATTATTTATGTAGGATAAAGGGGGTGAAGTGAGGGTTTCTCAAAAATAAAGAAGACGTGTTAAACTTAATAAAAATATATATTAACAATAATAGGCAAGTAAGCTACAATTTCTGCTGGCGTCCTTCTCGAGCCAGTCATTCCAACTACATGGTGTAACTGTAAAGGAAGAGTAAATGTAGAAGTAAGTGTCCTTGATGTCACGTGATAGAGATGGTTGCTTCGTGGATCGGATTGGATCTGTATTCCACACGGCCGTCCTGCTCTTCACCGACCGCGGTGACCACTTTCTCACCAATAGACATGTTTGTTCCAAGGACATTTTCTGAAATTACACAAGAAAAAAAAGAACAGTACAAAAGCAAATATTTCAAAACAATTGGCTATAAGAAACAAAAAAAAAATATTAGTTTTTTTTTTTTCAGTCCATATGGTTCCTCAATTTCCCCAGATCTTCATATGGTCTGCAGCAGTAGAAGTCATATTAGGACCATCGTGAGTTCCAAGTTTTCTGACATTGTATCTATCGTTGTTGTTCACCTTAGTAACTTCATAAGGTCCGTAGAATTTTGGTCTCAACTTGAGTCCTGTACCGAACTGCGTTCGTTGAATGGCAACGACGTCACCTTTCTCATACTTGTGAGCTTTCTTCCGCTTTTTGTCATATGTTCGCTTGTTTTCCTCTTGAATCTTGTAAATGTTGACTTTAGCGTTGTCACGAATTTCTTGTCTGTTACACATAATGGTGTTTTCATGTTCTTCCTTCAATATTTCCAAAAGCTTGTCATCTTGTTTTTGTTTCATTTTAATGCCAGTGAGCAGTTCGAATGGCGAGTATTTGGTACTTCTAGATGTAGTAGAGTTTAATGTTCTTTGTACTAATGGTACGTATTTATACCATTTCTGTGGATCGTTTATGGATAGTTTTGCTAAAATGGGAATGAGTGTCTCGTGAATCCTTTCAATCATTCCGTTTCCTCGTGGGATTCCAGTTGTGATGGTAAGATGAGTAATGTCTTCATTTGCACAATAGTCGCTAAATTCTTTAGAAGTAAACGCGGCACCTTTATCGCTAATCAGTCTTTTAGGATTTCCAAAATTTGTTTGTTGTTGGTTTAATTTCTGAATGGCATCGAATGATGATGTAGATTTTACAGGATAGAGCCATACGTATTTTGTGAATGCATCTACCACAGAAAAAATATGGTTGTAGTTTTTATTGGTGGATGGCATTGGACCGATAAAGTCAATGTGATATGTGTCTAATGGAGTTTCACCTTTTGGAATTGGATTTAATAAACCCTCAGCTTTTCCCTTTTTCCTGTTTACTAAAATACACTTAACACAACTTTTAATTACATTTTCTACGCACTGTCTGATGTTTGGGAAAAAATATTTATCTCTAACAAGATTTTCTGTTTTGTTTACCCCATAATGACCTAATTCATGAGCATTTTTTACAATTTCTATTTGCATGGTCTTAGGGACCACTAATAAATCTCTATCGTTAACAATTTTGTAAAGAATATCATTTTTCACAAAGTAATTATCATTTTTACCACAGTTAATTAATTCCTTAATTGTTGATATAAATTCGTCATCTTTTTGGGCTGTTGAAATTTTAGGTGTTATTTCAGGGGTTTCAATAATCATTATTGGATAACGGCTTAAGGCATCAACGTGACGCATGTGTGTCCCTGAGCGATGAATTATTTCGTATTCAAATTCTTCTAGAAATAATGCCCAACGAGCAATTTTAGGAGTAATTTCCTTTTTCTCCATTGTTTTTTGGAATGCCGAACAATCGGTAACAATTTTGAATTTTTGTCCTAATAAATAAATGCGAAATTTCTGTAAAGCTGTTATGATAGCTAAGACCTCTAACTCGTAACTGGAATATTTTTCTTCCTGTACTGAGGTTTTCCGACTCATGTAATGAACTGGGTGGAGTTTTCCATCATCGCCCTCTTGCAATAGGATTGCTCCGTAACCAAGTTTAGATGCATCTGTATGCAATTCAGTTCTAGCACCCTGTCTAAACAATTTGAGAACTGGGTTTGTTGATAATTTTTCTTTCAATTTTTGAAAAGCGATTTTTTGTTCTGGTCCAAAAATAAAATTAGTGTCTTTACGCAATAAGTCGCTTAATGGTTTTGCAATATGTGCATATCCTTGAATAAATTTACGGAAATAACTTGTAAGGCCTAAGAAACTCTGAATTTGCTTGATATTCTTAGGTTCAGGGAAATTTGTAACTGCTTTCGTTTTTTCCATTGAAGGTGTAATAGTTCCGTTTTCGATTATGTGTCCCAAAAAATTAACTTTAGTTTTTAGAAATTGACATTTTTCGAAATTTATCTCCAAGCCATATTCTGACGCTATCTTAAAGATTTTTGTTAAACGCTCTAGACCTTCAATTTCATCCTTCGCTATTACGTCTATATCGTCCATGTATATTACCATAATGCCTTCATTAATAAGATCTCTGAATATGTGATTAATGAATCGTTGAAATTCGGCTGGGCTATTAGCTAAACCGAAAGGCACTTTGGTAAATTCATACTGACCATTGGTGGTGACAAATGATGTGTATTTTTGACTATCTTCATTTATTTGTAAGTGAAAAAATGCGTTTTTAAGATCTAGTAGAGAATGAATTTTTGCCTCGCTTATACTATCTAAAATATCATCTAAGACAGGAAGGGGGAATCTATCCTTAATTGTCTTTTTGTTTAACTTACGATAATCCACGCAAAGTCGCATAGTACCATTTTTCTTCTTACACAAAACAATAGGGGAAGCAAAATCTGAATTACTAGGTTTAATAATACCTTTTGATAACCATTCCTTTATTTGGGAATCAACTATTTGTTTTTCAACATATGGTAATCGACGAGGTTTACAATAAATAGGAGTGTCGTCTGTTAAGATTATTTTCATTTCTAAATTACTTGTTTTCACTTTCTGAGGCTTATAGTTTTGAATAAGATTAAATACACCCTGTTTAACATGCTCATTTTTGATATGATTTAAATGCGAAGTATTTATATCATTTATATTCAATTGAAAACAATTAAAAATATCATCATGAAATTCAAATAAAAAGTTGTTATCATCATGCAAAGTGTCACATAATAAAGAATTATCAAAAGACAAGGAATCATTTAAACACAGATCGTTTTTCTTGTTCAAAAGTAAACATTGAGATTGAGAATTTTCCTTTTGCAATAAATCTCCTGCATAAGCATTTTGATCATTTATTTTTTTATTCGAAGTGTTCGAAGTTGTTTTGAATTTAACATCTGGCGAATCTGAAATTTGACACTCGAAAAGAAGAGCCTTTACTTGAGGGATAATGACGCAATTCATACAAAGTTTATCGGTTACTGCGAACGGGATGCATAATTCACGTTTAATGATGTTTTGACTTGGGAGTGAAATTGTAAGAGAATAAGTTTTCGCTTTAATTATCTCTCCGAAGCAACTTTTTAATTCAATTGAACTTTCTGGGATACGATCTTTTAAATTTACATATTTGCTATTTATAACACAAATGCGTGAACCCGAATCTACTAAACAATTAATTTTTCGTTCATTAACGTTTAATTCAATAAATTCCAAATTATTTACACATTGTTCGTTGATAGAGTTTTTACTTTCGATTTGATTAATCTGATTTGCATTAATTTGTGAAGGATTAGTTTGGTTTTGAGTTTCTTTAAACTTCATATTGCAATTTTTTGCGAAATGTGAATTCGCACCGCAAATGTAGCAGTTTCTAGTGTCTGGCAATTTATCTGTTCGTTTAAAAGTGTTTGCCCTATATTTTTCTTGATGAGTGTTTTTAGGAGAATAAAAAGTGCTCCTATATCGATGTTGATTTTCTGTGTGGTTGAATGTTGACTGTTGTTCATTTTGCGATTTTCTTTTTGCCGTATAGTAAATATCGCATTCTTGTGCTAATTCGAGAGGCTTGAACCAACCATTAGCCTGTCTTACGCCAATATGGGCGGATGTGTCTCTGTCTAGTGTTTCATATATTTTATCCGAAATGATTAAGTCACATAATGTTTTAAAGTCATTTACTTCTCTCAGGCGTAAATAATACTCAAAAGTTGAACGAATTCGTGTTGCAAATTGAATGTGTGATTCATCAAAATTTTTTCTTTGGTGGCGAAAATTAAATAGACACTGTTGAGGGGTTATTTGGTTTTCCCTTAAGATTAATGATTTAAGTTTTTCGTAATTTTTTAATTCCTCTTCTTCCACGTATAAAAGCGCTTTGTTTGCTTTTTCTTGCAAAATTGCTATAAGGATTTCGGATTTAAGTTCATCTTTTACGTTTTTGGTTTTGAATGCTCGCTCCAAAGAATTAAAGAATAAGCTAAGATTTTCAGGATTTCTCGGAACAGTTACTGTTAAGGTTCGTATACTTTTAATAAGTGATTCTAAATCTTGATGCGGATTATTTAAATCAGAACTGCTGTTTACACTCATATTTTGCTCATTTTGACTAAGTGATTGAAGTTGAATTTCTTTTTCTATTCTAGCTAATTTTACTTTTTCTAGTTCTAAATTAAGTTGTTGCATTTTTAATTCTTCGTCAGCTATTAATTTCCTTGCGTTTATAATTTCGTCTAATAGTTCCTTTACTGTGTTCGGGTCTTTTTTATATTCGTCTGAATTTTCAATTATAGTTTTTAGTTCGGTTACTGTAGCGTTAGAAGGAGTGGGAATATTTAGTTCTTGGGTTAATGTTATTAGATCTGTTTTTGTTGATTTGTACATTTTGAAGTTCACAAAAAGAAGAAAAAAAAATAAAGAGTCACCTACTTCAAAGGTTTCTTTGCAGATAAAATTTTTGGTATCCGGTAACACTGGCGTAACTCACAATTCAGGCATGAACTCTGTATCAGTTGACGATAGGCGGTAGTTTCAGTAGTTTCAAGCAGCTTCGATGGTGATTCTAGTACTTTCCAGCAACTTCGATGACGATTCTAGTTGTTTCCGGCAATTTCCACAGCAAATCTAGTTGTTTCCAGGAACTTCACAGCGTTTCTAGCAGTTGTAGTTTCTTATTCAAGTCAACCCTGCGCGGCACTTGAAAATGGATTCGTTGTCACAGTTTTTAGTCCACAGTTTTTATTTTCGAAGTTTAGTTACGCAATGCTCAGATTTTTTTTTTTTGTAAGGAAGTAATTTTTAGTGATTATCGTCCTACGCGACGTAATCGACGTTGTAGAATGGATTAATTTTGGCCCTGCTCGGCTCAAATAGTTTATAATAGCTCAACCTTGACTCGTTGGCTATAATCGTTGAAAAATGAAAAGTTATTGCACAAATCGCAATTCACATTCCCGTGGACGAGCCCCCATTTGTAGGATAAAGGGGGTGAAGTGAGGGTTTCTCAAAAATAAAGAAGACGTGTTAAACTTAATAAAAATATATATTAACAATAATAGGCAAGTAAGCTACAATTTCTGCTGGCGTCCTTCTCGAGCCAGTCATTCCAACTACATGGTGTAACTGTAAAGGAAGAGTAAATGTAGAAGTAAGTGTCCTTGATGTCACGTGATAGAGATGGTTGCTTCGTGGATCGGATTGGATCTGTATTCCACATTTATTTTTTCCTAAAGTAGCAGACTTGAATGTTGTCAGATGACGACTATTCACAACAATTGAAAATTTATTTAAGGTTGTAAATTTATTAATTTAAAGCGTACTTAAAATGTATATAGCAAGATTTCAGAAATAATTCTTTTTTGTAGGAGTGGACGTGACAGCCAATCAAGATGAAATCTCAGACCACGAAACATTCCAACTGGAGTACAATGAAAAGACAAAAACTTGGCATATTCGAACAATGCAAGACAAATATTGGTCTCTGGATAGCAGTGGTGGTATACAAGCCAATGCCTCTAAAGGGTAATATTATTTATTACAATTAATGTTATGCAAAATAATTCCAAAGTATTTTCCAATTATTTTATATTTATTTTAATGGTGGGATTCAAACCTTTTTAAAAACCAATATCAAGTGCGCTTAGAAAAGATCGACTCCACGTATTTTTACAATATAATAAGTTAATGGCTTAAGCCTTGATCTATTAAATGTGGAAATTGGTACAAAATTGATATTCCACACAACAATCGTCCTCAGAGTGTAGAAAACATTTTAGTGGTTTTTGCACTTTGTGCATAAAGGGTTAATGATAAATCCCCACAGGGCCATTATTATTATTATTATTTTTTAAGTCTTGATTTTATAGCACCATCATTTTATCTACTAATTCATATTTTGTTAATACAATTTACAATTGGTGTTATGTAGCCGATTCTGACTTTTGTTTTAATAAAATCTATTTTTAAACTTATGGACATTTTTGGAGAAATTAAAGAACATTTTTATGAATTTTTTTCTTTGCTTACTGTTAATATATTTTAAAAGCAATCTTAGTATGAAGCATTGTTGATTTTTCCAATTATAATTTTTCTGCCTTTTGTTTTAATAAAATCTATTTTTAAACTTATGGACATTTTTGGAGAAATTAAAGAACATTTTTATGAATTTTTTTCTTTGCTTACTGTTAATATATTTTAAAAGCAATCTTAGTATGAAGCATTGTTGATTTTTCCAATTATAATTTTTTTTAATTTATTTAAATAAGTTATTGTAATTTACAAAATTTTGTTCCTCAATGTATTTAATGTCAATTTCTTTCAAATAAATTTCTGGTAATGGGTATCAAATTTTACTAACCATTCTCAACTTATATCAAAATAACTTTTTTACAAATGACAAAATCTTTATAATCATTATTATATTTTTATTGGTCAATGGTGTGATAGCTCTTACGATATTTTAATTATCTAAAATGTGGCCTATTCATGATATTGGATATTATATGGGATTTTGGACATACACATACATTTGTCATCAGTACTGTTATCATTACATTGATACTATTAACATTTGTCAACAGTATGAATGTGTATTTGAAACTCATTCAATTAAGTGTTTGAGTAAAGTAATATTTTAAGTTTAACTTTGGTACAACAATATTTAACTTTAAAAATCATGGCCATACTAAAGTAAGGAAGACAAGGCAGATTAAAATTCCTTTCAAAGATTTAGTGTATTTTAAGTAATTGTTATAAAAAATTGCTTAGAAACTCCACATATGTAAGACAAAAAACTACCATTTTGATTAACGCCTCTTCAAAATATAAATGTAAGATGAGGAAGGGCCCACAAGAGATTTCATTCTCGGCGCCGTAAAACCTGTGTCCAGCCTTTTTAAAATAGTCAATCCTCCCCCCAAGAAAGTAAGTTGAGGACAGGCTTATTACTAACAGTAGCTAAGGTTAGCTCTTGTTAGTTATAAGTCAGTTCCTACAAGATGATGAACAAGATATTTGGTTAAGCAATTTTTACCTTCATATAGTTTTCTTTACTGCTGTGTTGGTTCATTTTTCTCATTTTTTATTTCAAATATTTTTCTGTTTCTGTTTTTTTAACCTCTGAGATTAAACCCTTGAAATGTCAGTGGAAACAGGATGTGAAAAAAAATTTTGACTTTAAAAAACATGACAAGACACTAATTATGTAATGTATAATAAACTTTACCTAAGGTTACAGTTTACTAATACCCTTAACGAATTATATGTGCTACTTTACTTAGAAAGATGTAATACATTTAGTTTATGCATAGAAAATGAAATACTTTATGTATACACATAGTACAAAAGTAGTACTCAGTGTTAAAATTGTAAATTAATTAGCTATGAAACTGGCTCTTGAATGTGTTTTTGAACATCATTTTTCATTAAAAAAAGTTTTTAATGGTTTCATGAAAGTAAATCATCTATTCTTTGAATTTATTTTCTTGATATAAATACCAACTAATAAGTTATTCTTCATTCTGAAGCTCATATGAAAGAATTTATCGAAAGAAGAAAAAAAAGTGCAGAGCATAGCAAAAATTTAAATTCATTAAAGATTTTGAAAAAACTGAAAGAGATAAAAATGTATAATTTACTGCATTCTGCATAGGTATTCCAAATATACCTTATAGTCACTAATTTCTGAAAAAGTGGGCAATGCTAAAATTAATAATTTTAAAATTAATTAGCTATCAAACTGGCTCTTGAATACACATTTAAACATCATTTTTCATTTAATAAAGTTTTTGATTGTTAAAAAATTATAAAATATGAAGAAAAAAATCCACTATTTTTCAACTTTTTCTTTGCTTGACAGGCCATCTAGTGCACATTTTACATTGGAGTGGTTGCCAGAGGGAAATTTTGCCTTTAAAGCAAACAATGGAAAATATGTAGCTGCTAAGAAAAGTGGCCACTTGTATGCCAACAGTGACAAAGTGGAAGATATGGAAAAGTTTTATTTCTATTTGATTAATCGCCAAACTCTAGTTCTGAAGTGTGAACAAGGCTTTGTGGGATATAAAAGTGCTGCCTCTCCCAAATTAGAATGTAATAAAGCTACATACGAAAGTATATTTATAGAAAGAGGTGAAAAAGGAATATGTTATTTCAAAGGTAATTATTTTTTCTCTGCTTATATGTAGTAACAAGATAATTGTCATAGTTATTTAGATATTTCAGAGTGTAAAAGAACACTCTCTTATAAAATCGATATTTTTTTAAAAAATTTAGCTTTGATTGAAATAATTACATATGAAACTAAATGCAGGATTATTATAACTTTGACAAGATATGAATGAGCCCTAACATATTGTTTGAGAGAATGGAATAAAGTTTTTTGTAAAGGTACACACTTAAAAATAGTATTAAAAATGATTGCCCGGATTTCGTGGTTGTGGCTAGTGACAAAATTTCAACTTAATGCTGGTAAAATATGGACGTGCACACTGGGAGCAAAGCAATCCAATGTTTTGTAGACTATGTCCAAAAAAAAATATTCACACTGAAGTAAATACTAATATGAAAATTCGTTTAATATCAATTAAAAAAGCATGAAAAGGGAACCATTATTTGTAAAGTGTCTTTTCTTCTTCGGCACTACAGCCTATGACAGGCCAAGTCCGTCCCAATAAGTTTTTGCCATCTTGATCTATTCTATGCCATGGCCTTCCAGTTAGTTATTCCTATTATCTTTAGGTCTTTTTCAACTGCGTCCAGCCACCTCGTCGGTGGACAACCCCTTTTTCTTGTACCTTCTGTTTTTTTTAAAGCTACTTTTTTGCGGGGTTTTGGTCTTCAGATCTATAAAAGTGTCCCAGCCATCGAATGCGATTGGCCTTAATAACATGAAGTAAAGTATCTTATATTTTTGATAAATTTGGCCAACTTTAGTTTAATAAGCATCCTGATTTAACAAGCAAATTGCCTCTATCCCTAACGCTCTCTCTATCAAATTTTTTCAGTGCTCAATATGAAACTATTCTGGTTATATTATTGCCATTTTCTAAAAGAAAATCTTGTTTAATATACTTTGTTGTTATTACATTTACCCCATTTCACACATTTTTCTCTAAAAAGCGTTTTGTATTTTAACGACTCAAATGTTCCTGCATATTTACCTTTTAACTACTTTTTATGTACTATATAGTGATAAAAACACTAACTTGTTATTTTTCCAGGAAACAATGGCAAATACTGGCACGCAAACAGCGACAACACCATATCAGTTGACTCTGAACATACCCAAGGATTCTACATCGAATTGAGGGAACCGTCTAAGCTGTGCATCAAGACGGAAGATGGAGACTACTTAGTTGCCGAAAAGAACGGTTTATTTAAAGTGGGTGGCCCTGATCCCAGTTCTGCAACTACATGGGAATATTAGTTTTTCTCCCAGAGAGAGGACAAAATAATGTCTTGCTCATTCAGTGTCTGTGTGTGTGTGTAGTGGCAATTTTCTTCCTTTCCCAAAGATGCATACACCAACATTTTGTATCCAAATGCCAATCAAATACTTATGCAATTTTATTTCAATTGCAAAGCATGGTGGTGTTTTATCAAATTTAGTTCCTTGCACCGTGCGTCTAACCCAAGTAGCACAGAACATTGTATAGAATATTGCTTATGGTGTTGAATTTGAACAGAAGTGCCAACTATTAAGATTCATCCATAATTACGATTTCGTCGTCGAGATTACGGCCTCGAGTTCGAGTAATAAAAATTACGGTTTTTGAGAATTTTTCGTTGTTTACTGCGAATATTTGAAAAGTAACTTACTTTTTTTTATTTAATATTAAATGCATGCATAATATTTGTAATTATTAATTTTTTTTATTTTTATTGTTATTAATTTTGTATTATTAATTTGAGTAATTCGTTTATTAATTGTAATTATTATTATATTTGTAGTTAAATTCATTGCACAATATAACCTACCAAGAATTGAGTAGCAAAAAAAAAAATTGGAATTATGCATGCATTTAATTTGTGTTGTAGCACCTTGAAATAGCGCTAATTTGAAGTTTGTTAATGTTGTATGCATTATTGTACTTCTGATTATGGCAATAATAGGTAATTTGGAAAGTTGGCACCTCTAAATTTTAACTGTCATGGTTCAATAATGAATGGATTTTGTGCTACTAGGGGAAGTTATTCGCTTGACAGTGAAGTGTCAAAATGCCTAATTTAGTATTCCTTTATTTATTTTTTTATATTGCTTTTTTGTTATTCATAACAATAACTTTTTCTAATTATATATATACATATATAAAGTAACAATAGGATTTTTCTCATTCCATTTTAAATACAATTCAATTTTGAATATTCTGTTTTATACATAATATCTGATCTCGCTGTTTGTATTTCCAATTTTTATATGTTTTTTACAATATGATTTTTTTTTAAGAAGTGTTTCAGTGTTTGTTATTTTCTACCTATCCAGCTACAAGTTTGTCAATTTGTACATGATTTGTAATGAAGTGAGATTTTATACCATTTTAAAAATAATAATCTAGTAGGTATGTGACAGAAGACTAGTTGTAACATTCAAATCTCCTGTCACATTTGGAATATAATTTCTGTCTTACAATTATGTAAAAAACAATAAAATCAATTTTAATAGGCTTATGTTGACATTTTCTGATATCAGCAACTTTGAGCTTTCAGGTAGAAAAAAAAATTGTAGATGGATTTTTTTTTTGTTATTATTCTTTAATAAATAAGTTAAATAACATTCTAAAATGTAACTCTTCTATAAAGCTGTAGATCCAGATAACTTAACGTTACTCGGTAAACACATAAATCAGCTGAAAACTAAAGAAATTGTCTCATTAACATGATTTAAATTGGGATTTATATAATTAAATTTTTTTTTTTTTTTTTAAATGGATTTATTCTGAAAATATTTTTTTAAAGTCTGATTTCATTAATATTGCAGGTTTTATCTAGAGAAATAATGAGGGTAGAATATATATAATTTATTTTTTGATGTTCAAAATTAATAATAAATTTTTTAAAAAAAACTAAACATGGATAAAAATTTTGTGAAACTTTTAAATTATAATAATTTTCCATTAGCTGTAAACAAAATAATTTTCTGTTTCATAACATATTTCAATTATACCCCTTTAGTTTTACGTTTATTAAGATTGAAGTACTTTTAAAACTTATTAAATAAATATTTTAAATCAATTATTGTAGAAAGATTTATATGCCAAGAGTAATTAAGAATATATTTTTTTTTAATGTTTTCTGAATCAAAATAATTTATTCTTCATTTGCTGTCTAACTGACGAATTGAGTCCGTCTTTACAAATTACAAAGGATTATAGCTTGAATAAAAGTAACTATGATTTTATTTACTCAGCAATTAATTTTTAATAATTGCATTAACTATTTTAATTAAAATTAAATATTTTCTAGTTGTGTTTTAAAATAATTTTGAGTATTTTATTTATTTTATCAGAACATTAAATAATAAATGTAAAAAATCAATAAAATCTGATTTAAATATTAAAAAAAATTCATATATAATATTAGACAATCCTATGCCTTTAATAAGTATGCGAAACATTGTTTTGAAAAATAGCTTTTAAAAGTTTATTTTTTCCTGCATGTAGTAATACTACATAACTTAAATCAATGGTACTCGGCAAATACATTCAACTTGGTGACTACTAACTAAAAACTTGCTTTTTTTTATATATTCCCTTTAATTATGTCAAACAAATTAGCATAGTTTATTAGAAATATTCATATATTTTTTTATAAAAATAAAAAGTGATAAAATTTAATATTTGCAATCTTTGTAGGTGGTTAAGTACAGTCAGAACCCGTTATCCGGAAAACCAAAAAACCGTAACGAAATTCGATAAATTTTCCCGCCATTTTTTTTTTTTACAAAATTTTTCCTTATAAGATTTTAGGATTTTTCTTTCTTTTTTGAAAGACATTCACCTTACCATCGTTTTGGAAATAATCATTAGTATATTACTTCATCGTTTTTTCTTCTTTTTAAGATTATCCCCCCCCCCCAAAAAAAAATTTTTTTAGTTGGGTTTAACAATAAAAAAACGGCTTTTTGTAGCGATTCAGAAAACCGGAAAAATCAGTTATCCGGAATAGCGATGGTCCCGATCGTTCCGGATAATCGGTTCCCTACTGTAGTAGGGTAACAACCCAATAATGCCAAACTGACTTATTTGAAAATTGCTTAGTTAGCTTGAGTTAAATTTAATAATGAAACTTTTATTTAAAGCATGCTATTGAACTTAAGTTATTTTGCAGTTTTCACATAATTTTCTTCAAAAAAAAAATAATAATAAATAAATAAAAAAAATTTTCAATAATATATATTTTAATATTTTTGGAAAACAGTGTTATGCTGCTCATTTGAGTCAATTCAAAGGTCTAAACTGATTCTTAACTTTCTTTTTAGATAGTTAAAAGTTTCTAGAATATAGAACACCTATATTAAGAACAGAAAATTTTATTAGTTTATATTTTTTAAATATCAATATCACAACAGCAATATTCACATTTATTACAAACACTCATATTTGTGCACATTTGTTCAATTAAAATTAATCTATAAAATAGTACACTATACAGAATTGCAGTTGAAATATCACCATCGAGGTCAGAGTTTTTAATTGGAAAAATAAAGCTACATACTCTTCTCCCAAATTGTATTGAAACATGGTTTTAAAAAAATCGTATTGCTTAAACCAGCAGAGTTAAAATATATTTGGCAATTCAAGGTATTTAATGTTGGCAAGATAAAAAACTAGTTCTGAGCGATATACCATTAGAAAAATCGATATATCGCGATATTTTTACGATATCACATTCCATATTTGTCATAGTCAGTGATTATCATTAATTGTTGCAGTCAGTAGTTGCTATATTATTTTTGTATTAGAATTTATCATTGTTAATCATGATCTCAGGGTAATTTCATTTCCTATAATAATCATGCATTTCATATTTATCGTTAAAAATGGTATTTGCAATACATAGTGAGAATTTTTTCACGATTTTTTTATATTGATGATAAAAAAATATCGATATTTAATAATATATCGTCCAGCTCTAAAATAAATTTATTGTTTTATGTGAGACTAAGTAAACCTATCCATGCTCGCCAACTTTTACTATTTTCACAAACCATATTTTTTTGTAGCAACCAATTTTATGCTTTGATATGTTACTCTGGGATTAAAAAACTTGCTTTAACCCTTCAACACAAAACCTTTAACCTTTACCACTTCAACACAAAAAATTTAAAAAAAATTTTTTTATAAGGACTTTGGAAATTTTCCCTCACATGTGTAAAAAGCCTGGAAAAAAAATTAGAAAATTACTAACAACTTCAATGCTTTTACTAAGAGAAATCTTAAACAAAAATCGTAAAAGTTGGGATCTGTGCATATCAAAAGTTCTGTTACTATCTAATAAAAGACAAAAGCAAATTGCATATTTAGACTTAAAACAAGAGTAGAGAGTTTAGCAAGAAATAGTAATAAAAGAAATATTGCCACATACTAAACACCAAATATTATAACAAACAATAAATCTATCCTAAGAAATTGAAGCAGTAAAATATATTTGTTAATAGAAAAACTTAATTTGATTCAAAAGTAAAGAAAAAGTCAATAGCAAACATCGATGACGAATAGTAGATCTTAAAAATAAAAAAAGCAATCGAAATTTGTTGATTTTTACCAGATTAAGTATTCTTCAAGCAAATTAAGTTTTTCCATTCACAAGAACAAACAACAAATGTGTTGTAAGCAACAACAAAATAAACAAATAGATTACAATTATAATCAAAAATATTTTAACTGAAGCTTCAAATATAAATATACGAACATAATTATTTCCACACCTTATGATAAATGACCCATGTATAAATGACAAAGCAAAATATCATATTCAAGAGTACATTTAATTTCAAATATAAGACAGAGACCAGCTCTGTTTAAACTTGAAAAATCGTATGCAAGATAAACAGAACACTATGTATAAAGAACTATAGTAAGGAAACGTGTTAATTCCCTAAAAAGCAATTAACATGTTTTGAGCACTGACACGTTTCTCTGCAGAACAAGATTTTCTAAGATTCAGAAGGAAAAAAAATTTTATAAAATAAAATCTATTGTAAAAAATTTAAACTAGTTTTTGTTGCATATTATTATCAGTTTGGATTTGTAAATGAAACTGAGCAATTGGTTAAACATAATTCTTTATGTTCTAATAGAACTTGCATGTTATATTTAAAAAAGAAAAAACTTAGTACAAGTAATTAAATGATATTTATAAGTAAATTTAAAATGAAATATAGGTTAAAATAGTTAATTTTAAAAGTTTAGCTGCAATTTACAACATTATTTGTTGCTAATAATCTATAGGGTAATAGAGACAAAAATTAAATAGAATTTTTATAATTAGTATAAATGGTTCATATTTTTAATTTCAAATTATACAAGAAATTATAAAAAGTATTTTTTATTTATTTTCATTCTCCTAAGTTTAAGTGAATATTAAAATTTCTATAAATTTTATTTATTTTGAGAAGAGATTCCAAACAAATAAAAAAATCAAGTAAATAATAATATACATAATATTTTCAAATAAAAATATCTTTTTAATGAGTTATCAAGAGCATAATAAAATAATTATTACTAGTTTTAAATTTAATAATTTTTTAATTTGAATCAATAATTTTTAAAGACATGGAATATGATAAAAATTATTTTTACAAAATAAGCAACTAAAATTTAAAATAATCTAAGCATAAAAATATTACTAATAATAAAATTCAAGAATTAAATCAGAAGGGACCAATGGTAGTAAAAAAAAAGCAAGAAAACTTATAATTGCAACAGACTCTGAAGCTAATTTACATATATTTTTTAAAATTTCGGAAAATATCTTCATAAGATAAAATACAGAAAAGCAAATTGTTTGTACTCTACTTGCAACACCCTTTTTTAAACCAGTAGATTTTAAGAATTGTATAATTTAAGTAATTTTGCTCACATTACCAAGTCATAATAAAAGTTTTAATGTGAAAGTATGTATTATTCACCATCATGTTTTATAAAACAAATACTAAAATTCTTTCATATAGTATATGGAAATAAAAGTATATGGTTTTTAGTAGTAAAGCAAAGATAGTTTTATTAAAATTAAGTCAAAGATAGATAATTATTTTTTATTTATAAACATTTGATTTTGTTAAAATCATTTTAATATTGCAACTTACAAATTTTGAAAATTATTTTATCACATTGATGAAATAGACAAGAGTTCTAAATTTTTTGCCATACCCTAGCTAGAGATAGTCGAATTTTAACTTAATAGTTATGAAAAACTTATAACAGTTATGAAAAAACATGGTATTCGCTTATTTTTCTATGGTGACATTGTTATGGAGTTATAAATTAATAAAAGTCGTAGTTTAAATTATTTACATTTTTCAAACTTCACATTTCAAAAGCTTTGTCTATATATAAAATTAGCCTTCTAATGCTTTTCGCTTGTAATTTGACTTGCTGAGCAAGCATATATTTCCCTACAAAGCATTGTTTCTTCTTTACTGAATAATAGCAAAAAGCTGATTTGCAATCGGATTTTTTAAGTATCAATCAGGTCCAACCGTTCAAGAACTAAGAACACTTTTTCAAAAGATTTTTAATCATTTATATTCTTTTTTGATATGTCTTACACCAATATGTGTCATAAAATAAATATGACTATTCTTTACTTAAGAATTAAAAATACATAATGAAAATCTAGAGATAAAACTAATCTAGGAAGATGTAGAATATTTTTTTAAAAACAAAAGTAAAAGTGTTCATTGAATGTAATTCATTCTTTATCATTTTGTGAACAGAAGTAAGCAAATCTCGCTTTTATCATTCTAACACATATTCTCACATGAACTTGTATGTTCACAAGCAAAAATATAATTATGTTTGAAGTACAACATTTAATTTAAATGTTGCTTTTAGTTAACACTTATGAATTGGAAAACACAAAATAGTTTTCTATCAACTACGTTAAGTAATACTGTTTAAATAGGAATTAAAGCTCATGTGACAAAATTTTAATTCATAACAAATATATTTACAATAATACAATTAACGAAAACAATTGTATAAAATAAATGATAACCACTTCATTTTAAAAAAAAAAAACATATTTAATGATAATTAGTTTTAATCAACTGAAAAATATTCATAAAAAGTTCCTTTTGTGTACATATTACAATTATTGAAGCATGAGTTGTAAATCAATAAAATAGAATTCGAAGATGTAAATCTAGAAATAGGTATGTATCTTTTCTTTTATATATTCAAAAAATAATTGTCTCTATAAAATGAAGTTAGAAATAACTGCAGTTTTATAAATGCTAATTACTTGTTAAACTTAAGATATAATTTTTGTGTTTTAACTAGAGCTAATTTGGAAAAAATAAAAAAAATAAAAGATTTAATAAACCATAATTAATTTTAAAAAAATTATCTTCAATACAGTAATATTAAAATGTGTGTTTTAAATAAGCAACATTCAACTATTGGATAAGAGTTCAAAACATAAACAAACATATGCATACATATAATATATAGAAAAACGTACTAAAGAATTGCTAAGCATTTGATGAACTTTGATTTTTCAGCTATGTATATAGTATCAAAATGAAAGTTATTATAAATAATAAATATGGTTAAACAAATTCAAATTTTGATTGATATAATTAATATTAAAATAGCCCTCATGTAAAACTGCAAAACGCTTTTTGTAAGAATCAAGGAATCTGCAATTGCAAAGCGATTATAGTATTTTCTTTTAAAAATTTTATGAAAATAAACTGCACAACTTTCTTAATATTTTAGTACCAAATCTATGTTCAAATGTATTTTTAAATTTGGATATTAAAATTTTGTAATTCTGGCAATCTTTTTTTTTTTTTAATTTTTTTGAAAGCTGAAAAAGACAATTATAACTTGTTTTTCTTCTCTAAAAAAAGCATTTATAAAGATTTGCATATGGGATATTCATTTCTAAAGAATATAGTCGAAATTTGCGCTTTTTACTTTATAGAAGATGCTACTCTAAAATTAAATTTCATAAATTAAAGACATTTGTTTGATTCCTAATAAACTTAAATATTTTGTAATAGTTGCAAAATGAACATTTCATTTCATGTATAAAAATAATTTTGATAAGATAAATATATGCTTTTATCAAAAACACTATAAATTGCAAAAAACTATATTTAAAAAAAAACAAAAACAATTTCAACATAAGATTTAAAAAAAAAAGTTTCCGTATTAATTTTTTTATAAAATCTACTATTATTAGAGAGAAATGTTATAAGTAATATCAAAAGAAAACCAATTTTTTTAAAAGCTAATTAATATTACTTGATAACATAGAAATAATAATTTTTTATGAATATTCAGAAAATTAAAT
Organism: Parasteatoda tepidariorum; assembly: GCF_982258835.1. NCBI lineage: Eukaryota > Metazoa > Arthropoda > Arachnida > Araneae > Theridiidae > Parasteatoda > Parasteatoda tepidariorum. Next base: position 61,025,165 of record NC_141763.1, on the reverse strand, counting down.
CATTATATAAATGAAATAATGATTAAAGGAACAGTTGCTTTATTTGTATTTAAAAAGAAAACTAAAATTAATGAAGAAATAAAACGTTATTCCATAAAAAGAACTTAATAATAATAATAATTGCAAAAATTAATATATATAGTAATACACATATTTTATAGAAAATGATAATTTTCTAATTACTCAATTTTTAGATAAGGCACTCTATTAAATTGCAATATGACATAAATACTATGGAAATAATAAAATATACGATATTTAAAACTCAACAAAGAAATCGTGTTGCAACGAAATCATACAGAACAAATATGTCAATAAAAATATTTTCTATCTCTTAATTATCTGTAAAAAATATTTATAATGAATAATAATTTTGAAAAAAAATGAAATTTTTTTTAAACTTCCTGAAATAATATGCTAAGTATTTTACAACATAAGCTGGCAATTAGTTTTGCTTAATGTTTTTTCTTATACAAGAAAAAGTAACAGCTTTAAACTGATTTACTCACTAATGTAACCAGAAGCAATGGAATGTCACAAAAAACAAAACAAATAAACTAAAAATACATTAACTCAACATTTTATAAGATAAAATATGCATATCAGTTTATAAAACTAAAAACAAGCATATCATTTGATTAAATATTAATATAGAACAAAATTTATCAACAAATATTGCAACACAAAGAAACTTCAGGTGTACCACTTACATAATATGGGTGGGCTAAACTGTAAAAAATAATAATTTGTAGTATTACAAGAAAATTTCTAGGAAACTTGAATTCCATAAACTTTTCTAATAACGTTACTGCATTAAACTTAGTAAACAAACTACATTTACAAAGTTTAATGCAGTAATGTTATTAGAAAAGTTTATAAAATCCCAACTCCCAAGAGATTTTCTAGCAATACTACAGATTTTTTTTTTCTTCTTTTTACAGTGAAGATGTGCACAACCTTTTTATGAAATGAAGTTCATCAGGCAAAATAATGATCTGTCAAGGCTGATCAGTTTTTTAAACCACTAATGGTTTAAATAATTGATCAGTCAGATTTTAATTATCCATAGGAAAATATGAAGACTGAAATTAAAATGATATATCTGTCTGTGTTGAATTTGAAACAGTTTGAGAATAAGTTTAGCTACCAATAAAAAATTTTTTACATCTTAAGATACCAAACTCACTCGTTGCTTAATGAAACAATTTTTTTTCAATCTGTAGGCTTGTTTTTGTTCTACTCTTATACATCAATGGCTTGAAGAGAAAAATAATAGGAATGTCTACTTTTTTAAAAATATACTTTCCTTAGCATGAATATGAATGTACGATTTTAAGTCATTAAAAATGGAGTAAATTGCTAAGTGAAATATTAACACCTGTAAGCTCGTTAGATATTAATATTATATTTAATATAATTGGAAATATGAGGAAAAATAAAACAATTAGGCTGCACCGCAGGTGGAATGCTATGAATCTTTGTAAAATAATAGGCATACAACAGAAACAACATAGTCAACTAATTAAATACTGGAAAATAGCTTAGCCCAGTAGTTATCTAACTTATTGTCTCCTTGAATTCTTTGCAAAGGAAGTAGAATAGGTAATAAGAATGGAATGTATACGAAATAACTAATGAAATATCCATACGTAGAAATTAATGTATTTTTAAAATGTAATGTAAGATAAAATATTATTTTTAACTGTAACCGATTGATACTGCAGAATAAACACAATTAGAATTCAACATAAAGTCATTTTTTTAAATAAGCAATTAATTTCTACTTATTTTTCAATCAAATTTTTTGGGGGTATTTTAATTACCAGTGGCTGCTGTCAAGAGCATAATTAAGTGTAAATTAAGAGAAATCAATTTAGACTACTGAATAAATAAAAGTCAAATAATGCTATGCACAACATATTTTGTAACTTTTTTTTCCATTTTAAAAACAACTTCATTTGCTTTAATTAGAAAACTATTAAGTTTACTGCTTGATGTTAATTTCTCTAAAAAAATGGAACAAAATAAAACTTAAAAAAACACTATATTTTACATTCAGTATAAGCATAGTTACAGAATAAACCAATACTTAAGTGAAACTAAAATATTTTTTAAACGAAAAAAAAAAAAAAAGAATTACATACTTTCATGTATTAAAAGAAAAAACTTGATAAGTTTAAATTTTTTTAAAGAAAAATTTTTTTGAAATTCATTTATTAAATGAGTGCCAAGAATTAGGGTTTTTCAAATTATTATTTCAACATTTCATATAATATATCTGGTATTTTCGAAGGATTCTGTGATTATTTTATTATCCTCGAAAAAAAGCTAGCAAAATATGTTAAATGGAAATTAAATTTTAAATAATGGTTAGATATAATTAAAATTTTTTCAGCATGATAAGATGCACATAAAAATACACGAGAGTGACATATTTAAATGAAATTAAATATTAGAATAATTCAAATCCTAAATTGTCATTGCGAATGTTTTTTTTTTTTAAATGAAACTTTTAATAGCAATACTCTTTACACAAGAATTAAGTTATGATGTCATAAATGAATAATTAATGTAAAGGCAATAAAAGTGGTTGTAATAAAAAACTTGGCATTATAATTTAAAACAACGAATAACAGCAATTATTCACCGTGACATCACTCTAGCCACAGATGGCATAACTTCAGCCTGAATGGGACAGCATGGTATCACTTCACCATCAACAGTGAGATATCCTTCAGATTTGTGTGGCTCTAGACGGAAAGCATTCACTGGTATGACATCAACGTATGGAACGTTGACATGTTCTCCAGTCTGTAAGCAAGATAAGAAGTACATAGCTTGAGCACGGGATATGCCCGCTCTTATCACAATCAACCAAATTATGCCATCATCCATTCTGGCATCTGGTGCAAAAAGAACATCCGTTGATAGATGAGTCTGATGGCAAGCATACACCATCACAAATTCATCATCCACAACAGTCCAATCTTCAGGAACAGGTTTTTCAAGAGGTGGGCAATAGTTGCTGCCAACTTTGTCCTCTTTGTCCCCAGAGTCCTCTTCCTGTTCATCATCACAGTGATGGTGAGGAATGTTTTTGGTGTCTTCCTCTTGTAGTGAACTGAGACTGGATAAATAGGAATCAAACTTGTCCCCACTGAAACTGAATTTCATCAGACGGACAGTTCTGTTGTCTGTGTCGGTGACCGCAGGCTCGTGTGTTCCGAAGCTTTTAGATCTGAACATGTTAGGTTGGATCTCTTTCTCGTTTAACGAGGTGTCTTCCGTCCATCCCTGCTTGCAATCGATAGTTTTGCTTCGTTTGGGCTTTGGTTCAATGAGGTTTTTATTAGGACCTGTGGGTTTGAAGCCCTTGACTGGTAAATAAGATAGCCGACCTTTATACTTCCGCAAACCTAGGAAAGGTATGAAAAATAATAAGTTGATCTTTTTTTATTAAGACTATGTAAAAATAATAAGTATATTTCAACATAAAATGAAATAAAATCTTCATAATCAACGACAATTTTCCATTAGAGTAATACAAATGGGTAAATAATAAAAAAGTATAATATAACAGATTGCTAGTACTTTTACAAAACTGTATAAGAAAAAAAATTATTAAGAGACATAACTAAATAATTTCTTTGCTTCTTCAAAATTTTAACAAAAATAGATACACAAGATGCCTGGGCAAATATTTAATAAAAGATGATATTAAATATTTCATAATAAATAAAATTATTAAAGCGAATGTAAATATTAATAGTTTTATAATAAATGAAATGGTGATAGTTGTATCTCGTATCATTACAATAACACATAAAAATAGGATATAGATTGCAATTTTTTTAACAATTTCTTCAATTTTTTTGAACTATTAACCACCCAAATAAAGTAAATATTAATTACTAGGGGTCAACATACCTCTGCTTATTTTCCGACACTTAACAACTTTAACAGTTTCTTTTGGATTACATGAAGACTCTCTTTTCTCCCTCTTCAAATAATGAAACACAGTAATCTATTATTCTTCTTTAAGCAATATGCTCGTATAAAATACTCGGATTGCAAACTTATGCATCCTTAATTTTGAAAATAACTAATACACACGATAACTGAAATAAATGCTGCTATACCTATTTGTAAAAATATACTGCACTTATCATACACCACTTAACCAATGCCAAAACCCTAGCTCCATTTTTAGAGCTCTATCTTTTAATGGCCATAGTAAGAATCACAAGTTTTGACCACAGTCAGATGACATGAAGAGCTCCTGAGCTGGTGCCTCTCTCCTCAAATTTCCCCACCACAACCAAAAAGAGAACTTTACCCACAGCAGATTTAACATGCATTTTGCTGTGTATAAACACTAGTTGTTTTGCTGGCTGCAAGGATCGAACTCACCATCCCTAGCTCTACAACCAGCAGCGTGTGCGACGCGTTAACCAACTGTGTCACTTGAGAGATTTGCTGCTTATATTCTTTTTTTCTTCATAAACAATGCATCTTAAATTAGCAGAAGATTTCTCACTTTGAATTGATAAGGACAATGATTTTCATTACTGTTTGCTTACTTCTTAAGCTCAAATACTGAATATATAAATTTAAAAATTATTATTGCAAGCGAAAATGGCATATTTTGATGGTAACCTCATGACCTGATCTTCGGACTTCATTTTATTGGGCAATTGCGGTGTAACATACTACTTTCACTATGAGTTATTGAAATTTTCCTATTTTTCATGCAATTATTTTTGTTTTAAAGCTGATCATGTCTAGAAGAAACAATATCAGCCCTTTTGTTTTGTTACATTAGCCTACTGAGTAAGTAGATAATCAAACGCATTTTGCATAATGCCAATTTTTTTTTTAATGCAATATATTTTTTTGATTTTCTGTTTACTCAAATTAATAATTTAAATAATTTAAAAATATCAAGCCTAATCAATAATATATTATCATTACATAGTTCATAAATATGTATAGTATAATTCATAAATGTAATATAGAGTTATTCATAGATGTACAGAATTTTTCTTACAAAATATAGAATTAAAGTAAAACCCTGAATACTTAGAGAAGCATTTGTTTATAGTCAATATGTTTGAGTTAACCCCCCCCAGGGGATAGTTTTTCTAAAAATAACTCAAAAAATGTCAATATTTTTTTTTTTTTTTACAATATATTAAATGAATCCTTCTTTTATTTTTTATTTTTAACAAAATATACAATAAAAACATGACAGCTATATCCTTAAACGGAAAAATAATTAAGCATAAATGTTGAAAAACGTAATTAATCAAACTTATTGCCTAACTTAAATAACTAACTCTAGAAGTCATCAAGCAGTTTAATGTGTGGGAAAAGTTTCAATCTAAAAGAAGTTGTACAAAAATCTCAAACTTTATTTTAATTTTTCAGATTTAAATACCTCATTAGGATGCTACAGTTTCATCTCAATTCTATTAAGAATTTTTTTTAAAAAAGAAGAAGATGAAGAAGACCAAAACAGTATATGTTTTAAATACAGAAACAGAAGGAAAAAAAAATAACTGTTCACTTAAAATGTCATCATGAAGACTATTTCCAATATTATTATTTAGGAAATCAGAATAAGCTTTTAATATCTTGCATATTGCTTTGTATTCTTTTACATTTTTTTTAACTAGATCAATGTGGAGAAATACAATAATTGTATATAATAATTGGAAAATACAATAAATGAATGTTACAAATTTTAAAAAAGCCATATTAAAAATATGGCTGTGTTAACATCAATACAAAATTTAACAAAAATTTAAAACCAGAGGAAAATAATTGCATGCCACAAATTTTAAAAATCAAATCAAAAAATATAGCTGCATCAACACCAAAATAAAATAAAGCAGAAATTTAAAAACAGAAAGAAAAAAAAACTATATGTTACAGATTTTAAAAAGCAAATTGAAAAATATAACTGCATCAACATAAAAGTAAATTAACGAACAAAACAGAAATGCAATTACTCTTTTGTTTCAATATGTTTGCGTTTACAATTTCACGTTTACATTCATTATTATATCCATAACTCATAATTTAAATTAATATATTTTAAGAAATGAAATAGGATAAGAAAAACAAACCAATCGCTCTAATAAGTCCTTAAACATAATTAAAATTATTATATTTTTACTAATGAAATAAGATGAGAAAACGAACTGATAGCTTTGATAATTCCTTAAACATACAAACACAATGTTTAAGGATTATTACAAACGAAATAAGGTGAGAAAACAAAATGGTAGCTCTGATAAGTCCCTAAACATAATTTAAATTATTATATTTTTAGAAATGAAATAAGATGAGAAAACGAACCTATAGCTCTGATAACTCCCCAAACAGCAAATCGTGCTTCTCCGATTGCTCTTAGCCTTTCCGATTCTATATCAATATCTGCCATGAGTCCCCATCCGACAGAGAGGAAAGAGTAAAAGCATTCCTTGGGAGATTGCACTCTGACTATGTCCATCGGTACAGTACGTCCTTTCAATAAATTTAGCACAGAGGGAGTGACAATATTGACATCATATGGTTCACTGCATAAAAAAAAAAATTTAAGTTTAAAGCAAATTACTTCTTCTGAGCATTAATAGAAACATATATACCATATATTCCGGTGCTTAAGTTGACACCCTATTTTTGGTTATGGGATAAAAAATTTCTGGTATGCCGGTTGTGTAAGTTGATCACTCAAAATACCAAATATGAAAATTTCTATTTTATTAAAAAATGTGGAATTTCAAACTCTTTGGAAAGAGGTGAAGAAGTTTTTTTTTTTTTTAAAAGACTAAGCAGTTGAGGATGAAGTGGAATCCATTGCAGAGTGGGATTGCTAACTTTAATGAATTCACTCCAACAAAGGAGATGCTCTGGAACTTTTAAATCTTTAGCTTCATGTTTTAAATTAGGGGTTTTCAACTGGCGGCCACCTGACTTATACACCAAGATAGACAGTAGAAAACAGCACTTTTCGAAAACAATGAAGGTTTAAAAATTTTTTAAGAAATATTATGCACAGCCAATGCAAAATAAGTATAATTTTATGATCTGACTAGAATTGGTTCTAACTATGATAACAAAACATGTTTTACTTAGAGAGCACTGAGAATTGTTTTTAACATTCTTTACCCTTTTATAGAATTGTCTAAAGTTTTCCCTTCATTTTTACTTTTATATCCTGAAATATTTATTATTATTATAATAATTAATGTTGTTGATTTATTACTAAAATAAAAGTAATCTGTTTTAGTACAAATAGCATTTTTTTAACAATTGACCATCTATTCTATTGTGGTTTTGGACATTTTTCATCAGTTATTAACCAGTTACATTATTTACACACTGTTATATTAATAATTGGCAGAATTGTAAAATGCTCAAACAGTTATATCTCAATTTATAAAGACATTTACTGCAATAACATATGCTTACACTAATAAAATAAGTATACTTGAAAATGTAAACACATGTAACAGTCGTTGTCGAATGTAACATTCGTCGAAATGTAACATTCGTTGACATATCAAAGCATTAAAAACAATGTGATAAATATGAATGACGGTGGCTGAATGGTAGCGCTTCGCACTCCTGTGCCATACGTCCTGGGTTCGATCCCCAGGCTGGGCAAGGTTGACTCTCTTTCAGTGGGTTGATAAATGAGTACCAAGCATGCTTGGAAGCTAAACACTGGGGGTTTTGCGTTCGGCTGACCACCTAATCGGAACATCTGCTCCTGCACCCTAGAGCCCAAGATCAAGAAAACTGAGATGGACACAGTAGGCCTTGGCCCTCTATGGGCTGTTGCGCTACTTAGTTTAGTTTTTAAAGCTTTTTTTAAATAAATATGAATAACTTATCTGTATTCAAAAGTAATTAAGAAATAAAAAGAGAAAATTTAATCGATAAAATTTACCCAATGGCATAATTTATAGCTCTTGCAAGACCATTTCCTGATCCACCAGGTACAACTCCAACTGGGATCTTAATTACTTCTTTCCAATCAGACCGTGCCATTAAGCCATTGTACACCTACAATCATTTAAAACAAAAATTAAACAAAATGGTATATAAAAATTTTACTGAGCAACAAAATATAAATAATGACCTTTATGTAATTAAGCATAGTAAGCTTATAAAATAAGCATACTAATATGCTATATAATAAGCATAGTTATATAGTTAAGCATATTTACAAAAAAAAGTAACTAAGTGAAACTACAACACTTTTTAAACAAAAAAAAAAAGATGAATTACATCCGTTTTAAAAAAAATTTAATTTTACTAAAAGAAAAAAAAACTTGATAAGTTAGAAAAAATTTAAGAAAACTATAGACATATAAAAAATTTTTTTTCAAAATTCAATTATAAAATGAGTATCAAGCAATCAAGATATTTCAAGTTAAGGAATCCTTATCTAATAATTATACAACATACACACATTTTGGATACAAATTTATGCAGTCCAATTAATAATCCACTTGTTCAGGAAAAAAGAATTTTATTTTATTTTATAAACGTCGCTGAACAGCCGACCCAATTACGGGTTTGCGACTACTAATCTGCACTTGCGTTACACAGAGTGGAAAAACACGAAAACCTCCCAAGGTTAGCCTGACGACAAGGGACTCTAACCCATGATCCACTAAGGATATTTTTCGTCTGCACTGCGGTTGGTGCGAGCCGGGTGTGGAATTCGTATCGATCAGCCATCGCTATGATTCAAACTCGGTTCACCTCATTGGAAGGCAAACATACTATCCCCTTAGCCACCACGGCTCAGGAAAAAAGAATTTTATATTTTATTTTAGATCCGTCGTTGAACAGCCGACCCAATTTTGGATTTACGACTACTAATGTTCAACTCCGTAGCCTTGTAATTTTGAACCCAATCCAGAAGACAAGGAAACTCCTGGATCAGTACCACCAGAGGCATTGATTTGTTATGGGAACATGGAGGACTTTGCGACTCAATAGATTTAACGTGCATCAGTCACCATTTACTACAAGGGGAGTCTTCGGCCGGCGGGGATCGAACCCACGAAGTCTTGGACATGGGCCCAGCGCCCTGCCAACCAGGCTATCCTGGCCTAGCAAAAAAGAATTTAAAAATTTAATCACATATATACTCTTTCAATGTAGAGTTAAAAAATCAGAAAATTCCCCAAGAAGCCTCTACCCTCGCCGTCTTGGATTTTAGGTTAAATTTTTTTTCTCAATATATATATATATATCTTTGTACTAAACAAACTTTTGGTGATATACTATTATTAAACAGCACAATATCTTTCAAAAGAGGTTGAAAATAAAACAATAGCTTAGGAGAAATAGTGCTTGATAATTTTTAGAATGAAATTTTTTTTAAATGAAATTGTATGAAATTTTTCTCATAACTTTAAAACAGTAAAATAATGTGATTCGTGGTTCTGGGTAAGTAATGTAGAGCTGGGTGAGTAATTTAATCAGTTCATAGACGATTTATTTTTTAAATCTAATTTTATTACATTAAATCTAAGTTAATTAAACTGGTGAAAACAGATTTGGATACCTATAAAAAAAAATCTAAGTACAGGCAATTGTATACTATTTAACTACCTATCAAAAACTGCTGATTGTAGAATTGTATTGGTATAATTAATGTCAGAAAAAATTAGTACAGAATCTAAAATACCGCACGTTTTATCTATCAAATTGTGATTAGATGGCGGCCTTGTATTTTTGTGTGTATCGAGAGATACTGCTAAATGGATTAAATATCCATTATCGGCTTAAAAGCATATTTAGAATTTTCCCTCCTGTTTCTACCCCTTTCACAGTTGAGTTCGGTCATAAGCATTTAAAGAGGAATGGCCTCTTAAAAATATTTATACATATTTATAAGTAACATAATAACAAAAAAATCTTATTAAATTTACAACATTACTAAATTTTCTGTTATTTTTTAAATTCTAAAATAAGAAATTACTTTAGTACTTAGTGACATGCGAAACCAAAATAATATGGTATAAAAGCAAAATAACCCTTGTGATGTAGCAAAATTAAAAACTTAAATAATATTACATTTTAACATCACAAATCAGATAATAAAATAAGTGAACCATTTAATATTTAAGTCGTTTTGGTGCTGAAGCACAAAAGACAAGAACAATGGCGAGACTGAAACTTATTGCTCATCATATTTTGAATCACGTGTGAGACTACCTCTTATCCTTTATTTTTAACATGAGTATACGCGCCTTAAAAGAATTATGCTCTCTTTAACACTATTTTACTCAGAAATTGCGACATAGTCTTAAAATTTATATTGTATAAAAATATATTAATATAAGTATACACATCAGTGGCAAGCTTTAATCAATGGATCCAAGGAGCTTTAAAATTTAAAACATTCAAGTTACAATAGTAAAGATTAATTTTCTGCATCATTATTTTTTAAAACTATATATCATTAAAATAATATCTAAACATCTCCTTTAACGAAATATCGCACATACACTACAATACAATCCCAAACAAAACAATATATTCTAATTAGACTTTTTAAATTAGTAGCTTTACAATCATAATATAAATATTTTAAATAAATTATTAAGATTTTCTAAACAGTAACATGTAAAGATATGTCGATGAATGCTTGCAAACGCTACACTGTTATAAATTTCTCGGAAAAAATGAATAAACGATTATTTATTTATTTTACCATAATCAAACAAAACAGTCAAATAACTATAAATAAGATAGTAATCAAACTGTAAAATTGTGAAAAAACCGTTATTTATTTGTTATTTTACCATAATCAAACAAAACAGTCAAATAACTATAAATAAGATAGTAATCAAACTGTAAACTGTGAAAAAACCGTTATTTATTTGTTATTTTACCATAATCAAACAAAACAGTCAAATAACTATAAATAAGATAGTAATCAAACTGTAAACTGTGAAAAAACCGTTATTTATTTTTTATTTTACCATAATCAAACAAAACAGTCAAATAACTATAAATAAGATAGTAATCAAACTGTAAACTGTGAGAGAAAACCGTTTACCAACTGCTTTCACTTAATACGGTTAAACAACCAGAATTTTATCACTTAGTTCCTAACAACTGCGTAGCTATTATAGCCGAGAGGACTAATCAGTCGGTCTCATGACCGACAGTAATGGGTTCGAGTCCCAGCGAAGACATTACAATATTTTCTCCATTCTCTTCAACACATGAAGAGTTTCCAGTGTCCTACATTCTCCAATGCCCACTGACGAAAAGCCTAGCTCTTATGTCTAGTTAAATTTCGCTTCTACGGTTATGAAACTATGCTAGTTGTAAATGGTTTGTAAACCGTATAGATTTGTATTCCTGGTTTTATAACAATACTAGTTGCAAACGGTTTCAAAGCAGTAAAGTTAAAAAATCTTTACCTTAAAATTTACCGTTAATCGGATGACCAGACTGTTGTCGGTTATGATGTTTATTTAAAACATAGCTGCCGTAAGGGTGACGCATGCGAGGCATTTGTCCATGGCCGATATGATATTCGATTTTTGCTTTTTAATAATTATAAAAACTTCAATTTTTTAAACTCCATTTTTATTATTGAAAATTCGAAAACCTTGTTTTCTAATATTATGAGAGAGAAACGATGACAATATATCCACACACATAGAAAGATTGCTCGAAATTTTTTAAATAGTACTTACAAAATTATCGAATTAGAAAATAAGATTTGTCCACTTATTTTCAGATATTTTTTGAAGCAGGGCCCTTTAACGCAAAATTCTTCGCGTCTAAGGGCCACTACTGTTGTGTATTTGAAAATAGCACCATAAAAATTTTCAACGGTGCTGAGATAATACGATGCAAAATGTATTCTTTTCAATAAAATAAGAATAATAAAAAAGGGTTTAATATTTTTTTCACTTAATGCTTAAATAAAATACGTTTTCTTTTTTTCATTTCTGATAAATTATTACAGTTAAGAAGCAGTGTTGATTAAACAATCAAATAAGATGTTCTCAAGATAAATTACCAATTTAATTTACAAGCAAAATGGGCCTAACATTTCAGGGATGCCAACTTGCTCCGCTTTGTAAAATAGTATTTTCCAGTGGTAGCGAAATTTAAGTTACTTTTAGTTTAGTATTTTTCGTTTTAAGTAATTTTTTCACCACTAAATATCAAAAATTATAAGTATCATATGAAATGCAACGTTGCAGCATCATTCTACTTAATGCTCTATTAAAAAGTGGGCGTAACTGTCCTTCTCTGACGAATTTTACTATATAATTTGCTACCACTTTATTAAAACTATTCCAGAAAGCGGAGCAGTTGGCATCCCTGACATTTTCATTTATTTATTTGAACAAAATGTGGTGGAGCTCAAAACTATAAAGCAAAATTTCAATTACAATAATACTGAATAGTAAGATAGCATTAAAATTATATATATATATATATATATATATATATATATATATATATATATATATATATATATATATATATATATATATATATATATATATATATCAAGCCTTCTCAAAAATTTCTTTCACGTGACGCCTATGGTTGCGACGTTAAGTATTGGAATGGAGGGAGTCTGTGATTTACTTATTTCTTGCTGACCAGGAGACGAAATCGAAAATTGTCAAAATCGCAATATTTGAACGACTCTAGAGCAGTGATCCCCAACCCCCGGTCCGCGGACCGGTACCGGTCCGTGGATCAATTGGTGCCGGGCCGCCCATTTCATTGAAACTGAATTTAAATTCCTAGGTTTATACCCCAAATTAAAAATATATGTGCTCCATTAAAAGAAATTTTATTTTAAAAAAAGGGGCCCCCGAAGGTAGTGACACAAATTTTTTATTGTTTTAAAAAGTCAAAAAAAGAAAAAGAAAACCACCGCAACTATTTTCTCCTTCAATTAGTTTTAATAAAAAAAATCAATCATCATAACTTTAAATATCATAAATAAATCATGAAAGCGCGGTGCGAAATTTACATTGGAACTAATGAAGAAAAGTAACAGCAACCAAAACAAAGCAACGGAATAAACTGGACATAAGCTACACACTTCGGGTGTCATTGTCTCCAAATCCCCAGATGGAACCGTCTCATTGCAAAGAAACAAGTTCAGGGCTCTCATTGATTAACGTTCTAGTAAGCTAAAATGTTAAATCCCTTTACATTTATTTTTTGGGGTAACTGTATTTTATTTTGAAGACATGTTTAAATGCAATTAAATTAAAATTAATAAATCGAAATAATCTGAAATATAAACAATCAACATCCCACCCCAAGCGGGCCGCGGTTAAATTATCAAACGTTGACCGGTCCGCGGTGATAAAAAGGTTGGGGAACGCTGCTCTAGAGGATGGGATAAACGGAAAGAAAATATTAGTAGTGAAACTATATTGGGTTTCTACTTTTCCGCTATATGCGTATGCTCAGCAGCTTTAAATAAATAAAATTTATTTCATAACGACAAAATAGACCAGGAAAGCAGAACAGAAAAATCGTTAGATTAGATAAAGCCTCGAAGAGGAGGAAAAGAAAAGGTCTTAAAATAAACGTAAATTTGACTTCAAGTAGCAAAACGAATTCGTGAGCTTATAAGAGCTTCACGACCTTGAAAATCAACCTCGTGTAGCAAATGGAACACTCATAAATATCGAAGACGCACGAATTATCAATAAAGCAAGCGTCACATCCAGAAATCGTAATTCATGATGTAATATGACACCATCAACAAAGGCTGGACTAAAATGTCAACATAGTCTTTTCGCATTTTGTATGATTTAGAATAGAAAAAAAAAATATATAAATATACGACTATGTTCAAGATACCTGGAAAAAAGAACAATGTGAGGATATTATTTATGTGTTGTGCACTTACTTCAAACAATAAACCATCACCTGAGACGACAACAATGCCATCCCATTGAGACAAGTCTGCTTTTTTCACGAAATCTCTGGCACAATTAGCTCGATCTAAAAGAATTAACCAAAGAATAAAATCAATAATAAAATCATCTGTACGCTAAATCTTTAATTTCATTAAATATTTAAAAAAATAATAATTTTAAATTAATAAACACTATCAATCATTTTTAACTACATGTTCATCATAAATTTTTCAGAATATTTGTAAATGAGGTTACTATGAAACATGCTTAATGTACTTAACCATACTCAGTCATAGTAAACAATTTTTTGACATACTTTCAAATCAATTTCCTTTTTTTAGTTAATCTGCAAAATAGCTAAGCAATGTGAACATTAACGGCCTTCGAGCCTTAGCTATAACATATACAGTAGCGTAGATAACAACCCCGTAACTCCAGCAGTGCAGAAGGGCGCACTCGCCAGAAAATATAACACTGTAAGTTAAAATCAAATATTTTTTTTTTTTTAATTTTTAAAACTTTCTTAGTTTACTTTATCAATAATAATAATCCTAAACTAAACTTTGAAAATAAGTACTGTAAGATAGTGATTTATTTTCAACTATAATTTTAAAAAATTCATTTCTATATGGTACGTGTATACAGTGTTTCTATTTAGTACTCCAATTCTATCTTTATACGTCAATTTAATATTTTCTCTTTCTTAAATTAAAATAAAATTAATTTTATTTTAAATATCCGAATATCTCATCACCACAATGTTTTAGTCTCATATTAAAATTTTACATTTTTCATTGCAAGTCAGTGTAAGATAGGGCGCACTTATAAATCTTGCAGGAGGGCGCATCTAAGTCTACATACGCTACTAAACGTAAACATTAAACGATTATTTTTAACTATTGCTTAAGAGCTGTGATGGCTTAGGGTATAGAGAGTTCGCCTTCCAATGAGGTGAACCGGGTTCGAATCCCAGCAATGGCAGGTCGATACGAATTCGTATCCGGCTTTCACCGACCACAGTGCTGATGTAAAATATCCTCAGTGGTAGACGGATCATGGGTTACGGTCACCTTGCCATCAGGCTAACCGTGGGAGGTGTTCGTGGTTTCACTTGCCATGTAACACAAAAGCGGGTTAGTTCCATCAAAAAGTCCTCCATGAATACAAAATTCTCCAAATACTCGATCCAAGAGTTTCCTTGTCTTCGGGATTGGATCAAAATTCGGTCCACGGAGTTGAACATTAGAAGTCGTAAGCCCAAAAAATTTGATTGGCGACAGTTATAAAATATTGTTTAAATAAAAATTCAAATGCCGGTATTTAAACAGACACAATAGACAAAATTATTATTTCATAACTATTTTAAAACATGGGAAATGAAATTATGTGATTCATAAATTTAATGGAATGTGACAGAACTAGAATGTTTGTTCTAGAATTTTGAAACAGTGTTCGTACAACAAAAAATCCAGATAAAATTTTCTGTTGCGTCGGAAAATTAAACTAAATCGAATTAACCTCTTAATCCAATCAAAAGAGAGTTCTATTAAATACTTAAGAGTCATATACTGCAGAGAAATTTCAGAAAAGACATTTAATATTGAAAAAATCAAATTGCGATAGTTTGTACAAATAATAACAAATAATAAAAAATAAATTAATTAAATTATCTACACTTTTTTTTTTATTTGCATGTTTTTTCTGACTGGGTAGCAAGGAGTCTTAACCCTTTCGCGCCGACTGTCACAAATACGTGACAGCATAATACCGTATCAACCAGGGTAAAATGATAAAACTGGTAATCAAAGTAATTCTTTAGCAATTTATTTGTGGGCGGAGTTATAATTGTTTGATTTATTTAATTCACCATTACTTTGTTCGAAATAAAACTATTTAGTTACACTTTGAATTAACATTGATTATGTATATGATTAAACTAACAATAACTAAAATAAAAGCAAAGTAAGTCTGTCAAATTAAAAACGACTACATTTAAGTTACCGTTTTTTATTTACTTACATCCTGATTCTGATTTTGTACGAATGCTTTTCTGAATCACCCGTCCCCAAGGGGTTAAATTAACAAAAATACGCTTACATAATATTAAAAAGTCCCTAAATATTCATGTTTATACAAAATTGAATACGAAAATTTATTTACTCAGACACGCCCCTTCCTATTTATTATCAAGTTTGATTGACTTAACTAGGCTCTCATGCGAGCAATAAATACAAAATGTTACGATAAAACTAAATTAAACAGTCGTAAATATTTTCAAACAGGAAGAGCATCTACTAGCAGCTGAACATGGAAGAAATTCACCTGAAATCATAATCGATTGAAAAAGATCCAGTTAGAGCAATGCCGGTATTTTAACAGACACAATAGACAAAGTTATTATTTCATAACTATTTTAAAACATGGGAAATGAAATTATGTGATTCATAAATTTAATGGAATGTGACAGAACTAGAATGTTTGTTCTAGAATTTTGAAACAGTGTTCGTACAATGTAAGATCTAGATAAAATTTTCAGTTGTGTCGGCACATTAAACTAAATCGAATTAACCTCTTAATCCAATCAAAAGAGAGTTCATATACTGCAGAGAAATTTCAGAAAAGATATTTAATATTGAAAAAAATCAAATTGTGATAGTTTGTACAAATATTAAAAAATAAATTAATTAATAAATTCAATTGACTACATTTTTTTTTCGATTTGCATGTTTTTCCTACATTTTTTTACGATTTGCATGTTTTTTCTGACTGGGTGGCAAGGAGTCTGAAATTGACAGAAATAAGTTTTCGTAATATTAAAAAGTTCCTAAATATTTATGTTTATTCAAAATTGAATACGAAAATTTATTTACTCAGACATGTCCCTTAATATTGATTATCAATTTCAATTGACTTAACTTGAAGCTCATGCGAGCAATAAATGCAAAATGTTACGATAAAACTAAATTAAACACTCGTAAATATTTTCAAACAGGAAGAGCATCTACTAGCAGCTGAACATAGAACAAATTCACCTGAAATCATAATCGATTGAAAAAGATCCAGTTACAGCAAATTATATTTATAACAGTCATAAATATTTCATGGTGTCTCTGAAGATGATTCGAATATTGTGTCAAGGTTAGGATTCGCATTTCACAGACATTAACCTTATTTTCAATGATGCAGCTCTCTCTCAGTTTAAAGTTTCACACAAAATGCCGTTCGCAAATCATTAACTATACAATGAACTCATCAGTAGAAAATCATTAACCTTTTAAATAGGTTTAAATCTACAATGAGGAAGAGGATGATCCATTCTGGCTGGATCTAGCTGTTGATTAATAAGACAGACATAATCGCAGTGACTACATTCCAAATTAGATTAAATAATTTTAAATATAATTAAAATTTCTGTGACAAGAATGTGGTTTTAAATATGAGGGTCGGATGATCCGAATAATTTTTGATACAATTATTAAATTTTTAATTTCTTAAATTCTTGTAATTAAAATTTTCGTTTCAAAGTTAGATTTTCCACCTTTGTTGCCTTGGTAACGATGTGACAAGCAGTATCTTTTTATTCACATGGCAGTTATGGAGTATCTATATTAATTACAATATCAACTGTATATCTAATATATATAATTCTCTAACGTGGCTTCCAAATGTTGGCTGTATTTCTTTTCCGCCGATGGCAATGCTTGCTTTGTTTAGTTTACGTTACTATTTCTCTTACACGGCGAATCGACCAATGATTGCCGCTAAAAATGTCACATACCAAATCTACCTGAGGTGGCTCAACATATAGCACTTTTAAAAACGGAAACTGAAATAACCAGAGAGCATCAGCTGCGGCAATCTCATACTATTAAGCTAGGCAGAAGTGAGTAGTCTTTGTCGATAGATCTCTATTTTAGTATTTTGTCGAAAGCGCATTTTCACGAATTTATATATTACGAATTTATTTGACGATTTTTGATTTATATCACGAATTATACTATAGCACATTTCTAATAGGTTTAACGAATTACATGTCATTTATTTGAATTCAAATTTATTTTAATGACTTAGTATTTACTAAAAAGATGTAATTTTTTTTAAAAAAAAGTTTTCATATGGATTTGAATAATTGTTTTGAATTTTTAGAATTTTGTGCATTTGCAATGTACCTAAGTTAGTAGAGCGAAGCGAGCTTGGTTAGCGAAGCAAACCATATAAGATTGAGTAGCAATTTTCGGTGATTGGCGAGAGGTAGCGGGCAGGGGGCGCAACCCACTAGTTATTATATATTATCATTATATTATTACAATAAGTATTATAATAGTAACGTACTGGCGTGGGGAAAAGCGAGACTTGTGGTTGCCATGGTAATGGAGAGGGGAAAGTGGGAAAACTGAATAACCTTGAAACGCTTATTCCATTAAAACTAATTCCATTAAAACTAATTCCATTAAGTAATTACACAGAGCTCAAAAAAAAAAGAACACTCTATGTCAGTGATTTCCAAATGGTGTTCGGTAGAACCTTAGGGTTCCGTGAGAGAGTTAAAGGAGTTCCGAGAGTTTTAACTAGTAACCTTTGAAACCTTTAATTATAGTTAGATCTAATCAATAATCCATTATTTTTTTCATATTTCAGTTTCCCTCATGAAATTATTTAAAGTAAAATGCCATTGAAAAAGAAATGGATGATTAATAATTTTTCTAATAGCAATATATTGCATAAATTATGAAAAGATCACGCATTTATAGATTTTTCACAATTTCCCATCGCACGTTTCAAAAAAATAAAGTTTTCAAAATTGTAAATAAAGAAATGTTTCCCTAATAACCATTTTCAACATTTTCGGCAGTTCCTTACATTTCTTTTTCTTCAAAAATAAGCATATTTCTGTCTATTTTATTCATTTTCAGATATAGGCAGACCTTACACCAAAAACAAGTATATAACTAAACTTGATAGCTCCGTTACTTTGAGTTTAATTGTCGGTCATAAAAACGAACTAATGATTAGTAATGATAAATGAATGAAAAAATTCCATTCCTTTTGTTATAGTTTGTCTACGGTAAGAACTCCCCCCGACACAAAGTCTGAAACCATCTGCTGCTATGGAAACAAAAATAGCGCGTTTCAGAGAGGGTAGGGCTTCTCTTCACTCTAGGGCTAACACAATAGACCAAAGATAACATTCCCTTTCTCTAGCCGACTTAAGCCAAAACTTGTCCTAAACATAAATTCGAGATTGATTGTTTCATTTGACTTGAAACGAAATTTAATATGAAAATAGATGTTAACCTGTTATTGTGCAGATCGAAATCTAATTTAAAAATTAATTAGAATTATTTTTAATATGGAATTGTTAAAATTTTCCCCTCAGATTAACAATACAACAATTATTTTTTTTAAAATTTGGAAGTTTTTAGGCGACGTTGCCCAAGCTCCAAATGTCGTAAGATGACCAAGCTCCAAATGTATGACCAGTTCCAAATGTCGATTGAAGCGTTATAAGTTCCACTAATTGAGTAAAGATAATTAATTTCCATGTCTGTTGCATACCATATGCCTAAGCATTTTTGGTCTTTTAATACGTGGGATCGCTTAAAACTTTTCTGCATAAAAATGAGTCCCTTGTAGAAAAGTATAAATAATATTTTAATTTAGTCTATTTTAATACACCCGGTTTATAGAGAAATATATTGCTAATAATTCTACCCATGATTCGATTAGCATATACCTATTATTTAAACAGATTTTTTTTTGTTGATGAAATCACCTATTTCTCTCTAAGTTTTAATCACTTTTTCATGAAATGAATTTGAAGCTATTGTTCCAACAGAAGTTGCATGAACATTCTTGACATAAGTTATAAGTAAGTTAATGCGATGTTAATCCAGAGGATCTATGCAAATATCAACCCTAATTGCAGATCCAATACCAGAATGAATTATAAGCAGTGTGGCTCATTAGATAAGAAGGATGCGCAGGAAATCTATGAAACGGTTATTCAGACCGGTTATAAATTTTTCATAATTTTTGTTTTCGTTGGTAAAGGATTTCGCGCTTCACTGCGTGCAGATGGGCAACGGGAACACACAACAATCATCCATTTTTATTTGCATTTTGCTTATCTTAAAATTATTACTATTATTATTTCCTTTATTTTTTTGGCTCTTATCCGAATCTTCTGATTCCCATATGGTGTGTGTTTTAAATCTCTCTCATGCAACCATATGCAGTTAATATCTGTTTACTGGTGTTGCAAAATCAAGAGGTATAGCAGTACTAGTAGTTCTTTATTTGGACTAGAGCTGGGATATATTCGATGAGATGATTCGAAGACTTGCCATCACAATTTTGATCCTCTGCTGGCTGAAGGAATGGCTCCCCAGCTTTGGGAGCCCGATGATCTGCTCGCGATGCTTAGCACATTCTGGTAAAACAGTTTACCGCACACTCTCCATCCATTCACAGGGTGGTTAAATTTCTTCTACACTCGCTTATTATCTCTTGCCAGTTATGCTTGACTTCGGTCTACCAGGAAGTCTTTCAGCGGTCCATTGGATCCCCACTGGGTCATTTCATCGGTCCATCCGCCAAAATTAAGAGGATCTTGGTTATCTGGTTGATTATCTCCTGTTCTAATTATCAGATTTTAAGAAAATTTGGTATGGATCTAAGTTGATATAATCCTCAATAAAATAATGCAAATTAAATAATGATAATTCAATAGTTATAATGCTCATACATGATCATCAGGAGTTAAGTAATGGAACAGTGGTTCTCAATCGAATAAAAAACACTAGTGCCCCTTTACAGTATATGCAGGTTTTACATTGTTGTTGTTGTCGTAGATCATTAGGGTAAAGGATGCGATTGTTCTTGTTTTCCAGTGGAGCCATCTATCAGTGGCACCATCTATATTCGACTTCTGCCACACCCGTTTATAGGGTGAACCAATTTATACATGCATTCATTCATTAATCCACAGATCGTAATTTTGACCTGAACCAGAGAACGATCAATCTCCAATTAAGTACTCCCCAGAGGTATAATTTGTTATGGAAACATAGAGGACTTTGTGACACGACAGATTTAACGTGTATCAGTTACCATTTACTACGCGGGGAGTCTTCGCTGGATTCGAACTCCCGTTCTCACGAACATGAGTCCAGCGCCCTGCTAACCAGGCTATCCTAACCCGTGTTTCACATCGAGAGAAGGCGGGTTTAGGGCCGTTGTGGCAATCGGTCCCACTTATTTAGCAAAGCTGTTTGCGTGGTATATTGTTGTCGGAGGAGAATTAAGAAATGTAATTAGCTACCTTAGAGTGTATGAAGCTTGTTCTTTAAATCAGATATGACTGGTCTATCCGGCGAATATCGTTATAGATTTAAAATCGTCGATCATATGCAAGTATTCATATGCGTATTTCCGAAGCCGTTGACGTGTTAGTGAATTTATTTATTTATTTTTGAAACACAGCAAAGTATTTTCTTTAATACCAGTCATCATTTTTTAATTTTAAATTATTAAACTTTTGAAAATTCAGAATGATAATCAAAGTATGTAAATTAAGTAGCTAATGTTTGTTGTTTTAAAAATGCTCTAAATTTAGAGCAATCACAAGGATTTTTTTTATTTTTTATAATTCTACTATTCCTAATTTATTTAACAAAAAATTTGTCACTTTTGAATATGAGATGCTTAAGTAATTTTAAAGAATCGAACTCATCGTATCGTTTGTGTAAAAAAATAAAAAATTATAAATTTAAATAATTAAAATTATTTGCTTGTCACGCTCTGAAAATATTTATTTTCTATTTTAACTAGATGTCCTTCTTTTCGATTTATATTCCATCGAAGAAAAACTCATTAAATGCTAAATTCTCACACGGTTCAGTGAATCTTAACCAGGACAAACCATCTTTTAAATGCAGAAAAAGAAGCAAAAGACCTTTAAAACCTTACGCCTGTTAAAATGATTTTAATTATTTTTATTTACCTATTTTAAACCGTTTAAACAGGATAAAAATAATACGCCTTGAAGTATTTTTTTTTTTTAATATTTACTTTTTTTGTTATTGTCGTCAAGAATAAAAAGTAGGTTTAATGCCTGTCAGATTTTATTAATGATCGTTGAATATAAGTTTATCGAAAACTATGGCTTTAATTTCGTGTTTAAATCACAATTTATTTTATGTATTATTTTCTATACAAAATAAACTCTTTAAGATAGTTTCAATTGATAAATAAGAATATGCTTTATCAGCGTCTGTGGATTTAAATTGAGGTGAAAAACCGTACAAAAAATATTATAGATCATATTTCACGCATAATTGGTACCAGGGACTTCTTATTTTATTTTATTTATATTATTTTATCTTTTTTCAGATTTTGGCGAATATTTATTTTAAAGGTCATAATAACATATTCTTCGAAAAGAGTATAATTTAAATATGATATCGTAACCTAATATATTGTTTGTACTAACTAATTAGGATATTTAAGGTTAGGCCGTCAAGTCATTAAGAATGAATTCTAGTATTCGATGAGTTCTAGTAATCCGATCTATATCTTTGAATATAGGTTTATCATTTTTTTTCTTTGAATCATAATTTATTTTACGTATAACTTTCTATAAAAAATAAACTCTTTAAAATAGTTTAAATTGATAAGTTTAATTTGATTAATCAAAATATGCTTTATCAGCATCTGCAGAAATTTTCCAGATCATATTTCACGTATAATCTGTACCAGGGATTTTTGTTATTTATTTATTTATATTTCAAATTTTGTCGATTCCTCCTATATTTCAAAGCTTATAAATACAAATTCGTCGAAAGGAGAATAAATTAAACTCGATTTCTTAGTTTAGAATATTGTTTGTACTAATTAATTAGCACATTTAAAATTAGGCCGTCCAATCATTAAGAATGAGTCATGTGTGACAAAATTAGAAAATGCTATGCAATAGCACAAATTAAAGTTTAGTTTAGAACTACAAGAACAAGCATAAATAGATAAAATATATATATATATACCGAAACTCACATCATTCTTTTCCCTCGTTTAAATAATAAAAAAAAATTAGATATCGATTAGAAAGGATGGGTGTAAACAAAATCATTCTCTATGCATAGAAAATAAGATGTGAAGACGTGCTACTCATAAATCTTTAGTTTGATGCTTTCAAAAGTATGCTAAGCTTTTTTTTATTTCCACCCCATAATTGCAATATTTATTAACCTGAAACACGTGATCGTATGAAAAGTAGAAAGTAAAAACGAATTAAAGAACAGATTATTATGTAATTTCTGCAAATAATAGCAATCTGAAGATTACATTGAATTATCAGTATAAATTTAGTTTAGTTCCCTATCTAATTACATGGCGTGAATTGTTTTTGCAAGTGCAAGCCAACGTGTGAGAACATGATTTTTTTATGTACTTGATCATCAAAGTGTTACATTTTGCATCGCATCAATGTCGGAAGTATTGAAAATAAGTACTGCCCTTCATGCTATTATGTTCATTATTTTGATGTATTATCAGTATTTTGGTTTATATTTATTAGATTTAATATCAGCATAAGTTACAAAATAATTAGTCAATTTCAACCAATAAATTAATGATAAACGCACTGATTGGCTTTTCTCAAGTCCCTTTGTAAATTACAATCGTTGGCAGTCTATAACTTAGAATTTTTTAAAGACAACATTTAGTAGATTAAAAATTAATAAATCGGCTGAGAAGCATTTAAACAAATATTTAATTAAATATTTGTCATTTCAAAAAAAAAAATAATAATTCAAATAAATAGAAAATTAGCAAGCAACAAAAAAAAAATAGAACTCATTCTTAATGAGCAAATTTTCAAGTGGCACACTTTCTAATTACTAAGTCTCACCTAGCCTGTTATTTTTTTCTCTTCTCAGTTGTATTTGTTTCTTATAGATTAAAATCTCGCTCAATTTGTCCTTGAAATATAATCGACGAATACTTATGTAATATCTAACACATTGATCTTTCAGCTTTAACACTTAAATATCAGGCTTGCACGTGCATTGTTTGTGGCTGTATTACGAGGAAGTTTAGATGCTTTTCAAGTGTGTGTATATAGCAATTTCATGTGACACAATCATTCAAATGTTACGCTCAGTAAAGATAAACATATATGGAATTTATGAGACTTTTCGAGCTCAGATTTTGGGATATTTCCTAGTGTATTAGTTGGAAAATAATGGCGGGAAAAGATTAATATAATAATATATAAAATCAGAATTTTAAAAATTAAGTTTTTCCAAATTGAATAAAAAAGAAAAAGAAACCTAAAGAAACAATATGTTGTGTGCCTTAAATTTGAGAAACGTGAGAAGAGAAACGTTTCTTCTTCCCATCGAGCTAACCATGAAAAGTTTTCGCGGTTTTCTTCTTGATGTAAAATAAATAAGGGGTTAGTTCCATCATAAAGACCTCCACGAAAGCTAGTTTGTTTCAATGCTTGATCCAAAAGTATCTTTGTCTTCTGGGTAGTTCGAAATTACAAGGTACGGAGAAGAACATTGATAGCCAGGAAGCCAGAAATGGGTCGGTTGTTCAACACTGGCTATAAAATAAAATAGCCTATGGCAATTATAATATCTAGCTAAGAAAAAGTTTAGAAAGGCGTGACGAAAACTTTTCAATCAACCTACGTATCTTCTAAAGGTACTTTTCCGTCAAATGTACAGCAGTTGTTACCATGGATCACCGTTTTATTGGACTCTTCTAAAGTATAAATAATAATTTCTTACACGATCAAAATAATTCAAATATTTTAGAGACAATTGATTTTTTTGAAAGAAAACCCTTTTTTGTAACAAGCTAATATTACTTTAAGTAATTGAGTTTCAACCTAATGATTCGAACATTTGATTTCCATAATTAGATTTGATTAGAATAAAAGATAATCGCGTGAGAAATATTTTTTCGTGAATTTTTCGTAACAGAAAAAAACCTATTTACTTTAAAATTATTTTATTCGGAATTGACGTTGCTGGCATAGATTAAAATTGTTTACTACAACTCATACCATTCAGAGGAGAAGGGGTATCAATAAGTTTAGGAAAAATATATGCTAGGCTGTTCAAGGTAATAGAGTAATTTTCAAGAATATTGGCCTAGAAAACTATCCATTAGGAGCAGATGCGTTTGTAAAACTTTTTTTTAAATCCGAAAGTAAACAACAACGCTAGTGAAATCGATAAAAAAAATTTTTTTTCTTAATTATAGTTCAGCACGTATGGTCCATATTTGGCACGTGTAGATAAAAACCAATAATGTTGATAAATAAGAAAACACTGAAATCGAATTTATTAGCTTACTATAAACGAAGGATTTGGGTGAATATAGCGACAAGCCATGATTTTTCTAAATGTAAACCTAACTCATGCGTAGTATTGTTTCCAGATAAGTAAAAAATTTTTAAGAATTTTTACTTGATACTAGCACAATACACAGACGTCTCAAATTATGTGCATATAAATCGTGTAGACAAAACGCTCATGAAACAAAAACGCTCTAAACGAATTACACAAAAACAATTTGAAAAAGTAGCTTACTACAGGAACATATTTTTGTTGCGTTTATACAATTATCTGATCTTGCCTAATTCAGGTACTATTGGGATTTCAAATCTAAAATTAGTTTTCCTCCTAAAGCTACAGAATTTTCAAACGACATTTTTAGTCTGCATTTTTTAACAAAATGTACAAGCTTAAAAACGTTATATACAACAGGAGCTCGCATAAATGTTGTGATAAACTTTTAGGAGAGTTAAGGCACATCACCAGGAATAAAAAAACTGCATAGGAGCCCATTCACGGAAATGTCGTCGTACGCGGCTTTCCTAATATGACCTGTTCAGAACCACACAACGAAACAGTTCATAATAGGAGAGGCACCCCTAGCTGCGTATGGTGACAATTCCAGTCTGGGTTTCCATGAAATTTTAATCCTAGTGATGTGCACTAACTCCCTGAGAAGTCTGTCCCAAGATTTATGCGACCCCGTGTTGTATGCAATGTCATTTCGACAAAAAAAATGAACTAAAAATATCATTAAAAAAACTGTAGCTTGGAATCCGAATGCAAATTTGAAAAATATCTAAGTTCCGTTAAAAAATCTCATGCTACAGAAAAAAAAATTAGTTTCCCAGTATCTTTAAATTGTGCAAAAACCTTCGACTTTAGAACAACTCAACAAAATATCAGTAATTTTAATTCCTTTTCTATTTTGAAAATATAATTTGTATTCAAAAACAAAACGATTGTTGTCAGTTTGTTAACCGTGGTGTATGCACACACTAGTTCAAAGATGAAACACAAACGTTCAAATCATTTTAATAGATGGCCGAAAATGTATTACAAATTAAAGGAAATAAAATATGAAAGATTGGCAATATTACATTCTTAGGTGCAGTACGCAAACAGAAAAGAAAAAAAAAAAAAACGAACACTCGGATAACTTTTGAACTAAAGATCAGATTTTGACGTACTTAGAGGTTCGAGGATCCAACCTTAAATATGGTCGTTAATTAATACAGACGATATTTTTTTAAGTTGTGAAATCAGACACAAAAGCGTATTCTCTCTAAATATCGTATGCACTAGTTAAATAGCATATTTTAGGAGGTTATGCCCTCGAATTATAATGCAGAGATGAGATTAGCCAAAAGGCAAAAAAGCTGAATTTCCACGATAATAAATTTTACGTAAGCGCAACCCTTTAATAATAAATTCCAGACAGTTTAAGGTAATAAATAATGTGTTGACATACAATTGTGTACTAATCTATTATTATATAAATGATTACATTGATACTTAACATTTCGTGAAAATAAAAATTACCAATTGAAAAAAATAAAGCTGGAAATTATATTTTTCCTCAGTTCACATAGGAGACAATTATTACTTGAAAAACTACCTGGTTTAGCAAATTAAAACTACTGAGAATATACATTAATATTTCATTTCTTTTAATAAATACTGTTATGTGATTTATAGCAAATATATCAGTAATATTACTTTTTAAATTATATTGGAAAAAAAAACTTTAACAATGGACCGAATCATTATGTTCATATTATAGTCCAATCTAACTAGAGCCCTCTGAAACATATCAATAACAGTGAAGTGGAAATATATAGTAACTCCTTTATTCCTTAACATACAAAAATTGCTATTTTAGTTTGAAAAATTACATGACAATCAGCAACTGTTTAGATAATTGTTTTTTATTTGATAAGAATTTTGCATTTTATAGCATAAATAACAGCAATTATAAATAAAATTTTGATGATGACTCTTTTGAATTGACTCTTTTTCCAAAAAAAAAATTAAATTAAATCCCTTTTTAAGAGATTGCTTTTGTTTGCTATATCTTTTATGGTTGCTGTATTTAGTCGTTAGTCCATCTTCAAACATCTTGTGACAAATCCTATTTTTTCTTCTTTGCAAGCACAGAATGTAAGTTTTGAATATATTCCCTTCCAGTTTCTCTGATGTTGTAACACTTACATATACTAATAATCGTAGTTAGAAAAACAGTCACCTTTATAGTAACTAATTTTAAAAAAATTACTTCTTACAAGAATCGCGATAGTTGATCTTAAAATTGCGTGAATATGAATAACAATTATGGATTTTGAAATCACATGAATATGAAACTAGATATACGATTATGAAAATGAGAAAATACAAACTGGGATATAGAATTTTTAAAACGCGTAAATACAAATCACGATTCATAGTTTTTAGATAGCGTAAATACGAATCATGATGCGTAATTTTTAGATTGCATAATTAAGAATTATGATGCATAATTTTTAGAGTGCGTGAATGGTTTGATATTATAAACCGCATGAGCAAATCAAGACATTGAATTTTAAACTTGCGTGAATACGAATCGCTACATAGGTTTTTAAAAAGGCGTAAATACGAATCACAATATCGGATTTTTAAATCTCGTAAATACGAATCGCAACACGCAAATATGAAAAGCTATGTTTGATATTAAAATCGTGTGAATAAGAATCGAGATATTAGCAGATTCCAGGCTTGGGACCTCTAAAAGGCTTGTCAGAAGCAGCGTCGTTTGAACTACGAAAAATCGGATTTATCTGGAGGGCGGGTAAAAAATTCGGAAAATCTTATCTGTTGCGTGTAAAAGGGGAGAAAATAGCTAAAATAAGTAAAAATGTAGTTTGAATTTTCTGTTTCTCTTTGAAAATCGGTGAATCAGAAAAAGCGGAATACTTATAGAAAAAAGTGAAATTTTTAAAAAATCTGAATTTTTGATTTTAAAAAAAAAAGCTGAAATTCAAGATATAAAAGTGAAAAAAGCGGAAATCCGCTAAAAAGCGGAAAAATCTCATCCCTGAATGATTGAGTTCTAGTACATGATAAGAAATTTTACATTCTAGTTTTACGACATTTCAAAATGAAAAAATTTCTAAAATTTTAATCGAGCTCAATCCAGCATATTTAAAATAAACTATTCATGCACTGGCAGTCGAATATTTTTAAATAATTATAATTAACTTCTCCTCACTTGCCTGCTTTATAATAGAAAGAATGTATAATTTTTGCATTTAGGTTCATCTCACCTAAAAAAAAGGGCTGCTTATTAGATTTAAAAATTAATTTATTCGGTTTAATGTTGAAAACATTAGCATTTCACAGAAATAATAAATAATTCTTCAGGCATGTCATAAAATGTCTTACATGGTGTAATGACAACAAACAATTTTTTTGAATAACAAAAACTTACATTTTATTTTTAAAAAATAACTAACTATGTTCACAACTATACGAACAAAACAACTTTAAAAAAAATAATAATAATCCTGTTCCCATAGCAACAAGAAACAAAACTGGAACAACAATAACGATAATATACTTAATAGTTAAATTTAACACACACCAAAGAAAAAAATCCATCCCCCTATATGCACTCAATTTAATTACAGAAAGAATACAAGATAAGCTTATAGAAAAGTTAGTCGATAGACTAAGAACTCGAATATTGATTGACATGGTCTTCAAAAAAGCATTTCTATTAACAAGACACAATGTTATAGATTTAAAGAAGAAAAAAATTATGTTATTAAAAAGATAAGAAAGCTCTTTAATTTATTCGATTTATGGCAGACAGAATATGAATACGAATTACGATTCATATTTGACACACATTTAATGCTGGTTGTTTGGATTCGTCACAGGCGGAAACATTAAGAACAATATTTGGATTTGAATGTTAATGGAACAAACACGAGATAGCATGCCAGAAAATAATTGCTTTAATGTTATGAACAAAGAAAAGAAAATACAGTCGATAAGAGAAGGCGAATTAATTCGTCACTCTTAAGAATAAAAACGTTTTCAAAATAGTTTTTTTTTTTTTTTCTAATTTAAAATTTTGTTTTTGAATAAAATAAGATACGCGTCGACAAGTTTTCAATAACAAATTATTCTTAAACAATAGTTTGCAAGTCTAACAAAATTTTAAAATGAGTTCAAAGTAGTAGTTTATTTAGCTTGGATGTAAATTGTAGTAGTTTCGTGACTCAAAATTTCGGTTGGCGATAAAAATGACAACAGATTTTGTTGCACTTTAGAACAAACGCATTTTCGAAATCATTTTTCAATTTTGAAATTCTGTTTTTGAATAAAATAAGATAAGCATAGACACATTTTCAAAATTATATTCTAAAGCTAGTTTATAAATTTCTTTCTTCTCTTAGAAGAGAAACATTTTGTTTAGTCTTTCTCTTCAAAAAAAAAAAAAGGACTTGATTTTTGATTTATTTTTTTCACTCGTATGTTATGTTGTATTTTTTCACCCTTCCAATTATTAATATTTTTTAATTTTTCATATTCAATGGCACAATAACAATATCAAGGTTTTATAAGTAACTATAAAAAACTTTGGTTCGCAACAAAAAAGTTTATTCAAAAATTTGAAAGATATGTGGTATAACTGATTCATAAATAAAGTTCTAAAAAAATAAAAATCTTCCTAAACAATAACTTACTAATTAATGGAGCATAATCAATGTAAACAATTTTCTATTTCAATTAAAAAGCCAAACTATAAATACAAAGAAATTTTAAGCTCTTCTCAGTTTTGTGAGAGACAGTCAAGTATTCAATGCATTCATATTGCTTTAAAATGGAAAAGTTAAAATAAGTTATGTAAGAGAAAATAAATTCGTTCTTACATCTGAACTATAAACTGTAATGAGAAAATACATTACAAATTATAAAAAAATCACGGTTTTTTAACAATAAGATTTTTTTATTTTTTATTGTGGAATATTCTTTTGAAACTGTAATCGATTTAAATAAATATGCAAAGGTAACTTAATAATTTTTTTTAGTATCATAATAACGGAAATGGACCGTTTGTTTTTTAAAACAATTTAACACATATTTCGAAAGGAATAACAGAGCAAATTTTTACAGAGTTCCATGAGAGATTCCTTGATTGCATGAAAAATCAAATTTTATTTATTAAAAAAAGTTAATTTGGGTAATAGATAATTACAGCAATAATTTTCGATGTGCTTTAATGATGTGAAAACTATAGTAAATTATTTTAAGGTATATAGACTAGCTAATAAAATATTAATTCAGGGAATTATCAGTTGATATTGTCTTATCAACTAAATTTTTGAAATTCGAAAAATTTTCTTTGTTAAAATACTAGTAAGAATCGCTAACTTTATGAGAAAAATGTCCCATAATTTTTTTTTTTTTTAAGCTTTAGAAACAAATAAGAGGAAATTAAAAATAATTCTGACCAACA
The DNA here is from genome assembly GCF_982258835.1 of Parasteatoda tepidariorum. Lineage (NCBI taxonomy): Eukaryota > Metazoa > Arthropoda > Arachnida > Araneae > Theridiidae > Parasteatoda > Parasteatoda tepidariorum. The sequence goes on along the minus strand of NC_141763.1, from coordinate 60,994,374 downwards.
TGGCCAAGAAGAAACAGTATTCTCCGACCGATGTATAATAATTGAATTTTGATTGAAGAAAAAGCAACAGAGGACAATGAGAAAAATATTATAGAAGAACACAATTAATTGACACAAATTAGACAAAAAACAGCTAAAAAAAATTTTAAACTTTAAAAAAAAAAATCAAAACCCTATATGCTTTAACAAATATATTACATTGAAAACCATGTTTTCGGAAAGAAAAAAAATTGTTTTTAGTTCAACTATCATCAAAAGACACAGAAATGGTCTTGCCAAAACAAGAAAACAAAAAAAAGGTTCCAGCAGGTAGGCCTTCCACAAAAGGATATGAAAAAACGACATTAAAGAAGATAATATTGAAGCCAATATGCCAAACGCAAAAATCACACGACTCAAATCATTCAATAACTATCGAATATAATGAAATAAAAGTAAAGTATAAATAAATGAAATAAAAATTGTAACCTTGTTAAATCAAAATTTATACAAATTACAATAAATTAAACATTACTACGCTAAAATATCTAGAATATAAAATCATTTTAAAGGTTGATGTTTTGTTTGATAAATGGTTATGCGATCTCATAAAACTTGCTTTGCAAATCAATCTCGCTTCGCTTAAATATATATTAGTTTTAATTTTTTTGCCGACAATTTTCGTAAAAACTCTATATGGAGTTAATATACTTTTCTTTCGCTAAAAAAAAAAAAACTAATTTCTCCGTTTCTGTGAAAATTAACATACCAACGGTGCAAAAAAATTTTATTTCTCAGGTTTTGCACCCAAGGAAATATTTATACACGAAAATATTTATTATTATTTGTAATTCAATGCTTTTGTTTTGAACAACCTGATAAAAATCTGACAGTAATATTTAATGTTCCTTCAAACATAAAAGAGTCCTATATAAAATTTTGACGAAGTTGCGGCCCGATATTTGACTAGTGTTTATAATTGTGGCCCCCGGTCACATGTAAGTTGGAAACCCCTGCTCTAGCTAGTCTGACAGTCGTCGAACTGCCGAACGCAAGTTTCCACTTCACACGGAAAACAATTTTTATTTAATTAAAATAAAAAACGTAATAAAAACAATAACAGTTTTAAAGGCAAAAATGTTTTTTAAAGCTAGGCACAGAACGTTTTTTTTTCTTCCTTTAGAATAACGCTTCCACGTTTACGAAGGCTGTTAAAAAAAATTAAACTACATCCTCCAAAAAAAAAAATAATAATACTAATAATAATAATTCGAGAATTTTATTTTCAAAAACGCATTGGGAATACCAGAAAATTATGCACAATTTCCTTTAACATATTTCCACCCCTTTCTTCATAGACGCAATCTGCTGATTGCATGACGCAAGCCGGTAAAGATCATACAATTATTCAAAACAGGTATTTCCACTAGAGTTTTAACAATAATGACGCTGTCGATAGTTTCCGTTCTTTCAATATTTCCTTTTCTTCATATTTTTTTCTTTCTTTTTCTCATAAACAAAAATTACATTGCTTAGCAAGATATAGGTAGAAAAGATTAAAGGAAAATAATCCCATAGGGACACTTTTCATTTTTCTCGTTTTAATACATTTTAAAAACACATACGTTTTCGAAAATGTATTATTTTATTTTAAGTCGTTGCTTGTACCAAAAAACGTATTTTTCTAACTACTTTTTTATAAAAAAAATTATTTTTGTACGTAGGAAAAAAAATTTTACTAAAAGGAAAATAAATAACTTTACATGAATTAAACAAAACAATATGCATCAAGGCAATATTAAACAAACAAAAAAAGAAACTTTCCTTAAGCAAATGAGAATATAAATTTTGATTTAGGGGGAAAAAGAGGTCTTCTGTATTATTGTTCTATATTCGTTACAATTCGATTACAAATATAATAAGTATATAAATATTATCAGATAATAAAAATTACATAAATCGCCCATTGTATCATCAAGGAAAATATACTTTCATCACAAAATAAATAATAAAAAATATCCCCCCGAATTTTGCACTGAAAGTTGTTATCAAATATTACAATGTGTTGTCACACACAAGCTTAAATCGATAGAAGATAAAACAGAAACAAAAACATCACAAGTTTAAATTTTTTTTTTTTTTTAAGATTGCAACACATTAACAGATAAAAGGATAATAAATAGATAAGGCAGAGCATGAAATAAAATTATCTTCTTGTGACGTAATAATAATAAAAAACTAGTAAAGTGGATAATTTAATCCCAGTTACTGACAAAGGGCGAAGTTTTTATCAAAGATAAAAATATTATATTACTTTTTTATCAATTTCAAAGGCCCAAAATCTGTCACTAACGCTTGGTAATAATTTATGAGTATCAATTTTATTTACCAGATTGTGTTTTAATATATTTTTTTTTCGCTTTATATGCTGTTTTTGATCTAGTTTTAAAATTTAACATTAGCATCAAGTGGTATAAATCAGAAATTTTGAAAACCAGAACTTCCTTAACTACCCCTGATGAGAAAATTAAATTAAAATAGGTACACCAGTAAAAATGAATTGAATAACTGTGACATCCCTTTCTTTAAGAGATGGATTTGTTTCGGTTCTTTCATTTAGTCACTCTTAATGATGACAAGGACTTTTTTTAATGTCTATATTTATTTTAAGATTCTTGATTATATATAAATTTAAAATTAAATACGAAAATGTACATGCGCTATATAACATATAGAATCCGCAGCTCTATTTCCCCCTTCTCATTTATTACTCAGCATCCACTCTCTACTTTCTCCACATCCAATCTATATTATAAATCCTTTTTCTCACCAAAAAAAGTCCTTCGCTTCACCTTACTCCACCCCCACTCTAGGGGAAGGACACTCCTGCGCCCCTCACCCTCTGGTCAGGGGTCAATCAAATGCGCTGGAGAGGAATCAGAATCCTGACAATAACTGAAGATGTTCTTAACTTTGAAATGAATTATTAAAGCCAAAAATATATGCGCTCCAAAAAATAAATTTGTGCCTTAAGGAAAGAAAAGTTTTGCCCATGAGACAGAGTAAAAAAAAAAATAATAATAATATAAATCTTGAATAGCTAAAAATAAATATTGCCACGGACAACCGAACATGAGGGTTGCCGATTCAGGGTAGACATATAGAGATAGATAGTTTTTAATTGCCTATTCTCAATATTCACTATATCTTATACAGAGGAAAAAATCGAAACATGAAAATGTTCCACATTTTTTTACCATATTAACATTAATTTAGTATAAGGACTTATAGGGCAGTTTATCCATGTTTCCCTTTTCCACTTATCTTTAATACCTCTCTCTATCAAACTTTCTTTTTACATTTACTTAATATTTCGATCGCCTTTTACTCCAAGACTGCGAATTCAACTGACGAACGTAAGTTGATGAAAAATTTCATTCCTCTTTTTAAACATAAAAAGTCAAAATAGTGTTTTAATGGTTAATATGTTAAGAATTGTTTTCATTTACTTTATTTCTAAAGTCAGGATTCCGCAAAAAGAAGGTTCATAATTATGAAATTCCGTAGACGACAAAAATTGGAAACCACTGCTTTAAAATATGTTGATTCCTAAAATAACAGTGGGGGGTTCAAGTCCTTGCACAGAATATAATTTTATGAATTAACATCCAGTTTGTCCACACAGCATTTTTTCTATCTTTATTGTTTCTTGTTTGTTTTACAAATAATAGAAGAGAAGCATTGTATAAATACATTTTTTTTTTTTTCAATTTACTCCATAAAATGATATTAAGATAAGGCAGTTACAGGAATAGTTTGTTCATATTGCCTTCTTGCGAGCTTACAAAACTTTTTTGACTTTCTGATTTACACTTTTATTAAATTGCTATGATAAGCAAACATTTTAACCAGCATTTTTGAAATTAAAAATTTAAACCATTAAAAATAATATTTCATCCAAATAATGTGATTCATCCAAATGTGTGAAAAATCAGGGGGTTTTCAGAAACAAACCAACCCCTTGTTATTTCTTTCCCATGGTTTTGGTTTTTTTTTTTACGTCATATTTGTTTTTTTTTAGGGTTTAATTGAGGAGAGTTGAATCGAGGGTTTTTCAAACATGAGTTTTTCATCAATTTTTTTTTGTTATTATTTATAGTTTTAGTAAAAGACTTGGTGCATTAATGAATACCACAGTAATTTAATTAATAATCAGGTTATTTTTTTAACATTGATTATTAATACATTTTGTTATCAATGTCATCCTTGGATCGGGCAAAGTTGACTCAGCCTTTCATCCCTACAGTGGGTCGATAAATGAGTACCAAGCATGCTTGGGAGCTAAACATTGGGGGCTTCACGTTCTGCTACCCACCTAACCGGAACATCTGCTCCTGCACCCCAGAGCCCAAGGTCAGGAAAACTGAGATGGGCACGGTAGGCCTTGGCCCTCTATGAGCTGTTGCACCACTGAGTTTAATTTCTTTTATTATCAATGTCATTTACATTGGTAAATTAGCAATAATATTTTCAATTATAGTAGTATGTTTTAAAAAAGGTTATTTAAAAATTTTAAAACACAAAATGAAGAAATAATAGAAATAGAAATATTTAAATGTATGCAGTTAGCATTTTATTCTATTGTAATTTAGAGCTGATTAGTTAATAATAAAATGTAAATATGAAAAACCCCATTTTGGTCTTTTTCAGGTGGGTTTTCACGAAATAGCCCACTGAGGTTTTGTCGGGTCTGGTATAATCATAATAACCCTGATCCTGATGCAAGACAATATATTTTTTTTTAAAAATTATTGTAACAAAAAGGAAATCTAAAAAATACAACTCTTGTAATTTTTCTCAAACAAAATCATAGGCCAAAATTTCATTAATAAATTAAAAAAGAGGATTTCTTTCAAAGAAAATGAAATGACAATCCTTACCTGTGATTAGTAACTCAAATTCAGTATCACTTTCTTGAAAAACAGGAACAACCCACTGTTTAAAAATTTGATGAGCTTTTCCACATCCACTCTTAGGGTTGATAAGAATAAGAAAGTTTTTGTGTGGAGGAACTGAATCAGGAATATGCACTTCTGTAACGATAAAGGGTAAATGAGCAAAGATAAAATAGATATTAACTCATTAACGATTTCAATTGTAATATCACCATATTTTAACATTTTATAAGGGCGTGGAAAGTATACTTCCAGCCGAATTGAATCATTTTTAAATGGGAAACTATTTTTCCCACCCATGATTTGTGCAGTCATCTGCTAACATCAAAAACTTAAAAAAAATAAAAAAAATGAACAGTAGAGGTTATCATGGGTTCAAAAAGAGAGGCAGGGGAACTATTTTATTTTGTGCATAAAATGCTCATTTGATCATTTCTCATTAAGTTTTTTTGTAGTCATAAATGCAGCAGTTATAAATATGGTTTATTATAAGCTCAGAAGTTCATGGCCAATTCCATAAAGTAGCAAAAAATTTGAAGAACAATCCCAACTACCCCCCCCCCTCCCCAAAAAAAACGATAATAATGATCACAAAAAATCGAATTAATTTTGGATAGGAAGTTGAATGACTTTCTTTTTATAAATCAATCTCAATCCTTAAAATATTTTAATGTAACTGATCTGTGACTATGACCAGAGCCAGTCTTACACTGTTGCAATGCCATCCATAAGCCAACATTTACTGTGAAGTACTCCACTTTTCATATTGCTTGCTGCAACTTTGTCAACTGAAATTAATGTTTCATCATTGATGTGCTAAGCTTTACAACACACAATTAGTCCAAATAAGTCTCACCTGAAACCACTATTCTATGCCTGATTTATCATTATGTTTAAAAGTCCTAAACTTAGAAAACACCAAAACTTCTAGAGGCCACTAAATTTAAAGCATTTTTTTTTCCGTACTTCTTGAGAAATGTCAACCAGAAAAACTTTGATTTAACAAAATCTTTTTAAATCCCATAAATTCTCCAACATAATCTCTTAAGTTATATACCATTTAAAAGCATTTTGTACACAAACAAGATGTATATTTGATACTTGTGATCCATAACGTTTACCAGAGTTATATGCATACCCCTGGATTAATAAATTAGACTAATTTTATTAATGAAATACCTAAAGTTCCACGCGTAAAACTCTACTAGCAGAGGGAAGGAAAGAATAAATGAGATAGTACACACTTTTTTTTAATATTTTCTTTTCGTAATTAAAAAATTTTAATTTTTTTTTACCTTTCTCTTAATTTACTTCTGACACTTTTTTAATCTTGTTATATCTCCATGAATAAAGGTCGAGAGTAAAAGCAAAGAATAAAGAATGGGACTATCTTCTTAACAATAAATGATTATTTAATTGAAAATGTGACTAAGAATTTAAATGCCTTTTTTTGCAAATGCCTGCCAATGTAAAAAAATTTTTCCATCCCACACACACACATAAAAGCTGCATTTCAAACTGCATCAGATAAGATTCAAATGAGAGGAAGAATTTAACGGAATATTTCTGTTTTGGTACTGGTGCCAAAATAATCAGCAGGTTTTGGCAACTTACGGCAATGACCAACAAGAAATTAAAAAATTTAATAATATAAAGGGGCCATCTGTTTAATATATTGTTTGAAAATGTGTTTAGTACAATATCTTATATGCTTAAATTATTTGAAATAAATATTTTTTATTAATTATTAAACCTATGAAAACTTTTTTCACTTATTACCACTTAAAAATGCAAAAAACATTATTTCTAAATGAAATACCTATACTTTTCTTGTTCAACTTTTATCAGTTAAAAGTAACAAGCTTGTAGTGTTGCTTCGACATATTAAGTTAGTTTTTTAGGCTTTAAATGAGTTTTTACTTAAAAGAAAAGTTTAAAACTTATAATTCATATCATTTTCTGACTCATTTCATTCAGAATATCTTAGATGGATTATTGTTTGATGATTCCATGATGAATGGCATTTAAATAGACTTTCTTTTTTTTTTTTCAAATTTTCTTCATTGATAAATATTTATTAATTCTTTTTTTACATTATATGGAATGTTCTTCAATCGTCCAATAATATTAAGCAAATTATAAATGTTTTTTTAGAATAAAAATATATAATGTGACTCATGTTACATACAAAGAACATGGAATAGAATATTATTTCAAAAGTCTCCTTTTTCTTTAAGCAATAAAAGGATTTTTTTTATTTATAAAAAAGGACTTCAAAAATTAACCAGAAACATAGAAAGTGGCAAAAGATATAGTGGGGGATGCTAAATTAAATGTTCGTTTTTTTTTTAAATGCTGCCCCTTGTATCAAGGAATTGCCCTTCACATGTGAATAAGCGAATTGGACAATTGTTAAGATGACATTCTCTTTCTGTAAATGTATCCATTTATGAGATAACTACTGACATTAAAATATGTATGACCTGTAATTATAAAGCAAAAAACAAAAGAAATGCATTTGAAAAATTTATGGAAGCCATAGGCATGTATATTTTACTTTTAAACACAACATTAAATCGGCAAAACTAAGTGATTATTTTAGTGCAGGAAATCTTCCCTTATTGAGAGAATTTGAATACGACCGCGATTTTTAGAGTTCTGGTTATTTGTATCTCTAAGAATATGAACTTAGTAACATGTATTCAGTTATAATGTTATGTAAAAATAATTAATATCAAAATTACCTCCATTCTGTACACAAAATCGCCCCCTTAAAAGGCAAGAGAGAGCCCTCTTCCATGTTTCAACAAGCTTAATATTTTCCTCTTGAGTTTCATATTTTCGAGCTTGAAACGTAAAACATTTTCTTTCTCTTCTAAGCTGTTTGCTCAGAAGACCGGCTGATGTTTTCAACAGATATGCATAAACACAAAAGTAACCGAAATGATCCTTTGGATCATTTTTTAACTTGTCTTTACCGTGTAAAACCCGACAACCGATCACATCGTGCAAGAAGAGTTTTTCAACTTCATCTTTTCCTTTATTAACAAAATGAATGAATAAAATTTTCTCAGTGAGTATTAAATTACAAACAACTGAAGTCAATGGATAGGAATAAAAAGTATCTTCCAAGATCACAGTTTCTGAGGAAGAATTAAAAGCCATTATACGGCAGGAGTCCCAGCGTGATCAGTAGGTCATGTTGAAAAAAAGATCAAATTGTTGCTGTTTACTTCCTCATTAGTTACGATATCGATTGAGTTATCTCCTTCTCACAACTTACTCCGTTGTCACAGAAGATTCATTCACAGCTGTTGCTGTTTTGTTCTGTTTCGATTTCTTCTTGCTGTTTTTGTTAGCAATGATACGTTGCCATCTTTTTATTGCAAAAAAATTAAATGATAATAATGAAATAAATGAACATTTTTTCCAGTAAAAACCTCATTTGATATTTCTTTAATTGTTTAAAATAGACAATTCACACTGATATTTTTTTTTTTAATTTTCCTAACTCAAAGGGTTAAAGCGAAAACAAAAGGTAGTCATTTAATTTTGGGTACAAAAAGTAACTTTTTTTCTACGGACAGTTCCTATCTGTCACTGATTATATATACAGTAAATTGATTTATCTGATTGAACTGAGAAAACTGAATGAAATCGTTGAACCCATTCGAACTGTGCACTGAAGATTTCACCTGTCAATCATACAAAACCAAAATAAAGTATTTGTTTGCTTTGCATTAATTGTCATTCCGGCTGGTTTTAATCAGCTATCTTCGGCAGGGTGAAAAAATTTGTAGATTTTGTTTGGATTTGATTAACAAGGCAGTATTTGTAGCTTGACATCAAACTTTAAAGGTGAATAAAAATCACCATTTTGAGAATGGCTCGAACAAACGTCAAAGGTGTTTAAAATTTCCTTTCCCCCCTCTCTAATATCACCATGGTTCAGTTATCCAACATTATATTTAAGCAAGAATCTAAAAAAGAGTATGAAGACTTAAAAAGCTCTTTAATTTCACTTAAAGGTACTGGTCTTAAATTAGGTTTGTGCGAAAAGGAAATCAAGTCACTTATAGAATCGAGAATTAATAAACATTTCAATAACAAAAAACCAACATCTTGTTACAAATTTTTTTTAAATTTTAATTTTGCTTTGTTTTTATTAATAATAGTAACAATATCATCTATTGTTTTAAACGGCAGAGAGTTTGAACTGAATCGATGCATTATAGAAAATAATTATTTAGTTATGGAAGTTACTAGACCTATAACTAATTGTAACATATGTAGAGGCATTAACAGTTTTACAATTCTTGAAAATGTAACTAAAGATATTTTTGCCAAATATGCTTACTTGTCACATCCTTTATTAGCTAAAGGAGGCTGTAGAGATTGGACAGCTTTAGATGTATTTAACTATGATTTTTTCAAAAATTTATACTCCACTATTGAAGGTGCTCATAGAAGTGTTGAAGAAGAATGCCAATTTTTTCCATTTAGAACTACTTTTCTGAGTCTTAAAGAAGTGTTCAATATGAGCGAAGCAAGAGCAAAAATGAGTTCAAAAAATGAAAAAACTTGGTACATAGGATGGTAAGTTCAATAACTATTTTGAACTTTCACTAGAATTAGGGAACTCTGAAGGCAGATTTGCGTACTGGTCGCCAAGTTTTGGTGACTACCATAATTGGCTCAAACAAACAAACAAAATCACAGAAGAAAATTAACTTGAAAGGTATAACTTGTAGTAACCTTAGGCAAACAGAAATTTATTATTTTTTTATATATTTAATATTTTTTTGGTGCCTTGGCAATTGTAGTTGACATGAGCAGGTGGAGATACTAATAGGGAAATATTCCCACCTCTGGGCATAACTTTGCAGGGCCTTTTAAATATTCCCTTTTTTAAGGAACCAGTAGAAAAAAAAGATGGGGATATTCTTATATCATTACCTGTTGGTGTCAACTACTATTCCTGTATCCTAAAAGGTTTTTGTATTTGTAAAAATTTAAAAAAAATATGTGTATGTGTAGTGGTTCTCTTGGGAATAACTATGAGTTATACCTTTCAATTTATTCTTCTCATGCTTTATTTTCTTGCCTGGTTGTGCTTAAAATTTGTTGAATTTTTTTTTTCAAGTACCGGCATGTAAATCTTTCTAAAACAATAATTTTGTATCGCTTTTTAAAAAAATTTCACTCTTAAATCAGAATAATTTTTTGTCACATTTGCATTTCTATTATAAAGAACATTTAAATATAATACTTCTTTTATCATCATTAGTATGGGAAGTTTCCTGAAGTGGGGTTAAGTTGTACACCCAAAACGGTTTTGGTGGCAGTCCTTACGGTTTAATATAAAGAAAAATATTTATAAAAGTATAAAAACGTTTGGTGATCCTGATCGCACCAAAAGTGCGTCCTTTAATTCTTTTTAACAATTCAAATATAAATAACATACATAATGGAGAAACTTTCAATAAGAATATTTATCAAGTTTAATGTGATAGAAAACATTTCAAATTAACATTATTTCTGCCATGATTACAGGTTAGTTAGTACCATGTGTAACCTTTAAATTTAATTGCAGAGTAGTTTGATTTTTATTGTAACTAACACATTAAAAAAAGTCCTTTGAGATTGTTGTGAATTTCCTAACTTTAGTATCTGTAACAACTTCCATTCTTTTCAATAAAGAGGTGATTAATTTTCTAAATAACTAATTTGAAAGTAAACCTAACTTATGACCATGGATGTTATCAGAGGTTTACTTCTGATGTTGTTATTTTGAGGTTGATTAAAAATGGAGCTGAACATGTACTTAAAAATAAAGTGAAATTTTAGTTTTTGAATGACTCGCATAGGGAGCATTATACGAGCATTTTTTCCCCAGAAAAATGCTGTGAGGTTGTTGTAGTATTTAAAATTTATGTCATTTTATAAACTATAATAAATTCATTTTACTTTTATTTATTGGTGGTACTTCCTGTAAAAAAAAAAAAAATTTCGTGAAAAGTAGTCGTATTCAGTTTTATTCCTTTCTTTTTTCTTCACAGCCTTTAATTATTCAAAAGCTACTTTTTCTTTTGTCACAAATGATATTTAATATCAGGTTTTTACTGTACTCAGTGTTTTCATCACAGAAAAAAAAAATGAGTGAGAATTTCTCACCCTTTCTCAAAAACAGGGTAAGATTTCAAAAAGTTAAGTGAGATTTATAAAAACTAAAAAAGCACTAAAACTCTCGAAAAAAAAAATCATTTCTTTAATTATAATACATTTTTAACGTCTTCTATTTTTTAAAGTATTGAATATTTTTGGTGCATCATCATAGAAGATTTTGCCTTTACAAGGTATTTGTCCATCTTACATTAGCACATAAAAAATTTGAATATCTTACATGAAAAAACCTTACAGTATAAACACAAGGTTGCAGAGTAATGTGTTCTGAAAGGGGTTCTGTGGTTGTGTTCTGTTGTCCGAAAAGGTTCTGACCAATACTGGTAAATAGGGAAGCTAGATAACGGGGCAGATGTTGGAAATAATGAAAGATCCAGGAAGAAAAGTGAAACAGATTTTATTCTAATTAGCGTAATTCGAAGCTTTTTCCAAAATGTGAGAAATTCTCGAATTTTCAAATTGATTTATAGAATGCGCGAATTTCTCACGGTAATAATTTTTTAATGCGAGAAAAGAAAAAAATATGCGAGGTTCTTGCGCTGTAGTGAAAACACTGGTACTGATTTATTTTTTTAATATCTAATAAGAAGCAATTATACTAACTAGTCATTTTATCTTAAACTAAGATAAAAAAAATAAAAAAAACTAAGCATTAAATAGTTAAATACATTGTAGCAGAAGAGAAAGAAGACAAGTACCAATTTTGTCTTTAACAAATTATCTGAAAATGCTGATCACAAATTCATCCTATATGACAATCGTAAATGATCAAGTTTACAAATTTTCATTGAGATTTTATTGTAAATGCTTTTTGGAGGGATGAGAGAGAAGTGTTAGTTGACTGCTAAGCTAAGAACCTCCATAATCATAACCAGGTGGTCTAGCCACCATGAAAAAAGATTTGCTCCTCCAATCAGAGTAAGTTTAGAAGCTTTATATTTATTTTTTATAAAAGCTTTAGTCATGGCACACTCCCCCTTCAGTCAATGGGAAAATATGACTGGATATCAGTTATGGGCATTTCAAGGTGTTAAAAAGGCACATGGCTGTGAATAAAGTTATTATTACAGTGCTGTTTGAGCCTTGATGATTTACTTGTTGAATCAAGGCAAAAGCACTATATCTATAGTGCCGTGATTTGTTGAGGATTGAGATAGTGACCAATGTAGAGGGTTAAGAGAGTGATTCTCTTTGATTCCTGGCTAGAAAATGAAGAAACTTCGTGGAAAAGGGTGTAAACTCTTGACTAGAGTGACCAAAGTTTATACAGTAGTTGCTTATTAATTGTTATAACCGTTATTTATTTTATTATATTATAAATTGTTGTGACTATTTATAGATTTAGGCAGTTTATATTTGGTTGTTCTTCTATACTGAAGATTTACAATCTTTTTTAGGAGTAACTGCAATCCAGATGTCTCTGCTGTTCTTCGTCAACATTATTCTAAACCCTACTTTTTACCTGATGATTCCGAGCTAAGTGCAATTGATTGGATCTTCATGGGCTATAAAGGAACTGGCGCCAGCATGCATTTAGACTATGTTCGAAGACCATCGTGGCAAGCACAGATTCGAGGGAAAAAAACTTGGTATCTTCTTCCGCCTCCAGAATGTGAAGATGTCTGTTCACCTATGAATATAACTGTCAATCGAGGAGACATAATTCTTGTTGATACCAATCAATGGTACCACACAACAGTTATTGAAGGAGAAGAAATGAGTGTCACGCTAGGCTCAGAATATGATTAGTTTCCTGCACTGGTCTAAAAACTTCTGAAAATATGTGAATAACATTACCTTTTGATAAATTATAAGTATTCTCCTCTGATGTCACGATAAGTTCTCATTCAGAATACTCTTCAATTTTTAAGTTTTGTCTTCAGATCATCAAGAACGATCTCTTGATGCCATCTGTACCCATTAGTGTAGCAAAATGAAAGAGTGCCCAAAATTAACCAAATGAAATTTTAAAAGTTGTCTCAAAACAACTTTTTTCAAAACACATTAAAAGAATACATATTTTAAGGAGTTATTAAATTAGTTCTGAAATTTAATAGGTATGCCTTATATATTTAATGTATAAATTAATCAAGTTACACCTTAGGAAGCTTTTTCCAGCTTTGTGTGAAAATTTCATCATGATATGAAGTTAATTATACAGTACAGAACCCGTTATCCGGAAATCAGAAAACCGAAAAACCGGAACGAAATTCGATACATTTTCCCGCTATTTAAAAAAACAAAATTTTTCTTACTCATAAGATTTTAGGATTTTTCTTTCTTTTTTGAAAGATGTTTACCTTACCATCATTTTAGAAATAATCATTAGTGTATTAATTCATCGTTTTTAAGATTATTTCTAAATATTTTTCTAATTTTTGTTGGGTTTAACAATAAAAAAACCGCTTTTTGTAGCGAATCAGAAAAATCAGTTTTCCGGAATAGCGATGGTCCCGATCATTCCGGATAATCGGTTCCCTACTGTATTATTTTTTTAACTCAATACACCAGGTAAAGGTTTATTTCCGCAGCCTGAAATATTCTATTCTGGATTAGTATGAACCAAAAACTTGGTAACATAATTATCCTAGTACATAATGAAGTGCCTTAATATTTTACTATGTGCTGAAGTTAATAAAAAATTTTTAACATGAAATTTTTTAAATGTTCTACTGACAGTTGGTATTACATGAAAGAATAGAAAATTATTTTTAAAATATAAATTTAACACTTCAAAAAGTAAGTTCTGGTTGCATTTCATCTGTTTGGTCTGATGCAGATGACCATTTCAAGCTGTATTTTAAAGTCATACCTATATTGTATTTTTTTTTTTTTTTTTGCACTCTATGGTCTTGCACTAATTTTATTCCTGTCAATTTATGTTTACTGAGTTATGTCTATGTGAGACTGATTTTGACAATGTCAACTTTCATCTATCAAAAGGTACCCCAAGATTGAATGGAGTAAACATGTCTTATATCAGGGGTTTGATTGTGAGCCCAACTCAAAAATCCTGAAATTTTTTGAGTAAAATCATTAATGATGCATTTCAAAAAATTAATGTCTTTATAAATTTAAGTCATTGATATTTTCCGATTATGAAATTCTAAATAAATTATATGCAGCATAATTTAAATGAATATATGTATAAGTTTTCTTTTATCTCTAATCATATTTATTATTCTACCAGAAAAAATATTTACAAATGAAAAATATGCAAAGTAAGTACAGGGGTAGCTGCAAAGTTTTTTAAAATTTTAGGGTAATTTTAGGAACTTTTTTCAAAAAATTTTAGGTAAATTTTAGGGGTAATATATGATTTTGCTAGGATAAAAACAGATCACACGGTAGTTCATTACATAACAGAAGATTATTACAATTCATTCACACACATCATAAATAATTGCAAGCCATAAAATAAAGCTCTGAAATTTATTAAGTCAAGAATGAAATCTCTAAAGTGTAAAAATGAAATTTCAACTTTACACATTACCTATCAGAAATTAAGTGCATAATTCAGGAACAGGCAAAAGTGAGAATAAATCAAGAGAAAAACTAAATTAACACCAGCTTGGATTTTTATTTAATTTTTACCTTCTTAATCAAAACTTTATTATTACCCTTTACCTTACTTTATTAAGAAAAACTATTGTGTGATATTATTAGATTTCAAATCAGCAATTTATATTAGAAGTTAGAGAAAAACAAATTAATCATGATCATTTTTCTAATATATTCTTGATATGATTTGTGAGATTCTTTTACTGCCCTCACTAGTGTTGTGGTGATCTTCAACACTCCTCCATAATTTCGAATGGTATCTTTGATTAGTCTAAGAGACATAATAGTATTCTCATGGTGACTCACATTAAGCATTGCTTTATTTATCGAAAAACCTCTCAGGATCAGAATTCCCATGTGGCAAAATTAAAACAGTTTTAATGAATGTAGTTAAATTCTTACATTTTAGATTGCTTTTTTATTTATATTTAGCCTATAACTCTAATTTTTTAGGAACACTAACAAAATTTTATCAGATTTTTAGGGTTTGCACATAGTTTTAGGAATTTTAGGGGGAATGCGACCCCTGAAAGTATAAATGCTAGTTCCAATATTTCTAAATAAAATATACAAGAATTTGTATACATAAATATCGTCAATGATTTCTTGAAACTTTTGGACATTGGACTGCGATTGGCAATAAATCTGGATTTTTTCCGGAGCACAATCACCTGTTATATACTAGTGAATTGATATTTAATAATTGTAGTTAAGCCACAGTACTCCCCCACCAGAATTTTATCTGGGATGGAATTGGATTAAACATATACCAATAGTTGCTGTATTTGCGAAAGATTGGGAGAGCTGTATTAAGTCCACTGGATATAGAGCGCTTGTGGCGAGAGATGCATTAAGTTTCACCGAGTTTAAGATTGTTTGTCATGTGAGAGCTGTATTAAGTTCATGGTTGTGTATGTGTGGTTTCTCCTGTATTTCTATTAGCAGTCAAGTGTGTGCAGGATCCCAATATAGAGAAGGGAGATTCAGACTATGTCTATCTTCATCAATCATAAGTTACCCGAAGATTAATTAGAGGCATGTCTTGTATAATAGTAAATTAAATCGAAATTGTTAAATATAGGCAACAGAATAATGCTCACAGTACTTTTCTATGTGTATTGTCTACAGATCATTCTTTCCTGTATAGGATTGAAAACCTACATTCACAATGCAGCTGTTGACAAGGTTCCAGCCATAGCTATAGTGGAGTTCAATGTGATAGGGAAAATGCATCTGATCTATTTGTGCTTCAAACAGAGAAAAAATATTTATAGATAGCCTTGTCTTTTGCTAAATTCTTATTTAAAATTCAAAGCGTAATACACCCGTAGAAGTTTTAAGGAGCGCTTCCTATGCGTGGAACAAGCTTTTAGAGTTAAAAATACCTCATGATTTAAGTAAAAGGCATATTTATTAGTTTTCAGAAAGATTTTCAGTTGAATTCTGAACTTCATTGATAAAATTTACTAAATTCATGTGCTCTTTTTGTGATAAAAAAAAGAGCACATATTCCCTGGGTGGCACTCTTCTGCCTGCTAGACAGATTTCAGTAGCATAAACAAAACAAAAAATTTTCTTAAATTTGGCTATTCTGCTTTAAAATCTACGTAAACGTTTTTAGAAGGGTGGCCAACCCCATCTGCCCTTTGATCCTTATAAATGTGCCCTCGATGAGAAAATAAGCTTCAGGAAAAAGTTTTCTTAATGACCTGTTTTAATGAAAAGCCCATTTCTAATTTATTTACTTACTGATAACTAATTAATTTCATTCCTTCATTTTTGTAAGATTTATCTTATGTTATCTAGTATTTAGTTAAAATTCACACATTCAACTCCAGAGATACTTATATCTTTTATTTGGGTATTTTGATGAATTTTTAGTCATTTTAAATTTCACCATTATTTTTGTAAATAATTACCTTTTATTTAAAATGCACCTTTAAATGTTATTTTCTCCAAATTTTCAGTTTAAAATACATAAAAAAAAAAAATTTAAATTTTTCTGTTTTGTGAAATATAAAATAGTATAGCAATTTAAAAATTGGAGATCAAATTCAGTCATTACATATTTTAATAATTTAATTAAACAAGTGCAGAAGTAACAAGTGCCCTTTCCTGTGAAGATGCACCCTGCAATTCCTTAAAACTCTGCTACTTTATTTTATGTATCAAAATATTTAGGTCTTTTGCACAATTTTACGAGAAAAAATAACTTGTAGTTCGACCAGCCTCTGGTTATTCCAACAACTTAATAATAACTGGTTCTTAACAAATAAATATTAGAACCTAATCTTTCTAAAGACATTTTAAATTATTATTCATTTAATCAATCTATAAAATGTTATAAAAAAGATTGTTGTTTGAGTAGAGAATCTTAACAGGTACAAGATGAGAATGTCAACAATGTCACCATTCAACAAGATTTAGAAAGAGAGGTAAAAAAATATCCTGACAAATATGTCAAACTACCCTTAATAACTAAATTTTTCAGAAAAATAAAAATCTATGCATATTTTCTAACATAATCTCTTAATTAATCATTTAATGAGGAAACATTTACTTTATTCAATTATGACACAATATAAAAGTTGAATCAAAATTGGTACTAATAGAAAATGTTAATTAACTTTGTTGGTACAAATAACGTACCATATTGCGAGATTGTCATAGTATCTTTTTTAAACTACAGTTGCCTGGTAACATTGGTATTTTGCCTTCACAGTTAAATAAAGTATCCATGTAAAAAATTTTGCAGGTAAAATAAAATAAGCAGCAGACAACATAATCATAATTTATGTAACGTAGAAGATTTAGTTCTAACAACACCTAGATAAAAGGCCTCTGCACTGATTGCCATAAACGAGAAATTGCATCTTTTAAGAGTCCAATCATAGTAAAATCTTCTTTATAGCACTGTTTAGTGGCCCAAATATAGTGACAGATTTTGTAATCTGTTCCACTGTGCAGTTTATCAAGTCAGACTACTAAACTGATTTGTACAAAAGCCTTCCATCTTCGAGGTGTTCATGTTATTACCGTAGAGAAAAGAACTACTTATTTAGCCTTAAAATCAGCGACCCCATCACAATGCTTTACAACAAAGTAAACAAATACAGTGGAATGTCTTTAATGCAATTTCATTTGTTAGTAAAAATGAACAAGTTGCTCAAGCCTGACATGAAAAGTTAAATATGGATTTCGCAGTGAAGGATTGGGGGGGGGGGCAAAATTTTTAATGTG
Source organism: Parasteatoda tepidariorum (assembly GCF_982258835.1). Lineage (NCBI taxonomy): Eukaryota > Metazoa > Arthropoda > Arachnida > Araneae > Theridiidae > Parasteatoda > Parasteatoda tepidariorum. The sequence goes on along the minus strand of NC_141763.1, from coordinate 60,976,456 downwards.
AAAATTACTCAACACCAAGCGAACAACAATCGGCTATAATAATGGTGTCCGGTATGGTGAATAGTAAATGTTCTTCACTTTCATCTTTGTTTAAAACCATTTTAATTAATCTACCTCTGTTAGTGTGCATGTATATATTTTTCTGAAATAAATGTTGTATTGTAATAAAATCATTCTGTACTCAGAAAAATCATGAGCCTGCCGTTACTTTTGGATTATGTGTGCAGATACTTAATTTTCTTTGTCTTACTATATTTGCCTCTATTCTCAACTCAGATAAATATATAAATTATTTAAATAAGTAATAAACTGATAGTCATAAATAAGTTAACTTGAAATGAAATTTTAAATTGCAAAATAATCTAGTTCTTAATGGAAATTTATAATTAAAGAAATTTAAAATTTCCTGATAAAATCTCAAGTACTTTGCTGCCTAAATACTGATAAATGGGTCTTTGTACTGAATTCAATACAATTGTATGCAAAGAACATCACCAAACTTGACCTCCTAAAAATGGTTCAGAAAAAGTTAAAAATATGGTCCTCAAAGGGAATTTCTATCCACATAGGCATTGCTGCAACCATTACCATCAGACTAAAAGCTTTTCTTCACTTGTTTAAATTTTAAAACTATACATTTGAGAAAAAAAAGTATGTCGATTAAAACACCACAGCACAATTGCATTTCACACCTTAGAAAAAAGTATATATCATTTTTCATCATCAAACTTTCAAAAATTGTATATCAAAATCATGAGTAACTAATTTACTTTTTATAAATTTATTAAAATACAAAACCTTAGTAAATGTAGGTGTATGAAAAAATGAATCGGAAATGAAAAAGAAATAATAGATGTGAACATTTTATTCCATAAGATTATCAACCTTACAGCCAATATTTTAAACTTTAAATCCACGACTCTTCCTTCTGCCACGAGCTCTCTCAAACTTTCGTCCCTTTGATCTAACGTATGGTCTGCAAAAAAAAGTTTTTTTAAATATTTGAGCACAACCAATTTCAATAAAACAAAGAAATAGCACCATAAATATTTGTCTAAATCATTGTTAATTATATTAAACTTGACCTTTATTTCACTACATGAAGAAAAACTAATCTTTCATTCAGTCTGGAAAATTTACAACATTTATATGATTATCAATTTTTATTATGTCAGAATATGCCAGAACAAAAAATATTTTTCTTTGGATCTTTGGCTGATAAAAATGAAGATTAAATAAAAGTCTCTACTTATTAACTAATGCTAGGTATACTATAGCACTAACCTAATGAGGTTGCAGTGGAACAAAGTCCAGGGTGGTAAATCTCCAGGCAAAACTAGTAAACTCCTAATTATCTAATAGACTATATATAACTATCTTGTATCATCTTTAAATTAAAACATAAAATAACTGGAAATAGAATTGAAGTCCATTTATTATAAAAAATTAAGTAAGAATTTGGAATCGATACCAAGGGCCAAACCAAGTGGAAATAGGTGCCTCTTCACAATTCAAATTCTAAAAAATGTCCTCTGCACAAAATTCAAATTTGTAAAAACGGCCTCTTCACGAAACTTCAGTTCATACTAAAAATTATTAAACGGCGGACTCTTGGGGGGGTGGGGGTACGTCAGCGTCGCCCTAGAGCATGCCTAAACCCAAATTCGAAATTCTTGTGTCACAATAGCGCATTATCAGAGTTTGGAAAAACTTGTGGAAAAAAAATTATCAAGACGTGGCAAGGCAGACACGAAGGAATTGAACATGTTAAAGTGGAGTAACATAAAATCAATAATAACATCGCATCAGCGTAAAAATATACGAATTTGATACAACCACGTAAAAAGGGTTGACTGCGGAAAAAACTATCGCTAAACATCACGCCATTAATATAGATTAAATCGTAATGAGTCGATCAAGTCAGAAAGTGATAACTGAAAATCGAAATTCGCATGTTTTAATATCATATTAGAAATATCTGAATTTGAAAAATCATGCCCCAAGAAGCAAAAAAATGATTAACTTCAGAGAAAACTATTAAATTATTGATATAAATTTCAAAGCAAAATTCGAATGTCGGAATAACATCATATTGAAAATGGAAAAACCATGTTGAAGGAGCATGATAAATAACTGCCGATAAACTATGAGCAAACAATGCTAAATTATGATGGCTAAGCAAAAAAAATTGAAACGCTATACCATTATAACGATTTCATCAATTTAAACAATACACATCTTTATAATTTTTGCTTGAAAAACAAAACTAATCTTTGTCTTTTTAGCCTTAGAGGATTATCTTTGATTCAACAAGTACAAATATCCCATCAGAAAACAACTATTCTCCTTACACATTTTAAAAAGCACAACTATTTTTTATAAGATTAATTTTCATGTACTAACAGGGTGGTCACTCAGTACTTGCTATTAAAATCAAGAAGCCCCACAAGCCCAGATTTTGTCCCATTAAGGAATTCTTAGTAATTTGTACTTACTTAGTATGACTGTGTGGAACACCAGGAGCTTTTCCAAAATGTCTGCAAGCTTCTCTAGCCTTTCGGCATCCTGAAAAGAATAAATTTCATTACAGCCACAGAATGAAGAAAAATACATTATACAAATAAAACAAAAATATTAAAAAGCAACTTTTTATGTAAACACTTCGTATGTGGAAAGAATTTACCCACTATATTAAAAGATTTAGTACTAACCTAAGATAAAAGCTATTTGGGGACATTTTTAAAATGTTACACCAGGGTTTGAATGCTCTTTTCTTGCGAAAATTGAATTATGTATGCATGACACTGAATCCAGGTAATGCTGTTTTTTTTTAACTTACACACTTATTATAAAACACTTAATATTTCTAACAAAAATGGCTTAAATTACAGTTAAATCATAGTTTTTTTTCCACTCACACCTAACATTCTACAGAACTTTACAAAAACAGAGGCAACTTGTCAATTAGATATGCAAAAGATCACTTCAAGTTCGTTTAACACATTCTGATATTCTTTGATTAACAATGCAATAATATAATTTAATTATCAACATTAATTCTTATAGATTTTTTTTCTGGGTTTAGATTAAGAAATTATACTTCAAGAAGTCTTTTTTTTTTTTTTTTACCCTTAAAAATAGCTAAATTATAAATTACTCAAATTTAAAAAAAAAATTTGAGCAACAGAATTAGCATTTGTTAAATAACAAATTTTCTGACTCTTTCTGGCTTTTCATTATAGACATGCTTGTTTTGTTTTTTTAACTTATAAACTTTTGTTCTGCATCTTCGTACTGCAAAGCGCAAAAATAAAATCCAGCTTTGTTATCTTTTCTTAGCTTGAATTAAGATATATGCTGTGTTTTCTTAGTTAAAAGCAGTATTTTTAACTTTTCTTCTTTGATTTCTTAAGAAATTTCAAAATATTAAAAATAGAATCGACATTTAAGACTTCACAACATATCTAAGTGAGAAAACCTTGCATCTTAATCACTATACCTTGAATCAAAAGAGTCTTCTTTCCTCTAGGACTCCTCATAGCTAGTTGATCAAAAGTGATTATTTCACCTCCAGCTTTCAAAATACGAGCTCTTGCTCGTTCGGTCACTCGTAGAGCACACAACTGAAAAAAATATATACATATTTACTAAACAGAAGAGAACATTTAAAAAATATACAATAAGGAAATTAAGAGTTTAACTTACTGTAAGTTTTGGGACTTCATAAAGCCTTAAGTCATCTGTAACAGTGCCTACAACAACAATTGTCTTATTTTCATTACCTGGTTTCTTCACTACTCTGGCCTAAAAATTTAAAAGTAAACTTTAATAAGCAAATCAACTTTTATGAATACCTTTTCAATACCAAATATATTTTATATAAATGCTAGATATTATTAAGATAATGTAACTACGACAATTTTAAGTAATTTCATCATTTCAGCAGAGGGGTGGGTGGCCTTATAGAAATAAGGACCAGCTCAACTTTCTTAAAACCAGGGGTTTGTCTAGATTTTTCTGAGAAGTACCTATTTTGTGAAAATTTAGACATAATTTGTGAAAATTAAAAATTTTATTAAAAAATCAGCACAAAAATATGATAAAAATATGGATTTATCGTTTCTTACGGGATACAAAAATAAAATTTTAAGAAAAAGTATTTTGTGAAGCTACCGTTTTTCCTAAAGTTGAATTTGTGAAGGTACCGCTAAACGGTAGTAAATTTGGCTTGGACGGACCCCTGAAAACAAACAATGATATAGCATCTTTTAATTATCTATTATCTTTAAATATCCCCTTAGGTTAAACTCACAGCGGTCGGCAATTTAAAAAAAAATTATAATAAATGAGATATAAAATTTCTTGGATTTTTCCAATTTGCAAGGAAAAATTTGAAATTCCCTGTTAATTAATATGTTTAGGCTTTTCCTGTGGAGGGACAACACTGCATTGTAGTGTGGCACATAATATAGTCACGCTGCCTCATTCAATTTTTAAGTTAGGGCATTCACTAATGACATGTCGTGCCAAACATGTTAATATTTTCAACATTTATGAAGACAAATGAAAACAATCTTTGCAAAAACTTACATTTAAATTCAATCTATTTTTATCAAATTATATTGAAGTATTTTTTGATTTTAAAAAATAATGAAATCAGTGTGGAAATTTGAGTAATTCTAAAATAATTTCTAGCACTCTTTCAAAACTGAAAGAAACCTATTATTCTCAACTTTTCCTAAATTTTTATTCTAAATTTTCTTACAAGTTAACATTTCAAAACAGCTAAAATTATAAAATTTTAAAAAAATATGCTAATTCTACATTTTAAATATACCTATATTTAAATATATTTACAATAAATATATTACAAATATGCGTTTAATAAGATATACTAAATAAGAAAATAACCAATTAAATCAGTTGACAGTTGACTTACACTGAAAAATGTGTAAGTTACATATTGAAAGCAAGATAATATATGTAAATTTAATACAGTATATTTAATTTAACTCTCAAAATAGTAGCCACAATGTTAACTTGTACTTTGCATGGTCTATCTTTCCAATAACAGACTCATAAGAGACTATGGAGTGATAATGGAATATACAACGCTTCAGTCAACATCAGTTTTAAAACTGGAGACATCATTAATATATGATGCAGTGGCATTAACTAAACTACACAAGTAGCCTCAGAACCACAAGTGACACTATTAGTAAATAATAATTCACTTATAACATCACATTCACATCAAATACTATAAATACTATTTAATGCAAGTGAAACAAAATTCATTATCAATTCTTATAGTACACAATTTCAGGACACTTATCGGACTACAGGACCCTATTATAGTAGAAAAATTTCTATAATTTATGTTACAAAAAAGCACTAACACTAATAAATATAACTCTTCTAAAATGTTGACCATTCACGGCTCATAAGATATTAAATTATTAACTTGTCGCATAGTTCACTTTAAACAATCTAATTTAATGAGAAATTTCTTTAACATATGTTTATCCGACACTGCATAGGATAAAAATTAAGGCTTATTACTATTTCTGAAAGTTGAAGTAATGTCTCCCATGAGAGAAAAATTTTCATTTTTATTAAAAAGATCTTTTAATAAAAAACAATCTTACAAACATTATGTATAAATATATACAAAAGTTAGGGTCATAAGCTTAAAGAATGCATAAATAATTCTGGTAAGAGACGTGATATGAATGTTAGGCATATAATGGTTGATTAAATGTAGGGTTTAATAGGCATAAAACAGATTCGATCTATTTATGTTTACAATTATGTTTTATACATTCACTTAAACAAATAAAAAATGAAACACTTTAAAAAAAGGGTGCATTGACAAATCTTTCAACAAAAGATAATCACCTTTTAAGCACTCAATAAATATTTTCATACATTATATACATTAACAAAATCCAAAAATTTTTTCACAGACTTGACATGATCATGATAAAAGAACTAATTTCTTACAAAAAAAACTCTTTTCTTGATTATACCAGCCATTATAAAATGATCAAGAGATTTTTTGGTTCAATATCAGAGGTGGAAAATTAAGCCTGAAATTTAAAATATTTGCAAAATGCAGCAGAGTGACACATGCGAGTGCAATAAATAATCTCACCAAACCTAGCTCAGTAGACGCACCTGCAGAAGCCAAAATATTTTATTCAACATGTAAAATGATTGGCCCTTTTACGCTATGGAACGAATGGAAGCCAAAATGGATTTTGATCGCATAGGATTGTTAAAACGTTGAATAAAACAATAAATTTATATTTATTCATAAATTAAATAAAATATTATGTAAATAAATGTTAATTTCTGGCAATCTTTTATATAAAATAGTATAAATTTAAGAATTGTTTAAGTTTACTTAATGCACAGCACATTAAAAGTGAAACATAACTACGTTATGTTATTTAAAATATGTTAATTGAAATTATTACAAATTTCAGTGATTTTGTTTTCATTTTTTTTGTCCAAAATGAATACTCTGTGTTCAGCAGTATAGGCTTAATACCAAATATTCGTACATTGCATCTCTAATTTAGTAGCAGTAATAGTTGAACAGAATCTTGTATCTATTAACAATTTAAAAACATCTTGAAGAGGTTTTTAGCAATTTATACAATAAAAGGACCCTATTTGCACTAGTTCACAATAGCAGGACCCCGGTTGAAGGAAAGTGACTTAAAGCTTATTTCATATTCACAAATTATGAATAGTTTTTTCACAATTTTACAAAAACAAACCTAATACAAAATGTCTGAACAGACCCCTGATAATTTATATAATAATAAATCATAAATTAAGCATTCTTATTAAACAAATGTAATAAACTAAAAGATTCTGAACATTACAAATATCTAGTTAAAACATTTGTCAACTTAAAGATCTGGTTGTACCTTGTATGGTCTATCTCTCCAATAACAGCCTCAAAAGAGACTATGGAGTGATAATGGAATATACAACGCTTCAGTCAACATCAGTTTTAAAACTGGAGACATCATTAATATATGATGCAGTGGCATTAACTAAACTACACAAGTAGCCTCAGAACCACATATGACACTAATAGCAGACAAAAATCCACTTATAGTGTCACATTAACATCATTTATTTAAAACTATGAAGAAAAAAAAACTTATCTACAAACATACACTCAAATTTTCCAGCAACATAAAATCTTAATAAATTTTAAGGAGCCAACTAGTTACACAAAATATCACAAAAGCTTTTGACTACAATAAAATTAGTTCAAGACAATGATCAAATGGGCGTAAAAATGCAACTGCATACATTTTATCAAACAGACTTTATCTATAATGAAACAAACACTAACTATAGATCTCAAATATCAATTAACTGGCATTAGAATAAATTTTAGTACTACGAACTGAACAAAATCAAAACTTACCAAACGTGCTAGTGACAAAGGAGGGCGATTAATTCTGCTCATAAAGAGACGTTTCATTACAATCTTATTAAACTTCTCTCCAGTTCTTCTTGCTAAGAATCGATACAACTAGAAAATGAAAACAACTGTTACCAACAGAACGTAATTTAGAACATGAATCCAACAACATTTTAGCCAAACACACGTTATTATGTCAAGCATGCTTAGATTAAAAATAAATAATGCGATTTAAAAATTTCGTTACAACACATGTAGGGCTAAAAGAGTTCATAAGATTAGTATTTACCAGCAGTTAAGGGGGATATATTAAAATCATAAGTTTTAAAACAGTGTACATTAATGGCGACTTAAATAAATGATAAATACACATTCTTGTTAAAATTACTTACTTTAACTAAAAGCCGGAGATAAATATCCTCACTCTTTGGTGCCCTTCGCACAACTTTACGATCATTTTTATGGTTAATGTCGATCCCCTAAAAATAGAATTAGACATAAGTACATTCATGCAATCTTGTCAATATTATAAAAAAAAAATTTTACTTGATAATAAATTAATAAAGATTAGTAAAGATTACCATTTTAATACGCGGACCCTTTCCGAGGAATCCTGTTTAATATTTTGGTTAACACTGAATTAAGTTGAACCGAGTTGAGTTGTATAACAGTAAGAAAATGTGAGCACTAAACACAGATAGTTTAAAAAACTAACTTTAACTTTAATTCTCAGTTTTATTCGGAATATTTTTTATTGATAACCATGCAGAACCGTACAGAGCTAGAAAAGATAGGGAGTATGAAAATTTGGCTCCCCCTAGAAAAGTTGTAAACACATTTTGGAGACGTCAAATAACTGCATTAAATACTTTTTATTTAATTTTTAAAAAAATCTTTGTTTTGAAATAAAACTTAAGCAAAATCTAATATGTTTTTATTAGTTATTAAAATAAAAATGTTTGTTAAAATCTATTGAAACCACCTACAAACATCTTATCGATAACTATGGTAGATGATGTGTGGATAAGACCACATATGTATAAGATAAAAAAGCTGTAGCTTGGTGCACAGAGATGGCAAGGGCTCCCAGATCCCACTTCTTTTTTTTAAATTCGTTTTGGAGCTGGGGCCCTCTGAAGCCCAAAATACATTTTTTTTCTCTTTACATTGACGGATGCTTTTCAAAATCTATTCGAGGTGTTTGAAAATATTAAATAATTCCTACAGTTCACTTTTTTTTTACCCAAAAGAGCAATCAAACGCTCTTTCCACTGATGAAAATGTACCCGCTTTCATAGCTTCCACCCACAGAGTTGTCAAATAGTTGCCTCACTTTACAATGTGGTAAAATGTTTTTAACTTCTTGAAATTGCCTTGTGCTCTTTTGTCCTTACTTTGAAAATATCAGATATCCACAGAAACACCTTTTGGTCTGATTTTTGGCTATAAGTTGCTTGGAACAAAAAATTTCTAGGGTTGTAAATAGGGGGAGGGTCTTGTTTCACTTTTTTACAAAATTTGGATATTTTTTATAATTTATTATAAAAACCTTTTTTTTTCTTCTTGAAATTATCCTAAATGTTTCATCTCGCCTGATTATTTAATTAATTTTATCATTGTAATTGATTTTATTTTGTAATTTTTCAGATTAATTTTTTAATAAAACATCAAATCTGATAGTTATTTGCTGATGAAAAGTGAGAAATCTGTAGCAACATTTTTAAAATGAACATTAAGGTTGATTCAGTAATTTGAACTATATGAAGAGAAAAATATCTTATTTATTTAGTTAGTTAGTTTTTCTTTTCTTTTTTAAATTTTGGGTTTTTTTTCTTCTTTTCTCTGCTTATTTATTTAAATGATAGACCATTGTTCAATTCCCTCTTTGACAGCCCTATCAGCCAAAATTCTTGATTTAGTCTACTCTGTATAAAATTGAGATAACAGATGTGATTTTGCTTGATAAAGCATTGAATTCAAGAGATCATCAGCTAAACAAATGTTTAAATATATAGAAAAAAAATTTTTAATATTATTAATATTTTTAATTAATAATTTAAATATTTTTAATTTGTAATATTTTATTTCGTACACAAAATTCATTTATTCAGTTCGATTATGATTTTATTGTTTATTCATCATTCTTGCTTAAATTTTTAACTCCTTGATTTTTGTTGCTATTATGCGTTAAAAGTTAATAATTGTTGATTTGTTCATTTACGTCGCACTAGAGCTGCACAATGGGCTATTGCATCTAAGCATCCCTGAGGATGATCCGAAGACATGCCATCACAATTTTGATATTCTGCAGAGGGGATGGCACCACCGCTTCGGTAGCCCGACGACCTGCACGCGAAGCCGAGCACTTTACGGAAGAACAGTTTACGAGGACCAATACCGCACCCCTCGGTCCCTACGCAGACTGATACAAGTGGTCATCCACCCGCACACTGACCGCAGTCAGTGATGCTTGACTTCGGTGATCTGCTGGGAACCGTGTCTTAACGATCAGTCCACTGCGGGACTAAAAGTTAGTAAGGTTTCTAAATTTTTCAATTAAAAAGGCTCTTAAAACTTTTAAATCAAAGTCAAAACAACTTCTTAAAATTGTAAATCGAAACTTTTTATTAAATTTTGATAGTTTTTTTAATTTCATTTTAAACGTGTACATTTAATTTAATAAAAAAAAAACAAATAAAAAAGTTAATTGAAGATATATAAATAAATGTCTGGATGAAATTAAAAAAACTTCGTTGTCATTAGAAGTGAACATATCATCTTTTAAACAATTTGAGTATTAATAAATTATTCAAAAATAAATAATTTTTTAGTGTAAAAGGTTAAGTTTTTTTTATTTCTTTAAAAAGTAATTTTGTCCCATCATTCGATCACGAGACTATTTAATATCTGCTCCTAAGGATCAGAATTCCTTTTTATTTCACTTTAAAATGATACAAATGAGACATGTTGCAGTTTTAAATAGCACCTTAAAACATTTAAAAAATGACTGAAATTGTCAATTCAAAAAACAATTAACTAATACTTTGGAATATGAATTTAAAAAACTCCACACGCTTTGTTTTGTTATGTCATTTTATATTATCGCATTATTTAGAGCAGACAGAAGGCGTGGTGGGTGTGTGAATGATGTAAGTAAAAGAGGCATACAAAAAAAGCCAATTTAATTTCAGTTAATACCCTCAATATTACATTTTTTAACTCCTCGCAAAAATGTGGAAAAAAAGGTATACAAATTAACTGTCGCAAACAAGTTAATATTAAGTAAGAACGAAACAAAAATTATACCGAAATATGTTGAATCACTAATGAGAGAGGCTGGATGAAAGACATCGAAACCAATTTGATTGAATTGTTAAACTAGAAGGTGTTTCTAAAATCCGGAAATCTATTACGCTTTAATTTTTTTTCTGTCGCAATATTTATTAGCGGCAATTCGTTAGATTACAATATGGGTTATGTTTTTTTTTTTTTTTTGATTAAATATTAAGCATTAACAGACATTTGTCTTTTGAAACATTTCATTCTATAACAAATGGTGATAAGAATAAATCTGATACTTCAAACCCGTATCATATTTATTCTCTCAGATATTTAATAGACCCTTCAATAAATCCTTAAAAAAATAAGCCAAATATTTATGTAAATAAGGATAATTTTTATTCTAACACAAAAATTTAACAAATGTACTATATCAGCTAACGAAATATAATAATTTTTTATTATCTACAAACAGTATTAATATAACAGCCCTTATCTGCTCCAGTGTGTAGGATCTCTAGAAGAAGAATAAAAAAAATATTTGTAAATTTCATAAAATTGAAAAATTTGCCTGCTTCGATTATAAACGGGGATAGGGAGGTAATAACCAGCTCAAGGGGTGCTGGTGCATTCATTTTTATCATTGTAGCGATTAACCCCTTCCTTCTCGCTCCCGTGATATTGACGGGCTGGAGTGTTCAGTAGCAACGCGCCAATAAGAATAAAACTAATTCATTTCTTTTGTCCGGAAAACATTTTATTTCTCATTTTACACACCAGTAGCAGGATATTTTTTAAAGTAATTGTAGATAGTTAGTTTATTTTAAACCAGATTTCAGCACTAATCAAATACGTAATACAAATACAAAAAATAGGCACTTTTATGACCGTTTTCTTGAAAATTAACCGATCGTTAAGGGGTTAATTGCTTTTCTATTCTCTATATTGTTTTTTTAGTCAACATGGCTTATTTTTTATAAGTACATCACTGTGTTCGTTGATTATAATTTATTCTTATCTAATACATTAGAAAAAGAGAAAATTTACTATTTGAGAACTGTACCAAAATCAGGAACACATAAAAAAAAAAAAAAAATTCAAAAAATATGCAAGTTTTATATAAATAAAATGTAAGGTATTAATTTCTAGTTACTTACTTTTTCTAAATTCATAGCATCGAAATATTTATTTAGATTTACAGAAGAAAATTAAATGAATTTGATATACTTAGTATAATTGCATTATTTCATAAAAATAATTTATCTGCAATTTTTCCGTTCGCATTACAACAGCTTATCGAAAATTCCGGTTTTAAAAAGTAGAGTTCTTATTACCACACATCTAATAAAAATGTAAAATAAAATTAACCGAATAGGTGATTATTATTCCATGTTCTAAGGCAGCGGAACCAAACTTCTATCGGATCAGCCTCGACATAACGATTAAAATTTATTAAGGTAATTGCGAACATTATAACGCAAAAAAAAAAGACTAATTTTAAAATATTAAATAAGAGGAATGAAGATTTTTCATCGTTTTATCATTAACAATCTTAAATAAAGTTTTATATCCGACAGTTGAATTTGCAGTCCTTGTGCTATATCTAGTCCAGTTTTTAATTTATTTTGGCTGAAAATGAATAAAATAAGCCAAATTAGGATTTACTTCTAAATGAACTGAAGAAACTTGTCATAAACATTAAAAATTAAATAGGTAATTTGGAAAGAATTTTTCTTTATAAAGAAATTTAGTTATTTTATTTTGATTTGAAAAGTGCGGTATGAATACTAATATAATATTTTATAAATGCTTATTCTTTTCCTAATTTGCTCAACATTCAATATATTGTTTTTAGAAATATATTTTCATTAAAAAAATGCCATGTCTATTTAATTAGAATTTTACTTCAAATAATTTAATAAAGGAAATCGAAAGATTATATGAGATATGATTTATAGGTTGGATCTAAACATAATCAGAGATTACAAAAAGTACTAGATAGAAGTCATAAAAGTATTCATCCCTGGTTATAAAAAGCACTAATTCGCGAAACCTCTTTAACTCCCTAAAGTTCAGAGCCGAATTAAGCCCTAGGTCATTAAAATTTTTGGGGCCTTTAGATTAATTTTTTTTTCTCGAATACTTTTTATTTATATTAAAGTATTTATATATCTTTTCATTTAAAAAATCATATTTAAAATAATAATGAATTAAATTAGAACTAAAAAATAATCATAACATTTTGAAAAAATTTGAAATTTATTAACACTTTACAAAAATTATCGTATTTTATTAATATATATTTAATATTGATTTTTTTTTAAAAAAAGTCATTGTTTTTCTTAATTTTTTAAAATTTATTTTCAAAAAATCCATTTTAAGGGGGTCCTAGGCCATAGAACACAGTTTGGAACTGCTTCTCTAAGATATGATAAAATTACCAAAATTTACCACATTTACGACCGAACAGCATGGTAAAAAACTATATTTTTATTATGTTAATTTCAGGAGAAGTCACAACCAAATCGCAACGAAAAAAAATACCCTGTTTTTTGGTGTTCCCATAAATACCGCAAATTTTACTATATTCGAATAGTTTAGACCATACTTTTTTTCTCAGTGCAGTCAGTACCATGGTTCACATTTCATAAAAGGTACCGTGTTTCCGCGTGCAGATGTGCTTTTTTTAAAATTTCAGAGGATATTCTATTTTGACTCATCAGATTAAAAAAAAAAATTTTTTTCCTCATAAATTTGAAAGAAAAACAAAACAAAAAAACACGTCTAATAGTTATACATAAAGAACATATTCAGAAATTTTCAACAAAAACAAGAATGTCAAGTATCCAAATTACTCTTAATTTACAGAATTTAAAAAAATAAAGAAAGAAAACTTTGCAAGTCCGGTGTGTATGTTTGGGGCAGATGATTATGAAATCTAACTCAAAACTGAGAGATCGTGGGTTCTATTCCAACTGATGACAGTTTTTAAATTTTATTTCTTAATACTGAAAAAAGTTTTTCTTATGTTTTCTAAGTATGCATGTTAAAAAACTAATAATTTAACAATTATTTAAAAAAAAATAGAAAGCATCGTTCCTTGTTCACTTTGCTCACCAACCAGGGTGGTTGCTTCTCATCTTATTAATCATAGCAGATTAAAAGGAACAACTGTTTATTTCTATTTTTGAATTTTTTTGTTTTACAAAAATTACGAATGAAATTACAAAAATTACCATTTACATTTGAAGAAAATCTATAAAATCGGTACCTCCGCAGAGTTATTACTCAGTGAAGATGGGCTCATAGTTTATCTCCGAATTAGGTGAACCAGGTTCGAATCCCAGTGATGGCTGGTGGAGACAAATTCCACACCCAGCTCGCGCAGACCACAGTGCTGACGTAAAATATCCTCAGTGGTAGACAGATCATGGGTAAGAGTCCTCTTGCTGTCAGACTAACAGTGGGAGGGTTTCCTTTCCATGTAACAGAATGCGGGCTAGTTCCATCAAAACATCCTCCACTAAGGCACAAATTTCTTTCAATACTTGATCCTGGAGTTTGTTTACTGGATTGTGATAAAAATTACAAGGCTATGGAGTTCAACAATGGTAGTCGTAAACTCAAAATAGAGTCCGCTGTTCAGTGGTGGTTATAAAAATAAATAAAACTAATAATCAAATTGTATTTTCTTGTATTTTTTCCAAACTCCTTGCATATTTTCTGCACACTTTCATAATTTCATGTTTCAAAGTCTTAGAGATTTTGAGCAGCAAAGCAAAATGTAACATAAAGAAAAAATAATTGCGAAAAAATTGGCAAAAAAAAAAAAAAAATCATTTAAAATTGCAAATAACATACGTTCAGAATTTAGAAGAAAGAAAAAACTCTGTTAAATATATAATGGCGTTTCCAGCATACCAAATTTTTATTCTGAGCTTGAAATGTTATTATGATGATCTTAAAATGAGCTTCTGTTGTAACTTTTTTTTCCTCGTTTAAAAAATATGTGCAATGAAAGAAAGGTTCTACATTACAGTCACATCACAATATATATATTTAACAATCACGTAATATTATCAAATGTTATAATAATATAATGTTAATACTTAACAATAAAAAATAATGACAGTTTACTTTAGATGTATCGAAATAGAATTGAGCTTAGGGCCCAGCTGAGCTTAAATACGGCCCTGAGAGGGAAGGGAGAAGGGGCAAAGGTATGGAATCGGTCTTCTCACCAGTTGGCGCATTCGAGGGTTGTGAGCTCCTACAGTTGCCACGGTCTTTTCAAACGTTTTAAAAACAGCAGAAACCCTGTTGAAATAAAAATTTACAGATGTTTGCTTCTTTCAGTATAAGATTCTGATCAAAATAATGATCATGAAAGATCCATTATACTTGATGATAAAAACTTCATTGGCTTCAAAAAATATGAAGAAAATAAAGTCCTATAAAGACTCACAGGAGGTGAATAAAGAAATTTTTTTTATAAAAGACAGAAATGTGAAGTTGCAACGAGAAAACATAAATAAAAGTGGAAAATAAAATTGGAAAAACCGCAGCACCCCAAGAGTGAAATAGAAAATAAAAAATTAAATAAAAACAAAACTAGAGAAACAGCAAAAGCTGAGAAAGGAAAATCAAGACGAAATGTATTTCTACGTTCCATGGAGAGATGATGTGAGAACTAATATTGGAGAACATGGAGAGAACTACAAACGTTAACAAGAGAATCGGCAATCACATGAACTGGGTATCAAGATGAGCTGATGTGGCAGAGGTGGTTAGAATTTTGGTATTATCGAGTTTAAATTTATCACCAAGATGTGCGACAATAGATTTATCGTATTATTCATTAAATTAAAATATTTAATGTGAAATTAAAGTTAGTTTTATGTAAGATAATGGTTATGGCTCTTAGATTGAAAAAAACGTAATGACATATAATTCATCACACATTCTAAAAAATTCAAAGCAGTACCTATTTTATATTTAATTTACTTATTTTTTGGTTGCCACTCTGAAAAACATTTTTTAGGATGTTAAACAATTCCGTCAACAAATGAAATTTCAGAAGTTGAACGAAACAATAGAATGACCTCTCGCTCCTAGAATCAAAGTAGTTACATTAACTCATTCATTTATCCAACCATTCACTAAAATATTCTTCAATGATACATGATTAATAAAAAATAACCTATAAATATTCTTTTAAACCAAACACTACTTTAAAAAAGGTGGAAATAAATAAGTACAGAATACTAATGATTGATGGTTTCTAAGTTTTTATATAATTTTTTCTTTTAACAGGGCACAATTCTTGTCTTAACTGAGCAGCCCCAGTTAAGCATTCTATTAATTTGTCTACGTATTTCTTTCTCCTGACCTTTTCCATTTCATTTTAAACTTCTACTGCGCATTATAATAGGGGGCGTTGGTTTTTCAGTTTTTAGTGTTTTCTTTTCCTCTACTTGCTTTTGAAGTTTGATGCTTGACCTGTGACTTAGTGAGTTTTTATTTTTCTGATGATTTTGATTGATTTTCTTTCTTTATTTGTAAATTATTTTGAATGTATCTTGTTTTTCCTGGACCTCTATACAAAACCATTGGGGTACTGAGGGAGATATTTTAAGCATTTGCTTCTCCCTCAATTAGAAATGGTTTTGTTTTTAATGGCTACCGAGGCCGGTACCCCCTGAAGACGTTGGCTTCGGTGGTCATGTTTTTGTTTTTATTTCTTTCGTTTCCTGTATTTATGAAATTTCTGCTGCTTCTTAGCGCGTTTTTTTCAAAGAAGTTTTATCCTTTTCGAATTTAATTATTTGTGTTTTCTTTCAGTACAGAATACTAAATCTGGGTCTTGTCCAGCACCCTCTTACCAAATACTCCAGACAATCGCTAAAAGATAAAGGGGGCAGAAAGCTTCAAACTTCTGGAAAATATCGGAATTTTTAATAGATTTTATGAGTTGAACTATTTATTATTTGATGCCAACAAAATCATTCCATAATAAATAATGATCAAGTTATACAGATTTTGAAAAAGTGTGAAATGTAAAAACTTATCATTTCATTTTAAATCTATTGTATTAGTTTAAGACAACTTACTATATAAATTAGTTACCTTACACAATGCAATAAAAAAATCTTTCACAACAATACAAGTTAAATTTTGTATACAATATAAATTATTTATTTCTACACTTTCTTGTTACAATTTACATGCATATTTACTTATTTTTTTCAATAAATAAATAAATAAAAATGGGTATTTTAATAAATGCACTGATGTCAAATATAATTTGTGAATACAATTATGAAAGAAAATCATTTATTACAAATATACATTTTAAATAGTAAAGTTTACTTCATGTTCAAGTATAAAATTCTCAATAAAAATACAGGACATTAAATTACTAATTAATACATAATATAATTATGATAATTCCAATTCTCTAAATATGTCTTGACCAAAACACGACCCATGAGGCAAAGCACACTTTTTAGTCACATTATCACTCACAAAAAGCGTGGGGGGGGGGGGAAAATAATTTTATAAAATTTATTCCTCTACATATTTTAATTTTATTTATTGTTTATTTCAGACCAAATTATTAAGTTGTGCATAAATAAAATTCAAAGTATGCTTTTTATATCAATGCAAATTAGGTACATTGATTTAAATTTAATAATATTGTGATTGTACCTAAAAATGGAAAAACTATTTACTTGTATAAAATTATAAATAAGAACTTTATGCATTAACGAGCAATTATGAATGATAATTAATGATAAAATTTTATGATAAAAATTTTCTTAATAAGATTTTTAAAAAATATTTCATACTTATTTTAATAAAAAAAAGATTAGAAAATTAAAAATACTTTTTAAATTAAAAATTCAGTAATATTTTTTTTAAATTTTTTATTTATTGGAGTGCGATCAATAGTAATCAAGCTACTTTTAGTAGGTAAGCACCTTTAATATGTCAGTTTAAAATAAACATTAACGGAACATGCATATAAAGTAAATGCTACATTCATGTAAATAATTTTAAAAAGTAAGAACTCTCATGTAGATAATTTAAGAAAGTTAGTATTATCATGTATGTACATATGTTAATTTAAGCCTCCATTTTTCGAGCAGATAAAAAAAGACAATATTTTCAGTTTTTTATGAATAAAACATTACGAAAAAAATTTACACATAAATAAAAAATTCAAAACAATATGTAGATTTAATAACGCAAATGTAACTAAATGTAGCAAGACATAATTCTTAAAAAAATTATTTAATGATAAAAATTCAAATTTATGAAAAAATTCAGCACTCATCAATTACAACAAACAAACTAGATAATACTTTTTTTAATTCACTTTTAACAAACATTAAAATTACAGAACATACATTGAAAGCAAATGCTGTATTCATGTACATAATTTAAGCCTTCCTTTTTCAAGCACATGAATAAAAATTTTTTATGAAAACATTTACATTTAATAACATAAAGCGACTTAAAGTAGCAGGACATAATTCTTATCAAATTTATTTATCAATAATATCAAATTTATTTTTTAAAAAAAAGCACTCACCAATTATAACAAACTAGACAATACTACAGATCACAAAATATTGTTAGTTAATTTTTAACAAATACTAAAATTATGAAAAATATTAAAGTTATGTTAAAAGTTTTAACACATAATAAAATATTGCTATAAAGCAATATTTTAATATTGCATATGAAATGTTTATTTTAAGCAAATCAAATTCAATATTTCCTTTTGATCCTTCTTGAAGAGAAATTTTTAAATAAAATGGTATGAAGAAATAGTTTAGTAAAGATGAAAATGTATATGCTTAAAAATGTTTTATGTTTCCATTAATACCCAAATACTGAATTATTACAAATACATTTGTATGAAATATCCCCCTTAAGTACTGGCGGAAGACGAGCAATACTGAAAACAGAGTCCTTAACTCAATTTCGTAAAAGAATTTTTTTTTTAAAAAATTGTCTTGCTGATTTAATCATAATGCTGTAGAGAAATGCTTTTTAGTTTAGATTATAATATTTCTATCAGTGAATTATAAAATCTATATCAATCCTAGATGTCAATTTGGGAAACAAATAAAAAGGATAAATTATAATAAATGCATTCCCGGTTAAAAAAGAAAACCGTTAGTTTAATTAATGATAATATCACCTCAAGTATTCTAGAATTAGTGTTTATAATAAATAATATTTTTAATGAGTATAATTAATGACATACAAATATATAAGCATAAACATTAAAATCTGTTTTCTTTTTCTATGCTTTAGCAGAAGAATTGAGCAATTTTCCCACTTCTTCACATGATGCATGAGGATTATACCTTTCTATTCTATACCCATTTCTACTAGTCACATAACGCCAACATGAATAAAAAAAAGTTTGAAAATTTTATAGTACAACAAAAATTACACGTAATTTATAGAATAAAAAATAAAGTATCCTTCCACCAAAGGAAATTTTAGAAATTTTGAATTATCAAAAATAGAATATCACATATCAGTAAAAAGTACATTATACAAGTTTCAAGGCTGGAAATATTTTCAACTTTATCAATGATTAAAAGTAATTTATCATCATTTTTATAATTTTTAATGGTTCTTAGTTTTCTAATTAAAAAATACAACAAATATATAAGCATGCATGTCAAGAATTTAACATGTTCTTTTGTTCACTTTAAATTAATTAAAAACATTTTGTTTATGATACAAAGAATACTGAAATTAAAATAACAAATGAAGATTCAGCTGATTACAGAAACAAAATAGAGTTTATTTTTATAATTTACTTTCTACTATGCTCATTTTATTATTTAGCAGTAATATTTGTTACCTAAATTCTTCAGCAAATAATAAAAGAGGTAGGAAATTTATTTTCAGAATTTTTTTTAGAGATTTTTACATTTTCTAAAATATACAAAATGAACAAGAATTTTGGATAAAATCAGGAAAAACAGTCAAAATTCAGTTCAGTTGGAAACTGCATTGTTAAGATATTATTAGAGGGATATATTAAACAAAAATATTACTTAACGTAGAATAAAAAGCTGTTTCGCCATTTTAACACTTTTTTCATTTGGTACTTAAAACTTATGTCCCCTCTGTTTCTTTAGTTATACAACAACAACACAAACTATAAATTATTACAACAAACTAGAACTCTCCAAAATAGTTACAACAAACTAGAAATCTCCACTAATACTATTCTTGAGCCCGTAGGACATAAGGTCTTCGTGTATTATGTTTTGCTTGACTCCAAACTACTTGTAAATGATTCTTACATTTCAATTTTTCAAATTTGCCAGAAAAGTCAGAAAATACATCAGTTTTAGATAAAGCAATTTGACGTAGTTCAGGCATTTTTTCCAATGCTTTCAATAATGCTGTCACATCTTCTACACTGATTTGCATTTCTTTCATGTTCAACGATCTAAAACGTAAAACAATTGTCACTGAGGTGCTGAATTATATATCTAAGCTTTAATATAACTTTCATAAATTAATTTTAATGCAGTTAACTTGGATAATTTCATGTCAGTGGGACCAGAGGAAATATCCCAAATATCCAAATTATAACAGCCTTTTAAACAGGAGAGATAAATAAAAGATCAAAAATTCATACTTTATCTAATATTTATTTAAATATTGTAAACATATATATTTAAAAATAAATATTGTTATTAGCCTAATTACTTATCAATAACAGATATTTTTGAAAACAGATATACTTGAAGAAACATTTTATTATTATTTTTCAAATAAGTTAATAGTGTGTAAGATGCAGTACTAGCATTAGAGCTGAACAGCGAGCTATTGGTAATGACCTCGGGAAAAAGCTTGAGGATGATCCGAAAACATGCCATTCTAATTTTAATACTTTTCAGAGGAGCTAGCTCTCATGATGCAGACTATCATTTCATGCAGACCTTCAAACTTATTGTTTTCTTGTGTCTCATATACTTTATTGAAATTCTGAATTTTGGTATTAACTTTTGTAATCAGTAAAATAGGTTAACACATCTACAGTTTAGTAGGAATATATTATTGTTTAAACAAATTGCTTAAATAAACTGAATTCAATCGGCCAAACATTTAATGTTTTTAAACTTTTTTTATACTCTGTATATATTTTAAAATACTTACTTTAATTTAAATAAATGTTCAAATTTGGAAAAAAGAGGTTTTAGTTGGACATCAGGGCTTAAACATTTCTCAATGACTAGAACAACTAGAGATGAACCAATTTTTTCTATTAACTCAGCCAATCTAAAAATAATTAGGAAAAATTTGAAAAATATATAATTGACAATGTATTGAATGAATCATTAGAATCTCATAAATGCATAAAATATTTTAAATAAGTTGCTTCATAAAAAACATTTTAACATTTAACTAACTGTATAAATTTGTAATAAGTCAACTGATAGGTTTTTTACAAAAAAAAAAAAAAATGAATTTAAAAAGAAACGATAAAAATAAAAAATTTACATTAAGGCATGTGAGAAAACAGTAATATATTTTTAAACAAAAGTACATTTATAATTAGTTATTCTTTCAGAATGCAACCTACTTCATTTGCAATAAACATGAATTTTTTTTAAACTCCTTCCACAGCTATCTAGTACACTTATCTCAAATTTTTTAAAGAAAAAAAGTGCGCATAATATTAATAGAAGCTCTTCTTATTCTACAGTGATTGTACAAACTTCAATTAACCTTTCCTACTATTTAAACCAATCATATGACTTAGTTAAAAAGTACTTTCGGATCTATCAAAATATTCTTTCAGTTCCGTAAAAATTGGTATAAGTTAAGAAGCACAATTATTCGTGCTCTTAAAATTTCTCTAAGCTGTTTCGATTGTAAATTACAATAATAAAAAAGGGCTTATTAGAAACAGAAAGCACTTTTGAACAAACCCTAAGTTATGGTTAGGAATTTTTGACACACAATTTTTTAAATTACAAGGAATTTGAAATATACATACTTCAGAATAGTTTCAGGTTATAAATAATCTTCTAATCAAGTATTTTTAAATGTATGCAGCTTTTAAAAACATATATTATTAGTATTAAATCATGTAATAATTTTCTAAAGTGAAATTAAGGCCAGACTTACAGCAGAGAAATAACCATTTTTTTCACTTCAGAAAATATTGAGATTAACTTTGATGTTTTGTACAGTCCGCAAAAAAAAAAAAAGATATCACCCTGAATAACTTTCGTTCCAATGATCAGATTTTCATGAACTAAGTGTCAATCTTAATGGTTTCAGGGGTCGACCTCAAATATGCTAATTAATCAGTGCTAACTATTAATTAAGTTACGAAATCAGACACAAAAACGTACTTTCTCTGAATAAACATATATTTTTTTTTTACATATTTGGAATCCAGTTACTTGAATTAGGGGGGTAGACAAAATTTTGAAAAAATTGGGTCACAATTAAGGTTTATATATTTGGCGATAGTCCAGGAAACCGCCAAAAAAAGTCGCCAGTGCAAATGAATATTTTAAGGTAACCCATTGACTAATTCAAAAGAAGACTTAATTTCACTAGGTTGGTAAGCAACCAAGCTCTGACTGTAAAAAAAACTTAAATAATGCTCTGTGATTGCTCAGAGAGGTTTATTTAATAGTTAATAGAAAATACCTCAAAGTTTCTAGGCAATGGACAATTTTTAAGATAATTTCTGTCCAAAAAGCAAATTTTTCATTTTTATTTTAATCTCCTTTGAAAATAAAATTTGAATCAATTTATGATTTTATTACGATAATTATTTATGATTTCCTAAGTTTTTAGAATTTAAATGCATGAACTTTTTATCTGATATTTAGATTATGTTGTTTTTGCTATACTTATTCAAGGATTTCATACTGAAATAAAATTAATATAACTTATTATGGCTATATACAAAATTTTAGGGATAATCATTTTTACAGCTTTAATCGAGTGCTCTAGGCAAGAAAGTTTGCAGAAAAAAAAGTGCTTGAAAAATAAAATGTATATTGTATAAGTAATTCACAAGGTTTTCTATAATTTACGATATTTCTCTTTTCTATAACTCAAGCAATTGCTGAATGTTTAGTGGTATTTAAAAAACATTGAAATATGTTATGTTTAAGAATAAGATATTGAAACAATATGTTGCATATTGTATGACTCATTGTTTAAAAAATCGCCTCATTCTGCTAGATATTTAGGTTACAAGGCTTTCTTTGGATAAAGATAATTAGCAAATACCATCCTCATCTTTCGATACATTCTGAAACTGACATTCACAAATTCACCATAAAATGTGGCACAGCATATTCTTTAAATATGATTACAGCTACATTTACCACCCCTGCTACTATAATTATTTTTGTTTTCTTATATATGTTACCGGCAAAGTATGAAACGCCGGTATTGAATAGAACGCCTAGGCATTCTATACAATGCCGGATGTTTTTAGGCAAAGTATGAAATATGAGAAGCATTACATACTTTGCCTAGGCATTCTATATAATACGGGATGCTATTTAGGCAAAGTATGAAATAAACGTCCCAATGAGGTTATTATGTAAATGAATTAGGTAAATGATGTGCATGTTACTGTGAATGACCGAAATCAGTGGTTGTTGACTTTCAACGGTGAATGTTGACAATCACATAGTCGCTTTGGTGAATGTCCGAAATATTTATTACATCCGATTTTATATTAATTTATTCGTGGATATAATTACATTTATTCTATATTTAAATACTTACTGACGATAAATTAGAAGAAACATTAGTGTTTGGAGTATCAGGTTAATATATACCGGGCAATGGCACTGAACCTTAAAAAAACATCAGTGTCTGGTATACCGGGCAAATGTATACCGGGTACTGGCACTTAACTAGACCCAGCATGACTAGACCTTTGGTAAATGTCCGTAATATATACTAGGTCTAGTTAAGTGCCACTGCCTGGTATACATTTGCTCGGTATATCCTACACTGATGTTTTTTAAACGTCAATTTCCCTGCCTGGAATACATTTGCCCGGTATACCCTACAATGATGTTTTTTTAAGGTCAAGTGTCACTGCTTGGTATACTCTACACTGAAGTTTTTTTAAGGTCAAGTGTCACTGCTTGGTATACCCTACACTGAAGTTTTTTTAAGGTCAAGTGCAATTGCCCGGTATACCCTACACTGATGTTTTTCCTAATCTATCGTCAGTAAGTATTAAAATATTGAATAAATGTAATAATATCCGCGAATAAATGAATATCAAATCGGATGTAAAAAATATTTCGGACAATCACCAAAGCGACTATGTGATTGTTGACATTCACCGGTGAAAGTCGACATTCTCCAGATTTCGGTCATTCACAGTAACATGCATTTCTCAAAAATAAAAATGCCATTCCGAAAAAAAGACTGAGAGTGCTATTAAAAACATTTATTCAAAATGTGCAAAGAAAAAAAAAGTTGTGCAAAACATAATTTATGCCTTTCTTATTAAGGGAAAAAATAAGAAAATAACCTAATTGCCACTTTTGAATGACATTTTGACCAATCGGAGATGCATTTTATGCTTTGCCGGTTTCTCATTTGGCACTCTATAGAATGCCTAGGAAATGTGTGAAATATATACTGAAGAGTCATTACATTATGAGCACCTTGCTAATAACACATAGGACCACCTTTAGCCCTTAAAACTGCTTGCACCCACCATGGCATTGATTCCACAAGGTGTTGATAGGTAGTCTGAGGTATCTGGCACCAAGCACTCACCAACTGGTCCTGCAATTCCCTAACATTGCGAGAGGGTAGGGTGGCAGCATGAATTTGGTTTTCCAAGTAGGACCACAAATGCTCTATTGGATTAAGGTCAGGTGAATTTGGGGGCCAAGACATGACTTGAAAGTCACTGGAATGTTCCTCGAATCAATCCTTGACGATTCGACCCTTATGACATGGTGCATTATCCTGTTGGTAAACACCATCCCCCGCAGGAAAAACTGTTGCCATAAATGTGTGAACCTGTTCTGCAACTATATTCAGGTAGCTTACAGACGTCAGGGGTTGTTCTATGAGGATTATGGGTCCTAATGTGCCCCATTTAAACATTATTCCTGGGCGAAAAACCATGAAAACCTGAGCGAGCCCATTGTTATAGATGAGGGATGGTCATAATGTAATGGCTCTTCGGTGTAAATAATTTCATAATTTGCTGGCTAATTTTAGGCATTATATACAATGCCTAGGCATTCTACAGAATGCCAGATTTCATACTTTGCCGGCAACATATATATCTGATACGATACTCTCTTTTTAAATTGAGCTCATAAGGTCCAAATATAACTTTTACAATATTGATGCCCTTACGTTTTTAAAGACCTCATAAATCCTGTTAAAATATGAAAATGCATATGTTTACTTTAACGAGTGTAAAAACCTTATAGAAATAATGATCAAGACCCAAATGTAAAACAGTATAATTGATGATAAAAACTCAACTGGCTTCAAAAAATATGAAAAGGGAAGTAAAAGTCAACATGTTTCGAGCGTTCAAATATAATCGCCCATTCTCAAGACATGTCAGACTTGAATAACTTGTGACTTCTATTATTGGACGCTAAAAACATGTCTATTTTTATTCAACTCTCCCTATAATTTTTAAATCAATGAACTTTTTATATTTTTGATTCAGTTTCTTGGGATAATCTATTTAGTTACACAACATATTAAATTATTTCACTCAATATTAAAATAAGTTTTACATAAGTTATAAGCATAGGTTCTTAGACTGAAAAAATAATAATTTTCTACTGTAAAAAAATCATTGCAGTACAACTTTTTTTTTTTTGCTGCAAGCCTTAAAATTTTAATTTAAGGACATAAAAAAATTCCGTTTACAATTGAAATTTTAAAAGTCGAATGTGAAAATGGAATGTCCCCTAGCACCCGGAATAAAAATTGAATAGTTACAAGGACAACTATTTCAAACAAGTTAGCGTTTCTGTCCAACTCGAAGTTGTTTGAAAAGGCATTTTTTATATATCGATTCTAAAGTTTATTCTACACATATTTTAGGGTATGCCTTCGGAGTATTTTGATCGAGTTTATTTTTACACCCTTATTTGCTTAATATTATTATTAAATAATTTGCTTAAAACAAATTATTCAAGCTACATGATTTAGTGCATTTATAGTACAATAGTTAACAGGGCTTCCATCGCATATCTTTAACCTAGGTACCAATATCATTAAATAAATGGAATAAGCTTAGATAAATAATAAAATAATATTTTCCTCGTTTTTATTTTCAAGGAAATATGTTTCGATCAAACAGATTTCATTCTGGGTAAGAAATTATTGAATAGGTCCCTTGGAGCAAAATCATTCTTATCCTCTTTTGACGAAATATAGGAAAATTTGTTTTCACAGTTTCTGTAAAACGTATGCTAACCTTCTTGCCACGTTTTTTTCTTTTCTTTTTTAATCAAATTAAGTTCGGAAATTTCGTATTTTTTATTGCATTTTTTTTAAAAAAATCAGATGATTCTAAAATTGGCACGGCTTCGGCATCTTCATGCACATTTCAATTTTTGGTATTTCCTCCTTAACAAAATAAGGCATTTTTCCTGATAACAAATTATACTACAATAATATCTTGGGAATCGTGCTAAAGTAAAAAATTAAAAAAAGTAGTTTAGTATATTATCCGGAAAAAAATCAACATGGAATCATAAAGAAAGAGTAAAAGATATAATGAAATAATAAGTGAATCACATGTGGTCAGATAATTAAAAATTTAATTTCACAACTAAGATGTTAGGACGACATTTAAGATGCTGAGATATTTTAAGACGCTTAAAAATTTTGGCTATATATTCAACAGCTTTTTATGTTCAGTATCTTTATACTCTTTGTAGTGACTTCTAAAACATCAACACTATTTTAGATAATCTATGTTGAAGTCACAAGAAACAAAAACAAAAAACAATCAATAATTTATACTCTTTTTTCGAAAAAAATAGTATGCTTACCTTATTTTTCGTCGCAAGGGCCGCACATTGATAAAAATGAAATTTTTAAAAAAAAGTTATAGTAAGCGCTGCAATGACGCTACACCACGGATATCAGCATCCTTATAGAAGATACCTTTAAATTGCTATTTAAAATATCTGTATAATAAAAAATATATATTTTTTTATACATTTCATGAAGTAAAGTTTTAATTTCTAAATTATAATAAAAAATTTCTTTTTTAACAAAGCAAAAAAAAAAAAAAACCTAACAAAACGATATAAAATGAAGCTATTCTTACCTGCTAAAAAATTAAGGTAAAAAGTTAAGTACCACAAATAATTGTGAATGTTGAATACAACAAAATATTTTTAAATACATCAAATAACGTAATTTCTAAATTATTTGGGGAGTGGTGCCAACTGGTTCTTACCAGTTGGCACCGCGCCAAAAATCAGAAGAGCAAATAATTAACAGCAAAAAAATATTTATATGCTCAGCAGCTGAATTAACGTAGGACTGATTACAGAAATCCGTAAAACAATGTAATACGAAAAATAAAATGAAAAATTTATTAAAAAAAGATTCTAAAATAAAAAGCATTTATTGCAGTTAACAATTTGAGGAAAACTAATAATAACGAAACAACTAATAATGACGAAATAACTAATAATAACAAGAATGAGAAATAACTAAGCGCGCCCCAAGAAAATTCTGAAGAAGGAATGAGTGAAGGGGAAATAAGTTTAACTTTCACAATGCCCTCTTCTTCAATGAAAATAACACAATGTGACTCAACTTATTAGAAAGAGAGAAGAAAATGTTTAAAAGAAGGATGTACCCCCACCTCCTCCACATGTCATTTCTACTGGAGTTGTTTAGTAGGAAAGGGGTTGGGGAAAAGAAAAGGGGATACAGTATGGGCATCCGGAAATTCAACACTTAATCTGATCTAATTTTTTTTTTTTAAAGAAATTTCTATTGATAAGACAAAAAAAAAATCAGCTATATTCTCTTTTTATTTACAATTTTATTCTGTTGAAGTAAGTAACTTTTTCTTTTAAAAATAAAAAAAAGCTTGAAAAATAATAATAAATCTGTGTCAGAGGAAACATCTGTTTCTAAAGCAGTTTAAAATAAAGTGAAAAGTAAAAACACCTGCATTTCCAATGAACAAAATAAAGAAATGCAAGTTGAAAAAAAATGATCAATCAATCTTGACAGCTGTGCTTGTGCTTTACTGGTTTGTCCCCACATTTCCCTCTTCTGTTTGACCAAAAATTGGTCACACCCAGTTGACATTAAAACTACCATGTGGACTACAAAATGAATTCTATTCCTTTTGGTTTTTTTTTATTCGATTCATTAATTTTTTATTTTGCGGCTTTTTTATTAGTTATTAATTGTTAATTTTTTTTTGTTAATAGTTAGCTTGTTTTTTTCTTGTTATTAGTTGTTTGCTTGTTTTTTTTATCGTTATTAGTTTTTAGCTTGTTTTTTGTTGTTATTCATTGTTAGTTTCTAAGCATTAGTTGTTACTTATTTTTGTAGTTCCTTGTTAGCTTTATTTTTTCTTCTTGTGAGGTGAGCGTCTTCTGTTAAAACAAAATGTTTCTAAGAGAAAAAACGAGATTTATGATCTCGCTCCGAAGAAGAAACGATTATTTCTTCTTCAGAGGATTCGGATTATTTCTTAAATTATTTCTCCTTCGAATTATTCCTTTTTGATTATGTTATATAGATTATTATTTTAATTAATAAAATTTCTTAAGATAAGCCAGTTTTAAATTCACCCAATCATAATCTACGATCGAAACTTGACTAAATTTATCGGTTTTTCTGAAATTAACAGCTTAATTGAATTATAGTAATATTTGGGCGCCATATTGGTATTTCCGAAAGAGATCCGAAGTTCGGCATTTCGTCAGTCCCGTGAGTGCCGGATTTGGGGTCCTATTACTTCATTTTCTGTTCGCTCCAATTACAATTGCCAAAGCGCTAAGTAGATTTCTAGCTTGCGATTTTTCTTTAAGCTGGGGGTGGATATAAGATGCATACCTTTTAAATTTTCTCCTTGTGCGATGTTTTTCTTCTAATTATTATTTCGTTTACTTATTTTCTTGCAGGCTGCTGCCAAAATTTTGCTAAGAATTGGCAACTGATTTGCAGCAAATCGCGATACGGGCGAATATTTCGTCGACTGCGTTATTAATTTTTTCTATAGTCTTTCCCTCAGAAAATTATTTCATCTTAAATAACTTACCTTGATAATTTTTTTTGCTACTAAAAATTATTTCGTCGGAAGCGCCGCATACAGGAAAAAAACAAAAAATTTTTCGATAGTGCCGCGGCGCTTTTGCCGAAAAATACGGCAGTAAATAATCAGCTGCTTTGTATTAAGTAATTTTAAACAGCGGAAAGTTTTTAATTTCTTAACAAGGTTTTATTAGCTAGCAGACAATAATTCTTTTAAAAAAAACTTGACTATAATTTAAAAAGGGACTTTACTTTAAAGAAAACCTAAAATAAAGTACTTAAAAAAATGTATCAGTATATTAATGATGAAATAATAAACGTAGTAGGGTAAAGAATAAGATTTTTGAAAATGTTAAAATTTAATTAAATAGTTGGTAAAATAGTTCTGCGAAACACTTCCGGACAGGTGATTAAAAAATTAATTTTAAGATTAAGACAATATATAAGATGTTGAGAAATTTGCGATGATGTGAGAAATGCTTAAAAATGTTGACTACGTATTTTTATTAATATTTATAAAAAATATATTCAAGAAATTGATAAATATTTTATTCCAAATCAATTCATATGTATGTATATTTTTGAAATTGTATCAGTTATTGAGAAAAAAAAATAATCACATTAAAAAAGCAAAATCTGGTGCGTAATCATATTCTATCACAAGCATGCTTTTATAAAACTCGACATTTGTTGAATAAAATGTTTTTCATTCAATAAAATGTTTTATTCAAATTTCTTTACTAAATTGCAAATAGAATTTTAGACGACTAAAAAAGAAACATCGTATTTTATAGCTTTAAAAAAATTAAAATAAAAAGATTAGCAAACGCTTATTAGCAAAAAGAATATTAATGAAATTTTACGCCATGCAAGCTAAGTCAAGTTCCTTGAAAGTTTATCACATTTTAATATTAATCACCCCATTAAATAATTTCTTCATTGTCGCCAAATTATTTTTTTAAAAATAATTTATTTTAATTTTTCTCATCTTCTAATAAATAAAAACAGTAGAAACTTTAGATTTTTCATTTGAAAAATATGTAGATTAAAATGGTATAAACAAATCCATACCTTATAATTCAACATTTTTTCATCCTCAATTTAATTAAATAATAAAAAATAATAAATAATTATTAAAAATTATTTTTTTCATGAAATTATCTTTGGGTAAATGAGTTTTATGAGTGGATGAAATTTTTTTTTTTTGAATTGCTTCATTAGCTTTTAAAATATGACTGAAAACGCAAAAAGCGAAATTAACATTAAGGGGTCCAAACTTTGAATCGCTCTCCTGAACAAACTATGGGGACCACATTTCCCAGATTGCGGCTACCCTCTATATTTTGAAGATAAGGAATCCAAATATGAAAAAAAAATTTATGTTTATTCAGAGAAAGTATGTTTTCGTGGCTGATTTCGCAACTTAATTAATAGTTAGCACTAATTAATTAGCATATTTGAGGTCACCCCCCGGAACCATTAAGATTGACACTTAGTTCGTGAAAATCCGATCATTAGAACGAAAGTTATTTAGGGTGATATCTTCTTTTTTTTGCGGACTGTACATTAAGGTTAAAAGTCTAAAAAACAGTTTCAAAACCAGTTATAATCTACAAAAGTAATTAGCTTTTAATATTTATTATGTAACTCAGCTAATGTTTAAGTATTATTTGTAGATTTTGTAACTGAATCAATTGATTTCAAGAGAGCATAAAAAGCATCTATAAATGGCAATTCTGTGATTTTTAAATAATTATTAATCACATAAATTTACACTCAAATACGTATGTACATGCTCCTCAAAATTATAAGATCAAAGATTTAATAGCTTTAAAAATTTTCAAAGTTTGATACAGATTTAAATATAGTTATAAAAATATAATAAATTGAGTTATTAATGCACATTAATAACTTAATTTAAAATAAATCTTGAAAGAATCATACCTTGTCACATCACAATAATTGTGTCCCAGATTTAAATACTTTAAAGAACTGGCAAAGGAAAATTCTTTCAGTACAAGGAAATCATCATTTTTCAGTTTGCAGCTTGAAACATCTAGATATTCTAGTTTCCCACGATGTACAACACAACAATTAATCAGACAGTTATTACTTTTCGTGCAAGTATATATTTGGTCACAATTATGCTTTAAAAGCTTTCGTAATAAGTTACTCAAGCAACATGCTCTCAAGCTTAATTGCTTGAGATGAATAAAACTATTTAAGGCACAAGCTAGAATAGTCGAATAATTAGAATCTAAGGCTATCCCATTTTGAAAATATGCTAAATTTAGTGTCTGTAGATTACGAAATAGCTGCAATTCTGGGATAAATCTTGCTATATCAATGAGCTTACTTAATTCAAGAGAAAAATGAAGAAGTTCCTGTAAAATAAATAAATAAATTAACCTTCCTTTACTGGAATATATATATATATATATATATATATATATATATATATATACATACATACAATATATATATACATACATATACATACATACAATATATATATACATACATACATATACATACATACATACAATATATATATACATACATACATATACATACATACATACAATATATATATACATACATACAATATATATTTATATCTGTATATATATATATGTAAAATGTAGAGAAAACAAGGGAAAAATAAAATAACAAGAAACCGGAAGGAAAAAGAAAAATCCGAAAAAAAAGGGACAAAAATTTTAAAAAATCCAGAAAAAAAATATATAATTTTTTCATCAGCTCACACGATTATATCCACAAAAAAGAGTGCTTTCTAATATAGTATCAATATAGCCAAATCAAAATATATCAATTCAATAGTGTGAGGAGCACTCAAAAAATTTTATGACAAATAAAGTAGAACACAATAAGTAAAAATATCACGAAAAAACAGAAAATAAAATATAAAGAAGAAAAAAAACAGAATAAAACATGAAAAGAAATCAAAAAAGCGAGTAGCGAATTCAAATGAACTTACATGAACGGGAAATTTTTCAAAAATGATTTAAAATATTTTCGTAACAAGATTGCAAAAAATGAAAACAAAAGCGCAAATTGAGATAAAAGCAAAACTAGATAATTTTTGTATTAAAGTGCGTTCTTACTGCATTACTGAAGTGTGTTTGATTTGTTAGTAACCAAGGATGGGCCCGAAATGGATGCGCGCATGGTAATATTATACTGGATAATTTAAATAAGTTGAAAATAATTATAGAAAATAAATATTTGTTTAAGAAAAAAATAGAAAAGAGAAAAAAAGCATGAATTGCCAGTTTTGCACATAATTTTAGCCACGGATTTGTCCAAATTGGATTTACACATGGAAAAATTACATAAATTAACAAAAAAAATTTTTTGTAAATAATTTTTTAGTAAATAATTTTTTAGTAAATAATTTTTTTAGCAAATAATTTTTTTGTAAATAATTTTCTAAGTAAATAATTTTTTTAGTAAATAATTTTTTTTTTCAGTTAATAATTTTAGCCACAGATTTACCCAAAATGGATTCGCACATGGAAAAATTATATAAATTAACAAAGAAATTTTTTAGTAAATAAATTTAGCCATGGATTAGCACATGGAAAAATTATATAAATTAACAAAGAAAATCTTTTAGTAAATAATTTTAGCCACCGATTTGCCCGAAATAGAATATATATACAGTGGAACCCGCTTAACAAGTTCCCTTTTAAGAAGTTTTCCCGCGTAAGAAGTTATTTTTTAAAAAAACCAATTACCATAATGTTAAATTTACTTTTATAAGAAGTTTTTTTCCCGTTTAAGAAGTTTCCACTCCTAATTTCAATTTTTTAAAATTTTATTTAAAATTTCTTATTTAGTTTTAACTTGCCCTTACAAACACATGTATGGGTACTGACCACTGACCTTCATCACTCCTTTGTTACAAAGAAAGGTGACTTATCAGGAACAGGTGTGAGCAAAGGAATGTGAACCTTTAGATGAACTATGAAACTGATAAGAATGTAGGGAATAGCTTTGTCATTGTGTCCACCTTAAATGAATAGCCTGGTGACTCACGAACTTCACTGCTGTCCACACCCATTCAATAACTGAAGAGAAAGATACATCTAAACATTTAGCAGCATTTCGTTGAAAATTTTCTTAGTGTAGGCGCTTATGTTATCTTAAAAATCATCGTAAAAAGTTTGATTTTTGTGGAAAATGTCCTGTAAAGGCATTAAGCGTAAAGCTCTATCTATTGATGACAAAGTAAAAATTTTAAAAGCTGTTGACAGCTATCCTCAATTAACAAGAGTTCAAATAGCAAAAAATTTAGATCTTCCTGTTACTACGTTAAATGGCATTATTGCTAAGAAAGACATCATCTTAAACTCTTCTTGTTCCGGTGCATCCCAGAAAGTAAAAAAAGTGAAGAAAGGAAAATACGAAAATATTGAAGAGAAACTGATGATATGGTTTAAACAAGCAAGATCCGCCAACATACCTGTCAACGGAACTCTTCTTAGAGGAAAAGCATTAGAGATTGCGGAGAAATTGAATGTTGATTTTACGCCTTCCAATGGATGGATTGATCGGATGAAAAAAAGAGCTGGTCTAGTTTATAAAACAATTAAAGGAGATTGTAACAGCGTTGATTTACAAGAAGCTGAAGAATGGAAAGCTAAATTACCTGAAATTATTTCAGGGTATCAACCAAAGAACATTTTTAACATGGATGAATGTGGACTGTTTTTCAATCTTTTACCAGATAAAACTTTTGCCTTTAAAGGTGAACCCTGTCATGGCGGAAAAAACAGTAAAGAACGTTTGACAATTATAGTTGGGGCCAGTATGAATGGTATAGAAAAATTACCGATTTTAGTTATCGGTAAATCGAAAAAACCAAGATGCTTTCGAAATGTTAAGTCACTGCCTTGTGATTATGACAGTAATCAAAAATCCTGGATGACAATTAAAATTTTTGAAACGTATTTGAAAAAATTAGACAGTAAGATGCGAAAAGAAAAACGAAACATCATAATCTTCGTAGACAACTGCGCTGCTCATTCCAAGGAGAATAAGTACACTAACATCAAGTTGCAGTTCTTACCACCAAATTCTACTTCTGTTCTACAACCAATGGATCAGGGAGTTATTAAGGTATTTAAGCAGCATTATAAAATGCGACTTGTGAAACGGATGCTGGAAGGACTTGAAAATACTGGAGAGCTAAAAAAAGTCAATATGTTAGAAGCGATTGAGTTAATTGTATCAGCATGGGAATTAATAACACCATCTGCCATTGCTAACTGTTTTCCGAAAGCTGGATTCTCTGACGGAAATACAACTGAAGAATATCTCTTAGAAGCTGAATATGAAATATCAGATGAAGACGAAGAAACAAACGTAAATTTTGTTAATGATTGGAAGTCATTCAAAAATAAACTTAATTTCACAGCATCGTTTGAAGAATATGTATCCGTTGACGACGAAATTTTACCTTGTGATATGCTGACATTAGAGGATATTTGTGATGTTACAAATGATACAGAAGAATTCAGTGAAACTGAAGAAGATATTGCTAAACCACCTAGCTTTTCTGATGCCAGGAAAGGGCTGGATACTTTTAGGAAATTTATTTACACTGTTGAAAATGTACTCCCGGAAATGTTTAAATTTTTACAGCAGTTGGACAATTTTCACTTAAAGGTAGGTGAGAAAAGACAAAAACAAACCACTTTACACGATTTTTTCTCACAGAAATCTAGTCAATTATTGTAACAACGTATATTACATTGTATGAAACAAAAAATAAAGTAGGTTACTTTGTTTTTATTTATTAGCAATTTTTTTTCTAAATGAATATTAAAATTCAATATTTATTTCATTAGGCTGAGAATTTAATATAAGTTACACAATTTCAAATTTTTTAGTTTTTTATTAATGTGTTTTTAAGTTTCACCGTTTAATAAGTTTTCCCGTTTAATAAGTCGTTTCTTTCCACTCCCTTGAAAAACTTCTTAAACGGGTTCTACTGTATATATATATATATATATATATATATATATATATATATATATATATATATATATATATATATACATACATACATACATAAGTGTTACAAGCCAACAGAGATCAAATGAAATCAGTTTATAGTACAGTCCATGGATTCTAATTTGTGTCTAGCCTCCCAATATTTCTCCCAATGTGATCCAGCATTGAATACAGGGCAGCAAATCAAGGGATGGGTATTAATTTCCTCACTTATGTTGCACAATTTACAAATTTGGCTTTGGAGAATAGTTATCTGGTGTAGATGCTTTAATAGACAATCCATATTCATAATACATAGAAATTTATCGCATGCAGATTCCAGATTAGACCAGACTGAGTTTGAGCTCTGTTCTAAATGACAATAGAAGCTTCGATTATTTTCTGACCATTATGATCAAAAATTGTGTTTGATGCCAATAATAATTATATTTGTTTCCTAAATGACGGGTGTAAAATTTATTGCTAATTTAAATTTTTCCCACATTCTGACATAAACTAACAGAAAATATAACTATAGTTATAAGTTTTAAAAGAAAATATTAAAATAAAAATTTTAAAAACTAGGTACTTTTTTTCAAATATACAGAAAACAGTCATATGATATTTAATTTTTGTATAAGTAGATTAAATAATTTTATTTTGGTTTAGATTTACTAAAAGATAGAAAATAAATTTATTTTTGAAGATGACTTAAAATAGAAAATAATTTAATTTTTGTCAAACCTATAACAACAATTGTAACAACACTTACATAATAAACTATGATCATCAGAAATTTTGTTAATGACTTTGATGCATCTTATCCTTTAACTTTAGATCTGACAAAAAAAAAAAATTATTTTCTCTCTTTTTCTTCCTCATCTTAATTGACTTGACAGATCTATATGGGCCAAGGCCATCCTTAGAACATTTTTAAATTCTGTTCTAGTGTTACTTTCTCTTTTTTAGTCTACTTAAAAACATATAAAGTTAAGAAAGTTTATTTAGTTTTTCTTACAGTTGCAACATATAGCTTGGACATTATGCTACTCTTTAAAAAAAAAAAAAAGAGATAAAATTAATGATTTTCTTCAAGATTTACTTTTTAAGATTTTCTAGCATTATATTAGCATAAGCATAACAAAACATTATTTTAGCAAAGACATTAGCATAAACAAAAAACATTTTTGAAGTTAGGAAATCAGACACAAAAACATACTTTCTCTGTATATTAACGTAAGCATGTCTTTTTTTAAAATTTTTTTTTAAACAGATTTGAATTTTTAATCTTCAAAATATGGTTCCCATAGTTCGGGCAAAAGAGGGGTTGAAATTTTAAGCATTTTAATGTTTATTTCTCTTTTTGCTTACTTTGCAATCTCAAAGAAAGTTTTATTTATAAACTTTCATTTTTTAAAGAATTATTTGACCACTTTCCATTAAATTTGGGATTGAATGGATTAATTTACATACATGAAATTGGAGTAAATATGTTCAAAAATATCTCAAAATGTGTAAAAATATCTTAAAAATTAAAATTTATTCAATCATTGCTATATTAAATAAAAAATAATTTATTACATGCAGTTATCTTTACATAAACAAGTTTTACAGTTGCGTGTAAAAACTTTTAGATTGACTAAATTAATTCCAGAAATATGTCAAAATTCTCAAAATCCAAAATTAATATTGAGAACTATTGAGACAGAATTTTTCAGATTGTGCGTGCAACCCATATTTTGAGGCACATACATTCAAATTTTTGGGAAAAAAAGTACAGTAGAGAACCAATTATCTGGGATGCTCGGGACCATCGCAATCCCGGATATCTGAATTTCCCGGTTTTCTGGATCGACCAAAAAGTGTCGTTAATCGATGTTTATCGAACCCGAAGTACAAGGAAAAAGTGTAATGGATAAAGTAAGAGAAAAAAGAAAGGTACTCCTAACTCAAAAAAAAAAAAAATGGTAGAAATATAACATTTAAAAGAATAAAAAAATTCGCAAGTTTAGACAAGAAAATCAAGTTTAAAAAATACAAAATTCTCATATTTATTTTTTTTAAATAATTACAATTCCTAAATTAAATAATATAAACAAAACCAATGATTAAATAACGCAATATATTTCATACCTAATTATACGGGGGGAAACGATAAAATAAAAAGAAAACTTATTAATCTAAATAAAAACACTTGAAAATTATTGAACCGAAACGATAGTTAAAAAAGGCACTAGCATAAATATTAAAACCCGGAACAAGGCAAGATCAACGGAATTCAGAAAAAAAAAAAACCTAATGATAAAATTTATGAATAAAAAGAATTAATTTATTGAGTGTGAAATTTATCGCGAAAAGAAAAAAAATCAAATGTAGTGGAATCAGAAAAACAAAACTGCAATCTGCTTCATAAAATAATCCTATGTTTAAATTAATAAACAATTCTCCTTTTATTTTATTTTTTTTGTTGATAAAAACAAGATTTTTAATTACAGCAGATGTGATTCCACACCAAGAAAAACTTGCAATTGATACCGCACTTCCAAAGAATGAGAATTTATTCAAAAGAAAAAGATTTTATTTTTATTAGTCGATGTCAAATAAATATATTTTTCTCTTTTCTTTTTCTGTTCACTGATATGCATGCAATGCATTTCCCCCCCCCCCTCGTAAATCAAGCAGAAAACGAAATCAGCATGCCACACCCTTGAGTTTGATTGACGGCCTAAAGGAAAAAATAAAACATTCCTCCCTTCCCTGCCTTCAAGGTCATGGAGGAAATGACGTTTCTCTGGATAAACGGGGGAAATTTTTTTCCCCTTCCTTACATTTTCCTCTACTCAACTTCCAGGATGAGTCCAATTTCCGCTTTTTTCGTTCTAGTTTAAAATGGCGGAAAAAATCGAGCAAATTTTTTCCCGGTTTTCTGGTTTCCCGGTTATCTGGATACCGGATAAATGGTTCTCTACTGTATGTTTATTCAAAGAAAATATGCTGACTTTGTAACTTGAAATGCCATCTGCACCAATTAATTATATATATTTAACATTATGCCCTTGAACTATTAAGATTAAGTAAGAAAATATGATAATTAGATCAAAAGTTATTAAAGCTGCTGTATTTTTTTTTTTGCAAACTGTACATAAAGTGTAACTCGAAAACATAATATTAAAAAAGTTTATAATATGTAGTAAAAAATAAAAAGCAGCATGTGTTTTAAAAGTGTATAAAAAATGTAGAAATAACTATGACTATTTAAAATTACTAAAATGATAAAATAGAAAAAAAGCCCCCATACTTCTTTATCCATTGCATGGAAAAGTTCCAGAAATGGTTCTTCATTACTTAAACTAAATATATGCAGACCGATCACCTCTATATTAATATTTTTATTCTTTAACAAAACTCTTTTGATGTCACAAAGGATCTTTCTGTCTCCCTCGAAAACGGAAATGAAACGTGCCTTCAAAGTATCTATAAAAACATTTAATTATAATAATATAATAAATAGAAAGTCTATGAATAGAAAGTCTATGTAGCAAGGCATAAATAGAAAGTCTATGTAGAAAGAGAAAGTATGCAAAAACTTAAAATCTTACAATCAGTTTTTAAATTAAAAGGCTGCAAACATTAAGGGAGAGAATATGTGTGAATTAAAAGAAAACAAAAATTGATTTTTTTTTAAAAGATGAAATCAATAGTTCAACTATCCAAGAATATAAATCCTAAACATTATATTGTTATTTCACAGGTCAACAAAGATACTGCCAATTAAACAAAAGAGCATGTCCAACGAGCAAAACAGAAGTGCACAATCAATTAACACATCAGTTTAAAGAAGTTTAAACTGGATTTGATTAAAGCAAAATGTTTTATGTCAATTTTCCATTTTTTTTTACGTAACTTAACATTTTATATTTCAAATCACTTATGTTTTTTTTCATTCACATCTGGCAAGTCTTGAGACTGAGCACTTATTTTTGAGGGCTTAAAACATGCTGATTTTTAATTCGATTTGCACATTTTTGAAGCCAATAAGTTTTTTAATTAAGTAACACCTAAAAATGTTTTTAGCACATAGTTCTTATCAAAGCGCATAGTTTACCTTTACGTCAATTTATATTTTGATAAAAAATCATTAATAATATCTAACGTATATTTTACAAAGGCCTTAAAATATGCAACCCACCATAGATACCAATGATAGGGTATAATATTATTTCTTTCAGTATATCTTTACAATGTCTTAAAGTATATCTCTGGAATAGGGCAACAGGGGAAAAAAATCAATCAACAAAAGCAGTACAAA
Organism: Parasteatoda tepidariorum; assembly: GCF_982258835.1. NCBI lineage: Eukaryota > Metazoa > Arthropoda > Arachnida > Araneae > Theridiidae > Parasteatoda > Parasteatoda tepidariorum. Next base: position 60,937,091 of record NC_141763.1, on the reverse strand, counting down.
TTTAGAATTGCAAACAACATATGATAATGAAAATTCAACTATTTTCCTAGACTAACAAAATCTACAAGTCTACAGAACTATAAATCATAAAAATTTGGTAAACTGGAACAAGTTAAGTTGAATTTTAGATTTTTTTGCGATTCCGGAAAGCAGGATATTAGGATTTTGATACATTTACATAATTGTTATAGCGCAGATGTATCAAAAAACTTAAAAATAAAAAAAAAGCAGTTAATCATTGAATGCCTGTGCTTCTCTTGCAAGTTCTATTGTTGTGAGGGTTATTGTATATAATACCCATTATTATGTTCATAAAATATTCATTTTCATTCATTACTTTCAATTTATAAATAAACAAATACAATATAAATGACTTAAGACACATAAAGATAAACTATAATAAGAAATTATTTTGCTTGAATAAATTTTATAACAATAGGTAAAATCAGTGTTGGAGTTTTAGCCAGAACAGTGGCAAAAACCTGGTAAAAACCAGCAAAAACTGGTAAAAACAGGCAAAAACCAAATTATCTAAATTGCTGATTAAATATTATTACGAAATACTTGAAATAAATTTAAATCAATCATAAGGAATAATAATTTTGATACATTACATGAAAAAATTATTTTTAATATATTAATAATTAATATAAGGGTAATAATTTTTAAAAGATTGAAAGTTTTTGTCCTTTTTTCATTTTAGAGTCCTTAAATAAATGTTTTTTTAGAAATTTTATTTTTTTTTCCACTTCTTCATAATAACTTTTGGTATGTATTATTTTACATTATATCACTCTTACACTATATTTAAAGAGAGACATAAGATAGCTAAGATGAATGTTTTATTAGACAGATTTGGATAATCACCTCATTGCTCAATATTACTTCAAAATGGAAACAAAACCACACAATTTAAATTACTGTGAAATTTCCAGAGAATTTTGGGAATTAATGTCTCATTTACACTCATGCCCTTCTAGTAGTACTGCCATTGAAAGAGTGTTTTTGAATTTTTCATTTATACATTCTAAAATTCGGAATAGGTTGACTCTAAATAATGTTTCAAAACTAGTGTTCTGTTATGCTATGTTGAGACAGCACAAATTGTATTGTGATGATGAATAAAGTATTGAATTTGCGCAAATTTAAAAAATTACTACTACTAAAATCATATATTAATACATTATGATTTAATTATGGAATAATAAATTTTTTAATTTTTTTTGTCCTCTCATCTTGGAAAATATAGGTTTTTGCCACTTTGCTTGGCAAAAATCTGCTTTTGCCAGGACGGTTTTCACCATGGTTTTTTCCCCCTGCGGCAAAATCTTGCCAACCCTGGGTAAAACAACAAAAAAAAGAAGAAAAGCAGAAAATTGAAATATATGAAATTAGAAAATATCACATACAAGTCTGATTAGGTGAACTTATCTGAAAAGAATCTTCTTGAAGTAATGATAAAAAATCACTCAACAAAACAGTGGCTGAAAAAAAGATACAATATGATAAAATATTTAAAGCATATAACAAGATGAAATATACATTTTATGCATAAGAATTTTTCATAATTTTATATGACATATAAAAAAATTAAATAATTTTGAAAGCTGCTGTGGGATGCCAAGTAGCAGCATTATGTATATAGAATTACGTCTCAAGTTTATGTAATTCTCCCACTCTCCCCACTTTATCTCTACCATGGTATTCATAAATCTTGATTTTTCGTCACATTAAGTATGAAGTTGGAATAAGAAACAAGATAATACTCAGGCTACTGCTTGAAAGCTTATACTTGTAGTTTACTCTTTTAATTAGCTATCGACACTGTAGATAACTATCCTTCATTGTCTCCAGACATCAGAGCTATTATAACTGAACATAAAATACAAACAATTTAACACTCTTTTGTGAAAATAAATCAGCTTATAAAAAAGAACAAAATAGTGTATAACAAACGGAAGCAAAAGACAAACTACAATGATTAAAGGAACTGCAATGAGCTATAAGATACCCTGTAACGTTGTCTGAATAAAAAGAGTGGTGTTGCTGTCACATAAAGTTAGAAAATGTGACGTTGATGCACTAATGTTATTTATAAGGAGAATTATGTTCACCAATGGGATGTTATATAACTACAAATGTTCAATAGGCACCTTCAAAAATAATCAAACAACTCTCAAAATCATTAGCATTTTTTTCTTAAATGAGAAGTTTAAAAAAAATTATTTTAACAATACTTGATATTTTTCGAAATTATTTCACAAATGTAAATTTCAAAAAAGGAGCCTCAAATAATTAATTAAAAGCCTACATAATAAAAAAAATTGACAGTAAATAAATCCTTAAAAAAATTAGAAAATATTATCACAATAAAGACATAAAAAATCGTTCTGCTACCTATATCGCAGAATACTTTAGGTGGAGGATTCTACTTAATCAATAACAAGTCAAATTTATTTTAAAATGTCGATAGATGGGAAAAATTAGTGTTGGAGTGGTTTTTACTCTTCTGAATACATTAAATTAACAGAATTTAGTTTCTGTCGTGTGTTGGCAATAGATACACTATTTTCAGATAACGTAAGTGACGTCATCCGTACATATCATTATGGAATCTGTATATAAGACATGCATTGTTGTAAGCATGCGTCTCTTCACTATGTTGTTGTTTCCGGTGATGATGTACCATATTTTGTTAAGCTGTGTTTACAGTTAATATTTTCAGTTGTATGCTGTGTCGAGATGGTACTGTATGTAATAAAAAGAAATTTTTAAATCTTCAAGTTTCTTCATAGGAGTTAACACTTTCACTCACTACTGTGCTTGCTCTGCTAATGCAACAACAATTAGTGTACTCAAACAGGTTATTTTATAAATATTCATTTTAGGAACATCAAGTTTAACACTGATAGAATTTTCACTATTTCCTTATAGAAAAAAAAAATTATTAAAAAATTTAAGATAGCCTAGATCAGTCCACTAAATAATTAGATAAAAAATTAACACTTGCAATTATAGAGTACTTTGAACCTGAATTTTTTGCATTGTTTAACAAAAATTGAAAAATTAAAAACGGTAGACTAAATTTGATTATGTAGCTGATTTTTTTTTGGTAAAGAATGAAATCTAGTAAAGGAATAGCTTGGACATGGGTACAAGGGTACAAATCTTTACTTCAGTTTTAATACATGTAACATTAGAGCAAAGATATTAAATGACAACTTTAAATATCAAAATATCTTTAAATATTTCAGGGTAACCGTTGTGACATTAAAATGATACTACTATCGAAGGATATATAAATAAGAAGAAATCCAGCTTTTCGGACACGTTACCAATGCAAGGAACTGCTTAGTACACAATGTTATGCGAGAAAAACAACTTGCAGGGTGAGCAACATACTCAAATTTAACAGAGCAACAAATGTACTAAGGTTCAGTGCAAACGCATAAGAAGTATAATGATTGTCAAAAGAACTGGTTGTTAGTTGAGTATGCTGCCTTCCACCATTTAATTTTTTTTATACTATCCCAAAATGTGCTACAGATATAATTAACAAAGGTGGGATAGAAAAAAATTTAAAAAAAAAAAATTCATAGTACAGTACTGTTAATAAATAGTGCATAAGTGCAGTAACAGAACATTCCTTCTAAGAGAGGTGAGTGCGGACCCATTCAATTTCAAGAAAATTCTCTGCTGCTATGCTCCGAAATGTTGCTTTTTCCTTTATACACACACATGCGCAGTAGTAACCTTTGAGGTAAAGTTTAAGTCATGTCTATGGAAGCTAGCTCCCAATGTGTTTTCTTTGTTACTGAGTTACCCCTTTGTTAAATTAGAATTAAGTGTTATAATATACAGCACCACATGTGTCTCAGCAGTACCATTACAATGCCAGTATCGAAAAGAAAAAGAAAGAAAGATTATTTCCATTCAAAATAAATTTTAAGTGTTTTGTTACATTACTTCATAAAGGAAAAAAAATGTACCATTATTTTTGAGATAAAATTCATTCCCCCTGCCCCCCTGTAAATAAACTAAATTCACCAACCTTAATCCTTTCACGCCTAACGGGACACGTACGACCCAAACAAATTTCAAAAAAATCTTTTGGTACAGAAACGCTTCTCTGTCTAATGGGAGACTTTCCAACCAGTCCTGCCAATATTTTTAAAGGCATTTTCATTCACAGAGCATAGATGGCACTACCGTACATAATGCAATTCCAGCGTTTTTGAAGCATTGTAGCAGCTCATTCCATACTGTACAAACCTAAATAGTTTAGTTTTGGAAAATACCGCCTACTTTCGATTGATCTATAAATCTAAAGCCAGAGAAGTTACTCACGAAGCGGATTACCTCTAATAAACTGGTAAGTGGCAAAGTTTTACTTCAGTTTTCATTATCGGGTCATATGTGTCCCTCTCGCCTGGATAGTGGGAACACATGTCCCAACAGTCCTATGTGATCATTGGTCTTCTTTACAAAATTACTCATTGAAGACTACTGGGACACATGTGTCCCAGTTGTCAGGACTGATGGGATATATATGGCCTGGTCCTAAATCAGTGTTTAAAATCTTTCTAAAAATATAACATTATAGTTTTAGCATTCTAGTGTATCCTACTCATAGTTTATGCTACCAAAATTGCTCTGCAGAAGAAAAAAAAGCTCGTCGCAAAACGTTTAAAGACTCTATTGTTGATATTAATAGTTCTATAGTAAGGTTGGGGTATAGCTGGGGTATTTATCAAATTTTATGTCAATATGGTCTTGCATGTATTAGACAAACTAAACATACCTTTAAACATCGACTTAAAGAACACGAAAGATAAATCCAAAATAAGGACATTTCCCGATCTTCTACTAAAGTCATTCAACATAGCACTTTACCTTCCTAACTCGAGTTTTGGGAGTCATTATAAATTTCGAAAAATTTAATAGTTTAATTAATGATCTATAAAGCATCCCATCATTTCCAAATATCTAGAAATCCACTTCAATTTAATCTGTTGACCTCTGGGGTTCAAAGTAAATACTCTCACGCCTTTTTTTCTCTTATATTTAGACACTGAAGAAGGTTCTTGTTAATAGAACTGAAACTATAGTTTGTCTATTTGTGTATTTTCATTTGTGCTTTATCCAAAGTGCTTTTCTGCTTTAGTTTAGATAGCACAAAATATTACCCTTTCCTTTGTTGGACATCACTTCATGTTTTTTATTACTGATTCAGACACTTTCACTTTTTGTAAAAATGTATTACAATGTTACATAGAGAAGATTTTTAATTATAATGTAAACATACATATTAACAAAACAAAAATAGTGCAGTGTATAATATAATATGCTTAATAATGTAATTATGTATTTTATCAAATGTGTATTGTATAAATTACATATTTACATTATATTATATTTCACATAGCATACAAAATAAAAAACCAAATTAACTTGTTACGAAAAATTGGATAGAGTTAGTTTTGATACTAACCACCAAACTTTATAACAAATATTGCCATAGTACAGCAATATATGTTTATTTCATTATTAGATTATTAGTTTATTATATATGCTAGCAATACTAGTTATTTCATCAAGTGGAAGTGGAATAATGCCAAAAATTATGAAGTTTTTACTTACGAATAAATACTTGACTCATATCAAGTATACGTAATTTAGAATTGCTATTAGTAAAGAATGCTCTGATCACTGCAGGAATGAAGCTTACTACAGGTTTCATAAGGCTATAATTATTATCTGAATTTGACAAAAACACAGACCAATTTCGTAGACTATTGGGAATTGGAATATCAAAGTATTGTTCAGGATAATGAATCAAGAGAGGTATAATCGACAGAAATCTACCTGGGGAAAAAATAGAAATTATAACACAGGCATACAGTAATAATTTTTTAGAAAATCATTAAACAAAAAAGAGAAAATCGTAACAGACAAAGTGAAACATGCTATTAGTGTCTAATTTACTTTGGCTTTTTATCAAGTTGAACTGCTCGTGATGTCAATGTGAGTCGGTAAATTGAAAGGATTGGATGAAGAAAGAAAAAAATAAAATAAGTGCTACAGAAAAAATAGGTAGGACTTTCAGAACAAAGGTAAAGAAATACATTAAGATGCCTGGGTAGTCAAAAAGAGAATTTTAAAACAACTCACAAAGACAGTGTGTCATATTTTTGATAACGTTAGCTGGTATTTGGGTTGTGAGTTTTGGGTAAATTTTCAAAGAAGAAAGGTACTCCCAGCTTTTAAATGGACTGGCTTATATTCGAAAACTTCACAATATCTAAAAACATTTTAAAAGACTGGAAAATGATTTTTGCTGACTTATTCGCCAGTTTAAATAAATGAAAACAGTAATTGGCTTGTGTAAGTGTACACACACATACAGTACTTTTTGAAGCCTGGTTTATGATTAATTAGTAATGTAAAAAATACAATTTAATTACAATTCTATGTAGATGACTTAGTTGGCACCACAAGTTGGTAACTCTTATTCCGAACTTCAACACTAACAGAAAGACTTCACTGAACCCACAAGTTATATTTTGTATGAAATTTTATTCATGTTTTTTTAAGCTTTCACTGATTGCAAAGAAACAATGAAGTTAGTTTCCATACATATAATCAAACAATAAAATATTCACAACTTTCTAGAATTTTATTTCATTTTGAAAACAAAGATTCAAAAGAGAATCTTCCTTACCTTCAATAAAAGCTTTTTTCAGTAATAAGAAATGAAACTTTGGGGGTACTCTTCTATAAATACATCTTATATGGAGCTCGTTACTCACAAGCTTATCCAAACACAAATCAAGAAGTGACTGAACAGATGACTCAAATAAAATTGTATCATAATCTATGGTAAGTCCAGTCCAGAACGTGGGAGAGGGTATTAGCTTATAGTAAAGATCAGGATCTAGAAAAATAAATAAATAAGCGTGTAAAATTATTTAAAATAAGCAAAAAACAAAACAAAAAAAAGTAATGTAAATGAAAACATTCACAGAAGCTACTCGCTTAATATCTTGCCGTAGGATGCGTAGAGTCTTTGCTTATAACAGTGGGTTGCTTTGCGCTGAATGTCTAATGGGATTACACTTCTTCCAAATTAAAATATGCTCTCATGCTCCTAGTCATTCAGAACTGCTAAAAGTTTAAGCATATCTAAGGAAAATTGCACCTGTAGCAAATCTCTAATTTGCTACCTGCATAAATTTTTACCTAGTAAAAACGTAAGTGGGCAGTTGCGCCATTGAGTTCAGTTTAATGAAAACATTTTTAAAGTATGTAATAATCTTAACTACATAGTAAAAGATCAATTTTTATTTAATCATAAATAAATTTTCAAAAACTACAGCAAATAAACTATCTAAACGCAATAATATTGCATTAGTTCGTATTCAAAATTATCTTTGATAAGAAATGTTGCAAAACGTTCTTACATGAGATACTATTGGTTACAATAATGCAATGTAATGTAATGGTAATGCAATAAATATAATAGTTTATTATATTTATTTCAGGACACTTATTGGTTGAAGTTGATTTATAAGTTAAACTTAAGTTTAAAAATCGCATAATCACACATAAAATATATATAAATTATCATAAAAATATGTAACAGAAATAAATAAATAAATTCTTATACCCATTTTTTTTAGCACTATTTTCTGAAAAAGCTTATGTAATGAAGGCCAAGTACCAAAAAATTGCCATCATATTCAATAATAAAACCAACCTGAGAGAAAAAAAAATATTATATAAATTTTGCACATATTAAAATAGTATAATTATAGTATTTACACCAAAAAAAGAAAAATTCAAAATTAATAGCACAAGAAAAAGAAAGCACGAATCTGGAATTAACAAACATTAGATCACAATTTTGCACTAAAATCACTTTTTTTTTAAAAATTAAAAAAAAAATTTGTTTTTTAAATTGAAGTAATTTAAATAAAGAATGTTTTAAGCAAGAAGTTAAAATAATATATAATAAAAATTATAACTTCCTTGAGTGGTTCTGGTAAAAAAAAAGGGTCCTGAAATAATAACAATTTTTTTTTATTTTATAAAAATTACATTTTAATTTCCATCTGAAATTTGAACAACGGCATCTTTTGATCCTTTCCTCCGTATTACACAGGTTATGAGATCCTGCAAGCTGAAATGATGTCTTAAATGCTTCTTCCTCACTGAAAATTTCGTTCATTTTCTTATCAATTCTGGGGTAGAAAAAAGATAACAGAAATATAATCTTTGAGGCGTTCATATAAATGAAATATCTATTCAGACACTTGATAGATGATCAACTGCAAATAGATCAACTCCATAGGTGCCTTACAGGTATGAATTGCTTTCTTTTTCTTCTGTGGATCATGGGAGGTTTACTTTCAATGAGGTATTTACCACCTTTTCTATCAAGTGATGGGAAGGTGTTAGGAGGCGTAAGCCTAATAATTGAAACCGACTAAGGACTAAAAGCTCCTATTCAGTATCATAGGACTAACTTGAATATCTATGTTAATGGGAAAATTATATTCATGTAGCTACATCTAGAATTATGTATTTATATCAAACTGTTTCACATATTCTTTTTGTATAAAAAAAAAAAAAAAATTTTAAAGTTTAAATATTCTTATAGATTATTTTACTATTTCTATATAATTAAAAATATTCTAAAAACAACTTACGGTGTTAAACTTCTTCATTAGGGTACCCTTCCTGTAAGTAAACAGAAAACTTTTTTTTTTGGTCCCCAAAAGTGTCCGTTTAACAGAAGTTTCACTACAGTTTTGGCAAAAATAGGGATATTGCCGCCATGACTTCTCCAAGAGAATTTGAGCTCTTCAACATGGAGAGGACTGTATTCTTGACAACTTTAACATAAACTTAAAAATCAAAAGAATGAATACAAGAGCCTTCAGTGTCATTCAGTTTTATACAAACATATATATTGGTATTTCAAGCAGAAACAGCTTATGAAAAATATGGTATGTTTTAATTTGAATTACTTGTCCTAAGTTAATGCCACCTTTGCTTAAAACTGTTTTTAATCAAAGTTAGCTTATTCACTTTGAAAACTACATTAAGGTAAAGAAAATGTTATTATAAATTTACGTGAGGATTTTCTAATGTTGGTAAGCCAGTTTAAGTTACCCTGGAAACATTAAGTATTTTTTGTATTAACTAACTTTTGCAAGTGTACTATGATGACCCCTGGTGGCTCAGGGGAAAGAGCGTTCACCTCCCAATGAGGTGACCCGAGTTCGATCTCAGCGACAGCTGGTCGATTCGAATTCCGCACCCGGCACGCACCGACCACAGTGCTGACGTAAAATATCCTCCATGGTAGAGGGATCATGGGTTAGGGTCCTCTTGCCATCAGGTTGACTGTGGAAGGTTTTCCTCTCCATGTAACACAAATGCGGGTTAGTTCCATCAAAAAGTCCTACATGAGGGAAAAATTTCTTCCAGGAGTCTGCTGGATTAGGCTCAAAATTACAAGTCTGCGGAGTTGAACATTATTAGCGTTAAACCCAAAAAACTGGGTCGGCTGTTTAACTATGGTTATAAAATAAAATTTTAAAAAAGTGCACTATGATGCATAGTGCAACAATAAAGCCACATGGGTACTTCTACGTTGACTACCCAAATTTTCCTGTGCTTTTCTATAAATCAGCAAACATTAGTAAGGAATTCAGGTTTGTTGCACCATTATGTTTTTTTAAAAAAAATGCAATTAGTTAATAAAAATAACTTTACTGAGGAAAATTTACAAATACAAGTTTTTGTCGAATGAAATTGCCATGTAAAACAGTCTGATTCTTTTATTTGAATAAGTTTGATGGAAATATTATAGTGCTTTGCTTGGAAGTAGCTATGAGTTGCCCTTTGGGGTTTATTATAATCTGGAACTTATTTAAAAAATTTTTAGACCAGAAACCCAAGTAGAAATCTTCCCGAAGAAAGAATAAGATTATCCAAGGAAAATCTCAAAAATAGTATACTAGCAAAAAGTTGATTTTTACAAAAATTATTTAGTAAGCAGGGCTCGAAAAAACTCAGAAATTTTACCCATCCTCTTTTGAAACTAACCCGTAGCTTCTCAACAAATAAAAATATAATTTTCTCCCATTTATTACAAATATTTATATAAATTGTACAATGAATTAGTAGTTACTAGGATTACATTATACAGTAATAAAAGAAATACTAGGTACAAATAGTAACCTATTATTTCTTTTATGAAATAATTTATTTCCTTTGTGAAATAATTAATTTTTTTATGAAATAATTTATTTCTTTTATGAAATAATTTAAATGACAAAGGTCAAGTTATCTGGAATGTCAATTTATCTGAGGGTAATGCGTTTTTTTAAATGAATCAAATAAGACGTTTGCCAGTTCCACAATCAAGCCACTGACTTACAGAGGTTTCTGCACAGAAATCTGAAAGGGGTTTTCCATTTAGGTAGATATTCATAATTGCGTTTAACGCTTCTTGTTTAAAGCCAGTACAGAGGAAACATTAATTCCACCATGCGCAGTATGTTGCTGTATTTCTAGATTGGAGGGTCATTTTAGAAGTGAGGCGCTAGTCTCTTGTAAGCAGGGCCTTTATATCTATGCTTGTAAGATAACAAAAACTGAAAATACATCATGAACATTAAAGGGGAAATGGCTGTCCACGCGGACGTCGGATTTGAGAAATTCGTTGTCCGCGGGGAATTTTTGACTGCCTAGGACTGGCAGGCGGGCGTTTTTCGAGCCCTGTTAGTAAGTATTTTAAATGTACTCCATATAAGAAAGTGCAGTTTAAAGAGACAAGTCCAAAATTTTCAGAATTTACTACACAACTAAATTGAGAGAAAAAAATTTATTAACAGTTCATAAAACATATCAAACAACAAAGATTTTCAAAAATCAACAAATTTCAAAGCCTTAAAGATAACATTTGAGTTCAACAAGTACATAAAAATTTGCTTTAAAAAAAAGCATAGGTTCAGGTGGGAGAAAATGGGTATAAAATCAATTTTTTTTTTTTTTTAAAGGCTCAAAAACCAAACCATTAAATTTATTTTACTGGAAATTTTGATGCACTTTATATAATACATTTTTTTCTATTATCAAATAAAAGAGTTAATGTTTATGGATGTCAAAATTAGGTTTCACTTTGGATGGAGTATATTTTGAACTCTACACAATTTCATCAAAAAGCAAGAAAAGTATAATAGTTTTGGTTTATTTGAAATATAAATGATAGAGCGAAAATTTATATCTATAAGGGTAATTTAAAGCAGTTTTAATATTTATAGCAGACATGTACTTTTGTTTAATACAGTTATTTTAAGGAAATTGTTCTGTTTTCCTTGAAAAACTGGTATATGAATACAAAAACTTGCGAAAACTCATATATTTACATCTTTAAATATGCTCATTTAGTTGTTCCATTAAGCTATTTTGGTAATTTTTTGATTGTATAATATGTCTGTTATATTGTTTCCCCCCTTTTCTCTTTAAAAGAAATTTTATTTTGAGCACCATAATTAATATAAAGAACTATAAACAAAGTAGTAAATTATTTTTCAGGGATTTCATCATAAAATATAGAGCGTTAGACACTTACTAAAACTAGCACAGATGTAAAAACAAAAAACAAAACTTAGCTAAGCCTAATCATATACCCACTTCGCCGGACACCTCAGAAAACAATTTAACCTTATTATTTTTGATAAAAAAAAAGTCTACAATGAAAGTTTACGGCTTTTAAACTCATAAAATTTCAATGATGAAAAGAATGACATGAGCAAGATTTGAAAGCTGTAATGGATTAAAAATATGGAGTAAAAAAAAGACACCTAAGAAAATTTTAAATTTCTTTCTAACGTATCACACTTTTTCAGCAGAACAATTTACATTTGAAAAATATTTTTTCTTTTTTTAGTTTCGACAGATAATGAGGTACTTTTTAAAATGACTAGCAAAGAGAAAAAAATTAGAAGAAATTTTTTTCTCTCCAAAAAACTTTGAATAATGCTTTGAAATAGTCAGGTTCTTTTTCATATTGTCGACTCAAAAAAGGCATTTTTTTTATTGCTGAAAATTAATATATATGATGCATCTTAAATTCGAATATACAAAATATTTTTGCCTGTGCGCAATTCCCTGCAATGCATCCAAGTTTTATCTTAAAAAAATACACTGTGATAACATGTTTATCAACACTATTGTTTTAGCGTGTTCAAGGCAAATTTAGACATTTGTTGTGCTCTCTCGATAGAAAAGGTTTTAAGTTTTTATGACTTGACTTCCGGGGCTGATACCCCCTGCTCACATCAGCTTCGGTTGTCATCGATATTTTCTACTGATTCACAATTTTCTACTGATTACTGGAACAAATTCAGGAGTATCAGAACCAAAAGCTAAATCTCGGGACAAAATAATTTTTATCAGGAATATCAGGACAACTACAATTCTTGTCATAATTCAATTATTGCATACAGAAAATTATTTGTATTATGAAGCTTAAGAATTATTAGCATAAAAATGTCAATATTAAAATCTTACAATGCATTGTATTTTTAATACATTATCATTAAATTATACAACATTTTATAATAATACAGTATTATTATAAGTGAATAAATAAATTACTTAATCTCAAGTAGTATATAAAAATCTTTATATTTTTAGTTCACCAAAGTTGTGAAAAAAAAAAAAAAAAAAAAAAAAAAAAAAACACCAATGGTAATATATTTGATGGCTGAGTTTTTTCCTTTCAAAATAAACAATATTGTAGGAAAAATAAAACAATTATACACTAAAAATTTAAACATTAAAAAATGACAACTGTTTATTAAAAGCATTTTTAATGAAATAATAAATTGAAAAGATTAATTTGTTTAAATGAAAACAAAAAGACTCCATTTTTGATCAGAATTTTAAAAAGACCATTGTAATTAAATTGGGGAAGAGGAAAAAAAAACAACAGAATTTGAAAAAATAAACTGAGCAAATTTTAAAATTAAGCATGTGTAGACAAGACATTAAGTTTCATACATTATTGTGTGAAATTACTAAAAAAAAAAGACACCAATGGTAATATATTTAATGGCTGAGTTTTTTCCTTTCAAAATAAACTATATCCTAGAAAGGAAAAAAAAAACAATTATGCTTTAAAAATTTAAACATAAAAAAATGACAACTGTTTATTAAAAGCATTTTTAATGAAATAATAAACTGAAAAGATTAATTTGTTTAAATAAAAACAAAAAGATTCTATTTTTGATCATAATTCTAAAAAGACCCTTGTAATTAAATTGGGAAAGAGGGAAAAAAAAAAAAAAACAGAATTTGAAAAAATAAACCGAGCAAATCTTAAAATTAAGCATACGCAGACAGGACATTAAAAGCTTCATACATTATTATTTAGCAACATTAAATTCATTAATTCTTAACAAAAGCTGTAAATCTTTCATTATACCGCGCATTTCTCTTATTGTTGATTGAGACAAAGCCTTTTCATTTTCTGTCAAACCAACAGGTTTACCTAAATCAATCGGTATATTACTGAGGTGATTTGCCATACTGAGACCAGAGAACACACTATTCACTTCCGCACTTATATATTCAAATATATCCAAGAGATTGTCCTTCATTTCTGTGCTACAAAATTCACCATGTTCTCTATCTACCTCAGACTTCATCTCAGAAACAGTATATTCTATTTCTTTACCTATTGTGGCAAATTCCGCAACACAATCTCCAAGAGTAAACGAGACACTCTCAAAACAAAGACCAATGCACATGCACATATCTCTACTCAGACTCTTCTCTGTTCTGTGAAGCAGCAGAAATCCAGATAGCTTATGATTGTCATCAGTATTACAGTTGGCAGCACTATATGGGGAAATACATAAATCCTTATCTTTGCCATAACTTTGCATGTAAATTGGGTCTTTTTTTGCTCTATAATCTTTAAACAGCTGAGCAAAAAAATCACTCTTTTCAAGTCTAACCTTAGTAGTTGGTAGAAATACTTCTTCAGCAGTAATATCTGATTGGTTATAAGGTAATATTTTACAATGTCTCTCGATTTTAAGAAGAATACTATGGAGATCCTTATGCCTGTGTAAAAATTCTTGGTCCCTTCGGAATTTAACATTAGCAGTCTCCGTTTTAGTGTTTTCCAAGTAAAGACGTACAGATTTATTAAGAGCAGTCAAAATTTTTAACTCTGGTGCAGTCAGCAGGCTAACCCCATAAGTAGAAGTAAAAGATTGATCAACTAAAATATCTAAAAAGAAAACACTATGCAAATTAAATGGGATTCTTTTCTTTTGTTCATTCATAGATTCATCTATTTCTTCATCAGAAGAATCAGAAACATCAGAGGATGATGATTCGTTATTACCAGTCACTTTTGCAGAGAATCTGTTAAACGTATCAACAACTCGTTTACACTTAACAAGAAGTTGTTTTACATTTCGTGTACGATTGCAAAGTTCAAAAGCTCGGCGAAGAGATTCTAAACTTTTACTACTACCAGTATCTTTACACTCCTCTGAACATTTGAATGATGGAAATTGTTTCTTAGCAACCCACTCTAAATAGTGTTTATCTGTAATGTCCTTAATAGATTTGGAATATCGACAATTCCAGCACATGTGCTCTTTCTCTTCATCGACAGTTTTCATATTAAGACAAATGCAATGTTGCCAAGTTTTACAATAATCACACTGAACCATTTTGCCTTCATCAGCAGTACTGTTACAAATGCAAGCAACTAGATCATCTGTTTCTTCATGTTCAGAATGTTCTTGACTTTCAGTTTCAGCCACAACAGGTTGCTGAGTACTACCGACTGAATCAGTATCCATTGAAAATGATTCATTTTTTGAGCGAGTTCTTCTCCTTTTCGGTTTCACAGCCCAGGATGGTTTTCTAATCTTTCTTTTGGAGCGAAGTCCCAAGATGCTCTCAGCTATTCCACCTTTACCCTTTTCACACGAAGAGTCTTTGAAACGAGTGCACATGACATGAGTAGGGGTGAGAGATTGAGCTGTAGGATTTACTTTAGCACTAATGTCTTTCTTTTCTTTAATATTAAAAAAATTGACAGTTTTATTTGTCTCATTCAAAATATCTTTACTTTCTGTTTCTTTATTTTCACTAGGAAGTAACTCTGGACTTTTATTATCAGTTGAGGAGATATCCTCTTTGATTTCCATTTCGTTTGGTACCAGATTTGATTCCAAATCTTGGCCTTCACTAATAGTATTTTTAACACCCTCAGATTCCTTTAGAGTATCTGTATTATTAGTGGTCAAACTTTCTTTTGGATGAGTCAAGTCATTTTCACTAGTAGAGTCCTGTGGTAAAATTGCAGAAACGGGAGTTTCTTCATTTTTAACAATTTGATTGACATCAGATTTTTCAGTAACACTTAAGACTTGAGTATCTTTCTTCTCATTATTAGAAGATATTTCCTTTTTAGTAGATTTAACAGTAGTTTTAGATTTATCAGTAGAAAATAATGTTTGAGAATATGACTTGGACAAAATACTTGAAGTATTGCCAATTTTCTTACTTGGAACAGCCTGTTGACTCATCTCAGATGACTTATTCGGTAATATGGTTTGCTTTGAAGCACTAACTTCTTCATTTACTTCTGTTTTTGAATAAGTTGGCTCTTTTATCAAATTTTTCGATTTATTGTGAGTAAGTTTACTCGCTTTTGATGAAGCATTTTTGGTCTCAATAATTTCTTGTTCTTTTTTACCTTGTTTCAGATTAGATAAGTTCGATTTATCTTTTACTGCAACCTCAGCTCTTGACATTGCAATACTTTTCCTTTTCATTAATGGAGAAGTCAAATATATTTCTGAGTCAGCAAATTTAGCTGGAAGGGATACTTTTCTGCCGAAAGATCGCCGTAAAGGTACATTGGGATTATCATTCGGTTTTGATGGAGATACTTTAAGTAATGAAGTCATCACTTTAGAAGTAGATTTCCTAGAAGATATGTTTGGTTTTTTTAAGCTTTTCTCTTTCAGAACAACTTCATTTTCATTTGTCACTTTTTTGGCAGTTACTTCTTCTTTGTTAGGCTTTTCAGCAACTATATCATCAACTGAAACTTCAGAAAAAATATGTGGATTGGAAGCTTCGGAAGATGTAAATAATGCAGATACTTTGTTTTCATCACTAATATCTACATTACTAGAAGCTACATTGGATTCTTGAACTAATGGCTCACCTTTCGGCAAATTTTGTTTAAGCGGACTTATTTGAGATGATTCAGAATTAGATGTACGGGGTCTAATTTGTTCAAACTTAGTTGTTTTGTTTGAGGAGGATTTTTCTAATTTAGGACTAGTCAGTTTTCTATGAGATTGTTCAAGTTTCGGCGTAGGTAACTTATTAGTATTTTTCTGCTCTTTTCCATCATGATAATGTTTAATATGAGACATCAATAATTTTTCCTTACGAAAGCTTTTAGTACAATCAGGATAGGAACATTTATACTGATTATGATCTTCTTCTATCACAAATTGCTTAGAAGGAACTTTAACAACTTGATCTGCTTCTTTATAAACAACATCTGATTTAGGGCGCTCTTTAATTTCAGAAGCATGTTTTTTACGATGCACACTATCAGCTTTAAATGTAACTAAATACTCATTGTTATCTAAACATTTTTTAATAACAGCCTCGTACATTACATTGTCACTCCAGTTAGCAAGAATTTCTTGTCCTACATAAAATCGTTTATACTTTTTCGAAGTAGATTTTAAACCGTCAGATGATCTTATCCTTTCACTGTCCATGGATATCCAAAAATCATATCTTGAATTCCAATTAAGGTAGTGTATTTTGACAGTCAATTTTTTCCAATTAATATCAATAATTTTTGCATCATACCAAACCTCTTTCTCATTAATCTTGACTGACTCTCCTACTTTCCATTCAATTTTATGTCGCTTAGGAATTGCATTGGGGGAACTACAATCCTGGCTAATTGAGATCTTTCGCCTTTTCCTACCCCTTTTGAAGGAATCAGATGAGCTTTCATCATTTACATTACTTTCATAATCATGACTCTCTGATGGATATTTGCTGCGTTTTCTTTTGCCATACTTAAATGAGTCAGTTGAACTTTCCTCATTTGCATTACTTTCAGAAGAATTGCTTTTGCACTTATTTCTTTCTTGTTGGAAGGAGTCACATGAGCTCTCATTGTGCATAGCACTTTCATCCAGATTTGAGGATACACCTTCATAACATTGAACCCATTCATTTACAGCTTTTTCTACAGCTTTAACACAAGCTATATCTTCAGATTCAACATTAGAATTACCAGGTACAAGTAGAGGATCTGGATCTTCCATGAGAGAAGTGGTAACTTTATCCTTAAAATTTGTTTCAGATGATTCGTTATCATGGATTTCAAGGTCATCTGTGGCGAACAAAATACTATCTCTTTCGCTAATTTCTAGAATGTGGCGAGAAACTTCCTCGTCACCTGAGCTTCCGAATTCCCTCTCAAAATCAGCACGCAGTTCAGGTCTACTCTCACAATTAACAATCTCTATAGACGGAAAACCTTCACTATCATTTTGTAAATTAAAATCATTCAAATTACCATCACTTGCAACTACGCTTTCTGAACCGATTGCAATCGCCAAATCATTACTAGTTCTAGGAGTATCGTGACTATGTTTTTCGTCATCATTTATTCCACTTTCATTCAACTTCTTTTCAACAAAATTATTGTCTTCCATCATAAGAAGTTTATATTTTAGTCAAAAAATAAACGTAAATTAGTTTTAAGATACATGCGCATACGCCATTTCTCTTATATCTCTCTGGCGAAGTTCCGCCAAATTTTTAAGCCAAAATATGCCAAACGAACATGTCTGAAAAGAGCAAACATGGCGGAAAAAAACAATACATAATATATACAAATAGTGAAATTTTAATAATAACATTGAAAATGATGGGGATAAACAAAGTAAAATATCACTTACCCATAGAACAAAACTCTACAAATGATAATTATTTTTAATATTGCTTGTTGGTGTAGAACTGGAGTATACTTAGTTGGAACAAAAGGTATAAAACGTTCGCAACGCTAAGCGCACTATCTATATAAATACGTTCGTTCGAAATGTCATTCATGTTCGAATCATGGAAGCCAGATATCACGTGACCGATATTTTTCTGCATTTTTTACTTCTTGTTTCCCAAATCTTGACTTTAAATTACTACTAATTACTACTTGACTTTAAATTACCGTCAAATTACAATTTGTTTTCATTATACAAATTGCATTAGGACGTAATAAAGTTTTTTTTTAAATTTTTTATAAAAGTGTGAGGGTGAAAATTACTTTGCTTTTTGAAGTATTTTATTATTATGATTAATAGATTATTTTCTCGGATTGCTATTTTTCGCATTGTAATTAGTAGATTTTATTGTGATAATTAAAGTTTTATTTTATATTAAATAAGCATATTTTATATTAAATGAAATTTTAGAACAAAATTAAACTTTTGGAAATAATTTTCATTTTAAAAATATTTGTTTAAATTATAAATATTTATCAAAAAATTTCTGAAAATTATCCCATTTTATGAAATATTTACTAAAGAGAGTACCATTCTTTAATAAATTAATTTCTTTTGAAAATTTTAAACAAATAAAGTTTTGAAAAATCTTTTACATTTTTAAAGAAAATTAGGATTCCTTTGTTATTTAGTCAGATGTAACCTGAAGAAATTAACAAAATATTATAAAATTTTATTTTGTGGTTCTCAAGTTATATTTTGGCTGAAAAGCAGGGACTTTATATAAATGACAGCACATCCCAAATAAAACCCAGCCTCTGAAAATGAGGAATATTGCCATCAAAGTAAAAGTAATTGCTTGTGGAATATTTATGCACTCAGATCGTTGCCAATGGTTTCATCAGGACACAGCCACTGCCCAAACATCTGGGTCAGCCATGTCTTATTTTTTTTGGGTAGGGGGGGGTAGGGGAATGGTCTGATTTCGAAAGGACTGTGACAGTCTCCTAAAGTCTGGTTTTTTTTCTGTGAAGCTATTAAAAAAGTTTTAAGTATGCAGATTGCCCGACATCTAAAATGTTTTCCCAAAAACGTTGATTCATCTCTTCAATAATCTTTTTAAGTGTGCCTAATTTGTCAATTGACAGATTACAAGAATTAAAAATTTTTTGTAATTTGTGTTCAATGTACATTCTTTTTCTCCTTTGTCCATGTTTTGCTTTCCTGAATTGCGTTTTATTTTGGACATACTATACTTGAACACCAGTAACATTGGTGGGTTATCAATAATTGAAATCTGAAGACCCCCTTGATATTTCAAACAAAAAATTATCAATGAAGCTATTTATACAAATACATGTTTTTACTTGCTGTTAGTGTTTTGTCTTCATTTTATAACCATTTATAGTATAAAATGTAATCAATTCTACTCTTTATGATTTTTTATTTATATAAATAAATGATTCTAATTTACATTTTAAAACATGAAAAATTGGATTTTTTTTCCTTCTATGTTCATAACAAATTTAAAACAAAATAATAACTATAATAATTTCGCAGATGAAATTTCCTTAATTAGCTTCACTAGTGAAACTTAGAAAACTATCCAATATCTCCTCCACTACATAAAAAAAAGGCTTGCAATGATATTTATTAAGATAATATTCTTTAATTTGATTGACAAATCTGTAATTCTCAGACTATAATTTGTGTGTTTCCAGAGTGATTATACAATTTAGTTTTAGCATAATGTCTTTATTTTTGTGTAAAACTAAAAACGAGACGTCGATTTATCAAATGATGGCAGAAACGTCTATTCATATGAATTTATTTTACCCATACAAATATATATATTTCTTCCAAAAAAAAAAAACATGCTTAATTAATAGTACAATAATAAAGAATTTTACAACATGAAAATATTAAAAAAACAAAATATGAACAACATGCGCAATATAGTAAAATATTTACAGCAATATTTTGTAAAAAATAGTGGCAGTTGTTTTTTCTTAATCAGGATACATTAATAATTTATACTAGTATTTTCTATACAACATGGTTGAATTCATACATTTCTCCAAAAACATTTTATTCATAAAAATAATAGACTATAACTATTACATAGAAAATATTTTATAAACAGCATATGAGCATATATAAAAAAAAGAAAAAAGATTTAATCATATTTACAATGAATTTTTTCAATCATTAATAAATGTTTAAGTTTACTACATGCAAAACCCTTTTTCAAACATTTTTTTTCTCTCAGAATTATTTTCAAAAGATAACTTTATAGCTGTTTGTTGAGAAAAGAAACTCTAGTGATTTTTTTGATTTTCCTTTGAAAATAAAATACTAAAAAAGCATGGATGACTTCATAACTATATGTCTCATTTTTGCACGAGTGGAATAAAGTGTTTGAAAAGCAAGTTGACAATTGGTCAGCTCACCCATATGTTAGCAATTTAAAAGACAAAGCTTTTTCCTCCCCCTCCGAACTCAACTTCAGTTTTGCACCCTCTTGATACGCAGTTTCAAACGCCATTTTACAGAAAGCAATTAATTCTTAAGATGTTAAGACAGAATGGAAAAGAAAGAGTATTTAAAAAATTTTGTTCTTGACGAAATTCACCTGATGACAGATGCATGGGAAAGTTTAACACAATCGCATACACAAAACTGTTTTAGAAAAGCTAGGTAGATTGAATGAAACAATCGATAGAAAAATATTTTGTTAATACTCAATAAAGATTATTTGGAAGCAATTTTCGAAAAAAAATTTTATCAATTTTTTTTCCTTCAAACAATTCAGATTTAGCAAGCATTTTTTTTTCCCCGAGCTACTCATTATATGCAAGTCGTACTGCATTTTTAAGTTGTATAATAAATATTAAATATCCTATCACTGCAAAAATTACTAGAGAATGATAAGATGATTGACACACAAAGAAATTGCATAAAGTCGCGGAAGAGGCAAATTAAAAGAGAAAACATAGTTTCACTTTTTAAATAAAATATTGTGAAGCAATGTATCAACATTGGACATTATTTAAAGAACACTAGTGCATTTAGGCAAATATCTAATGAACATGAAAAATTCTAAATTAAATTAAAAGGGAAAGTCGATCCAATGTGATATGAAGCTTGAAATTCATCACTATGATTATGATAGAAATCTTATAATTCAAAGATAAAAAATTTATGATACAAAATTAACGTCTCACTAATTTAAATTTTTGTTAACTGATAAGATTCACAACTAAAGACTTGAGTAAATTGAAATTCTGTATGTTTTAATATTTAGACTAAATGTTGCATATTTACCATAAATGGATCATTATATAATTACGTATACGTTCTTTCCTTTTTGCTCTTATCAAAACGATGGGGTGAATTATTGCCCTCTATTTCTTGTGACCATTATAATTCTGGGTTGGGGGGTTGAAATGTAATGGACCAAAAAGATTAATATAATCTATTCCTTATGCCCAGAATCATGTTTATTTCTCAATCTATACATCAGGTGGTAATACCAGACTAATAATGTGTTTAAAAAATAGGCTAAAAATTAACCTGGAAATTAAAATGAAATACATGCATTGTACATACACTTAGTTTTATACTATTTTCTTGAATGAAAAAATAGGCACTTTTATGACAGTTTTCTTCAAAATCATGCAACATTTAAGGGGTAAAAAACTATGGGTAATATTCACAATTATGATAAATTGATTATTCCAGTTTGTGATAAAAACACAGACCATAAAACCAAATCTATCTTCTATTATGTTTAATTTTTAATAGTTGCTGGGCTGGGAGATCAATGATTTTGAATTTTTTTTTTTCAAGGTGAGTCAGATTTTAGTGGTCAAACCACTATTTAGAGCCCAGTAAAACATTTTGAATTAAAATACATTTTAATTTTATTAGATGTATTTTAACAAACAATATTAAAATATTTCAAAATATTGAAATGCAAAGAAATGAGAGGATTACTTATGTTTACGTCGTGGATAAGCTCGCCAATAATTTATTTATTCCAATAATAATTTATTATGTTACAGCGTCCTTTTAAATTATTATTTTTCAATGTTGCTTGTGGCGTTTGTAGGTTTTTTTCTATTCTGTTGTTTCTAACTATATATACAGAGATATCTTGGTTTCCCAGTACACCATCAAACTAGTGAAATTAGGATTTATGAGATGGTATCACATTCCTTTAAATCTTTCAACTTCTCAATGATATTGATAATCTCTTTTATAGAATGCTTAATTAATCCTACCTTAATCTCACCCCAAAAACTCTTGTTCTCTAGCGTGGGCAGTTCATTTACAAAACTATTAACTAAATCAAGAGATGAGAATACACTATCTGTTTCTGTGTCAATCAAATTAAATATAAGGAGTAAATTGTTTGCCATATCTGATAAGCAATGCTGAGTACTTTCTTTACACAGTTCTTCTCGTATTTCAGATATAATTTTTTTAACTTCCTCAGCAATCAAAGAAAGTTGAATTACTAAATGCCTAAAAGAAAATGTAGTGCTTTCGAAACATAAACCGACACACATATCTTTAGTCACAAAACTATCAGGTCTTGGTAACAGAACAAAACCTGCCAATTTGTGAACGTAATAGTCATCGCAAACACATTCTACAAAAGGAGACACACTTAAATCTTTATTTACACCATAACTTTGCAGGAATATAGGGTCTTTTTCAGATTTAACATGACAAAAAACTTGTGCAAAATAGTCACTCTTTTCAAGTCTCAGGTTAGTAGTAGGACGACATAGTTCTTCAGCTGAAATTGAAGAATTAGAATAAGGCAAAATATGGCATGACTTTTGGATTTTTAGAAGAACTGTAAAGAAATCAGAATTCCTTTGCAAAAATTCCCTGTCTCTACGTAGTTTTACATTGGGTAGTTCCTTCTCTGTATTTGTTAAATATAGAGAAACAGGATTAGTTAATTTGTTTAAAACCGCCAAATCAGGTTTTTTTAAAATATGCTGGACGTAAGTAGAAGCAAATGATGGATCTCGTATAACATCAAGAAAGAAAACATAATGCAACAGCTTATCACACTTTTCAGTATCAACAGCACAGGGTAAGAGAGAAATATTTTTATCTTCAGACGCAGAATATTCACTAAGCCTGTGAAGAATTTGTTTACACTTAAAAAGAATATCTTTTAAGTTTCTTGCACAATTGCAAAATTCAAAAATACGGCGAATAAAGTCTACACTTTTGCTTGCTATTTGAGTATTTTGTGAAACTTCGGTATTTAAATTAGGCATTAAACCAAAAGAGGGATTGTGTGTCATATTATGTAAAATTAAAGATACAGCTGTGGATATCTTATCTTGATTATTTGCATTTCCTTTTTGATTAATTACTTCTAATATAGAGAATTTATTACTCAAAGATGAATCTAAGTCTAAGCATTCTCTTTCTTTCTTTTTCACGAAATTCTCATAACTGCATACAGTTAAAGTAGATGCATTTCTGCAATGAATATCACTACCTGTGACTAATTTATTAGTATCTATAGAAGGGTTTTTTATTTTATCATTTTTTTCATTTAATTTGTAATGTGAATATAACACAGAATTATTTTTATATGCATCTATTTTCTGATTTACATATTCACCATCAAGTTTTTTAGAGGCATATATATGATCTTCTTGTATACTATTTTTAATATCAGAAATTGACTTTTCGTTATTCTCTTGGGTAATTGTACTAATTAAACTGTCACCAGTATTTGATAGAACGGGAACTCGAACGGATGCATTATTCGAACTGTGTTGCGCTTTTTTGTCACCGAGAAATTTGATATTATCACTTCTTACAGAAGAAAATTTTTCCTGAAAATTTAACTTTGAGGATAAATTAGTTTTCTTACAACTCCCAGAAATATTTTCATTATCATTTTCCAAATTTAAACCTCTTTTATTAAGAGAAACAGATTTGATAGGGTAAAAATCTTTATCTAGAAAATTTAAAGGCAATTTTTTTTCCTCACATATTACTTCTGTAATCATTTTTCCAGCAGAAATTAGATCAATACTTCTTATTAAGGAGTTTGGAAGCAGAATTTCTGAATCAGAAAATTTAGAAGGTAATTTGTAATCAAACGATGAAGATGGGAGTAGAGTAGATCTGATATCACTATTTTCAGTTTCAACATCTTTTAACTTAGCTGATGACTTACTATAAAATTTCTCTTTAACCTTTTTCTTACAGGAAAGTTTATCATCACCCTTTTTTCTACAGTCATAAAATAGTGCAGTAATGATAGGTTCAGACTTTTCAAAATTAAAAACACCATGGAAATGTTTAATATGAGTTTCATAAATTTTCTGTTTGTGAAATTGTTTTTTGCAACCAGGTAAACAACATTCAAACGTCTCTCCACTTTCACTATTTTTATCATTATTCCACACAGCTTTCTTCATTTTTAAAGGCTCAGCAGTTACATTTTCCAAAGTCGGTATAGATTGTTGTGCTTGCGGAACTTGCTTGCAAAATTGTTTTCTGCTATCAGATAAACTACAGTCAAACTTTTCCTCACTTTTACTTTCTTTAGCATTATTGCATACAGCTTTCTTCAATTGTAGAGGCTCAGCAGTTAGATTTTTCGCAGGCTGTATATGTTGTTCGCTGGTAGAAATATTATGCTTCTTAATTTTAACAGACACTAAAGATTCGATCACACCAGCAGTTGAATTTTTAGAAAGCTGACTAGTTGGCTCGCTGTTTGAAAGTTTTTGCTTTATTTTCACAGAAACAATCGAACAAGTGTCAGCTTTCCTCTTAATACCTTTGACACAACTTTGATAACTTTCATATTTATTCTTTGATGATGTCTCAGTGTCATCCATATTTTCAATTTTAATTACTTTATCTAAATATTCAGTATTCTTCTTTCCCTCAGAAGGAACAGTATTGCGATAAAATATATCACGCACATTTTCGATTTTAGATTTTTCAAATACTGAATCTTCAGAGGAAATAGTCAAATCTTGATTTCTATCAAGAATCTTGTTTTTAAGCATACTAAAGATACTTTTTCAAGAATCTAAAAATTATTCACAAAATTTATTTTAGTAAAAAACGTAAAATTAGCACAGTCGATAAATTTTTATCTCGGAATATTCATAACTACATATTACGAACTCTATTAGAAAGATTCGATTCTATTCAAAAATTGCATAACTAAACCTTAAAATTACTTACAATTAAATAAAATTTTATGAAGAGAATAGATAGCTGAGACAAATTACCTAAGGTAAAACTTTGTTTACATTTAAACTTTTATTCAACAGACAGAAAGCAAAAATAAATATCCTACACCGAAAAGAGCGATTTTGTAGCCAACTAGCAAAGGTTACTTTGAATTTGAACGAACGAGAATAGCACCGAAACCGTTCGTAGCAGATTCAAACTGGCACACGCGTCTACACTGCATGCGATTTTCTCCCATTTGAGTGAGAAATTGATTGGCAAGTTTTGCTGAGCATTTTCACCTATCACTTTCCCGCATTGTTTATTAGAAACGACAAAGCTGAACTTTCCTGATTTCTTGTACTGTACGGTGCTCAATGCATAACAGCCAATATGTTAATATTTGTATAACTTGCGGAAGATGAGAAAAAAAAACTTTTAGAAGGAGACTACAGAATTATTAGAAAGGTTATCGTCGAGTTTGAGATTTTTAAGCATAATTAATAACTAACCGTGTCTTGCCTCCTCCCTTTATTATTTTTCATATTTAATCGCCAAATTTGAAAATTCCAAGCTTTCTTTTAGAATTAATGCATGTGGGCCACTCTAAAAATATTTTAGACCGAATTTTTTGAATTAATACTATCCAGAGTTATTTGAATTTCCAGAAATGTATAGCTCAACGAGTTCAAAATTTACCTCTCTATGATAAGGACTCTTATATTAAATCATCTTTAAGTCAATTATCTTCATTCTGTCAGTTTATTTTTTACAGCAAACAAGATAAGAAAACAGCTAACCTTCAATATTTTTCACAGCAACCACTAAATAATAATCCACTAGCTTCTCCTATACATCTCTACTTATTTTTCACTTGATTATTTACTTTTTGTCCTATCTCTATACATTTTTTTTAAAGAAAACATTCGCAATTTAACTTTGTCCAGCATTTCAAAACGTTGGGGAAAAATTTTATCACGAAAATGTAAATAAAATAGCACTTACTTAGTTTAAGAAAGCAGGCGCTGAAGTGCCCATTTTCATTAAATGATCATTTCCGAAATATTATAATTAACAATGTTAACATTAAGATGTAATTCTTAACAAAAAATATTTACATTTTTAAGGAAAACAGAAATTTCAATATTAAAAACGATATATACTAATGTACTTCCTTCTCTCCATACTATGGTGAAGAAAGCATGCTTATCTTATAGGCCAAAACTATTACAACTAAAAAAGTATCTCTAAATATGATTTTTCATATTTTCTTACTAAATAATATTTAGCATGCAACGGTTATTTTAATTATATAAACATTCGATAGCCACTTCAAAAAAACAAATAAATATCAGCACATGTAAAAATCCTATTTCAAATTCTAATTTTAAATGCAATCATGAGCAGAACAACGATTAAAATTTTTTTCTAATGAAAAAAATAAACATTAACTTTTCCCGCCGCAATTTTCTATGAATTTAACATTACAGAGCCTGAATTAATGGAACCATACTTACCTCTGCACATGATACATAAACTAAGAATCAGCTTAAAGCTTTATTTGTCTGGTTATAAATTCTTTCCCTTCAAATACCTCCAAGTTTGATAAATATAGCAAGGAACCTACAATTATTAAATATAAGAACCCGGCTTAAAATAGACTTGATGCAGTTTAGCAGAAATTGACCCAATAAATCAAGGGCATGAAATAAATTAATATGCTTTAGGTCAATTTCTTCTTGTAAAGAAAAATTCCTTAAAATGTGAAGACACAGGGTGATTAATGATTCAAGACACAATTATTAAGCATATTAAGTAGAGTGAGGAATTAGAGATAAATCACCACAACTGAGTTCTGTTATCATGTGTACAGATTCATGTGTGTAACTATAGGCGAAATATAATACAAAAATTTTTCAACTTGTTTTTATTTCAAAATATACAAATCAAGCTACAGCTTCAACTTGACGTTGCTGGCCTCCAACGGGTTTGTGATTCATCATTAAATAATCAGAATGTTCTTGATATGGAGACTTCTGGAACACTTGGTCCTTCCACAAATCTGGTGTCAAATAACTGTATGTTTTCTGAATAGCTAAGTATGTTGCTTTAGCTGTAAAAACACAAGACTAAGATTAACATAAAATCAAGGAAAGAAAAAAAATATTAATAATAAAAAAGCTGCCACTGGTTGAAAATAAAAAATTTCATGCAACGCAAAAATTTTTGAAAAGACTTTACTTTAAAATTATATTCAACAGAAGCTTTATTGCAAGGAAATTCACAGAACAAAGAGATTAAGAACAAAGTTCACCCTAAACGAATGTTTGTATTTTAAGTAAAAAAGAATTATATTAACCTACTACTGGTCTTAGTTTCAGATTTTATTTATTTAAATTAGTACAATATAGGGCAGGGGTGGCGAACCTTTATAAACCAATGTGCCATTTTCTCTAAAAAAATTGCTTAATGAGATCACAGACGTGTCGTCAAATAATCTTGACTTCGTGATTATTGGGAAAATAATAATACTAAATACTATCAACTCAAAACTCTTTATTTACATTGAAAAAAAATATACATTTTGCAATATTTCAGTTATATGCGTAATTCAACTTTCAAGTAACATCAGTGTGACTTCTGTTGTAGCAGATTAGATGACAAATAACTTATATATTAGGATGTAAGATGTTAGTTTAAGCAGGACTGTTAATTTTTTTTTATCTACTTATTTACTGTTAGCTTGTTTTTTATGGTTATTAATTATTTAGCATAATCTTTAATTTTTTTATAAATTGTTTTATTTTATTTTTGTGAATTTTAATTTAATTGTTACATATGTTTTTCATAACATTTGTGATCTGTGGAGTGCCTAAAATATTGTGCCAGTGGTTCGCCATCCCTGAAATAGGGAATGATTCTTAAATAAGTTTAGCGCAAGATTACGCTGCGAGAGTTAAACATAACACCTCATATATTTATTAAAAAATAACTTTAATGTAAAAATAAAAACACACATCAAATGGCATTACGGATTTTTGCCTGAAAAAATTCTGCCTGAGAAGTTATTAAAAATAAATATATTTTCATGAAAAAAAAAAAAACATTTTTCATCTTTAATCTTATTCATTACTTACTCTTTCCACAATTGTAAAATGACTTGATTTAAATTAATATAGTTCAAACTATAATAAATTTGTATTTTGCTACATATTAGAAAAAAATTGCCGTATATAAAGGCATAGCTGCCAACCTTAGGAATAAAAAATTTGGAACACTCATAATACGAGACGAAATTATAAGCACCAATTACGAGAGTAAGACAAAAAATATCACTATTAAATAATAGCATTAATAGAAATATCATTAAATACCTTATGTAAATTAGTAAAGCAAAACTTTAAACACTATCTTTTGTGGGAAGTTTATAATATCAATATTTTATAAATAGGATTACCCGTAGAATAGTTTAAAAACTGTTACCTATTAACATATATTCTTCTCCAAATTAAAAAACACAGGCAAATAATAATCTACATCATAAACAAAAATTTCTGATGCAATAGTAGTTCAAGATTTAATAAAATGATCAGAAGCAACTATTGGAATAGCGCTTTCCAATAAAAAGCTACTAAAAATTACTTCTGCACGATCACAGGAAGCGCGCTTGCAGCGATTAGAACAAGGGATTGGTTTAAAAGCAAAAATATTGCAATTTACGAAAATTCAAATCTTTAATAAAAATATCAGATTTCATTTAAAAGTTAGGAACAAATCCGAAGCTGTGATAAAGGGGCATTCACTAAGAGTTCATAAAATTATGCATGAATTTACTACCAAATGAAATAAAAAAAAACTCTTAGACAAAGGTACATAGACATTGAATACCAAGAACCAACATTCTATATTTTAGTTAAATTAGAAACAGTGCCTTATCTTCTTTAACAGTCTGAATTCGGATAACTAAAAATGTCTGAGATTGAGCCCGTGATTAATTCATTTTGAATGAGGGAATAATAAAGTTTGTGGCAGTAAAAAAAGTATGTTTAAGGTGCAGAAGTTTGCTGACTTTTCTTCATAACATGCCTTTGTCATAAGCCATTTAGAATTTCTTCCTAATATTAAAGAAGCTATATTATAGAGAATATTTTCAGGCTTTTGCAACAAAGCTCTCTAGAACTATCTCTTTCAACAAGATACTTTTAATAATACAAGATTTAAATATTAAGTTAAATTAACAGAAGTGTTGCGTTTACAAAAAAAAAAAAAAAAAACTTGGAGATGTTACTAAATGCATTTTGATGGTCAATTTAAAATGCATTTCTTGCATTAAAAAATATGTACATTCCAAGTGAGAGATTCGAATTAACATAACTTTAAAAATACACCGGGTATAAAATTTGAAAATAAACATTAATAACTGCCAAAAATAGAAACAAAACACTAGAGATTTACTATATTATTGGCCCAAATCAAGCACATCAAATATCTATTTAAATCCTTATTAAATATCTATTTAAATCCTATGTACAATATTTCTATACTGATTTCCCTTCATAAACACCATTGAAACAGTAATAAAAAGCCATGAAATAGCCACGAACGATTATTGTTTAGTGTGTAAAGAGCTTCTAAAAAATAAATACGATGCAAATATTTACAATGGAATCGCCACAAATTGTATGAGACTAAGTGAATTTAAAATTATCATGCTGCTTAAGAACAGCAACTACTAAACACAATTCTGGAAAGAAAAAAAAAACTCCCTGCAAGAACTCTAATGTTGCTGTGACTATGTTACGGAGTGAATGCAACCATTTAAAACGCAGATCTAACTAATCAAAAATAATTACCAAAATTTCCTAAGGTGCAAGTGGATCCTCTACTTGATGTATAACAATCCTCAATTCCAGCCATAGTCAAAAGCTTTTTTGGAACAGGTGCAGAGACCAAACCAGTTCCCCTAGGAGCTGGAATAAGCCTCATAATAACACTACCACATTTACCAGTAACCTAACAAAAGAAAAATTAAACAAGTATGAAACTGCAACTGTCAAAAACAGAAAACTACTTTTCAAGAAATGTCTAAAGGAAAATATTTACCTTGCAGGGTACTGTGTGGGGCTGACCGATCTTATTACCCCAATAGCCTCGTCGCACAGGAATGACTGTCAGCTTAGCTAACATGATAGCCCCTCGAATAGCAGTAGCAACTTCCTTAGAGCATTTAACTCCCAATCCAACATGGCCATTTTGATCTCCCATAGCTACAATAGCCTTAAATCTGGTACGCTGACCAGCTCTAGTTTGTTTCTGTACAGGCATGATTTTCATAACATCATCCTTAAGGGCACTACCCAGGAAGAAGTCAATAATTTCACATTCCTAAAATAAACAGAATACATAATTTAAATAAA
The DNA here is from genome assembly GCF_982258835.1 of Parasteatoda tepidariorum. Lineage (NCBI taxonomy): Eukaryota > Metazoa > Arthropoda > Arachnida > Araneae > Theridiidae > Parasteatoda > Parasteatoda tepidariorum. The sequence continues at coordinate 60,906,358 of NC_141763.1, read as the reverse complement.
CAATTTAAGAAAATTAAATCTTCCTAAACACATATAAATTCCATATTTATGTCTAAACAAATACACCAGTTTTTATAAGCTCTAGACTCAATTTTTCTTCCACCTCTTCTAAAAAAAATAATAATAATCTTAATGATATATGGTCCACATAAATTACACAACTGACTTTCACCAATCAGTGCTAACGTAATATATCCAGGGCCTGATTAACCATTAGGCCCAAGAGGCCTGGGCCTAGGGCCCCCAAATTTCTAGGGGCCCCCACAAACCTAGTTTTTTTCTGTGTTCATGTATATATGTCTCCCGCACAGCTAAAACCTAAGAGAACGAAAATCTGAAATATTTAAAAGTGTGTTTTCATACATAGCTCATGCACTTTCTGCTTTCACCAATCAAAATCACATACATTCATTCCATGTAAAATGCTCCATAAAATATATTAAATTAATATTTCTTCCTAATGTTCAAAGTAAACTGAAGTGAAAGAAAATGAATTAGTATTTTTGTTGCCTACTTGTGGTACGGCTTCTAAACAGTTTCAACTGATCTAGTATGTAAAATTGTAAGTAACAATACAAAAAAACAGATTAAAAAGTTGAAAAAGTGGGAAATGCCCATATTAGTAATATAAAGTGTAACACACTCATTCATTATTTGTGTTTGGAATTGGATTATATTTATCGCGCGTTGAAGTAATCGATTTTAAATTTATTTTAAAGCCATAATGTCAACCCGAAAATATGCTTCTGGTAGTTTTAAAAAAAGAAAGAGAGAAGAGAAAGAAATGAGAAATGTAAGTCTTTTGAAGACAATGAAACCGTTAAATAATTTTTTTTCTGCTCCAAAACTCGCCAACATTGAGGAACGATCTGCCTTAATAGACAAAACTTGTGTTGAAGAAAATAGTTTTAGAGATAATTTGAAAGAAATCTGTGTGGCAAGCTCTTCAAATCTTCATTTAAATAAACCAGATCAAACTTTAAATGAAAATGAAACAGCAACTGTATCTTCAGACGAAAGATTGCCAACCTCTTTAAGCCACAATTTAAAGGTCATTTCAAATCCTGCCACCTCGTCTTCTCTAGATTTACTTGAGGTGTTCGATAGTGATCCTGCAACTTGGACCACAGTAACAAACAAACTGAAGGAACATTTCGTTCGCAGTCCACCTAACCAAAACATTGCTGGTTTAAAATATTCTGGCCGTTTATTTGCTGATAAGTTTCGGACATGCACAGAAAACAACTTTTCACACAAAAAGAGAAATGGAGAAGTAATTGAAAGAAAATGGCTGGTGTATTCTCCGACTGTCAATGCTGTTTTTTGTTAAGTGCGTAAATTGTTTGGCAATAACAGCGATTACTTAAGCAGTTGTGGTTTTACAGATTGGCACAATGTAAGTAAAAGGTTATGCTCTCATGAGACATCTTTTGCTCACAGGAAGGCTATAAACACTATGGCTCAGTTACGTTTAACTTCTGTCCGATGGATAACAAAATAATAGAGCAAAATGAAAGTGAAAAAATGTACTGGAGGAAAGTACTTTTCAGAGTTGTAGAAACTTTAAAGTTTATTTCAGTACGTGGGTTGGCAATTTTTGGTGATGATAAAACCTTTGGCTCTAACAAAAATGGCAACTTTTTGGGAATTTTAGAGCTTATAAGCAAATTTGATCCTTTTTTAAAGGAACACCTGAAAAACTATGGAAATAAAGGTAAAGGACATGTTAATTATTTATCGTCCACCACAGTTGATGAAATAATTCAAATTATGGCAAAACAAGTACTAGATAAAATTGTTTCTGCAATAAATAAAACAAAGTACTTTGGAATCATAGTTGATTCTACCCCAGATATTACACACATTGATCAGATGTGTATTGTTGTGCGATATGTAGATGAGCAAAATGAACCTATTGAACGTTTCTTAACTTTTGTTGCTATACATAGCCATGCTGCAGAGCACCTGCATGATACAATTGTGCAATTTTTAACAAATCTAACCATTAATTTGCAAGACTGCAGGGGACAGTCATATGATAATGCTAGCAACATGGCTGGTAAGTACTCTGGCTTACAATCCAGATTAAAAATAGAGTGCCCCTTGGCTGAGTTTGTGCCCTGCACAGCTCACTCACTAAATTTGGTAGGAGTGAATGCTGCAGAATCATGTGAAGCAGCTGTTTCCTACTTTGGTTTTGTGCAAGCACTATATAATTTTTTTTCAGCTTCCCCTCACAGGTGGGAGTTTTTTACTTCTAAATTCGAACAAAAAGATTTTCTAACTCTCAAATCTTTATCGTGTACAAGGTGGTCTGCAAGTGCTGCTGCCGTTAGGGCCTTAAGAAAAGGATATGCAGTTGTAATAAAGACATTGGAAGATCTGGCTGAAAATTCTAATGAAAAAGCTTCGACGAAACATGAAGCTAAATGTTTACTTAAGAAATGCCAAACTTTTGAAATTGCTTTAATAACATTATTTGGGATACGTTACTACAGCGCATAAATGCTACAAGTAAAAGTTTGCAGGGTCAAAATTGTACCTTTGAAGTGATAATCCCACTCTATGAATCCTTAGAAGGATTTATTCAGAATGTGAGAGAAAACTTTACTTCTTATGAAAAGGAAGCTGAAAATCTTGTGGGAAATATTTCCTATAAAACCTCAAGAGCTCTTCGAATACCAAAGGCTTTAGATGATAGCACCAGTGAAAGTGTGAATTTGTCCCCAAGAGAAAAATTTTTAACTCAGACACACTATGTCATTTGTGACAATTTAAAATTTCATTTAAGTGAAAGAAAAAAAGCTTACAGCTTTCTCGAAAGAAGGTTTGGATTTCTAACCAATAAGAAACCAGTATGCTTGGAAACAGTAAAGCCATTTCAGGAAGCATACTTTGAAGATGTTGATGATGGACTTTTTGACGAACTTGTGCAATTCAAAGACTTTTTGACTGATAAGTCAAATCCAACTGAAATGTTAAAGACTATACGAATGCTACAGCTAGAAGACACATATCCCAATATTGAAGTAGCGTTAAGGATATTCTTATCTATTCCTGTGTCAAACTGTTCGGGAGAGAGATCATTTTCTTTAATGAAAAGAATTAAGAATCGACTTCGTTCAAGAATGACAAATCGCAGACTGTGTGACTTAGCACTAATGTCAATGGAATGTGATTTGACAGAAAGTCTAAAATTTGAAGATATTTTAAACGATTTCAACACTAAATCAAGAAAAAAACTTACGTAATAAGTGGTACAATATAATTTTTTTTCTTATTATATAAGTTTATTGTATTTTGTGTATAAATTTACTGTAAAATTTAAGTCCATAATTCCTATTCACGAGAAGCTTCCCCAAAATGGCTCCGTTGACTGTTTATTATTGATTGGACAGTTCTATAATTTACCTTTAGTAACACTACTTATAAAATATTGCATATTTTTTAATTAACAATTTATATAAATTTATTTCATATTGGTTTCCAAGTTTTTGGTAACTTTTTACTCTAAAAATCAAGTTTTCTATTTAGCTTTCAGGAAATGCTGATTACTGATTCTTTTTTATTGAAATATAATTTCTATCGTGACTTTTTCACTGTTAAAATTATGTTATAAATGTATTTGTTTATGGTCACATTTTCAACTTTTTATACTCTATTTGTATGAATTAAATTAAAATTTAACTGTTTTATTTTATATGGATATACATATAGATAATTAATATCTGCCTATTTTGAAATTACAATTATTCACTTATATATCTCTTCTTACTTATATATATTTAAGATAAACTTTTTAAAAGAGGGTTTTTAATTAATTTAAGATCAGATTCATCGGGGCCCCCAATAATCTAGTGCCTACAGCCCCCAAATTTCTAGATCGGTCCCTGAATATATCATCAGCAAGAGATAGATCCAAGAGTTAAGATTACCCCTGCCCTTAGACGAACAGTAAGAGGTTTCTGTCTCCATATAACACAAATACGGGTTAGTTCTATCAAAAAGTCCTTCACAAAATCAACTGTCACCTAATACTCTATATAGAAGTTCACTTGTCCTCTGTAATGCGTCCAAAATTCGGTCGGCTGTTCAAGGACGAAAATAAAACAATAATAAATAAAACTTCACGAAACCAATTCCCGCCTATCTACGAGTTCACTAGTCTTTTGTAATGGGTTCAAAATTCATTCCGCTGCTCAACGACGAAAAATAAATAAAACTTTTTATACTACATAAAACCAGGGGTCTGTCTAGGCTTTTCTGAGAGGTACATATCACATGAAAATGTAAACATAATTTGTGTTGATATTAATAAATCAACACAAAAATATAGAATTTTAAGAAAAGTATTTTGTGAAACTACGGTTTTTCCTAAAGTTGAATTTGTGAAGGTACCGCTAAGGCTAAACAGTAGTAAATTCGGCCTGGACAGACCCTTGAAAACTATGTACTAAGGGGACTTTTTCTAGGCCCTTACTCAATCTCAAATCCAGATATGATATACCAAGTAAATTTCAAAACATCAAAAACACGTAATATGATAAAGAAAATATGGAAGCTTCCCTAACTCACAGGTAAATAAATGATTACTGTTGCTAACAGTTTCAAGACTGGTTATTTTTCAGGCACAATATAGGATCTTTCAAGAATTGTGACTTTGATTATTCCTTGCTTTTTAGTCATAATAAATTTCACTGACAACTACAAGCTTTATCTCTACTGTGGGAGTTTGTAATTGTAAATAGCAATAAAAGTGTTTTTCTCCCCATCCTGTGCAAACAATATATCTCAATTACGATTATTTACAATGAAGACTAAACTTACATATAACTTCATTAGTGGTTTATTTATTAATAAATTTTACTATTTGACAGCCTAATATTCAATATTCATTACATCACCAGTAAACAACTCAAAGCATCTACATCTTTCTCAATATTGCAGTGCTTCCTATTTAGGTAACTATTACTTATTCAAACAAACCTTTAAAAAGTAAATTCGATTAACTAATACATTAGCGAAAATTAGAATTCAAAATGCATTACCAATAAAATTAAAAAATCTTTTTTTTTGAACTATGAACCATATAAGAACTAAACAAAAAATTATAACATCTAAGTGCCTAATGGAAACTTCGGGACAGAAGTCTAAATAAAAACTGACTACGGATATTAATCTATGATTTTGTAAAATTTTCCCAAGGGATTGTAAATATGAATGAATAAGATCATGGGTATATTAAGCTGGAAATTTTTATAAAGCAAATGCCCAGAATCTCACTTACTTTAATAGGCAGTGAAAAGAGATAAATTTCCTCTAAGCTTTTGATTTTTCCATCCTTAACAAGACGTCCTAACTTAGTAACTGGAATCCATTCCTTTTCTTCCTTACCACGACCACGTCCTCGACCGCGGCCTCTTCCTCTACCACGACCTCTACCGCCTCGGCCACCACCGCCGAAACCTCCTCGGAATCCACCACGTCCGCCGGCTGGAGCTGCATCCGCCATGCTAATATATATATAATTATAATAACTATAGGTAGATAAAAAAAAATTTCTCAGGACGATAAAGTAGGAAACAACCTCAGTGGTAGTGACGTAAAAATAATCATTAGAAATCAGTCCACAGATATACATCATTGGTTATATTCCTACAGCTATTTGCAATCATAGCATATGGATTACTTCAGAAATTCACAAATATATATTAAAGTAACAAGTAACATTCTAATTTTCTAGATACTAATATTATAGTAATAACACTAATATCAAGTTACCTTGAAACATAAATGACATTAAACTATTAAAAAATACAGCAATTCAAAATAAAATTCATACCTTAGAAGAATGCTTCACGCGCTTCTATCTTGTAAAAAATCAAGATTAAAGAAATAAACAATTGTAATAACAAAATAAACCGAAGAAGAAACTATTATTTGACAGTAAATTTATAAAAAAAGAATAAAATTAAATAAATAATATTGGATGTAATAAGATGATAATATACTTACGCAGTTATAAGTTTGTATGTTTCTCGTTCGGAGAAAATAACTATTATGGTCTTAAGAAAATAATGTTGCCAACTTGCACCAAGTTTCAACAGAAACTTAATTAAAAAGTTGAGGTTCAACTCATATGGTTATTGAAATAATTTATTGAATTAAATATAAGGATCTATATTTTCTATTTAATTTATGCTTAATTAAAACCCTCATACAGTCGCTAGTTCTTCGTAATGAAATAATTTTAAATTCAATTTCTAATAATTTTAATGTAACCGTGGTTTGTACTTCTTGTTTTCATTCCGAAAGAAAAGCAGAATATCAACACGTAAGTAAACACGTACTCATTATTAGATTCATATGTTAAAATTTTAATTTAGAACTGATATTTATGTTAAACAAACTAATTCTTAGATTTTTATAGGCATATTGGCTGTTAAAATGGCTACTGGAGATTCAAATGAATCTAAAAGCGAGGATGTTTCGAACAACACGCAAACGGATGTTAATGCTCACCAAAAAACATTTACTCTTGAGAGTATCCTTCAAATATTTTATTTTCTTCTCCTAAATATTACATAATTCGTTGTTTTTTATAAATCACATTAAAATCTTTAAAAATTGGGTGACTGAAGTCTGTAGTAGATAGTTGTTCATTCAAATATTTCAATAATAATTTTTGGAATTGACTTGTTTGTTTATAAAACTAGCATAATTAATTTTTTATCTACAACTTATACTATTATTCTTTAACTGACCTAAATTGTGGTATAATCGTTGAAGGGATTTTTATTCCTCATAACCACCTTTTCTTTAAGGATATTCATCTTAAAAAGTAGAAAAACTGTTTCATTAATGCAGTTAGATATCCACATTTTAATATTTTTAAAAATTATAATAATGTAATTCATCATTGAAAGATCTACTTACATTATGGATAATTAGTTCTTGATTTCTATTTCGGGGATATTTCCGTATTATGATTTGTCGCGCCAACTACAATCGCCAAATTTGCAAAAAATTTTTTAACAAATAACATGTAGATGTTTGCCCAGGGGTGGCTATGAGTTATGCCTTTCGAGTTGGTTTCTTTCAGTGATGTTTTTTTTTAAAGTTTCTCAGTGGCTACTGCCTCTAAGTTTCAAAGACTTGGCGATTATTCTGCCACCAATCACTGTACGGAAATCTCCCCTCTTGTTTAAAAAGTAAACATTTTGTTTTACAGAAATTCCATAAGAAAATTGAAACCAATAGAAAATTTTAAAGAGGAAAGCAATGAAAATATTTAAATGATAACCGAAGCAGATGTCGTCAGGGGGTACCAGCTCTGGAAGTCATAAGAACATGCAACTTTTCAATCAAGAAAGCACAACAAATATTTAAAAATTGCTCTCTCTCTCTGTACCCCAAAGATTTCGTCAAAAGTCCAGGAAAAGAGTAAAGATATACATAATACAAAAATAAAATGCATAAATTAATTACCAGTGGAAAACCTAAAAAATAGTTCTATTTCAAATCAAAGCACACAACTCTTTGAAAATCTTTGACAAAACTGAGATTTGAAAACAAACTACGTCGATATTTAATGTGCAGAAAGAATCTTAATTAGGAAGTGTAAAAACTGCCAGCTATCTTCTTGTCCCAAAATAGACTTCAAAATTGGGAAACAACTGATCATTGATGCAGTGAACTGATAACAATCTCTGAGCATAACCACAGCCTACTTTTTTTTTCTTAAGTAAAAAATCACTATAGTCACAATTTCAAGGTATATATAGTAACATATCCTGGGCAAACCACTTATTTTTGTTAAAATTATTCTAGTAAAAAATCATATGTTTATAAAATAGTTATATGCCAGCTTTTTAGTTAATAGTAATTTGTTATTAAAAATAATTTATTAGCTGTGTTATGTGCACATGAATTGCATGCTGTTTTCTTAATGTATTAAGTATTGCACATAATTAAAGAAGCTCAACAGCAACATGGTTTGAGACATGGTGATTATCAACGATACAGGTTTGTACCTTATTGTTTTTTTATCATTTTGAAATGTTTGTGTTATCTATAATTATTTATAAAAAATGTCAATTACAGGAGCTATTGTAGTCGTAAACTTGGTCGCATCCGTAAGGCTTTGCATTTCATCCAGATTTCAAAACATAAGTTTCAGGGGAAAAAAGTTACTGAAGAAGTTCTGACTGATGTTAGGTACCTCATATATTTATTTTTTATTACTATTTATAAAAAAATGTATCACTGAATTGCTGTTTCAACTTAAAGAAACTGTTCATTTAGCAAAGGTAGCATGCTAAAGAGATCTGTCTCATTTACAATTCTGTATAATTGCCAATTTCTGTAGCTATCCTTGTGCAAACCACTTTACTTTTTTTAAAATATCATTTCTCTTCTGGAAACTGTTCAAAAACCAGAAAGTGGCACATTAGCACCATGGCCATTGCAGTTCACATAACCTAAATAAAATATTAAAGAATCAGAGTCAAATATTTTGTTAACCAGTTAAAGGAAAACCTTTTTTCTTTTTTTTTTTCTATTCTAATTGCATTCAGTGAAAATATTTAAGTTGAATTTCAATTTTCTATTTAAAAAAAATATGAATACAAAACATTGCCAAATATTGTTTTTTGTCTTCACTTTCTGCAGGTTTAAGATATAATCAAAAGATATTAACAGTTTGTATTGAGACTATAATCTTAAATAAAATTGTACATCTTTCTAATGTGATCTATTTTGTTGTCAGAAAACTGTTTACATTTAATGAATGATTCATTCTATTTTCTTAAAAATGTTGGTCCACTTTTAAGTGCTCAAAATAGATTGTGACCAATAAAATCTGACTCAGATCTCCATGGAATAATAAATATTTGTACCTTAAAGCTGTGACATATCTTTGTCACTAGAGAACAAAAGTGTGGTACTGATTTTGGTATACTGATTTATCTATTATGTTTTGCCGTCATAAATGTGTTTTATCTAAATTCACTTTAATCACTTTTTTTTAAAAATATTTAATATAATACTATAATTATGATAAATGTATATTTGTTATGTTCACAAGAGGTTTTCAAACACACCAATTGAAATGTGTATGGCCTAGTTGCTGGCACTTTTGACTAAATTTTTTTAAAATTTATACCAACACTTTTTTTATGGTTATAAAATCATCAAGAAAAGCTTGTTGCTTGGTAGCAGTGTATAACATGTTTCAAAGCTATAACCAGAGGTGAATTTTCAGGTTTTATCAAGACATTCTCTCTTCCCATTATAATGATCTGTACATTAAACTGATCATATGCCATTTGCTAATCTATTGATTTGAAGTAATTTTAATGTTTGTATCATGTCAACAAAAGTATAAGGTATATTTGATACTTTTTAATGCTGAATTTAAATTATCTAATTGAATATTTAAGGTTTTTGTATATACCTTTGATGATGGCTGAAAGAGCTTGGGGCTATGCTATGCAATTGAAACAAGAGGCAAATACAGAACCACGTAAGAAGTTTCACTTGGTGTCTAGATTGCAGAAAGCTGCAAAAATTGCTACTGACTTAGAAGTCTTATGTGAAAGTTCAAAATGTGATGCTAGAACAAAACTAGAAGCTCAGGTAATTTATAATTTAAAATATATATGAGTTTGTGTATTGATATATATATATATATATATATATATATATATACCATGAAACCTCACGTTATGGACATATTTTTAATTTCCTGTAAATCCTCTATGTATAAACAATTATGTACCTTCTCTGCAAAGCAGACATTTCCATAACCAGACGTGGACAAGTATTTATGTCCTGAAACGTTATTTTCAATCTCTTCAAGCCAGAAATCAATTTTTTAAAATTTCATGAAAATAACTATTTCTGCTTTAAATTCTAAAGAAAAAATTGGCAATTTTCCACCTTTTTTAGAGCATATAAATTTTTTGTCTTATCCACAACTAAAAATATTGTTAATTTATTTAACTACTAAAGTATCAATCATTCTCTTGTCACTTTCCTTTGTCTTTGCAAAGAAAGGAGAGAAATTATGTTGTTCCTGTGGAATATTTTAGACTTTGATCTTTTCATCTGGACAATATCAGTTATGTGACCCCACAATCTGATATGATGCTTTAAATGCTATCAATTTTTCTTACCCACTGAAAATTCCTTTCTACTTCTAATCATCAATTTGGAGACTGTATTTAACTCAGCTGGGTTAAAGAAAGAGAAAGAATATCTAGTTATTGAGGTGTTCATATAACTAAAACATTAATTCAGACTGATGATCAATTATGAATGTTGAGCAATTCCATAGGGCCTTGTGGCTAACAGGTATGCATTGCCGTTTCTTTTTTATCTTCCTTGCCTTATGAGAGTTTTATATTTGAAGAGTTATTACCCTGTTCCTATTAAGTGATTGGAAAGTGTAATTGAAGGGGTAACCCTAATGATAAAAAAGTCTGAGAAAGTAACATAGGACTGAAAGCGCCTATTCGGTATCATATGACTAACTTGAATATCTGTTTAAATAGGAAAAACATACTCATTTCTCTGTAGCCACATCCAGAATGACATATAAATATCTAATTTTTTCATATATTCTTTTTTGTATTGAAAAAAAGTATTTTTTAAAGTTTAACTAAATATTATTGTAAATAGTTATTATAAATTATTGAATTATTTCTAAATCATAATACATAATCATAATATAATTGCAATAACTCTTAAAACAATTTATACCGTTTAACTTTGGTATTGGTGTACTCTTCCCATGACCAGACAACTCTCGTAAGTGGGCAATTTTTTCGGTCCCAACAGTTTCAAGGTTTCACTGTATGTATATATTATGAAAAAAACTTTAGAATTTAAATAGGTTCTTATTTTTCAATTTGCTTTAAGGCTTATTCTGCTTGGATAAAGGGATCCCTTTATTTTGAATTACAAGAATGGCAGGCTGCCATTGAGCAGTTTCGTATATCCCAGTGAGTATTAATTATAGTTTTTACTTCTCACTAAGTTAAATATAATTATAAATATATTTTTCCTTCGAAACAAATGTTAAGCTGTTTTTGTTACTATTAAAAGGAGTTTCTTATATTTCAGGACTGAAATATTGTATAAAATGTCTCCTTATTGAACATTATTAACCATCTGTTATTGTGAAAAGTTGTCTAATTTAATGTATATAATTTTATTTTATAATTTTGTTTCTACATAGGTCTAAATAACCTTAATGTTTTGTAACTAAGATTTTTGTAAAGGAAGTAAATTTTTGTCAAAATTACATGCATTATGTTTAATCCTATTGCTGATCTTATAAAGAAACGCAAAAAGTTTTCGAGTCACAAAAAGCTAGTTTAAACTTATAAGTTGAAAATATGGACCTCCTGCACTGCCTGCTTGAAAACAGAGGATATGCTTATTATAGTGTGAAAAAATATATTTCAAAACCAAAACACATATTTCTTTATGTTAATTGCTTTAATGTTAAATTTTTTTTCTACATGAAATTTAGTAGTATTTTGTTAAAAGTGTATATTTTTATTTTTCAAATAATAAAATAAAACTGTTAGTTATGATAGTTGTTATGAAAGTGTTAGTTAGACCTTTAATGTTCCGTCACTATTATGTTATTATTTAAAAGTTAAAATCTTTACTCTTGATAAACTATTTATTAATAGAATGTACTGATTCAAGGTGAACTGAAGAGACAGTATTTATGAAAAGATTTATTTACAACATCAATAAAACATGAAAAAAGGATTTATATAATTTCTAATTCCTTTAACAGATTGTTACACAACTTAAAATAAAATAAAAACAATCTCAATAAAATATAGACTAAATACGCGTTCTATAAAACTGTAAATATTCTAAAATTGTCTACTTTTAATTGTTTTCTTCTTCTTAATCTTGTATTGTTTTCTATTAATGCTTGAGTAAGCTGGATATTTTTCGGACTCTTTAGATTACTGTTTTTCTATTAAAGCTTGTGCTAGCTGGATATATTTAGGAATCCATAAGGACCTTAATTATAATTGTAGTAATTTATTTTTGAATTGCATTAGATCTTTTCATACATTACATAATTTCAACAAACATAATGTCAACCCCTTTTATATGAACGTTTGTTCCAAAAATCTTCCTGGAAAAGTCTTCCTTGGACTTCGTAAAAATTTTGATTTGTTATAAATAAAATATTTCTTAATTTGTTTTTAATACAGAACTATCTATGAAAAACTTTCGGAAGCTTTGAATGAAGAAGAAGTTATACTTTACAAGCAAAGAGTAGAAGAACTGACTCCTAATATTCGTTATTGTGCCTATAATATTGGTGATGAAACAGCTATTAATGATTTACTCAAACTTAGACTCTCTGGAAAAACATCTGGAGAAGATTTATTAGCTGCTGACTTAGATGTAAGTATTTTTCTGAAGTTCATATAATTTCTAAGCTCATATAATTTCTTTTTGTCATTGAAAAAATTAAAATGAATGAATATTAGTCTAATAATGAAATATTAGTCTAAGATTTTTTGTTTTTTGCAGTAGCTATTGTGAAATTGCTACATTTTCTGTACATATAATATTCTAAATTCCCATGATGTTTTTTTTTTTTTTTTTTTTTTTTTTTTTTTTTTTTTTTTAAATAACACCTATTTGATACTCTTGAAATAGTAAGCAGTTCGTAAGTGGTATAATAATAAGGAATTATGGCAACAATCTGGTCTTCCTGTTTTACGACTTAATGTCTGAATTGTCTCAAATTTTGAAAAAATGTTTAGCCACAAATCAAACTGTTTAGACAAATGAATTCATATTTGGAATGAGAAAAGGTTCAGTTACTCAATTATTTTTGTTAGCTGCTTTTTCTTTTAAATGTAAAAAAGTTATGCAATAATTCTAATACAGTAGAGAACCAATTACCCGCATGCTCAGGACCATCTCTATTTCGGATGTCTAAATTTTCTGGCTTGGTTAAAAAGTGTCATTTATCGATCTTTTATCAAACTCAAATTACAATGAAAAATAAAAAGTTTAAAAGACATAAAATTTACATTTTTATTTTTTGTAGATTTATTAAAATCACCAAATTAACTAATATAAAACAAAAAAAAATTATTAGAAAAACACAATATATTTCTTACCTAATTATAAGGAAAAACAGAAAACGATAAAATACAAGTGAAACTTATTATTCAAATTAAATAAAAACAGTGCTTGAATAGAATATTATAAGATCATCTAAAATAAAATAAAAAAAACTATCTTAAAATTCATGGTTAGAAAGAAATTATTGTGAACAGTGAAGAAAATAAATAACCCAAAACGTTGCGGAATCAGAAATGTTTCACATTTAAGAAGAGAAAGCTGAAATCAGTATCATGAAATAATCATATTCTACTAATAATAAATAATTGTATGCTTAGATTAATAAACAATATTTTTCTTCTTAAGCAATAAACAATATTTTTATAATAAAAGTCTTATAAAACCACATCAAGCAAAGCTTGCAAATGATACCGCACTTCTAAAGAATTAAGAATTTATTCGATTGAAAAATATTGTTTCATTAATAGATGTCAAATGGATAAAGATAACAGGCGATAAAAATTTTAAATGAATATAGCAGATAGTTCATATTAATTGATCAAAATTCTAATGTATTATCCAAAATTATAAAACTGTGATTTGTTATAATAAATCAAGGATAACAAAAATTGAGTAACTGAAGTGAATTTTAAAAAAAAAAATCTTAACAGTTCAAAACACTTGAGACAGAAGTTTCAAGTTCCACAACTCGGACGAACATATGACAACACTCCAGAAACAATTAGGAATTTTGATTGTTTTTTAAATGATAAAATTCAGCTTAACTATATTCCTACTTTATTATTGAGTAAAAAATAGCGAAATTTAAATCATTTTTGTATTCTAATTAATATTTTATATTTCCATTTGACTTTTTTTTACATTTTCTTAGTAAAGTGTGGGCGTTCATTTTCCTATTTATTTCTTTTTCACCTTCTGTTCACTGACATGCATGTGCAATGCATATCCCCCACTCCCTCATAAATCAAAGAGAAAACTAAATCAATATGCAGCTCCTTTTTGTTTGATTGATGGCAGCTTATCAGAAAACCACCGGACAAGCAGAAGAGAATGAAAATTTGTCCCTTCCCTGCCCCTTCTCCTCCTGAAGATCTCTAAGATCACGAAAGAAATATTAAAGTTTTCTCTCAACAAACGGGGAGAATAATACCCCCACCCACCTTTTCTTATACTCAACTTCAAGGATTTATCAAATTTCCACTTTTTTCCTCAATTGTTCTAGTTCAAAATGGTGGGAAAACTGAGTAAAATTTTTTCTGGTTTCCCAGTTTTTTGGATACAGTATAAATGATTCTGTACTGTAGTTCTAATAAATAAGCTTCCTGAAATGTTTTTCACATTATGATGAAGGTTTTTGCCCATCATAGAATACGCCCTATGAAATGTTTTTCTTGTTTATGACCTTTTTTTACATGTTTCTGCCTTGGATTTTTTTAAAAATATTCGCGTGTCTTAGCATTGAAAAGTATTTAATGAGAATTAAATTATTATTTTTCATTAACAGTCATTGTAGTCAGATTTTATAAAATTGTAGTATATTTTCAAACATTAAAAATTTATGAGAATAATTTAGAAAAGAAGCATATTATAAATTTAGATGAAAAAAGAATTTGAACAGCCCTTACAAATAAGCATAAATCATTTTCAAATGCACATTTTAAATAATTTTTTAGCATGAAATTAAGTCCTTTAACGAACTGCAAATGAGTATTGATTTAATGTGTTCTGAAAAAAAATTGATTACTTATTTTTATTTATGTTTTCTTAATTACAAAATATATTTTCAGCATTTAATAGCTCAAACTAGAGAAAAACAAGCAGTTACTCTCTCTGAAGTAGAATGGAGAAATCGTAAGATACCTGTTCGTCATGAGAAAATTAGATTATTTTTGTTAAATGTTCAAGATTCTCAAACTCAAGTAGATCAAGCACATGATTTCCAGGCAAAAATAGCTATTTATGAACGCTTACTTTTAGAATGCAAAGATGCTCTGCAAGTTGTCCGAGATGAAATGAAAGATCAGGTTTGTGCAAAAAAAAATTTGTGTTATAAATAGTATTTTTACAATTAAAAGCACACTTTATTTGTATTCTTACTTTGTCCATTTTCACTTAATTTGATAGGATTCAGTGTCCAATTCAATTTTAATGTAATTAAAACTGATTTGTTTTTTAATGTTTGTACATGTTAGTTAAGTAACATACTAATTTTAAATTAAAATTGCACAACATGAGACTCAATAGCAGCCCTCAGTTGGACATTGTGGGGCCAAGAAGATTAAAATTTCCAATATTTCTAATATTAATTTAAGAAAATTATATTTAAAAAAATTATATTTAACCTAAAAAGGGTAGTTCAAGAATTTATTTAAAAATTGAAGGTGAAAGTCACTTACAGGCAAGTAAAAATAATAAAATTAACACAATGGGACTTAAGTGGATGATGTGGGCTTTAAGATTACTAATCAAAAATTCAAGGGGAGAAATTTCCTAAGTAGCATAAAAAATATCCTAACTTTGAAAAAGCATTAAAATTGTGAAATTAAAGTTTCAGAAATAAACAGATACTAATTCAAGTTGTCAGAAAATTCATATGTTTAATATTTATTGTATTATATTTTAGAAAATTAGCCGGAATAGGATAAAAAAGAAGATTGTTAGATAAAATAAATTTTATTTCATAGAATAAGTTGAAAATTGCCCTCATTTAATTTTAATAAAGAATACAAAAGAAAAAGCTAAACTTTAAATGTTTTTTAACTCAATATTATGCACATACATTGTCTTTTAACATTAAGACAAATTGATTTTATTCTTATTGTTCTAACGACTAGGCAAGTTCTTGCCATTTGATACTAAAATTAAATTTATAGTGCTCTGAAAAGCCAATAAATTTTTTCTAAGGACTTCCTTTCAAAAAGATTTAGTTAACTCTAATTTGAATTGACCCTTCTTTTTTTTAACATTTGAGCATTTTATCATATTTTTATACTACGAGCATACATACATATATATATATATATATATATAACATAGAATTCATAAAATTTCTTTTTACAAATATATGAGCGTAAGTTTCTCGGATCCAGCACCAAAAAATTTTGATTTTTAGCCATTATATTGAATGCTTTGTCGCATGTAATGTAGTTATTAGTCATATTTTGCAATTGTTAAATGAAAACTTATTAACTTCTACTAATGCTAAGTTATTATAGATATATATTTTTAATACTTATTTTTGTTATTTTTTCTAGGCAGCTAAAGGTCGCTCCGAGGCAGTGCAATCAAGTCTCACATTTTTACATTCTTACTTGACTTACATAAGGTTATCTAAAACTATAGAACGTAATTTAATATTCATTGAGTCACTGAAGCAGAACATGGTGAATTCTGAAGTGTCAGAGGGCAAGAAATTAACTAAGCCTCAAGATTTAATTAGACCTTATGAAATCATAATCCAAGTAGGCATTTCATATTCTGATTTTTGTTATTTGTAATTATTAGCAATTTTTGTGTTATGAGGTTATGCTATTTTATTGTTATTTAATTTTAGGTCGAGGATTTTTTTTGCCATTTTGTGAAAAATATTTTTTTGTTGTCATAGCATATTGCTGCAGTCAGATTTCATTAATCCGAATCTCTTAAACTTAAAAACTTTATTCCATAGCAGTTAGTTTCACACAATTTTAATCTTTGACTTTTAATAATTTAAAAATCAAGGAAATTATTGAAGTTCATAGGAATTCGTTAAAAAAATTGTTGGATTAGATAAAAGAATACGTGAAACTCTGTCATTTAATGGTTTCATTTAAACAGTTTAATATGTTATAATTATAACAGAAGTTTTTTTTTCTTCATATTTTATAGAAATAAATCTTTATTATTGTTTGTGTGTAGTTAAAATTATTTTACATCTGTGCACATATAGTTCAAATACTATATATGTGCATAGATAGTTGAAGAAACTTTAACAGTTTATTCCTACTACTAATTATCTTTTAAATAGTTAAAGTTTGACAATGCTTTTTTGCTGACAATATCTGGAATTATTAAAATTAAGTGAGTAAATCAGTTTTGATTCTCTGATAATTTTGTGTTTCCTGTATCATAAGTGTAACCCCTTATTTAATTAGACCGATATTAGAAAACTTCACATTTCAGTAGGCAGAACTGCAACCTGATAATTTGCATAATAACCTCTCAGAACACATTGTGGTGCTTGCTGTAGTTGAAAAATCTACATTATTTTTGTAGTTTACTACAAGTATAACTACTTTAGAATTGTAGTAACTACATCACTACTTTAAGGAAACAAACTTAGTTGGAGTTAGTATACTTATGTTCAAAATGATTTGGAATAAAAAATTGGCTTACATTAAATATAAGGGAATAATTAAAATATATTTATTCATGTTTACATGAGCAAGTTTGTTATTCCATAAAAAAAAATCAAATTTTTTCATTTAACCTTCAACTATTTGTGAATTTCTTCACAGGGAATATTTAATTTAAGAACTGCGAGATTGATTTTAAATGCTTAATTTCTGTTAATGATCAGCTACTTCTGTTAATGATCAGCTCATTTTCATTACATACATTCACCGGCCTATAAAGATTTGTACCCGTCAAATTAAACAAAATTATTTTGTTAGAAGCGTGTTTCTTCACTAAACTTATGGTTAAAAGTAGGTGGTAGGAATCCTTGCAAATTACTTTTTTTATATGCACTAATTTTTTAAGGAAGTAACACTACACTACAAATAAGTAGAGACTCTTGTAGTTCCACTATTTGTAGTGCGCTACGTCCAACTGCTGGGTGGGTGAGTGTATCTAAATGTAAAGGAAGAAATTCCATCAGAAGCCTCTACATATTTGGTAACATTTTTCTTTGTTTAAAATTCTTAAAATATATCTTGCTTACACGTAAAAAAAAATTACATGTATAAAGATTTTAAAGAGTGTTACAGATGCTTATTTAAAAATATTTAATTTTTTCTAACATTTCTTGTGTAAAAAAGTTGAAATTCAATGAAAATCAGAAAGTCTTAAAAATTAATATTACATAGTATAAAAAAATTTGCTACTGATATTTTTTTGAATATTAATTACAACATATGAAATAGTCTATTATTAGGATACTTTAGAATTGATAGCAAATATAATGGTTATTTCTTTTTTAGAATTTAAATGAAATGACTCAACTACCTGAGTTAGAATCTGATACTCAGTTTTCGGAAGAGATTGAAGCTACCTGCCTAGCTTACAAGGCTCACAGGTCATTATTATGTTCGTTTTATGTATTTTGAAACATATTTTATATTGCTTATTTCTTATAGTTCTTTATCAGTGCTAGTTCTCTAATATAATAGTTATCTATTATATCAGTTCTCTAATATCTTACTGCCTTTATTTGTTCTTCATTTGTGTTGTTTTGCTTTATTCAATAAATGTTATCAATAATGAATAACTGATATTTAGCCTAATTTGTCAAACACAACTTCTATAACTTAATTGTCTTTAACTTAATATTTCAACCACTCAAAGTTTGATGTGCGTTATTTGACCAAAAAAAAGTTTTCTATCTCAATAAAATGTGATTGTACCCTGGAATTTTTTTTTTTTTTTTTTATCAAGTATCAAAATTCTAGGCCTAGAAACTAGGAGCAGGGCATGTAATTTTTCTATGAGTTTCTCGGAATTCCACTTATCTCAAGACCCCTGACACGCTGACTTTTGCATATTATAACTTACAATCCGACAAAATTTTCATAGAGTTCTGCAATTTTAAATTTTGAAGCTTTCCCTAAATCACATTAACGAGATGTTTTCGTACACGTGCTATTTAAACAAATTTGATTCTTTTGGTTTATCGAATTTTTGACGTTTTTTAATATTTAAAACTACACTGGGATCCTCTAATTTTAGGAATCATACTCTCAAGATTTTAACAGTAATCATTGTGATACCCTTTTTTGCTTAGATAGTGATAATACTGTTTTTTGATTAGATTGTGATACTCTTTTGTTTTATTATTATTAGATAGTGCAGTCTTGAGATTGCCTATACCCATCCAGATGCATATTTCAAATATCAGGTTTGAGCTTTACTCTTCAGAAATTTTCCCAGAAATGAAAATATACAGAAAATTTTTGTTGAAATTTTTAATTTTATTTTCTTGCTGTCGAACAAAGATAGTCCTTTAGAAACATAATCAATGAGTGTAAAAAGAGTGAGAATGATTTCTATCACACTTTCTGAATTTAAGAAATTAATTTCTTTTGCTCACTGCTTTTTGATTTGATTGCTAACTGCAGCTATTTTTGAAATAGATTTTTTGGCTCAAAATAGAAAATCTAAAAAGACAGCAAATTGTTTTGTGGAAGGGCACATTTTTCTTGTCACCTATGAAAGTGTCAGTGGTGACATGGCCTTGATCTAAATTAAATAACCCATAAATAGTGGGAAAAATTTTGAAGTAATGTGGAATTTTGTTCTTGGTTAAAATATTCATGTTATAATTTTAGTGATTTTACTTTATATAAGTACTCTGTTATAATATAATCTATGTTATAGCAGTAATTTACAAATGTAATATTTATTTTGAAATTCATCCCTTTATTTAAAAATTCACTCTTTGAAAATTAATAAAAGATGTGAATTTACTCTTTATGTTAGTTTCTTTGGATAACACTAGTGCTCTACATTTATTTGTTTTCCGAACTGTTTACTTGTTTTTGTAGGTGTTATTATATTGCCGATGTTTATGCCGCTGCTAATAAGTGGGTTGAAGCTATGGCTCTTTATGGTCGTGCTGAAGAATACATAAAAAGTGTCTTGAAAAATCCAGTTTTTAAGGATCAGGTAATTAATTACATCATTAATTGCTTTTTTTAGTAATATTACCAGTTTATAAATATATTTTGTTTCATAAAATTGTTTATTGCAATAAATATTTTATCTTGATTAATATATATCTAGATTTTGTCTTGATCTATATAAAATCCTTATATCAGTCCAAAGTGATAATCTTAATTCTTGATAAATACTTATATTATTAATGTCACAAATGAAATTTTAAATTTTATGAGCACTTATATATTTGTTTAACTTACCCTTTTGCAACTTTTACCATTCAAAAGTTCAAAAACTTTTTTGAAACTATATACTCTAAACTTTTTTAAGTATGCCTTCCTACTTAATTTGCAAATCTGAAAACACATTTACCTGATTTGGAAATAACTGTGTCAAAATTACTCTCTAGAATAAAAAGCTATTTGTGTTTATATGATTTTTAGTCGCAATTTATTTTTATCTAGTAAGAATTATTGAAAATGCTTCTGCTAAATGAAATCTTTATTTATTGATTAAATGTTTTGTAATAACAACCTTAATAGGCTACGAAGACCATTGTTTAAGTTGACCCATTTTACAAGTTGAATCCCTATCTTCAATTACGAGATAGCACATTTTTGATAGGTCGTGTGTATTAAGTAGACTGTTGGGATTTAAATATATATTATCTTATTTTTTCCAACATAGTTTAAAGTATTGTTTCTAGAAAAACTTTATACTTAAAAAAGAGGAGAAAAAATGCAGAATTAACTGTATATAACATATTAAAAATAGTTTTTGGAACTAGTAAGTTGATACTGAGTTATTCCTAAATATTTCATTATTTATAATGCATAGATATTTCATGATCAATTGATGTCCAACTTTATTACCTGTGTATAAGTAAACCTCGTGACCTTCATAACATTTTGGGAGTTTGAAAAGTCTATAACAACAAATGAAAATATAAAGTACAAGAAGTTAATCTTTCATTGTAAATCAATAAATACTAGATTAATAATAAATTAAACCAATTACAAATAATTTAAATGCTGTTTTCAATCATGAAACTATGATTTCGTTGGTTATTAAGGTCATATCAATTCAATATTAAAAAATAGACTACTGTCGACAATTAAGATTTAAAACGTTCCCTTGGATTAAACAATGGCCACATTGTTTGGCAATGCATTACAAGCAATTCTTAACAGATCTACTAGTATCTGTTTTTCTAACATTAGAATGTAATTTCAAAATCAACATCTTTTGTAATTTTGAAGTTTAAAAATAAGAATGTTAAAAATTTAAATCTATTCCCTTTTTTTTTAATATCTTATATGACCAAATATACATATCGATCAAAAAATATTCATCTAAACAATACTTTCGGAACTCCATATGTAAACTATCTACATGATACGCATTTAACGTTTCTGCAAATAGCCAAATGTATTCTATTTTTGCTCAAATCATTTTTATTTGTTTCTTAAAATGTAACTAAATAACTTCTATTTCTTTAGAAATTGATTGGACAGCTAAAAGACCTTGGAACTAAAATTGAGGGGAACAAATATAATGCTTACTCATTAAGTATTTTAGGAAATGATCCTTCTACCTCTCAAGGGGAAACAAGTAAAAAGAAAAAGGTATGTTAATCATATTTAAATCTAAAAATTAATTTTTTTTGATAAAATGTATAGGACACTGTAAAAATTATGCCACCTAGGTAGTGTAGTGGACTTAGTCTTCACCTACCATAATTTGAGTTGCAGTTTGACTCTCAATGCTAAAGGTTGTGTTTTGGACCATATCACACGTTCTGTGATAGTGTCTTAGGTGTTTGAAATCTACTCGAATATCTCTGTTGGTTTCAGATCAATGAAGTATTGGGCATTTTGAAAGCATAGTTTTGTCGCCAGGTGATTACTAATATCTGCTCTACGATCTACCTAAATTATGATTGTGTAGTATCTGTATGCGGTGCAACATGCCAGTAATGTCTCTGTTTCATCATTTAAGATTAATTTCAGACTATTGCCAATCGCTCATTAGAGTAGCTGTAGTAGACCATACAACACTACTAAATTATATATTGTAAAAATTATGAATGATTCCATTATAAAAATTGGTGAAAGAAACTAATAGCAATAAGCTGTTTAAAATAAATTTTTGCAATTTAAATAATTGACAATACATAAGTTAAATTTAATTTGCAATTGAAAAAAAGTAATACTCAAAATAGAAATTGGATTAATTCATGTGGCAAGGTTGAAAAGTAGCCAATTGGAGATATTATATAGTTTAGTGTCTTCCTTTGAGTTCATAATATTGGTTTTCACTGTATATATTTGTTAAATAAGTATAACTTTTTAAAGCAATTACAATTTTATAAACTTAAAAAAACAAAACAAATATGTAAATTAGAAATTGAATGAATTAATCAGTTGTATTGGTGAGGAAAGATTGCAAAATGCAGTTTCTTTAAAACTTGATTGCTGTTTGAGGTTTCCTTATGTGCCATAACTACACAACATTATATTTTATTCTGTAACTTCTATAGAAGTTTAGGAACTCTTCAGTTTTGAAGTTTAAAAACTAATCATCTGCAAAAGTCCAGGAGGTTATTCAGTTCTTATAGTTTAGGGCGTAATCCAAACTATTTAAGATGCATCTTAAAGTTATTCCTATAAGAACAAACCATTGTTTAAATCGAAATTAACCCATATAGTTTTAATTAAATTCTACACAAATAAAATTTAATTTGATTAAAAATAACAAAAATATTAATTTTATGAACCAGCATTTGCGTATCAAATCTTAGAAAAGAGAATAAACCCTTTTATACTAGAAAATTTTTTGTTACCTATGCAGGGATAAAGAGAATCCAAATATCAATTTGTTATTCTAAAACGAAAATGTAGGCAGACGGCAGATTATTGTTGCTAATGGTTTTTAAATATAATTGAATTGGTTAAATTGAAGTACTGAATGAATATTTCAAGTCTTGTGAAAAAGCAAATAAAATTAAATAGGAAATGTTAGTTAAAAAATTAAGATTTATTTTAGATTGAAAAAGTTGAGTTGAATCTATATTAAACTATAACAAGATGTAATTCTTTGCACTTAATTTTCTGTGTAAATATAAAATCAAAACTGTATAAGTAAATATTTATAAATAAATGCTGCTTCAAATTAAAGATAATGGGACAAACAAAGGGGGTCCTATCCAATACTAAAATGATCATGTAACAGAGAGAGAAAAAATAATGTTAAGAAAATATGTTTAAAAATGATGAACTTTTTTCCTTTACATTTCTGGATTATTGAAAAATCATTATAATTTTGTCAGTACTGTATATTGAATGTGTGTTATTTTTTTTCAGAATTTAACTGAAAGATTGGATGAATACTTGGAAGATTCATCTTTAGTTTCCCAACAACCTAAAATTACACAATTCCCTCCAGATTTCAAACCCATCCCTTGCAAACCTCTATTTTTTGATTTAGCTCTTAATCAAGTTGAATTTCCTTCATTGGAAGATCGCATCGAACAAAAGAAAGGAGGTATTACCAATTTTGTACGAGGCTGGCTTGGAGGATGGAAATAATTTTGTACTTAGAAATCTTTTCTACATTTTGAAAACTGTTATTAAAATTGACTTCTATATTGCTTCTGAACTTTATTTCAATTTATAGCTTCACAATATGATTATTAAAACATAGTAGTAAGCATATCATATATGAACATATGCTTTTGGAAGCATTAGTTTATCAAAAATAATAAAAATAAACATAGCGCAATAATTTAAGTAGCGAATAAAATTACCCTTATTTACTTATTATTCAGTCTGCATTTATGAAAACATGTTAGATAAACATATAAAGGTTCATACATATGTTCAGATCTTTGTTATATTTTCTTTACCATAAAATAGAAGGATCTCTATAGAGATTACCATAGAGTTACAAGAAAGCCGTTCCTCTCCCTTCTATCTCTATGGTAAACTCCCTCCCTGGTAGGTTACTATAGTCTTTCCTTAAAAACAAAACATTTTCTCCTATGAATAGATTACGAAACTCTATCCTATGTGAAATATACTTTCCCTTATTTCTACTTTCTATATGCCTAATTTTATTACAGCTAACAAATAATATGTATGTTGGTGCTACTTTATTTTGTTCATTGCAAGTTATTCTGGAACATTTATGTCTCTTTATACTACTAATTGACTTGACAAAATACTAGGACACATTTACGTCTCCTTACACAGGGATGAGATTCTTCCGCGGATTTCCGCTTTTTCTCAGATTTTCCCCGCTAATTTCCGCCGAAATTTTTTTTTGCACAAGTTAAAATATTTTATGAGGAATTTAATTTTCCGCGGAGCGAAATTATTGAAATCCTCATTCCTCCCTCTCAAGTTTCTCTAAAAATCATTTCCTTGGGATAAAACTGGTTGACCTTTATACAGGGATGAGATTTTTTTCGGTTTTTTCTCTCGAATTTCAGCCTTTTTATCAAAAACTCAGATTCTCTAAAAGTTTGGTTTTTTTTAATTCTTTTATAAATATCCCGTTTTTTTAAAAAAAAATTCAGTCGTTGAAGTCAAATTATTATATTTATTTACGATTTTCAAAGAAAGACAGAAAATTCAAACTACGTCCTAGCTGCTAATCCTTCCGCATGTTTACTTATATTAGCTATTTTCTCCGATTTCAAGCATAGAAAATAAGATTTTCCGTATTTTTTATCCGTCGGCCGGATAGCTCGTATTTTCGTAATTTAGACTTCGCTGCTTCTTGTATTCTGGAGAGAAAGCAAACAAAAAAAAAGCGAAAAAAAATAGAGGTGGATTTGTGCTGAAAATATTTATTTGCTCATTCAATTAATCATGTAAATTTTTATTTATTGTGTAAACAAAAAACAATTCAAACAATCCTTTTAGAAATCCCAAGTCCCGGCTCTGCAATTATCTCGATTTTTATTCACGCGATTTTAATATCAATCATCGATTTTCGTATTTACCTGATTTAAAAGTTGCGCATTGCAATTCTTATTTACGCTTTTTAAATATCGTACATTATGACTCGTATTTACGAGATTTAAAAAATCTAATATCGTGTTTTGTATTTTTACATTTTTAAAATCGCGATTTTATTATCAAACATCGATTTTCGTATTTACCTGATTTAAAAGTTGAACGTTGCGATTCTTATTCAGGCCATTTAAATATTGAACATTGCGATTCTTATTTACGAGATTTAAAAAACCAATTTTGCGATTTGTATTTACGAGCTTTTAAAACCCTATGTAGCTACCCGAGCTTAAAATCCAATGCCGTGATTCGTTTTTGCGGTTGTTATATCGCGGATTTTAAAATTATGCATCTTGATCTAAAAATTACGCATCATGATTCGCATTTTTTAAATTCGATGTAGAGATTTATATGCACGTGTTTTAAAAGCCTCATATCGGGATTTATAATCACATGGATTACAAGTTATATATATATATATATATATAAATATTCTTGGATTTCCTCTTTTTTACTTTCTGACTACTCTCATCCCTGCTTACACAATTAACATACAAGATAAATAAAATAAATCAAGAATTATGAGTTTATATATATGTCTGTATCAAACTCTTAAAGATTGTAAGCCCTGAAGACATGAGAAAACATTTGAACACTCTTCTGTTCAAGACTACAGTTAAATTGAAACAAACAGACAAGGTTGGTTAGATATTGATTTAGTTTAACTCTGACTTCCTTCAAAAATAACAAGTTGTACTGCTTTTGTGATTCTTGGAAAATAACATTGTCCCCATACTTCCCAAAACACATGAAATACTTTATATGATTCAAACTGTAATCTAAATCAGTCCCCAAATGGTGGTCTGCAGATCACTGGCAATTAAAAAAAATATATATAATTTAAAAATCGTATTTTAAATTTCCTGCCTTCCAACTGATGTGAAATTTTTCGCTGCCATTGAACTTATACAAAGTGTGAAATGACTGACGCTAATGCCTCTACTTAGTTTTTACGCAATTTCTCAAAGGTAATCTTGGAAACTGGTCAATAAATAAATATTTTGAAAACATGTTCATTTAAAATCTTACCAACCTGAATAGCTTTTTACTAGTGAAATTTCTGAAACACATAAATTTTTCAGACGCAGTTAACAAAAACAGTTTGTAATTAACCTTAAAAAAAACCTCCTTTTGTTTAAAAAACTTTTTTTTAATACCAAAAATGTGACTTGCGATATGGAAAAATTGTATTGGAGATTAGCATTACAAAGTTAGTGTTAAAGATTTTGCTAATTTAGAACTTAAAGAAAGGGTTTGAACTAACATTAGAAACAAAGACGAGACATAGTCTTTACTACTGTCTATAAACTTTAAAAAGCTAAATTGATCAAATTCAGTATGTCTCCTAAAATCTAAGCAATTTTTCAATACCGAAATAAAAATGAACAATTCTTTAAACTAGTTCATGTTTCTGTAATCTTTCAATGAAAACATATTCACAAGTTCAATATATTTTATAGTACTACAATACTAATCATTTAAAAGTTTACCAGGTACTATAATTTTACATGTCAATTTGCATCAAAGTTGCTATAAGCTGAAAGTTATTCTATACAAATTTCTTCCGACTCAAAAGAAAATTTCTATTTTATGAATAGTGTCGGGAATTAGCCACTTATTGTCATCAAATTACCAAAAACCGAATCGTTTATGTATGATACACTAAAATTTCTTCAGTTATCAGATGTCACTTTTTGAATTTTAACTATAATTGCTATAGAACGTTTGAGTGGTTCAACCAAAAATGCCTCAGGCGATGTTTCATGTCTCTTTTATTAGAAATCCTCTATACTCGTGTGCAGAATAACAATACTAGGTTATTTTTCACAGTTACTTTAAAGACTATACTCTGAAAAAAGATAACTTCTTAGCATCACCAAGGTGTGACAACCTCTTTACATCATTTTCTAATGTTTTTGCTAAATAATGCTTTTTATTGCTAAATTTAATGACTTTTATTAAATTAAAAACAATTTGTGTTAAATAGAATAAATTAAAATATTACACTATTAGTAAAAAATTCTCAAATATAAATCATTATTCACTGCTTTCATATACAGTCGGACTTCTATATAACGAACTTCCATTTTGCGAATTTCTCTATTTTGCAAATTTTTTAAAGAAACCAAGAACATTTTGGAAATTTTTTCGTAAAATAACTTCCAAATAACGAAGTGAATTTTCTATTTAACGAACTTTTCTTTGAGATCCACTTTCCCTATTTCCCAAAATATTTCAGAGCATTTTAAACTTGTTAACGCATTTTATGGGGGAAATAACCTTGAATTGAATTTCGAAACCTCTTAACTATTAGAGAAAGCAGTAAAATCACTTTCTCGTTTTGTTCGCATTTCAAACTAAAAACTCTAACATAAACGACAAAATTAACGGATTTTATCAGTAGCAATTAAACTTTAAAACCCATGTGGTAAAGTATGTTTAAAATTACTTTTATAAGAAATGCATCTATAATTTTATGCATAAATTTATCTTTTTTTTAGTTGAAAATGTATATAGCATGATTGTGTAACACTGGATAATATTTTGCTCTATTCTTGCTTTCCATGCAGATTTCTTTTATGATTAAGATTTATAAAATAAATAGTAGATACTACTTTACAATATGAAGGTGTATCCATTGCTATTTTAATTATGTCTAGTGTTTATGAATTTAAAACCTGTTTTGTGTTGTTGAAGCATTTTAAAAAGTGATTTTCTATTTAGCGAATTTTCTTTTATAACGCACTTATTATCGGGATTTAGCGACTTCGTTAAATAGAGGTCCGACTGTATTTCGATTTTCTGTAAGCTGTTTTTAAAAGTTTTACCTAATAATTAATGAGCATATAAGTAGTTTGGGGAACCTAACCTAAATTTACTATCTATTATAAAAAATGAAGCAATCTGATTCAGAAGTATATGTTTTAGTTTAGTAGTTCTTAGATCTAAAAATCATTGAAGCTGAAATGTGTAAAAATAGCTTGTTCAATTGAAATATAAGTTTCAAACTGCAATGAAAAAACTTTTTCCCCAAGCATGCATACACCACCACATATAATACATAAAATGTTAAAAATTCTTATTCATTTATTATCTACAATTTTTGAAGAAAAAAAAGCTTAAATTTTCAAAAATAAATAAGTAGGATCTCTAGCTGCAAGATATATGAGTAAGATATCAAGCTACAGTTTTCAAGTGTATCAATATTTTTACTACATTTATGATGGATAAAATAAAGTATACTCTAAGCAAATAAAAGAAACAGTTATATCTGGATCTAATAGATACTAATAAATAAGCCAAGCTTATGCACATTTTTGAGGTTTTTTCTTTTCTTTTTTCATAGAAGACTTTTATTTGATTTCTGATTTTCTTTATAAATACTATTATATTTATCAATAAAATCTGTATTTGTTGCTTCTTTTAACAAGATTCTAAACAATATTATTGCAAAATATTCTATAGTGACAAAATATTATATATTGTACTACCTATATACAATGCTTATTGGTTAAGTTCGCTTGAGTATAATTATTCTTCATTATTTTATAGTTTTTCATTTATTAGAATGTGGCACAAGCTGCATTAGATGTGTGTGGAGACAGGATTTATTTCTTTTCTATAATAATAAATGCTTAAGTTGTTTAGTTCTCTGGTGATCAGCTAATATGTTCTTTCATTTTTACTAGCATTACAAAAATCAATGAAGAGAATAGATTAATTTGTTTATCTTGAACCTCATTAACAAAATTGTTGAGCTGCACTGGTTCAGGGGTTAGAGCTCAGGTACAAATTCCAATGGCGGTTTGGTTGATATGAATTCTGCTCCTGGCTTGTAAAACCTCAATGCTGACATAAAATACTTCAGTGGCACATTTGGGTTAGAGTCCCCTTTCCATCAGGCTAACCCTGAGATGTTTTCTTTACGTAATGCAAATGCAGGTTAGTTCTATTAAAAAGTCTTCCACAAAGGTTAGTTTGCTCCAGTGCTTTATTCAGGGGTTCCCTTGTCTTCTGGGTTGGGTTCAAAATTATAAAGCTAAGGGGTTGAGCATTGAAAGCCCCAAACTTAAGATAATATAATATTGTTACTCTAATTAAAAATTCTAACAGACAATTAAACTTAAGAAATTTACTTTCTATCATATATTCAAGTTTGTAAGGCAGTTGAAAATTGAGAAATATTCTCATTTTTAATGTAGATATTTGCTTAGTAGGATCCTCATCAAATGTATATTAGCCAGTTAACCATTTTCACCAACAATGCGCCTAGGTCATTTTAGTATCTTCCAAATTTAATTTTACTTAGTAATTGATGATCAAGAAATAAACATATTACAAATAAAACTTATTGCTTGCATAAAATGAAGAAATATTTAAATTTGACCCACATTCAAATTTATTTTCAGATTTGGAAAAAAAGGTCAAGCAGATATTACACAAGTACTAAATCCCTTTTTTTTAAATTAGAATTGAAGAATATAATTGGAAACCTCCTTCTAAAATAACCTATACTATTTTATATATGCAATTTTAATATCACAATAGACTTTTAAACTATTTTCCTGAAAACCTAAATAAGTAAATTCATCAGGAAATTAAATTTTATAATAAAAGTTAAGCAATTAAGGGCAACCTCACTGGAAAAATTACATAGGTTGAGTAAATCTTGACTGTCACAGGTTGGCTACCAATCTAAAATAATAAAAGGAATAGTGAGTGTATCCAGGCCCGTCACTAACCGATTCGTGAGAGGGGGGGTTTTGAAGTTTATTTTGCCAACTGTCATAAATAATTTTTACAGTGGTATTATTGATTGCTGAATGGTACCAGTAATTATTCAAAATAAAAAAGAAAATATAGTTTTTAAATTTCTATTAATTTTTATTATTAAATTGGTAAAAAAATAACTGTTTATTAAATAAACTAAAACCTATTAAGTTTTCAGTAATAGTAATCAATATGTGGAAATAATTTTAAAAAATAAAGTTGTAAATTTAAGTGTTTTTCAAAGCAACTTTTAAATACTTTTACTTAATATTTAAATATTTTTTTGAAAAATTCTTTGTTATTAAACTTATCTTTTGTTTCATCTAAATGTTGTTACCAAAAAGCTAATTAGAGCAATTGTTAGAAGATAAGGAAGTAAGTCATAATCAGCAAATACAGTCCTCTATCAGAAATTGATTCAAAACAAAATTGATTTATAAGTAAATTGTCCTTTCATTTCTAAAAAAATAATGTAGAAAAACATTAAAAATATTTGCCATTTAAATTATACATGAAAAAAACTATAAACTATAATTCACATAAAAAAAAAAAAAAAATTAAGATATTAGCAAAGTTAAGTTTTATTAATTATATTAGCTAGGTAAATTTAATTCAGCGTTGTTTTAAAAGTGAAAAATGTTCTGCAACTTATCAAGCTTAATATTGTCAACAATATCTTTTTCTGCTTTGAGTAAAAGCAGCGAATTTAAGTGCTCATCAGTCATTGTTGTTCGAAGATAGTCTTTAACCAATTTCAGCTTGCTGAAAGTTCTTTCATTTGTCGCAACTGTCACTGGTGTAGTTAATGCTAAGCGACAAACTGAATTTGCCAAAGGCAATATTTTCTTCAGGTCCTCTGATTTTTTTATTACTGACATTAGGTTAGAGTATTCTTTGCAATGATCACAGAGAATCTCAAGTTCTGCTTGAACTGCCAGAGGATCTGAACTTTCTAAGTGCGCGGGGAAAAGTGAAAGAACTCTTTCAACATTTCCAAAGTACATCGGTCTCTTTCTATAGGAGGCTTTAAAATGTCAAACAGGGGTTTTAAAACATTGACAAACGTTTGCAAATTGTCCTTGCATAAGGTAATCATTGTGTCTAACACTGCTGAAAATTCTTTGCGATAAAAATCTTTCAAAGAATACTTAGCTTGAGTTCCTGCATTCTCGTCCAAACTTTTTGGAGCAATCCTTCTTCTGTGATGTTTTTTAAATTCCATGAATGGATCAATTTCTTATCTTTTGGAAAATGCAATTGCACTTTCCAATAAGTCGTCCATGCTCTTTTTATTATGATTAATATCTTCTAAATATTTTATGGTGCTTTCAATTAGAATGGAAGCATTGATAATATAAAGCTTTTTCTGCTTGTAAAGCTTTTTTAAACTTATACGATACATTTATCATGAACAGTATTGTAGAAATAAAATCAAATGAAAGCATTTTCTGTGTAATCCTGATGCCCTAAGTCTTGTCTTTGAGTCAAATTTTTTTGAGGTTGAAATATCATCGAGAGCAGATATTATAACAGCAAAGAACTGCCAAACGGCTTTTACAGACTCAGATCTGTTGGTCCAGCGTGTTTGAGACAAATTTTTTAACTGCAATGCATATTCAAAGTTTGACAATTCTTCACACAAATGTGAAGATCATCCAATAAAAGACCGACTAAGGCATTCGCTTCACATACATGTTGAGTAAATGTATTCAAGCGATGTGCTTGGCATTGAATATTACGTTCCACGATGTCGGAAAGTTTTCTTTGAGCTCCTTGGTGTTCACCGGACTTAGAACTAGCATAATCATAACACTGAAACACTAACTGACTGCTTAGCAATTGCAATTCATTTAATAACTTGAAAATCAGATTAGCAATTGCAGAGCCTGTTTTATCTTTTGCTTCTGTTATTTTTAAGAGCCTCTCGTTTGGATTTCCTTTATCATCCACATATCGAATGACTATGGACAGCTGATCTCTGAGAGGTGTCAGGTGTGGTATCTGCCATGATCACAAACATACCTGATTTTTGGACTTCATAAACTATAAGCTTCTATATAGCTCGCGCAAATATATACAAAAATTCATTTTGCGATATTGGGGTCATATAGCTTACGTGGTAGGGTCTGATGTTACGATCCTCAAGCCATCGCTTCATCAAGTAATTATGCCTCGATAAAAGTTCGAAAAATTGATTCAAATTTCTATCTTTCTCCTTTTAAAGCGAGCTCTTGTCTGCTTAAAGTTCGCACAACATCAAGGAGTAAATTCACTGCTTTTTTATTGTAGATTTTTTCTAAAACACTCATCAACGTGTTAGGAATCTGAAAGGAAGTTACAATAATCTTCTAGTGCTTTTTTGTGATTGCACGAGGAGAAATGGCTTGCGAGTTTGCCTAGTTTATTACTATCAACACTCTTCATTTTATGCCATTGCCTAACATCGTCAATCCATGGCACATCACCAGTTAATTCCTTATTAGTACATACAGGGAAGAGACTGCAAACAAAGCAAAATGCAGCGTCTTTAAATACGCTGTATTTCAAATGTGTGTATTTTATTTATACCAGCTAAGATTAAAACATCTTTGCTTGGACTGAGGAATTTCATTATTAGCTGGAAAAGCTGTTAGTTCTGGCTGATTTGGTCCAAGGAATATTAAATACTTCCTTCGATTTAAAGAACAAATATGTTACATTTTAGTGTATTTCTGCCATAACCCAAAATTTTTTCATCAATATTGTATCAATTCTTAGGTCAGTAATTTTTTTTAACAATATCTTATAGCTGGTATTGAATTAGGATCAGGGGTCTGTCTATGTTTTTCTAAGAGGTACCTATTTTGTGAAAATTTAGACATAATTTTTGAAAATTAAAAATTATATTAAAAAATCAACACAAAAATATTGGTAAAAATAAGGATTTATCATTTCTTACGAGACGCAAAAATAAAATTTTAAGAATAAGTATTTTGCGAAACTACCATTTTTCCTGAAGTTGAATTTGTGGAGGTACCGCTAAACAGTAGTAAATTTGGCTTGGACAGACCCCTGAGGATATATATTAAAAATCCGTGTCTCTTGCTTAAGCTGCAGAATTCTTTCTGAAACTTAGTGTATGCAAAATCCTCCTGAATAAAAAGTTTGCTATTTCTGCGTGAAGTATTTAATCAAAATAATTAGCATGGTCATGCTTTTTGTATCAATTCTAATTCTTAGTAGTTATGAGAAAACTCAGAAAGGTTTTTTTAATGCAATCATATTCAAATTTAAAAAAAAAAAGAAATACCACTTAAATTTATCAAAATTAATTACTTAATTTATTAATAACTTAAGTTTATTAACATAATTCTTGCTTGAAAATATGTATTATTGACATAGAATACAACCAATTAAAAATTTTACAAGTTTTTTTTATTTATGTTTAAAATCTATATAGCTTAAATATAACTCAATAACAATGTTTTAATTAAAAGAAACTTTCAGTTTAATTCACAAAGTTTTCATTTAATCTTTTTAAATACTACAATCAAGTTGGAGAAAAGACAAATTTATCAAAATTTGCTTCAATGAAAAAGTTTTAACAATATGGAAATGTTAGTAAATTATACACTTAGAATCTTTTCCTGTGTATACACTTTGTTTTTTTTTAAATAATGTTTAGTTTTTTAAACACATATAGAACAGAATCACACAGCAGTGCCTCTTTCGAGATTTTGTTTGATTTCTGCTGTATATTTTCCATAGAAACGCTCGAGTTTCTTGTTAAATTTCATGTTACGTTCATTAATGTAATTAATATCTTCATCATCATTATAACGACGTCGTCTACTAAATTTCTGGTGTCTTTCAATCTGTTTATCTAAGTCTTGCACCATATTATCAATACTTTCTTTGCTGTCTTCTTGTATGCCATGAATAATTGTGTCCTTTGTAGGATAAAATGCATCACCCATCTTTGCTTTTTCTCTCTGATAAGCGTCCATATTTGGTTTCATTTTCTTGGTTTGTCTTTCATACTGACGAACAGCTGCCTCTTCGTAGTTTGAAAATCCAGGATCAGGGTTCTTTTTTTTCTTTAAACGATCCCATTTAGCTGCTTCTTCAGCAGTCACATCAAGCAATTTCATTCGCTTGTAATCTACTCCTTTGGCTTCTGCCTCTTGCTTTCTTTCCTCCTGTTCAATGAAGTACTGAGCCCATTTGTTTTTCTTTTCATAATTTGCAGGAAGTTTTGCTCGACGATCTTCTTCCACAACTTCATCATAGTTGAGCTTACGAGACTCTTTTCGTCTGAACTGCAGTTCTTTAAATTTTTGCAGACGATCCTGCATCGTCATTGTGGAGCTTTCTCCCATATTTTCTATTCAAATATCAGGCTAATTATTGATTAGAAACGTTTTTAACGTATTTTCGAAGATCTGTTCTGTTCGTCGTTTAGGCTTGTCTATTGTTGACAAACAAAAGGAAATGAAAGCTGCCAACGTTAAGTGTTGCATTATTATATAACAATTACGGTCACGAGTAAAATTCTCATAAAAAGGACATTCTCACTGCATTCTGTTTCCGTAAATGAACGCATGCACATGCAAGTGCTCTAGAAGCGCTAAGACGTGGAAGAATTATAATTCAACAAATTCGATAAGCGATATGGCGCTGCATTTAATCAACTTCACGTTATTTAGCATTGTGACTTATGTGGAGAGACTTATTTCAACTTTAACTCGCCATTTTGCTTATAAATGATCATCTGGAGCTGACGTCATAGGTCCCCATATGTGTGGATATCCTTGATCTTCTTCCTGAGGGAAAAGTA
Source organism: Parasteatoda tepidariorum (assembly GCF_982258835.1). Taxonomy (NCBI): domain Eukaryota; kingdom Metazoa; phylum Arthropoda; class Arachnida; order Araneae; family Theridiidae; genus Parasteatoda; species Parasteatoda tepidariorum. The sequence continues at coordinate 60,871,711 of NC_141763.1, read as the reverse complement.
TAAAAACTGTAATTAAAAGGATGATTCTGTTCCTTCTCTTGAAATTTTTCATTTTTTTTAAATATGTAAAATTATAGCAGTGGACTGATCGTTAAGACACGGTTCCCAGCAGATCACCGAAGTCAAGCATCACTGGTTGCGGTCAGTGTGCGGGTGGGTGACCACTTGGATCAGTCTGCATAGGGACCGAGGGTGTGCGGTATTGGTCCTCGTTAAACTGTGCTACCGTAAAGTGCTCGACTTCGCGTGCAGGTTGTCGGGCTACCGAAGCGGAGGCGCCACCCCCTCTGTAGAGGATCAAAATTGTGATGGCATGTCTTCGGATCATCCTCCGGGATGTTTCCCAGACCGTTGCCAATAGCCCATTGTGCAGCTCTAGTGCGACGTAAATGAACAACAACAACAAATAAACTTAAAAAAATTGAGCATATTTTGTTACAAATTCTGCTTCGAAGGTTACAATTGGATCGAATTTATATTTTTAATAAGATAATATGAAATCGAAATTTTGGATCCTGATTTGACTAATAACTTTTCAACGTACTCGACTTCATTTTAAATCCACGCGTTATTTGGATAATATTCTTTTTCTTTTGGCAGTTATTGCTATTTTCTCAACGTTTCTAAGACACGGATATTATTACGACTCACGAAATTCGAATCACGCATATGATTAATCATTTCTTGACGCTACGATACCTCTGTTTCTTTTGATCGAACTTCTAGCAAAGTTGCTTCTTATTTTCACATGGTTTTTAAAAACCTCGATTATGTTATTCCATATTATATACTTCATACTATTGCCATATTATATTATTATCACAAGTAATCACGTATTTGAGTAATTACTTCTTGAAATGAATAACATCTTTTTCCGTTGATAATCACTTTTTACATCTGAGTAATCAACCTTTAAATCGTGGATTCACGCTGAATCTATGCAGTGTTTTGACCTCTTTTTCGGCAGTTACTGTTGTTGATTGTCAAATTTTTTTTCAAATACGAATATAAACGCGACATATCTCATATGTTCTCGATATAATCCACAAATATCTAATATGAATTGCGCATCTGAGTATCAGCGATAATTCTATCAATTTCTCTAAATCTATTCAAGTGCATCAAAAAGTGATAACTCAAATGTACGATTCAAAATTTTCGCCATGTTTTTGTGTTCAAAAGCTCTCGCAGGCCGTATATCAATAATCGATGGACCGCAGGTTGTGCCACCCTAGTGTACCTAACCTAGCGTGTCACCCCCTGGTGTCTAAGATGGGTACTCTGCCAGACATTCGTCTGGAGCTGTGGCGGTGACTATGGAAACGAGGTATGATAATTTCAAGTAGGGGTGCAGGATCCCTTTTCAGGACTGGTTTCGGCGAGAAAAGAGATCTCTTTCATTGAAGCTACCCTCCCTAAATTGTCCTCTTCTTGTTTCCATAGCACCAGACTGCCGTAGACTTAGTGGTTGTGTGAGTACCTGTCTTAGACAAACAGCAACCCATTTGCTTTAATAAAAAAACTATGTCGTTGCTAATATTTCTATTACATGTTAATTTTTTCCACATATATATTACTGATTTAATGATTAGTCATCTCAATACAAAGTCCCTGAATAGTTTATAAGGAATTTTCACCTAAGATAAATAATTTTATGACACTATAATGCCAACTAAAGTTTCATCGAAAACTAAAGCATGTTTTTGATTAATGCTTAATTAAATAGATATTTACGACAACCCATTATCAATAGTTTTCATCAGTGTTCAGGGCCTGACTATATAATAAGAAATTCTACATTTCAGAAAGTGCTAATAAATTTTATCATTTGCAAAATTTTATATTTTTAAAAATTTCTTGTAGAATAAATCATATTAAAAAATTATAGTACATAATTTGCTAATGCTAAAAAGACACATTTCTCTTGGCAAGCCCTTTGTCATGATGGAGAACTGGCCCCATGGAATCCAATCCATACTTGTCTTATGTAGAGCATAAAGATTATATCTTTAATATAATAAAATAGTTGCTTAAAAAAGTGAAATACTTTTGAATAATTTTGCAAAAAAAATTTATGCCTAAACATTACTGTTTACACACATTGGCCACTTATCATCATAATTCATTAAATCCATATTGACTCATTATAACCTCCATAGAAAAAGAAAATCATTTAACTGATATTTGTGCGTTTAAAGTAAAATATTATAGATAAAATAACATAAAAAATATATTTAAAATCTATGCTAAAAATTTAAAGTATATATTAATTACATTATATTTCATTTTTTAAATCGGAGCACAAAAATCGATAACAATTTAAATCATATCTTGAAGGAATATGTTTTAGAGTTTATCCTATTTTACTGTGTTTTAGAATTTAGTCACCATACAGGTATATTGTTCAAGAAATAAATAATTGCTGAAAGCATATGCTAAAACTCTTCGTTGTCTAGAATTTATAGAATGCAAAAGACGTGAAATCAACCAAACAAAGAGTTTAAAAAAAAAAACTTTTTTCTACTTCTTATGACTGTCAAACATAAATTTGGTAAATAATTAAATCTTAAAAATATATATATGAATTTTCAGTACAATCTCAGCAAAATTTGAGAGTATTTATTTTATTAACAAACTGTGTATATATATACATATATATCAGGAAAAAAATGCAATAATAAAATAAATTGCAAGCTCAAAATAAAACAGCATTAAAATTTACTGAAATATTACGAATTTATTTTCCAAACATGCAATAATTTGTCGTAAAAAGAACAAGAAGCAACAAAATTGCTTTTGTTCGAACTTGAGTTAAATTCCTTCAATGGATCGTCATTCTGAGCATTCAGCCAACACCAATCAACTCCATAGGCCAAAGATTCATGTTTTTTATAGTCACTTATAATGTTCAAACTATCACCTAAAAATAAAAATATATTCTACTTTAAATCTAATAATGAAAAAGTAATATTTACATCATTATATTTATTGCAGCAATTTTTGTAAAAAAAGGCAAAGCATTCCCATAACAGCTTGTTGTGGGTATGGGTTGTCATGAAAGTTGAGGCTTTACAATTTTGTGGTAAACGGCGTGACTGTAGTATTGTGTTTTTGCATCCCAACTAGCTGGTATCCATTGATCTGAAGCAGGGTGGGCTACAAGCCGTCATTGAGGACTAGCAAATATTGTAGTTGTCTAACCAACTCCTTGTGAACTTCAAGCAATATTACATGACTAAACATTAAATACTAAGAGAAGAGGAAAAAATTAAATTTTTCTCCTTTAACTCAGAATTTTCATTTAATGGATTTTAATTCCCCTTGTTGTTAAGAGTTGCTGTGGATTAACTGCAAGATATTAATATGTTTTCTGTTTATGATTATACATCTAAACCATAACTAATTTCAGAAAACCAGATTAAAATCATTGATTGAAAATAAAATTTTGTCAATTTATTTCTTTTCATGTATAACAACTACAGGAAAAATAATAAGCTGTAGCTTATAAAATTTCAGACATTTTACATGTATAATATACGGTAAATAGATGGAAATTATTTTAATTGTTCTGTTCTATAAATAATGTTTTCATAAGCTTTTTTTTTCTAAACTTCCTGAATAATTAAATAAATAAAAATAATGATAAGAAGTAGATAACACTAAAATAATATTAGAACCTATTTTTCTTGTTGGTTTTATAGTGCTAAGTAGATTGCAGGTTAAAATACAACTTTCTAAGTACTTGATTGCTGGAAGATTAACATTCTTTGCATTAGGGAACTCAAACTTATCAAATTCTTGATTAGTTACAGACATTATTTATATTCAGAATTTTAGGTTGGCAGCTTGCAAAATAAGTATAATATAAAATTTTCTTAAGTCATCTCAAGGTTTATGAATTAAAATAATACCGATTATATTAATGATTTATTTTATTGAAAATAATAGTAAATGAAATTATAATTTAGTTTTTAAAAAGCAAAAAATATGGTACATATATTTTTACATTACATGTGTTATAAAGGCATTTTTCTTGAAAGAAACATGCATGGAATAACATCGAAAGCATTTTGAATTGGAATAAAGCTTACTTGTTACAGACAAAACGTGAAATCCATTGTGCATTGAGGCTGACAGTAAATAATCTGGATTGTAGGGATGCCATTTTAATCTCCACACACCACCTCCGACTAATACTTCAGAGAGTGGGGATTTTATTGATCTTGTGTCCCACAAGAATATATTTTCATCATAGCTAAAGAGAGAAATATTAATTTCAAAATATCAAAAAACTTTAAAGATTATTTGGTACATACTTATGTGTTTCAATATACCTTAAAAAATCACCAAAATAGTGATTTCAGAGATGCTAATTAATTGTGGTAATAGGTACTATTTGTACTGTGGTAATAGAGAACCAATGCAGACTCCAACTGCTATGGAGTCTCCATAGTTTAAGAAAATATTTTTTCTAGTGTTAATGAATTTTGTATTTTGTCTACTATTAAACACCAATTTAAACATTTACATATGAGGTCATTTAGACCAGTGCTCCCCAACCTTTTTATCACAGCGGACCAGTTATTGTTTGGTAATTTTACCACGGCCTGCTGAAGGTAGAAGGGATGTTGATTGTTTATATTTTAGATTATTTTGTATTTAATAACTTCAATTTAATTGTAATTCAAAATGCCTCCAAAATAAAATACGATTATGTGTGCAGTATTGGTGTGGATTTAGGTGACATCCCTCAGCTCTTTTTTAAACAAACATAAATAAATTAAATAAAATTATGATTCAATAAAACTCCATAAACAAAATAAAAGATAAACTATATAAACATGGTAATCTAACAAACAAATATCTATATAACACTGAATGGAGTTGCAAGGCAGCGTAGCGATCGCAATCATTAATAATTGAACACAGCTCAAAGTACTTTAAAGTAATAATTTAAAACTAGCTAACTGTGTAATATAAAACAACTTAAAATTCAATAATATCGGTTTCCAGGAGGATAAAAAAGGAACTAAAGATATAGGTACCTTCCAGTTACCAACAAATGTTCTCTTTTTGTGCTCTTTGATATTGCAGTCACACCCATAGAATGCCTAAACAGAGTGATTTGTTATTAATGCTACTATTATTTTAATTGAGAGCAAAAAAAAAAAAATAATAATAATAAATGTTACTCTACAACATAGTCACATTAATAAAGGTACAATTTTGGATACAAAATAATGCATTTTCACACAATGCAAAACTGAGAAACACATTTTTTAATTAATAAAAATAGGTAAAGTAGGATGTACAAAAGAATAATGTTAACTAACTGATACTAAATGGTTGAATGTAGGTTCAAATTACAATTAATCACAAATTTTAAACATTGAAAGCAAAGTAGTTAACATTTGACATCAATGCTAAAACAAAATGTGGCTTATTATAACAATTCAAATTAAATTTTAAAATAAAACTCGTGCTCAATATTCCAATACTCCTCAAAAGTTTAGATAGAAGTTTTATAATATTTTATATGCTAATACCTTTTATTAACAAAAATACTAGATGATAAACTTCTTAAATCCCATCCTTTAAAACAGCAATCATCTCCACCTAAAAAATACATATTTTGTAAGGAAAATATCAAGTTACTATTATATATAGTATACACAAGAAAATATCAAATTACAGTTTGATACATTATACAGCCATATTATTTCATTAAATAAACCTAAATTACCTGAAAATAACATATGAGGTTGGGCATAATCGAATGCACAAATCCAAGATTCAAAATTGTGTGCCTTCCAACGATTTAGCAAGAGTAAACTACTATCTTTAAGCGTCAGATAGTTCAAACTTCCTAAAGTATCTGAAGCAATAATATTCCTAAAATTGATAATTGATTATATACATACAAAACATTTTTAATATATTTCGAAACAAGAAGTTATAAATAGCAGGGTGGTGTTTCAAAAATATAGAAACAGAAGAAAAATTTATTAAACACAAAGGCAGGGAGAGATATGTCCTGCAAAAATGTTGCTAATTAGATTAAGAAGAAAGTGCTTGTTCTTGGAAAGGGTTTTATATCTTTGTGAACAATATTAAAATATTAATAGACCTTAGTAATGTGAGACTGGTCACTTTCCCATGCTATAGAAAGCCACATCATGTTTTCTAAGCAAATTAAATGAAAAGCACAACACTCTTTGTGGGAAAGATTTTAATAGATGGCACTATGCACATTTGATATAAGCTCTGTTTATATTAATATACAATTATTTTAACATCACATAATATTCCTCTCTCTGAAATTTTTTTTTACCAATAGGCTAGCCTATTGGTGAGAATTTCCCTAGTAACACTGTCAACGTCCAAATTAAAATAATTAAATTTTGTTTGTTGTCCAAATGATAGCTATATAATCATAGCTTATATTTGTTTTTTAATGTGTAAGCATTGCAAAACAAAGAGAAAGAATTACAAAATTGACATTTATATAAATGCAGCTAAATATTTCACTACAATGTTCAAGACAATTCTATGACAGCTAATAAAATAATGTAAATATTTTCTTTTCTCGTTGAGAAGTTCTAAAAAAAAAATTGCATGAAATTTTACATTTTTTTTTAAAACTATTATTATAGGTACAATAATTTGTTTTGACCAAAAAATAGACGACTAATAAAAATTTTCTAAGAGTTGTTTATTTAGTAAATGAAAGCTTGAATTGAATAATAAAATCAGTTGGCATTTTTTCAAAATGCATGTATACACACAATAAATAGGCTTATGCAGACAAACTAGCAGATGAAAAGAAGAAATTATATTCAAAATTAAAGTATTGTATTTGAAGTAGCTCCTGCGAAAATTTCGAAATAGGATAAACTTTATTTTAACATAACTTTTGTTTCCAATTTTGAAAAGCAATAATAACAAGTACATTTTTAGACAAACTTGATACAGTAAAAAATATTTAAAATAAACTAAAAAGTTTGCACAATTATATAGATTAACAAATAAAGAAAAAGAAATTTATATGTGATTAAAAACATTTTGTGTAAAGAACATTAAATGAACCTCATTTTAATTACTTGAAACAAGTTCTATACATCATAAAATTTTCAAAACTTACATTTCTGATTCACAGGACCGATCTATAGATAAAACCATGTTTTTTGTGTTTTTCTCAAGAGTTTGGCAACTTTCTAGTTTAAGTGAAACAGAGTTTTCCTCATCCACTAATTTCAGTAATAAAACCTGGCCACTACTACAGGCTACAATCAGATATGCACAATTTCCATAGAGCTGTGGACACCATTTCATATCCAAGACTCCACAGGAATCATATGAATAAATTTTTCTTAGAGTAACATTTTCTTCTTTACATAAGAGCCGATATAAGGTTACACCTCCTTTACGAGTTTGAGTTTCATCTGATTTCACTTCAGTCTACGAAAAAAAAAACTTTTCTTTTTATAAAATTAGCAGCCATTTATGATTGACTTTTGAAATAAAAATGAAGTAATATAGAAATAATTATAATATTGTGAAGTAATATACAACAATTAGTGTAATGCAATAAATAATATATAATTAATTTACAATACATAGAGTGTAGCAAAACTAGTGGACCAGAGAGTAAAGGGTGATAGAATTAGTCAAAACAAACAATCGTCTTCAATGTGGGGTCGATAAAGAGAGGGCAATCAGCGAGAGGGTGTCTGTTGAGATAAATTATTAGGGGGACCGGTAAGAAATGTCGTTTTGGCTCATTAAATATCCGTTAGTCTTAAAAACCAATTCATTTTTTTTCATCCGGGATTGAAAGGCTGTTGCTAACATGAATAACATTATTGACGAAAAATAATATCTTGATAACAAATATCAAATGCACCGAAACAATATTATTTTCCGGTCCCCCTAATACTCAGACAGTGTCTCATAATGTCTAATCTTAAGTTATAATGTCTCTAAAAATGCTTGACCACCACTAACTCAGTATTTACAATTAGTTAAACAAAGTATTAATCCAAAGAGTTTAGAATTGCACAAAAACTTTTAAACTGGTTATGTCTCATGTGCATTAAAAGATGTTTTAATGCATGCTAAGTTTGACAACATAATTCACACCTTTTGATTTTTTTAAAATTTGTTATACCATTATACTTTTTTTTAAAAAAAAAATTATTTTAATTAGCTTGCATGGTTTTCAAAGTTGTTCTATTATTCGAGGATTACAACTGGTTACCGTCTCAATTTTTAAAAAAAAAATTATGCATAGTTAAAAAAATGCTATATTTTCTGTAAATGCAATGTTCGATTCGATTTGAAATAGTATCACATTTTTTATTTAATATTTTATAACCGTCGTTGAACAGTCGACCCAATTTCAGGTTTACGACTACTAATGTTCCACTCCGTAGCCTTTTAATTTGAAGCAATCCAGAAGACAAGGAAACTCCTGTATCAGAACCCCCAGAGGTATGATTTGTTATGAGAACAGGGGGGGGGGCTTTGTAACTCTACAAATTTAATGTGCCTCAGTCACCAGTAACTACATGGGGAGTCATCGGCCGACAGAGATCGAACTCACGCCCTTTTGGATATGGGCCCAGTGCCAGGCTATTCCGGCCCTAGTATCACATGTTGTAACATTTCTGTGCCCGGGGACTTTCATGCTATTAAGATGGCCCTGCTTATGAAACGCCAGTCAGGTCATTATAGAACACTGGCACTTAAAGTATTAATGAAACATCTCTAAAGCAGGATTTAGTGAAATGCAAAAAATTCTTCTAAAATTTGCATGGTTCAATATATAGCTGTTGTGTAGCTTGTATTGCACCTAGTTGTCAAATATATGAGTAATTATTGTGAAGTTTTAATAATAAAAAATTACTTGTGCTTTTAATGTTTGTCTTGATTGTATTTTCCATTTTCAACATGCAGGTGCTCTCTCTCTCTCTTGGCTCGTCTTTTGTTTATTAATCCCAGATTGTACACTGAAAAGTAATTTGTTGTTCGGGAATCTTTCACAGTTGTGAGCATTAATTACGTAGCACCCCATATATGTAAAATCAATAATAAATATATAAAATAGTTTCACTTGCAAATTTTGATTTATATTTTTTGCGTAAGATGTTTACTTACATATATAATTTCAGCATGAATTATAAAAGGTAAAAATGATACAAATTATTTATAAGATTAAAAAAATGCTAGTATGACAAAGAAATTGATGAAACAAAGTTAAAACCACTTCAGGTAAGGATTGTTATATTTTTAATAGCATTTCAAGAAACTTACAATGTAACATTGGAAACTATTAAGGTATTATTTTCAGTTCATACATGTAGGTTGATATTTATAGTAGCATTTTAAATGTAGTTCGCATCAAATTTAAGGCAACTACAAGTAATTGACAATTGAACAGAAAAAGAAAAGAACAAACTAATATATCAATTAATCATATCTCACAGAAAAATTTCACTAGCATTATAATTATTTTATGTAGTTAATAAATAATTAAATAGAAAAAATGAAAAGTGAATTTCTACAGATAAGTTTAAAATATTTGCATGATTTAGTTTTAAAATCTCTTCTTTAAAGTCATTCATAAACAATCCAATTAATGGTTTTTAAATAAAACTATTCAGTTATAAAGAAAAATGTTTCATTAAAAACTTCATTTATATATAGTGAGCAAGCATCAATTATAAATAAAAAAATTACTGTAATTAAAATAGCTAATTATTTTATGAAAAAAATTTATCAAAATTTACTAACTTCTTCTAATTGATAAGTTCCACATGCTAAATAATCTGCATATTTACTAAAAGGACACCATTCCACAGAATCAGCATAAAATTCAGTTGTATCATTATAAAGGAATTCAGTTTCATAGCACTTTTTACTAGAGCCATCCATTGCTAAGCATATAACCTAAAAATAAAAACTAAATATCAAACTAATATTTTTTTAAAATCATGTTTCGTTTTTAGATAATTTAAGGTCAATCATACCACTGCTATAAAAGGAAGTTAAATATTGACACTGTAATAGTTACTAAAGTTATAACTGTCATAGTACATGGGGCAAATATTTTAATTTTCCTTGTGAAACTTGATCTTTTTCATTGATTAACATGAAAAAAAAAGTGTTCTACTGCTCAGGAAACTAACGAGGTTTTACCCTAAGCTAAGTCTAGGCTGATGTTAATAAGTGCTTAAAAACCATTGGATATACGCATATACAAATTTAAAAGTATAAAAATATACATAAAAAGTTAGTGATCATATAATATATAATATTTCATAGATAATTACTAAAATTTATAGAAAATAAACTAGAGTTATGTTTACAAACAAATTTCAACTATACTAATAATTAATGTAGACTTTACTTACAAATAGTGAGAGTACTTCCTTCAAATTATGTTGAATACTGGACAGTTGGTTAGCTGATTAAAATAATTTAATGTACATCATTTGTTTCAAGAATTAACCCTTCATTATGTGAATAATTTGGTTGTTAAGAGAGGTGGTTGTACCCAGAATTTTCAATATTTCCCAAAACAATTAACCCACAAATATAAATATTAAAATTCTCCATTAAAAAAAACAAACATTCTGTACTGTATTGTGCATGAGCCATTCTACCGACATATCCTTTAAAATTGAAAAGGTTTTAAAAAATGAATTACTTTCGGATTGTTTTATTTTAAATCAGTGGTTAAAGTATCTGTAAAGAAAGCATTGTAAAATAAATACTATAATATATTCATTATAAAAAATAAATACTCTCCAAATTGGTTGCGAAAAAATCTACTAGTTTTCAACTGTTGTGTTGTCGTTGTAAGTTTATTGTTGCGCTGAATGACTCTCTTCTGAATTAATGCTTGAAAAGAATAAAAATTTATTTGATCAATATTTTTTCATGTTGTAAGGGAAAATCAAGGGGGTTGATAATCGGTCGCCTAATATAAGACTTCATAACATTACGATTGAGTGAAAAATCGGAGCATAAAAAGTGTTGTAGAAGAAGATTTCTCTTAGAAGTTTCAATGTATATACATAATTTCTCCATCTGTGTTAATTACAAAAATAATTAATAACATCATTGTTTTAGGTATAAAAAATATTAAATTATAAAGGCTTTTAGATCCACCCTATCGACAGAAAGTATGATAAATAGTTACCCTAAAACAGAGAGCTCAATGATGAGACACTGCAATAAATTGAAATGTACATTGCAGAACAATAGCTGCAGAATAATTTATGTTCAGAGCAAGCTATGGTCATAGAGAAATCTGCCCCTAATTTATATTTAGTGTAATATTGGGATTTAAATTAATTACATATAATATTAGTGCAAAGGAGTAAAGATAATTTTTCCCGGTCCAAGAAATATTTAGTCTTGATAATACTTATTCTCAATACATCTCTGTTTTCAACACAATTGCAAATGCTGTAAAAGTAAATTACCACGTCATGACAAAGATTTCATGTGTTATTAATAATTTGACTATCACAAATTAAGGTTTCAAAATAAAACTATAATTTAAAATTAAATGGTAATAAATTAACTAGTGAAGCTTTTTATTTTTTATGTATATCCACAAAACATTTTTAATTATCAAAGCTTTATTGCAGAGCATAAGATATAGTTTTGATCCTAGAAATAGCTAATAGAACATTTTTTAAATTAAATATTCTAAAATGTAAATACATAAGTAAGGTTCTATGTATTAATGAGTTTTGTGATTTTGAGAAAAAAAGAAACTCATTCGTTAAAAAAAACTACTTTATTTAAAATGTCAAAATACCATAATATGTAAACACAGGACAGATTATATTTTTATTAAAAAAAGCAATTGGAATAAGTAATAATAATAGGTTGATTAGCAAATAGCACTATAGACTTAGTGATTTGTATATTGCTTTTTAAATATAAGTAATAAATATTAACAGATGATTAAAAGCAATGATTTAAAAATGAGAGAAAAAATATAATTAACAGAATACCCAGATTAATACAATCTGTGAAAATTTATCATAATTAAAACAATAAATGAAACATATTAGGAGTAAATAGAAAACACTGAAGCATTGGGTAGGAAAATATAGGTCAAATATATTTGAACAAAGTATCATGTGTGTCACCCACACAACTTTTCATGAAATTTTTTTTTTAACATAACTAAATTAGTATCCTGACTAAACACCTGTTAAAGAGCAGGGGTCTGTCCAGGGCAAATTTACTACCGTTTAGCAGTACCTTCACAAATTCAACTTCAGGAAAAACAATAGTTTCACAAAATACTTTTTCTTAAAATTTTATTTTTGTATCCCGTAAGAAACGATGAATCCATATATTTACCATATTTTTTTTGCTGATTTTTTAATTACAATTTTTAATTTTACACAAATTATGTCTAAATTCTCACAAAATAGGTACCTCTCAGAAAAACCTAGACAGATCCCTGAAGAGTGATTGTAATTTAGAAGAAACTGCTCAGAAATGGATTAGCTAAAAACTGGTAATATTGCTCAAAGAAGAAAAAACACGCAAGATTTCTTCCTTACGTGTTCAATTGTAGTGCTTTGTGATTGTGATTCTTTAATATGAATAACAACTTTTGATATCAAACATTGCATACAGAAATATATTTTTTTAAAACTTATAATAAAATCCTTCTTTTTGTTTCTGCATTTATTTTAATCATACAAAAATTAAAGATTTGTTTAATCAAGATCAAAATAAACTTCAAAATCATAAAATTCAAAAAATAGTAATCTAATAAGGAAAAAGGTTTTTTCAACATATTAAAATTTACGTTCAAGCAACTAAAACTAATTGTCATTAATTGTAAGTTGCTAACTTAAACTGACAGCACAATGTTTCAGAAAGTGATGATTTATGTTGCTTGATAATGAACATGAAGATAATCCCAAGAATATGAATATGATTACCTGATAAAAAAAAGTTATCAATTTTATAATTAAAAGACAGTAATCTTGAAAATAGTAATAAAAAAAATATATTTATGCACTATAAAATTTCTCCTCGGTGTACACTTTACTTAAATGCCTAATAAATTCCATCTGAAAAAATCAATATCTTTCAACAAATATTCAGATTATTTTTAAAATACATGAGTCAAAAATGTATTTATATAACACCGGGTGTTGTTCAATTAGATCATATAGCATATCAATAAAATAGCAGAATTTCACATCAGAATTATCATAAATTTCCTCAAAATAAGAAAAGCACAACTATGTTTAACAATCGTGTTTTAGAAATAATAAGTAGAAGATTCAAAGTCTAACATTTTTCATAGGAATTAAAGTAATTCATTAAACACACAAAGGTTAATTTAATAAATATCATATGAACTATTATTTATAAACTTAATTTTTGTATTAATATTACAGAAGAGTGCAGCGAAATTTAAGGAAAAAAACTAAACTTTTCTAAAGGTGAAATTTTTTTAATAAAAATGTTTCTTAGTATTGTTTTCAGATAGGTACTTAACAATTTTAAACCACAAAACCCAAAGACATATTACTGATTAAATAAAAATTCACATATTTTTTGACAAAAACATTCTCAATTTTGAATTATTCTCAAGAATAGCTTATCATTATATTGCCCCAAGTTCTTCATTTCAGAAACATTCTCTTAAATAGAAAATTTGCAATTGAAACAAAACAAAGTAGATGATATTTATATATATATATAAAAAAACAGGGTCCAATATCTTGAATTAATTTTTAGAATATCATACAAATAAAATAAGTTACATTTTTTTTCATTGTTCAGAAGAGATAAAAATGAAGATGTATTTTTCCCAATTTAGTCCATATTATAATACATATAGTTGCATAGATCGTTAAAAAAAAGTACTGAAGTCAAGTGCTTGATTGCCTTATAAATAATAATGAACAGTATCAAGATCTAGCATTTCTCTCAGTTTCCATTAAGCACTCTCTTACTAGAATACGAGCATGGATTATACCACGTTTTAGTCTTTCGGCGGAACTCCTACTTCCAGCATATGTAGGACGTATGTCTTTACCCAATTCTTCAATGATTGCAAGAAGTTGGGAATACTTTGGCTTTGGTTGTTGACGTGAAGATCCCGATCCACTTGTCTGAGGTGCGGGATAACAAGACGTGGATGTAACAAGAGCAATGTCATCATTTTTGTCATTACGTGGAGTACCCGGATTACTTGGCAATGGAGTTCCTGGATTACTCTGAGCAGGGGAATCAATCGAATGATTGTCATCATCCATTTTCTTCAGATTACTCTGTAATAAAGATGAAAACATAAGAAAATCTAAAATAACAAAATATTGCTATCCTTAGTTAAAAATAAATAAAATAATAATAATCATGGACCCCGAGCCAAAAATCATTTGATGATTCAGCTGCATTCCCAGATAATAAGCTCAAGTAGTTTTACAATATATATTTATGGATGCTGTTGAATTTCCGATAACATGAAAAATTTATTATAACGAGGAACATTCATTATTGTATTTTAATTATAAAAATAAATAGTGCATAACCAAATTAGCTAAATAAAATATATCAGCCAGACACAAATTATCTGTATTTGTAGAAACATCAAGAAACTAAAAGCACAAAAATTTATTTTTATTTTAAACCAAAAAAATTTAAAAGACTGAAAAAAAAAAGACTATTATTCAGAAACTAAAAGACTACTGGAATATGGAATTTGCATTAACCGTTTTTACTTTCTAGATAAGCTAATACTTATTTTATTTCATAACTGTTGCTGAACAGCTAACCCAATTTTTGGGTTTAGGATTACCAATGTTTTTCAGCGGATTTGGATACCTTTCCCTCAAAATATAAAAAGAATCTGGAAAATATGGTTCCCTTAAAATAAATTTTATCTTTAATCTATTTCACCATATCTCAATAATTTTTTTAGTTAATAGAAAAATTATTGGACACGATTATAAAATTCTTTCATCTAACAAACATGCCAAGAAGAAAAAAAAATTTATTCATACCTTATAATCATCATACTTTATAACAGTAAAAAAATATTGAGTTGCAAGTGTAAGGTATATAAATTCTTTTACTTCATATAGAGTATAATTTTATGAGGCAAAACACTAAATTTTAATGGAGTTTTTCCTGAGAAATCTTATTTTAAATATGTATGACTAAAGGTAAATTGTTCTAAGTCAGGGGTCCGCAATCTATTGAAATGGAAGAGCCAAAAATTACAAAATTTCCCAGTTTTTAAAGAGCCACTAAAAAATTTTGATTTAATATTACAGTATTTGCTTACAAATACTTTGATTTTATTTTTAATTTAAAATAAATGGCTTTAAATACAGAATAATATTTATTCATATAAAAACACAAATATAGATAGTTATATCAATGGGAGCATTGGCTCTGCAGGCCTCTTAAAAGTCTGGCTTATAACTTGTTTTAAGTTTCAAGCACAACTCTAGATTTTTATTTGTGAGTTGAATTCTAACTTGACTCTTTATTATACTCATGAAAGAAAAAGCTTGCTCTCACGAATATGTCGACCCGAAGATCGTCAGCACTTCATATGCAAACTTCTTCACCTCACAATAGCCATATAAGATCATTCCATGCATCAAATATGAAGGCTTTAACTCGCGAAATTTCCTTTAGAGCTGTCCACTTGTGCTAGGCGATGTGCATGCATTTCAGGACCTCCAACTTGCTTTTGGGTTCTGTGAACTTCACTAGTCTTTGGTTTTCAAATCCATCAATTGCATTAAAAGGGATCTAGCCACAATTCCAAACATTTCAATGTCAATCTCATTTGCATTTGTGTAGAGGATTTGCAATGAACGAGAGAGTACTTTTGTTTGTTTTTAATTTCTTGAATCTCTCAGCGAATCCATCCTTCATGTTCTTTAAGGCGATGCTGAAGTAATTCGTATCAATAGTCGAATTGGTCCCATTACAATATTGCTTCAGATTTTTAAAATGATGTAATTTATCACTCACCATGTCTTCAACAAAAAGAAGTCTTTTTTTTTTAAACAAACATCAGGCATGAAAGTGGACAAAAATAAAAAAAGCTGAACTTTTACAATGCAGGCCCCTGGGAGGAGAAGGGGGGGGGGAGTGCTCTATATGATACTGAGATTTATAAAAGCAACTTTTAACTATGCTGGGATATTTTTATTTAATATTTAAAGTGGCAGAAGTATTTCGACAGTTAACTTTAAATTTTTCTTAAATATAATTTTAAAATTGTGACCACTACTATATTAAAAAAAAATTAAGCAAGGAAGGCACGACTATTAAATTACTTACTAATGAAAAATATACCACATCCTTACAGAAAACTTACTTCTACTTCTTTCAAGAATCACGATATTGCATTTTAAAATAGCGTGAATATGAATCACGATATTGCATTTTAAAATCGCGTGAATATGAATCGCGATTTTGGATTTCAAAATCGCGTGAATATGAATCGTGCGGTTGGATTTTAAAATCACATGAATATGAATCGTGCGGTTGGATTTTAAAATCGTGTGAATATGAATTGCGATTTTGGATTTTAAAATCACGTGAATATGAATCTCGCTGTTGGATTTTAAAAACACAAAAATACTAATTGCGATATTGAACTTTTAAATCGCGTAATTAAGAATCGTGATGCATAATTTTTACATCACGTGAATACTAATCGTAATGAGTAATTTTTAAATAGCGTACAAATAAGAAAAACAATACTTGATATTACAACTGTGTGATAACGAATCGTAATATTGGATTTAAAAATGAGTGAATATGAACTGCAATGTTGGATTTTAAACTCACGAGAATACAAATTGCGATGTTGGGTTTTAAAAAACGCTTAAATACAAATCGCAATATTGGATTTTTAAATTGAGTGAATAGGAATTGCTAGTACGGCTTTTAAATCAGTTAAATACGAAAATCGATGATAGATATTAAAATCGTCGTATTAAAAACCGCGATTTTAGCAGATTCCGGGGCAGTTCCTAATATTTAAAATTCCGAAAATCAGCCAAACAAAACAAATCAAATATCGGCGGTCGGAAACGAAACGCTTAGACTCCTTTCCACTTTATAGCGGAAGTCGCGGTAATCCGACTATCGTTCGGGAGGCTTGGGTTCTCTAATTGGATTCCCCAAAAATTTTAGTTTTTGGAACATGGTCGGAAATTTTAAAAATTGGGAGAAAAAAGCGGATTTCCGCTTTTTCGCGGAAGTCTTTCATCCCTGAAACATACTCCTTCTAACAAGGCGTAGGCTTGGTTGCCCTTTCCTTGCAGATTTAGATTTCATTCATTTAGTTTCACTGTGGCAATTAACATTTGTAATTAACAATTATAAAAATAGAAGTAATTACTAAAATTAGGCACATAAAATATGTATATATATACATACATATTATTTTTTTAAGAGTTTTGATAATAAATCAAAAATGCTTTCATATAGAACTGGAGAGCTCTAACTCTACGTCAAAAGAGCTGCATGTGGCTCGCGAGACGCAAATTGGTGAACTCTGGTCTAAGTTAAGCAACTTGTTACAAATATTTATCTGTATGTTAACTATAAAATCTGAAAACATAATATTTAAAGAGAATAAAATTTAAAATATCTCTTGCTTCTTTTTGCAATAAAAAGGGTTGAACAAACAGATACAGGTTATCATAGCACAAAATACAAATACAGAAAATACAAATAAATAGAAAATAATAATTCCTGCAATAAACAGGCAACAAATTAAACAACTACATACCATTTTAGAACTTTTCAGCAAAATCTATTTCTACTAATTTTCTCACAAGCAAGCTAACCTGTAAATACGCAAACGTATACTACATCACTACTGAACTAAATTGGTCCTTAATATTACATACTTGACCATTTCACAATACATACTTCTGTTTAAGGGCTTTTGTAATGGCCTTTAATACCTGCTTAGTAACATAAATGAAGTTTAAAAAAAAGTGTTTAATGAGAACACTTGAAACAAACATTATTGTTATTTATTTTAAACATAATTTAATTAAAATAAAGAGCACCTTGCAGCTAAAAATATTTTGGACAATTTCTGAATCAACAGTAGGTTACAAAATACACAATCTGCAATAAGTCTAAACAAGCATTTTAAACTTATTTTAACTTTAACATTGTAATCACTATTACTAAACAGTAATTTTTGTATTAACTCTCACAAAATTTCACGGCATTAAAGATTTACTCAGTTTAAATTTCGGGCAAGAAGTTTTTATTCTCGTGATAAACATTATTTTATTGTAGCCTTAAAAAAAGAATAGATAAAATTGGGGGAAAAATTAAATTTAGGGGATGAATTTAGGTCTTTCCTACTTGTAATCTGAATGTTAGTAATTACACTGAAAAGGTCATTTTAGGGATAATATTCGAAACATAAGAAAAAAAATCTGAATTTATATGCAGTTTCACTAAATTAACATGCATTCATACAAACTTATTTAGGAAGGCATTTTTAAATTGGTAATCTGATATAAATACTGAAAGGAAATTATTCTCATATTCAATACATTTTATGAACAGTATCTTGATATTTACCTTTGTCGAAAGGTTCGTAAATATATTACTTGATTAAGCTTTGGTCGGAATATTTTTATTTGTATGCAATTAAAAATGCCAATTAAACTTACACCAACTTTTTCAGATCGTGATTGTTTACAACAAAACCATTAATAACCATAATCGTGACTATATCAGTTTACGTTGCCAAATATATCTTAAATTTCATTTCATTTTCTCTACTTTAGAACTTTAGGGCTGGCAACACAAACGCTATTTGTTTTATTAGTAAACAAACCTTGGATGAAATTTTAGAACTACCGGTGACAAAGTGGGATTATGTAACTTTTGTACAAAATTACAAATTAATTAAACGATAATTAGTGAAACTAATCAAAGTAAACAATGAATAATTGATGTTTACAACCTGTAGCTGACAAATAATTTATTATGATGGCAAAAACGTAGGAATATGTAGTTATCTTGGTTATTTTTTTTCTTTTCCTTTTTATCCAATAGTTTTGTTTTCTTCTTAGTGTGATATAAATAGATTTTACGATCTTTCTCCCAACACAAATGTAAACTTGAGATTCTATTTGAGCTCTTTTCGAATTTCTGCAGAGTAAAAGACTATTTCGTAAGCTATTTACCTGCATCGTAAACAAATAGCTCATATTTCTTTCTTTCATTGGCTTGTTCATTTTTGTAAAACATAGCAGAAAATTTTAAAATTCTTGAATCAGCAATTAAAACTTTTCTGTCAAACATTTTTTGTAAACGTGGTAATTTTGAGTGGTAAATTTTAGTGTTTAGTAAGACATATTTTTATTTAACTAACATTTTTATAACATTATTAATTAAAAAATTTTTATTTTTAAACCATTTGTTCAATATTGTACTTTATTTAGCAATAAATCTTCATAGTTCTTGTTTTTTTAATGTTTTGCTTTCATATAAATACGTCTATTTTATATTCTTAAATGGCGAATTTTTGATTTCTAATGCTCCATTCTGATTGATGCAGGATTTTTTTCATTATCTTATTTTACTAATTTCATTAAAGTAGTACATTCTATTTCTATAAGTGTTATAATTTTTTAAAATTCTTATTTTATGTTGAATTGAATTTATAATTCAATCATATTTATTATATTGTTGTATTTTAAGTTTAAATGCAATTAATAGAAAATTGCTTTTAAAAATGATATGAATTAATTTTATGTTTTTTTGTAATTGATAATGCTAAATAGTTTTAATGTTAGTGATTCTTTAAATATGTTGACTGTTGTCAAATCTAATAAACTATCTTCATTTTTAACATTATCATCTGTCAGTTACTGTTAATACAGGATTTAAGTACAAAAATTTGATTAAAGTAGGCTTGTCGGCATTAAAAAGTTGCATAAGACAACATCATTGGTACAAAGATTCATGTTATTATTTTCCGTTTTGTTGGTTTCTGTTTATTGCCAGCTATAATACATATTATAATAAGTTTCCTTAATATTAATTAATAATAAAATTATATATTTGATGTATGATGACTTGCAATTTAGGTTTTTAAATTGGGCAGGGTGGAAAGTGCTTTGACTCAAAATTAAATATGTTATCAAAACAACATTAATAACTTATTACATTATAATTTTGAAATTTTTCTGTGTGTGTCATTAAGTGCGTTTAATTATTGAATTGTTATAAATTAATATTTAATATTTTTCAATTAAATGTCATAAGTTGAAGATTAGGCCACTTTTTTTTCCTTATCTCTTTAATTTTTTTAATTTATCCAAATTATTTTTTATTTGCTTTCCTTGGAGTGTCTGCTTAAGTACTCTTAGTGACTCTTTTTAAAAATGCACTAACCATGAGGTGAACTAGCATTTTCACTGCTATTATCTTATACACAGTAGGTGTATTTTTGGCCACTGTAGTATAATTACTGTTTAAAAATTTGCACGTAATATTTTAAAAATTATTTTTTTTATGTTTTTTTTTAAAAATTCAAGAAATCGTCTCTAAAATCAATAAAAATAACCAAATCAAAATAATCTTTAAACTTTTATGTAAATAGCTAAATAGAAAATAAATAATGTTATGTAAATTGTAAGCAAGGAAGATAACAATGAAAAATATAATAATGACAACCAAGCTGACGTCGTCAAGGAGTACCTGCCCCGTAGGTCGTAATAAATTGTAGTTTTTTAAACTGTTTTTTAACATGAATTTTAATTTTTCTTATTATTAATTTTATGTAAGCAGGTGTCTGTTAACAATGAAATTTGGATCTGTAAACGGACCCTTCACAAAATATCTTTTCTTAAAAACAGACCCTTCACAAAATATTTTAACTTGAAAACGGACCCTTCACAAAATAATTTATCTTTTAATCGGACCCTTCAAAAATTTGTTTATCTTCATTATTGTTTTGTTAATCGAATAAACGCTCCCCGGGGTGTGGGAGAAAGACAGATGTAAACAAACTAAGTTTTGTCTTCGGCAGACGCTTCTTCCTTTTTTCGTCCGAAATGAATATTCTGCGTTCAGCAGTATAAGCTAAATACCAAATATTTGTGTGTTGCATCTCTAATTTAGTCGCAGCAATTGCTGTTTATTTTTGAAAATTAAATTTTTTTATTATAAATTTTCAGTGTTGCGCATAATCTTCCCTATCTATTTACAATTCTATCTATCAATGTAAAAACTCCTTGAAAAAGTTGTTTGCAATTACAGGATCCTACTTTAACAAAATAAGGACCCTGGTTGAAAGAATGTGACTTAACATTTATTTTATATTCACAAATTACGAGTAATTTTTTCACAATTTTACAAAAACAGGACCTTTCACAAAATGTCTGGACAGACCTCTGGTAAGGAATATCTATAGTCGGTTTACTCCTCTCATTATTCGTCTGGAACAGTGGCAGTGACTATAGTTACATGGTTTAACTATTTCAAGCAGGGATGTTAAGTCAGTATTTAAGACAGGTTTGGACTCAGGTTTGCATAAAAACAAACAAAAAAAGGAATCATGGAAGAGAGTAGTTCCCCTCTTTGAAATGTGCTATATTTTGTTTCCATAGCAGCAGATGGATTTAGACTTTGCGATGAGGGAAGTTCTTTCTATAGACAAAGTATAATATTTCCCATGTCATTTAATGTTTATCTTATGAAGCTAAATGTTTATGTTTAATTTGAGTGTGAAACCATTAGAGTTACAATCACATGAAAGAATGAGATGTATTCTTTCATGTGATTGTAAATTATTTTTTCTAATCTAATTGTGTACTTGTATATATTCATTTTTAACTTGTATTAATTTTGTATGTATTTCATAGCTCTCTCTTACTTCACCCTGAAAAACTGTGGGGGATATTTAGTGGCTTGACTGCTTATGCCATCCAGATTCCTATTTCTATAGCTCCTAATTTGTATGAGAAAAAAACCATGAAAGAATGCAGTCATCATTTAGCTTGGTTATCTGATTATTCACCAGAATTCAGTGTTTCAAGTAGAAATATTCAAATCCTTCAAGAACCTTCTGACTTCTTTGAAAAATTAAAAGTATTTATTCTTAAGTGCAAATTTCTTTATGTAACAAAATGTTTATTTTATTTATTTATTTAGTTAATTTTTTGTGCCTGGATTATACATTTCGTTTATAAAATTGAAAGTTTTATTTAAATTTTCAGAAAAAAAAATTGGTTTTGTAATTAATGGTATTTATAATAAATTGTAATTTTACCTAGACAATATTTAATGAAAATGATGCAATTTTACATGATTAAGTTTAATGGAAACTTTTTCATGTTTGCTGAAACTTCATGAATGGGAATTGAATTCTGGATTAAACCTGGTTGCTTTCCCATGTAACAATCAGGTTTTTCTCTTTGATATTCGCTAGATAAGAGATACTTATTAGGTAAATTTTTTCTACTATTTTTTCCATGTAATGAAAATAAATTTGTTGTAAGGGTGAGGCAAGAGTGTTTTTGTGGATAGTCTCATACTTTTAAATAAAAATTGGCATTTATAAAGCACTAATTTTACCGATTCTCCTCTGTAGGGGTAATTACTAGGCAATAGCCCAGTTAAACAAAAAGATATTATTGATTTTTGGACAAAAAATCTTAAGAAAAATATTTAATGTAGTCCAGATGAATAATAGCTGAAGATTCTTGTTTAACTTTGGAGCCTAAAAAAACTCAATTTGTTAAGGACCCTGCGCTTTATATAGCGTTGGTAAAAAAAAAATTAAGCAATAGATTAAAATGTTAAATAAATACATGGAAAGTTAAATAATGAAAAATTTTGTTATTAGTTGAGCAAAATCAAAAAAAAAAAAAATTCATATCTATTTTAATAAATTTAATGAAAATCTAATGGGACCATTAGTAATACATATTAAGTAAGGCCTCACTCTGAATAGGAAAATATGTAAAAAGGAAATCTTTTAAATATTAAATTCTACTGTTTCTTAATGTTACAATATGTACGGTAATATGTATTATAACAGTTCAAAGCTTACAAGATATTCTGTGTAAAATATTCCTTACATCAAGTTTAAATTATTTTAATATTCAAGTGATTTGGAGCCTCCAATCTTCTTTATCTTTGAATGTAGATTAAATTTTGGATTTTTGTTTTCTTGATATTTTCGGTACATAATTAACACATAATCACTTTAGATTTTTTATCAAGAAAATGAAAGTAATAAAATTATGCAAAAAAGTAGTTTAATGTTGTATGCTTGACTGAAAATTACTTACATTTTTTTAAATGAACAGTAACAGATTTGGATAATTACAAATTATTGGCTTCCAGATTATCAGAAAAATCCATAAAGGAAAAGATGTATGAGATGTACCTCTCTGAAAATACTGATTATATTGTTATAATACTGATTATTTGTTTTTAGAAAAATTCACCGAAAGTCTAAAATTCTGCATACTTAGATTCTCTTTCTGTTTAGGTTGCAAATTTATAATATATTAGTTCTATACATTTAAAATGATACCACTAAGTAAAGTAAGTAGTAATTGTTTGTTTTTAAAAGTAATTAAAGTTGCTGAATGCCAAATTGAGCATTTTCCCCTTTATTTATTAGCATTACACCATTATGGAGGTATAATTCTCTTGTGAGGATATATATTTTTAAGCATAACTGTTTATTGAAATTAATTTTAAAAAATATTTTGATGGGCAAACTATTCAAAAATATTAAAAAAAGACGAGTAACAATTTTCTTAGTTATTTTTTTTCATAAGTGTTTCATAATAATTATATGATTTCAAAAAATAATTTTACTTTTTATTTGTAGGATTTATCTAGAACTGCTACTAAAAGAATTACACTAGCCTCATTATATATTGGAAATGGTGCTTTAGAAAAGGAATTGGTAAAGCTATTTTTATTATTAATTATAAAAAGAGATACTATGCATAAAAACAGATTATTTTTGTTTATTTAAATGTTTGAGATTTCTTAAAATAGCTGAACTTTTTAAAATTTATCTGTTATTTTATTTAAGTACTTAAGAGTACTTTCTTTTAAAATTAATATGTTATTTTATGTTATCATTGCAGGGTTGGCTTTTTGCCGGCAGAAACCGGTTTTTGCCATGCCAGTGGCAGAAACTGGTTATAACCGGTAAAAACTGGCAGAAACTAAAAAGAACTTCTATATTAGTTCTAGTAATTGCTTAATGACATTTTGTTTAAGTAAACTGAAAAATTTAACTCCATGTAACAGTAACAAACTTTTTAATTCATTGTTTGTAAATATATATTATTTTGTTTATGTTAAATATAAAGAGTGCAGTATATCAAATATTTATTTAAAATGAAGAATAAAGTAATGTAATAATAAATATAAATACTAGATTTTGTTTTATTTTATTAAATTCTGAAATTCAGTAATTATCATTTAACTCTTAACATAACTGAATAGAGCTATTTTCAAATAGTTTTTTTCTTTTCCAAGACATAATTTGCATGACAACAATCCAATTATCATAACAGTAACAGTTTGAATCTTTTGTGAATGGCAGTGCCAGCTTGTTCTGCTGGATTTGAGAAAATCTTCTCAAATTTCTCGTTCGTGCATAGCAAATTGAGAAATTGTTTAGGTTTAGAAACTGCATCAAAACTTGTCTTCTGTTATATATTACTGCAGATTGCAAACACTGTAATATTTCATTTTGAATGGTGATGATTTTGTAAATAAATTGTACTTTGTTTAACATTTAATTGTTTTTTCTATGAATTATCCATTATATGTCAATCTCAGTACTTACTTTTATGTCATTTTCTGAATTTCTGCCAGTTTCTGCCACAAATGTGGCAGAAAAGGGTTTTTGCCATGCCGTTTTTAACCGGTTTCTACCAGTGGTTTTAACCACCTCGGCAGAAACTTGCCAACCTTGTCATTAGGGCTATGATGTAAATGACCTAACAAGTCTTAATAAAAAAGGTAAAAAATAAATAAAAAGCCTTTAAAAACCATCGCAAATAACCTTAAGCAGTGTTCTCCATAAGCATTTTTAAAAGCCCCCCTTCCCCTGCCTGCTCTTCGATGCACCCTCTTTGTCCTTTTTATAAGAATAAGCTGCCATCCCTTAAAAATCCCTTTTTATTCATATTTCACTTAAAAAAAACTTAACTTACTGTTTAAATAATAGTAAAATTATCTGTGTTTATAGATTTTATTCTGATTACTATTATAAATATTTTAGTTGTTAGGATTATTCTCAGCTGGTTAAATTTTTATAAGTTTCTAAAATTTGGGGGTGGGAGGGAGTTGAGTATATTAATGAATTTTTTAAGTGATTTTAAAATTTCTTTTTAAATAAATACTTTTTTCTTTTTTAAAAAAAATGCTTATTTTCTTATAATTTTTAGTTTAATTTGTAGAAAAAAGGTTTTAAGTTGTTTATTAATTATTCTTTTTTTTTTTAGTTTGCTTTTTTTTTAAAAAAAAATTTATGCACACTGGTTGCCTTTTAGCATACCTTAAATTATTTTTTATAACTTCAAACTTTTCTCTAATTATGATAATGAGTGAGAATTACTTATTGAAATACTCACATGAAATAGTATAAAATTAATTTAAAATTTGCTGAAGATCAAATTAAGATATTGTGTAATATTACATACTTTGATAAATTTTTACGGTGTTAAGTGAGTGCCCTTTCAAAACTCAAAGTGTTCTTTTCTGTGAGGGAGTCCCCTGCCCCTTTTTTAATTTCCAGGGAAAACTCTACCTTAAGATAAAAAATAATGCTCTTAAAATTTTTAAAAAACCTGCTTTATGTCAATTTTTTTTAAATATTTTTTAATTGCTACTTGTATTTATAAATTTAGTAGAAAATAAGGTAAATATTTAAGTAAACGAGTAATTTATGAATAAAATAAAATGTTAATAAATACCTGATAAACGATTTATTAATTTTAAGTTACAGTTATTATGAACATTAAAATTGCATTTTATTATCAAATGTTTTTTGATATTCTTAAATTAGAAAGACTGACTAAGGTTCAAAAGCATATTCTCATATTATGAAAAACTTTGTTCAACTTCAACTCTAGTATCTTAAATTAACGGGATTTAATGCAAAATATACTCTAATTTATAGAGAAAAAATTAGTTCACGAGCAAAAAGCTCTTAAATTGAAAAATATTATTCAAAAGTCATGAAAAATGTTTGAAATAGAAAAAAAGAAATTCAAAATGACAAAAAAAAAAACAAATCTCATAATAACGAAAGAAAAATTTTGCATTTCATTTCTTATATTTTAAATTCATTTTCAGATTTCATCCATAAATGAAGGACTACAGAACTCAAATGGAGGTCTGCAAGTGAAAATTCTTCTAGATTATACGAGGGGGTCCAGAGGGAAAGAAAATTCAAGAACTCTTCTCTTGCCTTTATTAAATCATTACCCATCACAATTCAATGTTTCCTTGTATCACACTCCCAAATTAAGAGGCCTTATAAAGTGGATTTTGCCTGATAGATGGAATGAAACTATTGGACTGTCTCATTTAAAGGTTTATTTATTTGATGATACCCTTATATTAAGTGGGTAAGTTTTTCTTATAATTTCTTTTAGCGCAATTATTTTGTTTATTTTAAAATTTTTATTGTATTTTTTATTAATTATGAATATTTCTGTATCAAAAGTTTCATTACTTATTTATTTTAGAATCAGGATTTTTATTGCTTACTTCTTTTCATACATTAAATTATAAAAAATCTGAGTTAGGGAATTTATTGAAGATGCTTTTATGCAAAAAAATGTTGTTGTTTTTCCCCATCAAGTGTGTATATATGAAGAAGACTGTATTAAACTGTATTGAAAATAATAAAAAATTTTAAAAAATTGCATGTCAGTGGGTTATACGAATAGGTAAAACATATGCTTTTTTTTTATTCTTCATAACTAAGCATTTACCGTTCATATAAAATCTAGATATGACCTTAACTCTTTAACATGTTCAAAGATTGCAGACATTAACTCTTGAATCAGATTTTTGAGTGAATATTGTGAGGAATTGACCAAGTCTAGAAACAGGCTGTCCTGAAAGATCTTGAACAGAAATCTTGTCTTATTCTGGGTTGTTATGTTAAATATGATTATGATCTATATTTTAATAACAATTTAGGACTATTTCCTTCAAGCTAAAGTAGTTTGTTTGTCAGAAATTTAAGAAAATATAAAATGTTAATTCCTCATTTATAATTTGTAACCTATGAGTCAAGCAAATATTTACAGGGTAACACAAATTTAAGTTAACTTTAAGTATTTAAGATTAAAAAAATTGTGCTTTTGGGAGATGTTTTAAAATTGTCATATTAATCTTCTGTAATAATTTATATCCAATTCTATTAATTAATTCTAAAGTCAACTTTAGACTTAGTTCTGTTATTGATTAATTAATGAAATGTTTTAGAATTTAGTAAAAAAATCTATCTTTCAAAAATAGTGCTTGGGCAATAAAAAAGATATCAAGTATTATTAGAATAAAATTTTTATAAATGGATTTATAGTTAAATAAAATAGAAATGTTTTCCCTGAAATTATTTAAAAAAAGTGTTAACTTTATAGATTATGCAACATAAATAACCAGATTGCAAATCAGGATGTTTTTCATTTGAGTTTACAAAATTGCTAGAATGATATTTAGCCTTTAAAAAATTATTGCTAAAATAAAAGAAAATTTAAGATGCAATTTGTAACGCTATATTAGATTATTTATAATAGGAAAATATAACAATTGTGTGTTGAAAAAAAAAATTGCTTTAATTTTTCAAATAGGATTTTTTGCAAGCATGCAAGCACATATTATTTGATTAGTTAATGAAATTTGTTAAAATTTGGTAAAAATATCTACAATGATCTCTCACTTATGCAGTCCCTTTCTTATACACGTTTCTGGTGGACTAGTATAGGCCTCCTTTACCTGACAACATCAATAAATAAATAGATATCGGAGTGAATTTACTTAGTGAGTGAACTCAGGAAAACAAAGCTCTTTCAGAAATATATATTTATTTGACAATTGTGACACATGAGTGAAGTGCAAATGATTAGATGAAAGAAAAATTTAACATAATCATAACTACATATAACCGAGTTCCATGCCGGAGCATGGACTCCTCTTCTTAAGGAACCTTACATAGTAGCTTTAACAAACAGTGGAAGAGAGAGCATTCTAGTGAAGTCTCAGCTTTTTAAACATTGAGATTTGGCGTCATCAACCAATTACAAGTTACTGAGCATCTTGCATAAATTATTTTACAAGTAGGTGAAGAGTTGAGTTGTAACTGGCTTCTCCCAAGATAAAAACATTGTCTCACGAACATGGTTTGTCACCACTCTCAATGAACTCCCTACATCGAACTTTTATGATGTCATCCCATAACTTAACAAGAGATAAACAATGAGCATAGATTCAACTGATTTGACTCAAAAAGACTCTTTTTGAGAACTCTAGAAAAAAAAAACAACTTCGATTGTAAATTGTTTTGTGATAAATTAATAATTGGAATAAAACAACGATTAAGTTTTTAAGTATTTTTCTTCTATTTTTTCTTTCAAATACTTATTTATTTATTAAGTTCATTAAATCTTAAACCTCCTCGTACTTAAATGTTCAGTCGAGTATACATTGTGTTAATTAGAAATAAAATGTAGTAAAATGTATTATTATTCTATTTTTTAACTCTTTATTTTGGCTTTTCACTTTTGCGTGTGTCTCACTTATAAACGTTTTTCCTTTGGCCTCCGCTCATGAATGAGAGGTCACTGTAACTTTAAAAAAATTGTACTTTGGTAATAAAAATGATATCGAGGAAAGGATACCTGTTGTACCAGCCATAAACAGAAGGATGATATTGCATTTGAACTATTGTGACAAACTCTCCTCTTTCCCCCACTACAACACCTCTGGCGGTGAACTAAAACAGTCTGCTGGGAACCGCCGTAAAGTACGGACGATTAATTCGAGCCCAAAACCCCCTCTTCCAAATTCTTGTATTTTTTTATTCTTGTTTTATTTTATATGTGTTTTGTCCTTTTCAATAAATATTTAGAGTTAGATTATTTCTGGCCTTTCATTATTCATGTGAATTCGTAAAAATACAAATAAACCAAGACTTCCCCTAAACTTTACTTTTATTAATCACTTTGTTAAGCTGAATTTTAGCTGAACATTTTGGGAGTTTTCTCTTTTTCTTCCTAAAAATAAAGTTATTGCAGTCTTTTTTTTTGTCAATTAGGAATTATTTTCTGACTACTATAGTTAAGAAAATTGAGGATGTAAGAAACGATATAAAACTGAATTTTTCACCTCTTTTATAAGTTGACCTCAAAGATAACCATCTAATGCGGTCAATTTTAAGACTTATCATGATGGATTTTATTCATTGCTAAACAATTAATGTTATTTTTTCTTCAATCTCATTTGAAAACTATTTATTTAATTTTTTGAAAGAAAATACAAATTTAAAAAAAAAAATGAAAATTATAGTATAATGTTTATTTTCACATCTCAATAAAAAATGTTTTTCTGGAATCAAATTCTATGTAAGTTATATTATCATTTTAATGGTCTATTTGGGTTTTTAGGCATTCATTATTTATTTATTTGCTTAAAACATTGTGAAAAGTGATTTACTTAATTTTGAAGCTAGACATTTGATAAGAATAAAATACTGACATTTTTATTTAGTATTATTTTTTAGATATCTATGATGTATGTAATTTTTTAAAATTATTTTAGGGCTAACTTGAGTGATCAATACTTTAGTAATCGTCAAGACAGATATGTTGTCTTTAATGACTGTAAAGAGCTGTGTGACTATTTTGATGATTTAGTGTCAACTATATCATCAATGTCCTTCCTATTAAAACCTGACAATTCTGTTATTTTGCATTCTGACTGGAATATACACCCATCAGAAGGTATCTTTCTTTTTTAAGATTTCTTTAAGATATTAAGATTTCTTTTTTTCTTCAAAAGAGTAAAATATTTTTATGTGAGAAATTTTGAAAGTCATACTTGTATTTTTACATTGATTACATATTACATCTCTTTATGACTTTAATTTATGTAATTAGTAGGTGAGTTTTTTTCCACACATATATGCAATATATGGGGTTGGGATGCTATATTTTTTTTTCACATCAACCCCTTTGAATATTCATTGTTTATTCTGCAAAGAAGTTCAATTGCTGTCTATTTCACTAATTTACCTTATTCAGTTTATGAAATATGTTCTCAAACATGAAGTAGCACAATGGAAAAATCTTCTTCAAGTGAATATTTCATCTAAATTTTAGTATTAAAACCTTTCCTATTTAATCTATTCTCCTGATCTACCTTACTTAGTCTAGGAATTCTATTTCCAAACATAAAATTTTAACATGCTGGAAAAATCTTCTTTAAATAAATATTTCTTCTTAATTGGTTGTATTAAAATCTTGCCCATCCAATTGACTCTTTTTATGAACTTTATTCAGACTTCTAAGTATGTATGCAAACATGAAATAATAATATTCTGCAAAAACCTGTTTAAGTAAAATTATCTCAGCAAAAAAAAAAAATTCTGAACAATGTAACTTATACATAAATATAGTCATAAAAAATTAATAGTTATTGCTAATTGTGGAAGTGCACCATACTGAATATCAAGCCTTTTTTTTTTTTTTTGGAAGGGGGGGGGGTTGTATTAAAGTTATTTCTGGTGACATTTTTGTATAGGTCTCTACATCTTACCAATAAAAAACTCTACTCTACAATAAAAAAACACACCAATATCTTTAAAGTGTAATATAACATAATCAATATACTTATCCTAACTAACTAAACCTTTTATTTAAAATAGTAAGTTTAAATTATTTGTGAAAATTAAGTAATTTCACTATTCTATCATATGTGCTTTAATATATATGTCTAAATTCTCTAAATTTTTCTTCTAAGAAATTTGAAAAGATTGCATGAAAAAAATGTGAACACAATTTCAAATATTTAATCTCATTTGCAATTTTTTTAGAGTATAATTCTTAATATATTTTAATAATAATTAAAATCTTATTTTAGATCTAAAAAAGTTTGTTAACTGTTTCAAGTCTTTAAATTATAATGAACTACCTTTAATATAAAAGTTTTTTTTAATGTAAATGGATTTTTATTATAATTTTAATTTAAAATGTTTCAAAATTATTACGTAGTGTTAGCGAGGAAACTTTTTCATTATGATGAATTCTTATATTTTGTTAAATTTTTTAAAAATAATATTCATTTCTAAGTGTAAAAAAGGGAATTTTAAGAATTAAAAAAAAAACAGATTTTATTGATGAAATTTTTTTGCTATTAACTCAGTGTACAATGTTAAGGTAAAAATACTCTGTGATTTTTTTTTGTCGCTTTATTTCAAGACCTTCTGTCTCCTTATTGAAATGGTCTATTTTACCATTTTTTGTAAATTGTATCCCATGTTGACTGTAGCTTAGATAATTTCATTCTGGTCATCTATTTTAATTTCATATGTATTTAGAAATTTAAATGAATGTAGAATTTATATTTTTTAACTTAGTATAAGAAATTTAAGTTATATATATATATTTATATATATATATATATAGTAAATGATTTTTTTTTCCTAAAATTTTTATTTTCTTATTTTTCATAATAGTAGTAATAAATAAATTATTAATGTCAATTTTTTTAGCTTCAAACAGGTATCATAAGCAAATTTTAATCTGGAAATATCTGCTAGTTAGAATATATAAATTATCAAATGAAAAATTAATATACAGTTATTCTTATTGTTATTAATTCTTTTAGTGTTATTCTTTAGAGTTTTGCTTTTCAAATTACAAATTCTAAGTTAACTTATTTTTTTTAACATCATAGTGCATATTTAATCTGCTATATAGTTAAATATTATGATTTCAAAATAATGTTAACATTTAATTTTATTTGTATTGGATTTTATTTACCTTTGTAGGCTTAAAATAATATTTTAAATTTTTGCTTCTAGGTAGTTTTAAAGAATTTGTTTCAAAAGCCAATAAATATCTCCAGAAATTCATATGCCCAGTTAAAAACAGATCCATCCACCTGAATAACTGTATGGAGCATGGTTCAAAAAAGAGTGATACCCTAGTATACCCATTACTTCAAATGCACACTTTCAATATTAGACAAGATGAACAGGTTGTAGAAAAATTTCTTCGTCTGGCGGAACCTAATTCATGCATCAAGTTAGCTTCTGGCTATTTTAATCTGACAAATCATTACATGAGTATTATTTTAAAATCTTCAAAGGCTTTGTACAGTTTGCTAGTCGCTTCTCCTAAGGTAAGATGTCTGATTTCAAACAAATTGTATTTTATTTGAATATATGATGTGTTATGCAAGTTGTATTTAGGGGTGGCAAAATAGACAATCACATAGAACCACAAAAGAAACTATTCAAATGGCAACTTTACGCACCATCTATGTCTCGATTTTTTTTACTTTGAAGATAACTGTCTTTCAGATGTCTATTGTATTTTTAAATTGTTTCACTATTCTTATAAATAATATTAAATTTGTGTTGTCGTTATGTCACTCTCCATGCAATTAAAAACTTCCTTATTGTTTTCAAGATAAAAATTTAAAAAATTCACAAACTTGCATAGTTTAAATTAGCCTGTTTTTAAGGATAATTTAAAACTTTACATATATACATGCAAAATGATGGCAGTCGGACCGAGCAGGAAAACAGACACAGGATTTTAATGAAAGCAAAATAGTTTTATTTGATCATTCTTTATTGAGTGGCAAGCGAAAAGTGTCGTTTACTCTATCGACAATCAGTCTTTCTAATAGGGAAAATCTTGCAAAAAATCTGAAAATGTCTCTATTTAGGGAAAAGAGGGAAATCTTAGAAATTACTATTGGTTTATTAAATAGGTCGTGTGATTCCCACAAAGAGTAAAGGGAAAAATGTCTTTTCTTTTAATTATGCATACTTGAGCCAAAAATAGATTTAAGAACAGGGTGTAAATTTAAAAGTGTGAGAAAGCGTTTCGATTCGAAGAATTAATTAGGAATTGCTTTATAGCAAAGAAATAACATAAAGAGATTAATAGAAGCTTTTTATGTTACATACATGTATTAGCATAGTTTACATATAATTTCAGAAAGTTGCGTTTATATGAATTCAGAAACTTACGATTTTGATATTTTTGAAAAAACCGTTTTCAGAATTTTTTTTTCTTCATAACACTGTGATACACAAAAACTTCTTGCTTACATGGAAATACTGATGTCCCCCCCCAAAAAAAAAAACACTCTTAAAACTAAAATGTGGCTCATCATTATATTACCCTTCTTTACTTCAAAATATTTGCTTTCTATAATTCCCTACATTTATAAGAGAATGATCTGCTTTTACAATATAAATCAGCATGATTGTTATAGAATACATATTTATTATGTGGATTATCAAATTTAGTTTAATTTAATCATTATTATTTCAATATGTTACCTTTAACAATTGCCATTAAAACATTAACTTTTTGTAAACAGTAGGAAATTTTATTTTAAATTAAATAATTGAATTAGCACATGTTTTATGCTTACCTAATGTAGAATGATATTTATTGTTTATGCAGGTTAATGGTTTTTATGGTGCATCAGGAGTTTCAGGTGCAATACCGATGGCATACACTCATATAGCCAAAACTTTCTTCTCCAAAGTTTTAAACTACAGACAGCAAAACAGGATTGAACTTCGTGAATATGAAAGATCTGATTGGACATTCCATGTAAAAGGACTGTGGTACTACAAGCCTGATGAAACCTTGCCATCTGTTACCTTTATTGGATCGCCAAATTTTGGTAAGTATCAAATTTAGCAATTCAATGTTACATATATATATATAGTAGGCAAATTAACAATGCACAATTTTAGAAAATTTCCCTCTTGTTATAAAATAGCTTATAAAACTACTTTATATTTGACTGAATTATAAACAATAGCTACACAGCTTGTTTTACTTCTTGTAAGTACATAACTTATTATTCTTCCTGCCGTCTTTGGTTCATATCTTTTGAAAATTAATGTACTAAATGGAACATGGTTGAATAAAGACTTCATCAGCGATGGGCAAAAAAAATATTCTAAATTAAAATTTACGCATGCTTAGGGAGAGTCTACTATTCACCTTTGTCAAAATTTGTAGGTACTGTTTTATATTTAATTCTATTTCTTTTCATCTTCAATTTAAGGCCAAATTTACAAGGGTTGCAAGGCTCAGAGCTCATCAAAAAATTTTTTTAATAAAACTTGTTTTGAATTTAATATTTTTTTTAAATAAGAACATGTTATAATTAAAGGATCAATATTAGACTTAGAGTATTGGGCACCTAGTGGTACCCCTTGTATCTGTTACCCCGGGGTGTCTCAGCTCACATTATGAGAATCTTTGTAGTAACATATTGCTTCATCAACACTTGCAACATAACTGACTAACATTGGTTAGACATGTCTTAGCTGGTTAAAGGTGAAATTGTTGGAAATTCTTTGATATTCCTCCGATAAATAGGATTGGTAATCCTCACTTAAACCAATTAAATCTTTTATTCTTTCTTTATCTGTAACATACACAGAATGTCCACTAGTAAAGTGAGAATGAGCGAGTTTTGATACTATCCATGATGCAAGTTTTGTTTCTGTATATTTTTGAATCCACCACCTCATTATTAATTATTTTTTAAAGTGTTAAATATTTATGTAGAAGTGATGACCTTTCTAATACTAATATTTCTATTCTTTTGCATTAAGCTCTAATATTTCTATTTTACATTTTCTTCTACTCTCGCCATCTTAGACTTTAGTTTAAATTTTTAAATTATGTTTCCGTCATATTTTTTTGTACTTAAAATTTTTTTGATGATATAGTATTATTAGGCAGCGCGATTCCTTTAAAAAAAGGTAGAAAATAAAGGGATCGCTTTATTAGATTAGGAGAAATAGCACTTGATAATTTTTAGAACGTCTAAGAATTTTTTCTCAAAACTTAATCTAATCATGATTTTACTTAGCAATAAAATCATGAGATTTGTGTTTTTGTGTAAATGATTCAAGGCTACATGCTTCTCAGTTTTTAGATTTTTTTAATATTTAATTTTTTACAGTTTAAACTGATGAAAACCAATTTAGATGATGCTAAAAAATTCATTTATTGTTAATTGCATGAAATTGAAAATGCTTATCAAAAATCTAAAATCAGGCAACTGTATGCTATTTATTTATTTATTAGAAACTGTAAATTTCAGAATTGTATTGGCATAACTTTGTCAAAAAAATTAATAGATAATCGAAAATACCTCAAGCTTTATATTTTATATTGTGATTGGGTTGCAACGTTGTATTTTACATGTATACTGCCAAATAGTGTAACTATCGATCATCAGTTTATCTGTGAAAATTAAATAAAAGGGATTAAAAGCACATTTAGAACTTTCCCTTCTCGTCTCCACTCCTTAGATAGTTGATTCGGCCAGGAGAGCAAGGGCCTCTTAAGAAAAATTCTGAAAAAGTAACTTTTTTCAAACTGCTTAAAACCTGACCATAATATTATTGTTTCGTTTATTAACTGAATACTCTAAATAACTGAAGTTGGCAATCTTATAAATTTAATCCTTACTGTATAAATAACAAATAGATTGATATGTTATTTAATTACTCAAAAAATTGATGCATTTTTGTATTGAAGTTATAAAATTATATACTTTTTTTCTTTAGGTTATAGATCAGTGTACAAAGATCTTGAGGCACAAGTTGCAATTGTAACTTCAAGCAAAGATCTACAACTTCAACTGCATAATGTAAGTATAAGTAGTATTATAATTTATATTACTTCTATTCTTTTCTCCTCTTTATTTAATTTTTCATAAAAAGTTGTTTGAAAATTTAATTTTATTTTATTTTTTAGTTTTTGAAATTATACAATGCAATTTTTGGAATTTATTTGATTTCTCTATGAATAAAAATTTTTGCTTACAAAATAAATAATTTTAATCTCATTAATCATTTAAATCTGTACTCTCCTGTTCCAATAATATATTGCCATTATCAGCTCTCAATAAGACCATCAAAATAAAAAAGAACTATTCTTTGTATCAGGGCTTTAAAAATGCCCAAAGCTTAAATGTTTGTTGTGTTATAGGTTTGAAATTTCTTCCAAAATTATAGTGCTTTTTTTTAGTTACAATAATTTTTTCGAAATATTTTTAGAAAAACTTTTTGAATATTGCTGAAACTTTTTGTTATTTTTTCTTTAACAAAAAAAATGTATTTGATTTTACATAACTCTTGAATAAACTAGCATACGTGTTAAAAATAATAAAAATCAAAATATATTGAAATAGTAATAGTTTCTTATACTTAATTTATAAACTTGGGAATTTATATAAACTAAACCTCATGAACTTGGAGTTCAAATTCATAAATAAACAAACTGGCATATTAAGCTATTTGTATTATATTTAACATAACAGAAATATTATTTGAAAGGCCAGACAGAGCTTGAAATATTAATAACTTTTTGTTGACTTCATTTTCTTCATATCAATACATGACAAGATCATCAGCACTTCGGAGACAAGATAAAATAGGTATAAATTCCGGAGAAAGTAATCCATACTAATGAACTTTATTCAAAGTACTAAGTTTTTTTAAAAGTTAATCATTAGTCATCATTTCATTAGATTATGTTGCATCAAGTTTTATGTGTTATTTTAAAGGTTTTCTGCAATTTAAAGAAAATGAAATTTCTTTAATTTTTCTAACTTGAAGATTGTTAATATTAGTGAATTTAAAATATATGGAAAGATTATAATGATCCTTTGTTTTAGTTTTTTTTTGATATGTGGCTTTCAAATTTATTACTTCTTTCAGCCAATTGTAAAAAGAGCCGTCGATTTCTAGTGTGATTTTTAAGCTAAACGCAGGGGTGCATCAGCCATGTAGCATAAGTTGTGTCCATCCTAATTTTCTTGACCTTGGGCTCAGAGGTGCGGGTGTAGGTTGGATGGTCAGTTCTACTACACGTTTAGTCCCCAAGTGTGCTTGGTACTGAAGAGATGAAAGGCTGGGTCATTCTTTCTTGGTTGAAGGATAGACTTTGAACATGGAAGGGACTACCATACTCAGCCTTATTTGCTTTTGTATATCAACATAATTATCAGTTTCCAGTTATTTTCCAATTCTGAAGCTTAAAGAAAATTCCTTAAAAAATCATAATGAAAGAAGCTAAATTTGTTTACAGGGAAAAATTTTTACAATTGTTCTACAATAAAATTTTTTAGCTCATTTTTTTATTTTTAAAAATATAGATCAAAAATTTCTGTCGGCACTGAATTTCTGAAAAGTGTCTTAATTTTACCTTAACCTTGTTTGCGTAATTGGATGTATACTGCACCTTGCTTTGTAGTATGACTACATAGAATTTATTATTTCAAGTGACCAACAAAATATTTAAGTCGTTTTCACTCAGTTCCATTTCTACTTGCTTAAATAAGTTAATTTTAAATGACAATAAGAAACAATATAGACACGAATGTTATGTTATTTCTTGTAGATGCAATACAACTACCAATCAGTATTGTTGCTTATGTTTATTATAATTATTCTTAATTGTTTCTTTTGTAAAGTTTTTTATTATTAGTATATGATTTAATTTTTTTTAAAGATTTGTTAAAGAAAAGGAAGAGAAAAATCTATTATTTTAAGTAAAAATATAGACTTTATTATCATTATGTATGCAATAAAAAATAACTTCCAAAATAAGTAAGAGAAATAATTGGAAAACTTGTAAGAATAAAGTTTTGCAATTATCTAAAGTTTAGCTAGTGAGAATATTCTTTCATTTAATGGAATTTAATTTTTTACAGTGTTTACACATAGTTTTTTCATAAATTTTTTGTTATTACCTCAAATTTTAATAAAAATTAGAATAAAAACCGGTGCTTAAAATTTTTCATAACTATTATAAAATCAGTTCTTCGTGGTCTGGAATAAATTTGGTTTGCAATGCATAGTGAAATTGACATAAAACTAAATTTAAAAAAAATTCCAAAATGAAATTTTTTTGTTTGAACATTAATTTTTTTCTTACAATTTTGACTTTACATTTTTTTTTTTTTTTTTTTGTTTAAAAATAAGATCCAGTTTATAGGAATTAAAATGTACCAATGCTACTGTCAAATGGCAAAATGAATTAATTCGTTTATCACAAAGATTTTTTCTTCATATTGAGTTTTTTAATAATTACTTTATTTTTAGGAACAGCAAAGGCTTTATGACAGAACTACAGTAATTGATAAAAGTCTATTTGATAGACCTGATCGGAAAGTGTCACTTTGGGTGAAATTGGTCACATTTTTCATCAGAGATTTCTTTTGATATTTATTCTTCATACATTTATAAACATTGTTGGGAGAATTATAATTATTGTTATACATTTCATTGTTCATTAAAATTTTAAAACAATATAAATTTGTTTCAATTTTTAATATTCTTGGGATATTGTTTTATGAATATAGAAAAAAAATATATTACTTTGTTGCAGTATTTTATATTTATCAAAAATAATACTTCTTGAAAAATTCAAATAACTACAATGTGGATTTTAAGAAAAATAGCTGCACTAAGAAATTTACTATTTTACAATACACTTTTTTTTTTATAATGTTGATATTTGTACTTTTAATTTAATGATGTCAATTAGAATGATATGTTTCAACCGATTTCTTACAGGAAACAGGACTTGTCAGGTTACCTCTTTGACATTATTTTTTCTTTATTTATTTAATTACCAAAAATCAAATGACAACTGTGAATTTAAATTTTTACTTAACTTTGATATCAAATTTACTGACTATTATTTGCAATAATTGATAGTTTACCCAAGATGCAAGTTTTGAAAACTAGTTTGGAGACTTAGTTTATTAGAGTTTCAATATATTATTAATTAAAAAGTATACCCAAAATATACATTTCTTTGAAATTAAAACTTTTCATTAGGGCAGTATATAAATCATTTTATATTAATATTTTTTTTTTTTTGAGAAATGTAAAAAATAGGTATCGCAGGTTGTTTCAATATAAAAAGCAGTGTTGGCTGGGACTCACAGAAAGAGCTCAACTTTTATTTTGTATGCTTCTCAGTGTTTGGCATATGCCTCATGCATTGTCTAACATATATGAACTAATCGACATAATGTAAAAATAACAAAATAATGATCATTTGTCTGCATAATTTCTGATATTGATAAGTTAGCAAACCTTTTTTAGTACCTAGTTCACAGATTAATTATAAATGTACACATTTATAATTAATCTGTGAACTACTAAAAAAGGTAATAAACTACAGATATATTTTTGAGAAATCCTGTATGTTCAAGAAAATAAATGTTTTTAGTATTTTTTCAAACAATAAAAAGAGCAATTTATAAAAAAGTTACAATATAAATAAACAAGAAACTTTATTTACTATCTTCAAAAATCTACACATAACGATTCTCTGTAAAGTGAGTATATGCGGATTCTGATCTGAAATTGAAAAACATTTTATTAGCATACAAAACTTCTTAATTTTCTTAACCAAAATTAATATTGATGAGGATTTAAGGCACTATCCACAAATAAATATTATTAAATGATGTATTTAAAACCTGATTATGATGCTCAATGGAAGGTGATGTTTAACAGCGAACAAAACTATTGGTACATGTGTACCAATAGTTTTGTTCGCTGGCCAAATACCTTCCAAATACCAAAAAAAATAAATAAATAAATAAATACCTTTAACAAAAAAAAATTTTGTGCTTGATATAAATTATTATCAGCATTAATCAATTAGCATATCTTTTGTGGATATTTATATATATTGTAAGGGGGATAAAACTAGGCGTTGCTGTAATTTATCAGGAGACAGTCACCCTGCTATATGGAGATAGAAAATTGTGCAGGCAATTTATTGATAGGCTTCAAGCCAATTCTATTTGAAAAATTTAGATTTTTTACTTCACAAATTTAATTTTGTCATTTCTAATTATTTTAAGATTTCTTTTAGAAGAGTTTCACGTACGATATACAACAAGATTATATGAGTTCAACATCTGATAACAAGATATACTTACTTATTCATAAATATCAAATCGGTCAGCAACATATCTTACAAAGTCTTTTGGCCGCATGAAACGATAAGAATGTTCTTCTGGTATTTCAAAATCTAGATTACCAAAAGATAAATAAGTTATTATTTCATAAAACAATTATGATAAAATTTTTCAATGAATTTTTAAAATGTATTGTAGTAGCTCATAATGTGAAGTTATTTAAAAAGTGATACATACTTTTTTTTTTTTCAAAATAATATAGAAACCCTTGAAGTTTAGAGAGTTTTTTTTGTCTGATTTTTAAAGCTTAATTTAATTTGAAATTTTAAATAGTTACAACAGTTTTCAGAAATATAATTAATGGATAATATTGATTATAAAAAGGAGAAAATAAAATGTTTTCAAAAGTTGTGAGAAACCATTTCAAAACATTTTAAGGAATCATAATCACTCTTAAAATTCAGAACTACACTCATACCTTCTTATTATTGAAACAAAATGAAAATTATTCAAGTCTATTATTCATAAATGACTAATCAAAATGAATATGAGATTAAATATTCTTAACACATAGTTCCTACTCATCTAGTAGAACAAAAAAATAAGGACCTTTTTAAATACAGTGTAACTTTGATAACTTAAAGCATCACCAGAAGCCGTAAACACTTCAAGTTATTAAAAATTCGACTAATCGAAAAACTGAATAAGATATGTTATTTTTAAGGCAAAAGCTCTTGTAAAATTGCTAATTGGATTTTTTAAACATTCGAAGTAAATGCATACATCATTACAATTTGATTATAAAAAACATAACATTCATTTCTAATTTTTTTCATATTTTGCACAGTATTTTTTTTTATCGGAAAACTTCAAAACATCATTAAGAAAAATTTATATGAAATAAAAAAATTCCTTTTGCATTCTTACATTCAGAATTTTACAGTGTAACAATAGACAATATTATGACTTAACCCCAGAATAATGAAATTAAAGAGAAAATTAAATAAGTTACTTTTCCTAAATTATTGTTCTTTTTTCAACCCTTGTCTCAGGTAGTAAAAGTTTTTCTTTCCCCTAAAAAATCGTCTTTTAGGTTCAAATTGATGTTTGGGAAACAAAAATCTTTTATTTAAAAGATACACACAACAAACCTCAAGAAATGGAAAAAACATTCCAAGCTAAAGCTGGTAATTGCACTAACACTTTGAAAATACTTCAAATTATGAAAATTTTGATATTCTAGTAATAGATGTTTGACTGTCTGTATTAAAATAATACTTATTTATTAACATACATATACCCAGATATATATACTACAAATATAGATATTTCCCAATTACTTAATGGGAAAAAAAACTTACCTTTTTAAAAAATTACATGATTTTGCTAGGTTTCAAGGAAAACTGATATAGTAATTATAGTATAGTCGTGGTTATTTCTTAATTACAATTAGGAATTTAAATAATAAAAAAATTCTTCTTCTTAAAATTTCATAATGGCTTAAATGTTTATTAATCATTTTCCTGAATTGCATATCTAAGTTTTTACCGAAAGCATGCAGAAATAAATTTTTGCTTCGTAAGCAATGTAGGTTTCTACTCACATACTGAAATATCATACACACTAATTCTTAATGTTTTTCAGTAATATTTACCACTGTCAATTCAAGCTCTAAAGATTTTTCTGTTACTTTTTTTCTTAACATTATTGGTATTTAATAAGAAGAAAAAGTGAAATGTCTTTTCCCTTTCATCCGTAAGAACATATGAGGAAATGAATTTACTTAAGTAATAATTTTCTTTTAGTTTTTTATTGATCTTCAATCTTTTGACATTCAAGATAATCTAAATATTTCTGTAGTGCACATTATATGTTGCAGAGATTGCCAGATTTTGCATCATTTCCTTGGCATACATCCCCATCCTTCTTAATTAGTTCAATAACAAATATTGTGCAATGTAGCTCTTTAAAAAAAAAAAAAATTCTAACTCTAAAGCTTTGTATATGAAAATAATATATTATTAAAAATCTAGAACCAAAATTAAGTACTATGAATGGTCCTTAATTGACGAAACTAAGGAGTTTTTTAAGGACTGCAGGAATCCTTCAACAGCATATAATAAATAGAATATAAATCTCATAATTTTAAATTTTATTATTATAATATGATATTTAACTAAATGACCAAATATTAAAAAAAAAATCATAGAAATTAAAATTTTTAGTGGAAAAGTCTATATTAAGATTGAAGACAGGACATGGTGATAAAAATGTTAGAGTTGTTTAAAACATTTTAAGACAAGAAACAAACTTGTTATTTCCTGTATAAAAAAAACTGCTATATTTTCATTGAGGATTTCCTTAGAAGAGTATACAAAAGCAGGTTAAAAGAGTTAGCAATAGAGTTGTAAGGACTAGTTACAAGAAACATTGATTGAGCGAACAGATTTAATTTGAAAAATCTAAGAATTTAGATGAGAAGATGGTAAAAGTAAAGCTTTGGAGAATTAAAGAAAATGGATAGAAGAGAAAGTTATTTTTTAGGTAAGTAGAATTGGCACTTAAACCTAAAGAATTTGAAAAGAAAAGAAGAATAAATGATTAGGCATTTTGAAAAAAACATAGGAAATTTGGATGTCATTCTCTGAAATGATGAAACCTTTCAGGCTATTTTTTATAGTTTAGTTTTTTTATTTATTTATTTTACATGGATTGTACATATACGCTTGTTGCAACCCAAGTGCAAAATTTTATTTTTAAAGTTAAAGGAATAATGTAGTATTAAATATTTAAAAAGCAAAAAAAGAAATTTATCATGATTACCAAATTCATCTTCAATTGCAATGATTACTTCAACATGATCAAGACTGTCCAGTCCCAAATCATCATAAAAATGTGAATTGAGTGTAAGCTGTAAGAAAAGAAACAGAAAAAAAATATTTTTATGGTAAATTATGCATTTTATCATATCAACCAGCATTATTAGTAAAAGATTTATTTATATCATATCCAAAGATACAACTAAGATTTTTTTGTGGAGTGAAAATATTCTTAAAATTTTTTGAGTAAACTTCATATATAGAAATAAAATATGATTATAGTGAGAGAATATACATAACAATGATTACAGAGATCAATATCATTAAAAGATTTATAGAGGCTAGAACGAGTGTATTTTAAATTTTTCAATTGTATATTAAAAAAATAAAACATTTAAAATTCAAATAAAATATTTTATTAGCGTTAAAATTGCAATCATGTAATTT
Organism: Parasteatoda tepidariorum; assembly: GCF_982258835.1. NCBI lineage: Eukaryota > Metazoa > Arthropoda > Arachnida > Araneae > Theridiidae > Parasteatoda > Parasteatoda tepidariorum. The sequence continues at coordinate 60,828,179 of NC_141763.1, read as the reverse complement.
TTCTTTCACTTTCTGTAATTCTTCAGCTTTACGAGGATTGTTATTTATATTTCTGGCCTAATAATGAAAAAACAAATATGTAGGATCGAAATTGGTTTCATTGTTTTTCAAAATATTCTCCATGATGATCAATACACTTTTGCATGCGTCTGAACCAATTTCCAAAACACTTTTTCCAGTCCGATTGAGGTAACTCCAAAACATGCGTTTTGAATGCATCAACCGCTTCTTCGGGGGTCGAAAATCGTTGTCCACGTAATTTATTTTTGATGTGTGGGAATAAGAAGAAGTCATAGGGTGTCAAATCAGGCCTGTACGGCGGATGACCCATCAGTTCGATTTTTCGCTCCGTCAGAAATGCCTTTGTTTGAGTTGATGTGTGAGAGCTCGCATTGTCATGATGAAGAATGATTCGCCTGTTCTTCTGCTTTTTTCCAATTTCTCCGATGATTTCTGGCAAACAAATGGTCGTGTACCATTCAGAATTGACCGTCCTGCGTTGCTCTAGCACCACTGTTGCCACATGACCGTTAATGCCGAAGAAACAGGCAATCATTTGTTTCGATGTGCTTCTTCCTCGAACAACTTTTGTTGGTTTTGCCTCGTCTTGGAAGACCCATACAGTTGATTGCTGTTTTGTTTCCGACTCATATGCATAGATCCATGATTCATCACCTGTGTAGATGTTATACACAGCCTTTGATGTACCATGAACGTATTTTTCTAACATTTCCTTGCACCAATCGACACGAGGCTTTTTTTGAGCGTTTGTCAGATTATGCGAGATCCAACGCGAAATTTTTTTTTTTACGCTCAAATGTTCATGCAATATTTTATTGATGCTAGTCATACTAATGTCCAAAGACGCCTCTATCTCTTGGTATGTCACATGACGATCTTGCTTTATCAGTTCACGCGCAGCATCTATCTTTTCTGGCACAACAACGGATTTTGGACGACCTGCACGGGATTCGTCCTGGATCGAACATTGACCACGATTAAATTCGTTATACCAATTTCTTACAGTGCTGTAGGATGGCGCTTTATCGCTGAATAAAGAATTAAGTTCTTCTTCGAAGCACTCTTGTCTTGACAATCCACGTCGAAAGTTATGAAAAATAATGGCACGAAAATTTTCACGATTCAATTCCATTTTTTGAAAGAGAAGAACTTTTCAATTTACAGTCAACAACACACATGAAGCTATAATGGTAAATCGACTGCCGAATTTATGTTTAAAAATATCAAACTTTCGATTAAAATCGTCTGCGGTCACCTAGCAACACTTATTGTTGCCAAAGCCAGAAATATAAATAGCAACCCTCGTATCAAATAGGAAATTTCAAACACATTTTCACTTTGTTCTTTAAATTCAGGTCCTAGTTTGATATTCATAGCGCCTCGCGCTGTCGTGCCACAGGTCCCTGGTTTGATCCTCGGGACGGGCAAGGTTGACTCAGCCCTCCATCCCTTCAGTGGGTCGATAAATGAGTACCAAGCATGCTTGGGAACTAGACACTGGGAGTTCCACGTTCGGCTGACCACCTAACCAGAACATCTGCTCCTGTACCTCAGAGCCTAAGGTCAAGAAAACTGAGATGGGCACAGTAGGCCTTGGCCCTCTATGGGCTGTTGCACCACTGAGTTTAGTTTTAGTTTGATATTCAAGTTAATACTTTTAAGTTTATCTGTCAATTTCTTACTAGTCATTTTCCTTTTTAAAATTGGAAATCATTTTTCTAATTTTAAACAGGATACAGTTGTGGACAACAATTGCTCTCCATTGCTAAAGTAGAGTTTGATGTGATTAGAAAAATGCAACTGGTCTGTTAGAATTTAAAGCAAAAAACAAATCCTGTTAATTTCAGGGATATGCCATATTTTTTGTGCTAAATTTTTATTTAAATTCCAAGCATATAAATATGACTGCTTAGCTTTTATTAAGAGTATGCATGAAATACAATGCATGAATAATGCATGAAATTCACTCATAAGGAAGCTAAAATTATTTAAGTCTTATTTTTTAGATTCATAAAAGTGAATAACAAGTATAAGCTATAAAAGGAATAATCAGTATGAAGAAAAATTATGGAGCAGACTTTGTTAAATTGTGATTGGTTCATCAATCTCATTTCTAATTATTATATATTATCATCCAACTTAGAACTACAGTTTCATTTGAAAAATACAAATTTCGTATAAACTGTAAAATAATTAACAACATGAAAAGTAACTTTTTTTTAAGGATAAAAGGTTCAAAACAAAAGTAAAGATAATTCAATTTACCAAAGACCTAAATAAACTTTTACCAATTCATATCAAAAGTCATTGCTTTAAATACATCACAACTTTTTTCAGTAAAAGAGTGTGATTCTGAAGAGTGTGAGATACAGATTGTGTTGTGTTTTAAAAAATATTTTTGACCAAAATTAGAGTTTTAATATGCACTGGTAAAAGTTTTATGAAATTTACTAAGTATTTTGATTATCAATAATAAACAAATATTTATTCTCAACTTACAGTATCTGGATTAATTTTATCATAAAGCTTTAAAACCAAAAGGATTCTTTCTTCAATATGACTCAGAGTGTATGGCATGTGAAATGAGCCACTAAACCTCACATGTGACAACGATGGTAAAACTAAACTCTGAAATAAAAAATGATACAAATAAAAACTACAAAACTTATTACAAAATACTTCAATTCAGAATTTAAAAATATTATACATAAAACCTTAATTTTAATTATGATACCTTCACTGCACCTTTTATCAATTTCTACAAAATCTTATTTTCATAACTATGAAAAATGTTCATTAGTCAGATAAAACAAATTAAATATGAATAAAGAAAAATAATGTGAATAAAGCACAACTATGACACAGAAATAGACATACTATAGTTTGAGTTCTATAAGAAACTACCTTTTTCAGCATGATAGAAAAAAGTACAAGATATGATAATGTTATTTATCACAAATTTATACTCTCCTGAAGTTTTTTATTTTATTATTAGATTATTTATTAGTTTCTTTATATATTTATTTTTTGTCTTTTTCATTTGTTTTACTTTTGCCATTTAACTCTAATTTCTTGTATATGGGTTTCTGTCTTAACTTCATTAACTTTCAATTTTTTAAACTTAAACTTGTTCTTAATCTGTGTAAGTTACTATGTGTATGTTCAAGGTTCAACTGCTGCATATTTTATGAATAATTATTAACATTTACAAATTATTATGTTTTAATTACAAGCTTGATAATTTTTTTAATTGTGCAATATGAATTTATTTTATAATTAATTGCTTATTACCTGCATTTTTATGTTGCCCTTCCTTAAATCATGAAGTACCCTATTTATCAAAAATATACTTCTCCAATATTTTTTACTTTTTGAAAATCAAAACCATCTTTGGGACCCAACTCCCTAAAGAGCTATCCCTCTCTGCTTCTGCGTCTATTTTATTATATTAATTTATTTATTTTTTCGCTCTGCATTGACCACCTGCATCCAGTCCGGTTAGTTTGTTGGTTTGGGAGTTAGCGCTTAATATGTTTATCCTCGTTTTTTCCCCCTCTTTTGTTTAGCAAATTGAAGAATTTTTTTATTATTTGAAATTAAGGCAAATAGTGCGACTGTGTATTTTAATTTAGTTACACTCAAAAATTAGATGCCATCAATGCCCATATTGTAGTAGTAGAGTGAGTAGATAGAAATAAAATAATTTCCAAACATATAAAAATTATTAACTAAATTATTAGAATGTTTCAAAATCAGAATGAGTCCCAGAAATCAAGGTCAGTAGCTGAAAAGCAGTGCTGTTTAACAGAAGAAAATGCAAACCATGTTTATAGAATTGAAATTATAGTACATCTTCTTTTGTGCCAATATTTGTGCTTTGTTTATGTTGTTTGGCTTTATTTATATATAAGACAAAATCTACCCTTTTTTTATTTAGACAGGTTAAATATATATTAGCTAAGTAGAGAAAAAACAGAATTCAAAAATAATTTTTTCTCTCTAAATTATTCGATACAAAATACTTGAAATTGTGTTTGAAGAAACTTCTTTCATTGAAGCTCAAAGAGTTTTTTAGATAGAGTTTCCAGAGTTTTCAAGCTTTAATAATGTTTTTTTATGTATGTAAAAAATAAATAAAGTGAAAGTAAAAATGATAACAAGTCAGTTTTAATAGGAGGAGGGCAATAATAACATTTCCACAAAATTCTTCCATAGTTTCCCGAGGTTGCTTGAATACCTTAATGACTATTGATGCAAGCCAAAACAAGAGACCATGTGGTTGGATAAACTATATATTTTTTTTAATTAACTACATTTACAACTATTTTATTACAAACTATATCATTATTTATACAACTAATTTTTTTTAGTTATTATAAACTACTTTTGGAAAGTAGTTTTTACTTAACTACTTTTAGGATATAAATTTTGCTGAAGGATTCAATTAACACTCATGTTCAAACGTTAGGCAAAAAAAAAAAAAAAAACCCAGAAAAATCTCATTTCCATGAGTGTTTTATTTAAGCCAAGTTAACATAACAGATAAAAAAAAAAAACGAAGTGAAGGACATCGTCATTGAGTCCTGTGATAGACTTTGGAGCAATCAGATTTGAATAATTAATTAGGCTTGAGCCTTGTTTCTTCCCTAAACGGACTTTAAAAATTGCTGCGATGAATCGCTACAAACTAGTGATTTTATTTTGTATAGCATTAATTTGTACAAGATTTTCATTTTCAAAAAATGACCCATTATTTTACAAACTTAAAAAAATAGGGATATTTCTGTATCGTAACATGTTGTGCCAAATGAAATTTAAACTTAAACTTTAAAAAAAAAAAAAAAAACAAGTTTGCTCAGAAATAGCTACATACCATACCTTCCGAAGGAAGATTTCTGTATCATGATTTACATACAAAATAATAGCCAAGTCTTGGAAAAAAAACATAGAAAAAGATCAACTTGAAGGGTATAACAGATTCTTCTGGGCAAAACACTAAACAGATCATGATACAGGAATATCATCCCTTCAAGTTGGTCCCCAGAGGAATATTTTTTTTCTTCTTTCTTTTTAGTTTTTGACAGCCACTACCCAGAAGTTGCCAAGACATGACGATTATTTCGGTGCAGTGTAGATCATGATATGGAAATGCTTCCCAAAAACAAATAGTGAGCATGATAGTTTTGTTACTTATAATACGTTAGTTCCGATCACTGCATCAGAGTTAAAGTATTATGCAAAAAGTGTGCCAAAAATTTCTTTCTATCTATTTCAGTCTTATAACATATTTTATGAGGAAAAAAAATCAGTTTAGTTGCGGTTGTACAGATCATTGTTTAGCGTGAAATGCAGTGACTGTGTCAACCATAGTTTTATACATTAAAGAAATACATATACATGTGTGCTAGAAATTCCTTTAAAATATTCATAGAGACATATGAGATATTTTTCATTAGATTATAAGAATTAAGAAAATGCCAATATTATTAAATTTCAAAACATTATCTGACCTTCGTCTTGTCCTCAAAAATTTTATTGGAGTTAACTTTAAGGTGATTTTTATTCATGCTTACTGCATTACTTGAGCTACATACAGATAAAAACCTATATCGTAGAAGACTTTTACCACGTAATGTATTTTTAAGCACATTTGATAATGAGTTCATTTTGAAATATCTTAGGATAAGATTTTCTCTAAATTTTTTGTTTACTATTTGTTAGGCCAAAAATCAATGCAACCGGAAACGTTTAATTTTTGTGTGTGAAATTACTGTTTATCTGGTCAATGCTCATTATTACCAAAAAATAATATTTTTCCATAATAATTGTAAATTTGCACAAAAAATGAATCAATAAAATTAATTTACTATTTAAAAAAAATATACTTCATTATTGGTTAAGAACTTTCATGAAAAAAGCAGAAAATTCCAATCGATAGAACAAGTTAAACGATTAAACATTACGTGAATATTGGTATCGTTTTATTCAATAAATTTGTTTTTTTTGTTTACAAATCTCCATGACAAATCTGTAAGGGTTTGAAGTATTGAATTTAAGACTCAAATAGAAATCTAATTTGTTAAGTTACTGATCGAAAACTAATCATGGCTATGCAAAGGAAAACTAATGTAAGTGTTTGTTTATCAAATTAGGGTTTTCTAAAAGCTTGACTGAATCGTATCACCGAAATAGTGTGGCTAATGAGGATTTTCATGATACCACTTTTAATGATATAACTTTTAATGATATTTTTATGGTTTATAAATGTATAAGATTTTTCATACTTTCTATCAATTTATTTTTGTTTACGCTTTTTAGGTGAGGTTGCCTCCAGAGGTGAATAGAATACTTTACGTAAGGAATCTACCCTACAAAATTACTGCTGAAGAAATGTATGACATATTTGGCAAATATGGAGCAATCCGACAAATTCGACTGTAAGATTTTTTTTTTCTTATTGTTTTTTTGTGAGTTTCAATAGATTAATGACTATCACAGAAAGATTTCCGTCTCGTGATCGGCAGCAGCTTCCAATATCTGAGCAGTCTTCCTCTCAAACTTAAAGAACATCTCGAAAAGGGATAAATTTGAAAAATATAACTTGTAGCCACGGAAGATTTCCGTATCATGATTTGTGCCATAATAATTCCGAGTCTTGACAATTTCCGAGCAGCGGCCCGCGAGAATCTAAAATAAAAACATCATAGAAAGAGACCAACTCGAAAGGTGTAACTTATAGCCAAACATCTATACATGTTTTTTTCTAAAAAAAATTTCCAAATTTAATGTCTATTTAACACCTTGGCAATTGTAGTAGGCGCAACAGATCACGCTATGGCAATATCCCCATAACCGCCCATAAGTTTTGATTTATCGACTCTTAAGCAAAAAAAAAATTCTGTATTTGGTTCCTGGATCAAAGTTGGCACCAAGCTTTGGTGATACCTGTGCAATAATATGTAAGAAATCTAAAAAAGAAAAGTTGTATCACAAAATGATATGGACTGAAAGTTTGTAGCTACTTCAAGGCCATCATAATTTTTTTTCTTCCCTAATTTGTAGCACATAAAATATTTCCCTGAAGGAAACTTATTGTAAATATTATCCATAATTTTAAAACATAGTTGAAAAATAGGTTATTGTTTTTGAATTATTTTTATAAGAAAAAAAAATACCTGCAAAGCATGTAAATTTTAGAAAAATAAGAATTGATTATTCTGATCCATTATTGGAAGACACATTATCTGCCAGCAAAGCTCATTCTAGGCAGGGTAAACAGGGCACAGCACCCTGCTGCCCTTTTAGTCAAAAGAATCCACCCTGTTGCCCTCCCCCTGAAGTAAATTAGTGCCCTGATATAATAGACTCCATAACCTTTTTGCCCTTTCTTTCCTCAACCCTTCTTTGTTTTTTCCCCAAACTCTACTATGGATTTCTTAAACTTTTGTTACTTTCAACTCTTTTTATTTAGTTTGTCATTGCTGTCATTACATAGGAATACATTTATATGGGAAAGGAAAAATTGCCATCACACCCCTTGTTGCACTTGTCATTGAAAGTTTGCAGTTACTTCCACTACCATTAAATCATAATTATTAATCATTTTAATTATTAAATCATAACTACAGAAACTTAAAAACATACATTTATTATTTTATTAATATATGCATGCATTTTAAATAAATTACTAAGCTACTAAATAAATTACTACCCATTAACTCAATATATATGTTAATTTATAAATAAAAATTAGTAATTAATATGATTGCTTTGCTACTTTTAGTAAAGTAAAGAAAAAAAATTCTTTTACTAATAGACAATGTTTTTTAATAGAACGTGTAAAACCCAGAGAAAGAAATTATTGCCTTTTTAGAATAATAATGCCCTTTTTTTAAACTTTTGCACCCTGCCCTTTTTTCTGCCTAGAATGAGCTCTGCTACCAGATAATATATCATAGGTTAAAGTAAATTTATAGGTGACTTGGAGCTTTTTCCCAGTTTCTGAAATTTAACCCACAAAGCATTGAGTCCCTGAATTCTGAATAATTTAAGTTATAAAATATTGGTTTATTCTGCCAATTTTTCAAATACAGTACAGAACCTGTTATCCGGAAAATCAAAAAACCGGAACAAAATTCGATAAATTTTCTCGATATTTTAAAAAAAAAAAAAAAAAACATTTTTCCTTAAAAGATTTTAGGATTTTTCTTTCTTTTTTGAAAGATGTTTACCTTACCATCATTTTGGAAATGATCATTAGTGTATTACTTCATCGTTTTTTCTTTTTAGGATTATTTCCAACTATTTTTGTTTTTTTTAATTGGGTTTAACAATTTAAAAAAACTGCTTTTTGTATCGATTCAGAAAACTGGAAAAATCAGTTATCCGGAATAGCGATGGTCCGATCGTACCGGATAATCTCTACTGTATAATTATTAATTTTGGCAGAAAATGTTTCCTCAATAACTTTCTGCGATTTCTGTAACCTCAGAAGGAACATTTACTTTGTATAACATGTTGTTTTATTTAACCTTCATAGTTATCGTCTATAGCTATAATTACAATACACAGTCAGTTATTTGTTCAACCATTTTCTTTTCCCAAATATTTATTTAAGATTTTCATCATTTTAAATTCTCATGTCCTATCTCATGCACTGTGTCCTGATAATGTATGATCTGTCATGTTAAATCCTCATGTTCTCTCCTTTCAAATCCTCATGACAGTATTAATTACAAAGGGTAAAAAAAGTTATACCCTGTTGTTGAGAGTGTGATATGTCAGATGAATAATCTTGTCTTAGGTATTTTTTATGCTCTTTCTAATTTTAATGTTTAAAAATAAAAAATTTAGAAAATAAAATATTTTATTTCGCATTTATGCAGACAATTCAACTAACCCTACGCTTTAATTTTAAAAAAAATAATAATTGATCTTTCAAATTGAATTAAAATATAATTCAGATATTTAATATAATCGCAGTTAGAAATAAAAATCTGTATTTCCATTAGCACATAAACTTGATTTTTTAGGAAGGAAATTTAGATTTCAAATATTTAAAAAAGGCTAATATTTAGATACAAAAGTTACAGAACATTGTTTTCATTAGCAAAAAGTTCTAATTTGTTAAAGTGTTGATTAGTACTATTTATTTATACTTTTGTTTGGTTACTTTTATCTTTTAATAAATAAATGCTGTTATTAACATATTTTTTTTTAAATATTTTTTTAGTGGAAACACACCTGAAACTAGAGGAACAGCATTTGTTGTTTATGAAGATATTTTTGATGCAAAAAATGCATGTGACCATTTGTCTGGATTTAATGTTTGTAATCGATATTTAGTAGTACTATACTACCAATCCAACAAGGTATGTCTTTTATTTGTTTATTTTACTTTTTTTTTATAGAAATTTTGACTTTTTTAGTTAAGTCCATTTTGTTGTGTACGTGTATGTGTATTTATACATAATATGAATGCATATATAAACGATTATTTAAAATAATAAATATAAGCTATCTCTTATTAACTCACACTTAAGCAGCTGACAAAAATCTGCATAAATGCAACAGATTTACATTTCAATATAAAAGTTATAACAAAGGGTTAACAACTCTTCGATGTGAATGGTATTTGTATTTGCTTCAATTTTTGTCAGCTACTCTAATATGCATGACTGTTAGAGATGCACTGTTTATGTGTTTAACAAATGCCCTAGTCATAAATTATTAATATTTTATGAGGGTTTTTTGGTGTGTCTATTTATTTATTTGTTTTTTCAAAATTTAAATATTTTGTATAGGAATATTTCAACTTTGTATAGGAATTTCATTGTTTAACAATTTCTTCATATTTCTTTGTTTATTGCTGTGGTGCCATTTCTTTAATGTGATCATATAATCTAGAATGCAATCATTATTCATTTCTAAAAATTGACTGTATTCACAAACAGAATGTCTACTTTACATAAGAAATTATTTGGTATTTTCATAATTTTGCATGAGATTTTATCTTTTAAAAAAACTGCATTAGAGTTGGATTTTGCAAGTTTACATGAGTCTATAAGATGTAATTTTTAAATAAAAATCCTAATTTCGAAGAGAAACTACATATGTTGAATTTTTGGATAAAGTGACGCAAATTAAAATTTTTTTTTAAACATATGAAAAAACTAAATTTGATTTTAAGAATGCTATTTTTTAATGAACTTTTGTTTGTTGTTTGCTGCTCTTCTTCTTTTATCATTACCAAGTGTGCTATTTTTGCTATTACTATTTGATAATACTTTTTCACATTATCATTTATCTCAACTGCGAATTTTAGCATAATCAATTCCTTTCTGATATTGAATACTGATGCCACTAAAACTTTTGCTTTTGGAAGTTTTTTTTTTTCGAAATAATTCTAAAAAATATTATTACTGTTAATTTTGCAATATTTTTTTTATTTTTTTAAATTTTTATTTTTATTTTTTTTTAATGCTCTATTACACTTGCATATCATAATATATATTTTTGCATTTTATGTAGTATACTTATTTAATGCCACTTGCTAGCTTTTAAAGTGAAACTTCCGTTTAGCGGACACCCTTCAAACCGAAAAAAATTTCCATTTATGAGAAGGGTACATTAATAATAAAGGCTAACGCCATCTATAGTTTTTAGAACAGTTGCACTAATATAAAAAATAATTAAATAATCTATAATAACTGTTAACAATGATATTTATTTTGAACTTAACAAAATTATAATATTTAAAGTACGAAAAGAATAGATGAAAAAATTTTATATCTATGCATGCTCTTGTTTTTAATGTTTCCAGTTCAAAAGAAAGATGTGATAGAAGTTTGTTTTCAGCAACTGTAAACTACCATTTCGTATATTTTTAAATCATTAGCATTTTTACACCTATTTCATCATTTTTGAATTGAAAAAAAAAAATCTCAAAGTCTCAATACAAGTTTAAGTACCGCGCAAAGTTTTCACTTTTGTTTCTTCTTCAATAAGTATCAATTGAGTATTAATTTCTTCATTATCACTCTTGGCATCCTTATTTGTGACCTTTTAAATAATTTTGTTAATATTTGAATCATTCTATCGACAATTAGTATTCTCATCAATGTTTACGAAATAATTACCATTTATAACACTTTTGCCAGTTGAGAAAATCAAATTTGTTAATTCAGAAAGATAATAATACCTTCTCAAAGTTAAATCTCTCTCTCATGATGCATAGGAAAAAAGACTGTAGTATTCAGAATCGATCATTCGTCAAGAGTCCGAATAAATGTTTGATTTATATGAACACCTCACAATGACTAAATTTATAGTCTCTCTCTCTCTCTCTCTTTTTCTTTTCTTTTTTAACTCAGCTGTGTTAAGTACAAGGGTGATTGTGATTAGAAGAATAAAGGGATTTTCATTTTGGAAGGGGAATTTAGAGCATATAATGTGTCTTTTTTTTTAATCGAAAATTCTCCTTGGTTTTGTAAATATTAGAAAATTTGTTATAGTCTCGGCTGTTCCTAAAACTGAAAAAAAATTTATTAAAATAATTTTCCCCTTTTTTTTAGCAGTTTATTTTTTGTTTGAATGTTAAATAAATGTTATTTCTCAATAATAAGATGTATATGTGTAATTATTTGTACAGTACAGAACCCGTTATCCGGAAATCGGAAAACCAAAAAACCGGTACGAAATTCGATTAGTTTTCCCGTCATTTTTTAAAAAAAAAAAAAAAATTCCCTCATAAGATTTTAGGATTTTTCTTTCTTTTTTGAAAGATGTTTACCTTACCATCATTTTGGAAATAATCATTAGTGCACTACTTCATCGTTTTTTCTTCTTTTTGCGATTATTTCCAATTTTTTTTTTTTTAGTTGGGTTTACCTATAAAAAAAAACGGCTTTTTGTAGCGATTCAGAAAATCGGAAAAATCAGTTATCCGGAATATCGATGGTCCCGATCGTTCCGGATAATCGGTTCCCTACTGTAGTATAATTTATTTGAAGTTATTTTTTCGAGTTATTTTAAATTTTTAGAATTTTATACTTTTTTATAAAGTGAATGTCTATTGCTATTCAAATATATAATATAGGTAACAATAACAATTTATACAATGATTCTTAATTTTTTCATTATTTTTGAAATGAGTTCAAAATATGTAATAAAAGCATTTATTATTATTATTAAAGCATTAATAAATATATAATAAAAGCAAATATACAATTAAAGTCTATCATAAATAGCAAGTATTGCAAAATATGGGCTAATTATTAGTGCATTATAGTTTTTCATTTTATTGACTATGAAAATTCCAGAGTCCAGATTAGATAGTAGTTAGTATGAGAATTATATTGTAATATCTATTATGCTTTCACATAGTATTTTTACTTTTTTAAACTTTTTGAGGTAATTGTCTTTTTGAAATTTATATAAATTGATTAAAGTTCTGAAACTTGTTTTGATGTTTAGGCATTCAAGAAAGTTGATACTGATAAGAAACAAGAGGAAATAGATAAAGTCAAAAAGAAATATGGAGTTACTACTGATGACTAGTGACACACAAAACAAAGTGGTGAAAAAATATACACTTCTTGTACATATTTGAGTTTTTATTTCCTTTTTTTATAAAATAGTAAAGGGAAGCATAATCTTTAATTTGTATGTGTTCAAAATAAAATATGTTTGCCAAAAATCTCATCTTTGTTGAAAGTTCATTTGTATCAAATAGTTTCATTTATATTAGTTCTTTAAAATTAGAATTTTGTATCATTTATTAAAACAAAATCATTCAGTGTAAATTTTAATGAAAGCATTAGTTATAACAATGCAATACAAATAATATTTTGTAATTTTTTTTTAGTAATTGGTTTTGCAAAACTGTAATAAATGGTATTAAATTAGGTGAAGTTATTCTTTCCATAATTATTGATAGTTTTTTATTAAATTTACTCTGGATTTTAATACTTTTGCGTTATTTTAACTTTAGAAACAATGTTTTGTCCTCAAATAAATATTTTCACTTTTTTATATTTAGAACACTTAAATATAAAACAAAATTTTATATGTACTAGACTAATTCTTAGTTAATCTGAATTTTACAACATGTCTTTAAAATTTTTCATTTGTTATCTGAAAATGTTTTTAATGGGAGATGTTTCTTTTCAAAGTCAGTTTTGTAGAATTTGAACTGATTCTGAATTGCTTTAGATTTTTTAAAAGTGAAAACCTTTCTTTTTTATCTTTATTCTTAAAAAAATCTTATTAAATCTTAAAAAAAGACGTATAGTTGATTTATTTTGAATAAAAATCAAAGGAACTTTTTCGTATGTATCAAAACCAGCTTAGTACAAAAAAGATTTTTTAATTTTATTAAAAAACTAAAATGTTTTTGTTAATGAATACTTAACAATGATCTAGTTTTTCTTTTTAAAAAAATGGATAATACATAAAACCAGGTACAAAATTGTTTTGAAATTGTCAAACCAACTAGACTTGGAATTGTTAAAAAAAAATACAAAAATTGCTTTTAACTTATATAAAAATGTTTTTGTGATAAGAACATTCTTATATTAGATGTTTTTAAGCAAGTTTTTTCTAAAAATTTAATATGCTTTAAAAATTCTTCTGTAATCTAAAGATTGTGTAAATAACTGAAAATTGAACTTTTTTTATTTTAGTTTAATTGTTCTTCACTTATAGTTCACTTCACTTATTCACTTTTTGTTTTAGTTTCCATGTTATTCACTTTGACCACAATGGTCACATTTATTCTTAACTAAATTTTCTTTTAATAATTTTTCATGTTACCAAATATTTAAGAATCCTTAATTTAAATTAGTTATTTTAATAATTTTTTTAAATTTTCTATTAAAATGAATAATTAAGTTATTGATTACTTTTAGATTTTGATAATGTATTACAATATAAAGTATTAGCTAGATATACGTATATAATACATTATCTTTGACTTAATAAATAATAAAATGAAAACATAATCTAAACACAAATAATGACACTAATTTCACAAAAAAAAATATTTATTTTACAATATACTATACAAATTACATCTTAATTACGAACAATAAACATGATTATTAATTCTTTTTCAGTGCTAAATGATTATTTACAAGTAATTAAATTAATTAATGCTTTAAACAGTTCTTACAAAAAAAAATTAGTCTACTTCTTCAATTGTTGGACCATTACTAGCAGTATTACCTGATTGTTGACCAGAATTGAAAGCATTTCCACCTTGATGCAATTTGGTCATCAACGGAGACAGTTCAGATTGAATTTCTTTCAATTTGTGCTCTATCTCATCTTTTTCAGCTAATGTATTACAGTCCAACCACTGAATAACAGAGTCACATTTTTCTTTAATTTTTGCTTTGTCAGCAGGTGACAATTTGTCATCAGATACAGATTCTGATGCTTGCTTGACAGAATATACATAACTCTCCAAGGCATTTCTGGAAGCCACTTTCTCTCGTTGATCTGCATCTTCTTTCTCAAATTGTTTGGCTTCATTCAGCATCCTTTCGATTTCTTCCTTTGATAGCCTTCCTTTATCATTAGTGATTCGGATGCTTTGCGATTTCCCGGTACTTTTGTCCTGTGCTGATACATTTAGGATTCCATTAGCATCCATGTCAAAGGTTACTTCTATTTGTGGTACTCCTCTTGGTGCCGGTGGAATTCCAGATAGTTGAAATCGACCAAGAAGGTGATTGTCTTTGGTCATGGCTCTTTCACCTTCGTACACTTGAATATCAACACCAGGCTGGTTATCGGAATAGGTAGTAAACACTTGTGAAGTCTTGCAAGGAATGCGAGAGTTTCTCTCGATTATTTTTGTCATGACTCCACCGGCTGTTTCAATTCCCAAAGATAATGGTGCAACATCGACTAAGAGAACATCTTTGATCTTGTCGTCTGTATTACCAGTCAGTACCGCAGCTTGAACAGCTGCTCCATAGGCGACAGCTTCATCAGGATTAATTGACAAGCACAGTTCTTTACCATTAAAGAAATCTTTCAATAACTTCTGAATCTTTGGAATGCGAGTTGATCCACCGACTAGCACAACATCATGAATGCTGCTTTTGTCTAATTTGGCATCTTTCAGGGCTCGTTCTACAGGCTCCATTGTAGATCTGAACAAATCCATGCACAATTCTTCAAACCTCGCTCTAGATATCTTTGAATAGAAATCTACTCCCTCAAACAGAGCATCGATTTCAATACTTGCCTCAGAACTGCTTGATAAAGTTCTTTTTGCTCGCTCACAAGCTGTTCTAAGTCGTCTTAAAGCTCTAGGACTGGATCTGAGGTCTTTATGGTGTTTACGTTTAAATTCTTCAACAAAGTGAGCGACCATTCTGTTGTCAAAATCTTCTCCACCAAGATGTGTGTCTCCGGCTGTTGATCGTACTTCAAACAAAGATCCTTCATCTATAGTCAAAATAGATACATCAAAGGTTCCTCCTCCCAAATCAAATATAAGTACATTTTTCTCACCTCGTAGGTTTTTATCCAGACCGTATGCTAAGGCAGCAGCAGTTGGCTCATTAATTATTCGCAACACATTCAATCCAGCAATTTTTCCCGCATCTTTTGTAGCTTGTCTCTGGGAATCATTAAAATAAGCAGGAACTGTAACTACAGCATCAGTTACTTTTTGGCCTAGATACATCTCTGCAGTTTCTTTCATCTTAGTCAATACCATAGCACTGATTTCTTCAGGATTAAATAGTTTTCTTTCACCTTTTACTTCAGCACAAATTTTTGGCTTACCATGTTCATTCACAACTTTGAAAGGCCAATGTTTCAAATCTTGTTGTATTTTAGGATCATCATATTTCCTTCCAATAAGTCTCTTAGCATCAAATATGGTATTTTCTGGATTCAGGGCTACTTGGGATTTAGCAGCATCTCCAATCAGTCTCTCTGTGTCAGTAAAGGCAACATAACTAGGCGTAGTTCGATTTCCTTGATCGTTGGCGATTATTTCGACATGTCCATGTTGAAATACTCCAACACAGGAGTACGTGGTACCCAAATCGATACCAATGGCTGGAGCACTAACACCAGGCATTTTTACAGTCCAAAATTCTCAAAACAGTTCTTCTGTCCAATAATTAAAAATGCAATAGCAAAAATTCTCAGATCCAAACAATCACTTTCCCAATGAAACCGTAAGTTTTACAGTTCAGTCACTAGAAAATAAGCAGTGCAATAAATTCGCAATCAATTCTTCAACACGAAATTCAGTATTATAAGTAGCGAGGGAAAATAACTTTCAGATAAAGAGAATCGCTTTCCGATCGCAATATTAAACGATTTCAAGTATAGCTATCTCAAAGATCATGAAGCAGAACAGTTCTGGTTTCGTATTTATAGAGATGATGAAATTTCCCGAAAACTCGAGACGAGAATCGGTGTATTTTCGATGGTGCTGCCATCTGTAATGGAGCATAGAAGACTGTCAGAAATTTCGAGAATTTTCTGAAAGTTTCAATGAGTGATGCTGCCATCTGTAATAGAACATAGGAGACTATTTGAGAATTATCCAGACCTATCTTTCAAATTCTAGAATATTTAGCTGTCTGCTGCGGTTTTTTGTTTTGTAGTTTTAATATTTTGGCTTTCTAACATATTTTTGAGATGGATGTGAAATGAAGAAAGAAATTATTTTGAACCGTGAACAGAAAATATCGAAAATAAATTAACATTTCATAGTACAAGATGTTCAAGTAATTTCGAAAATTTAATGTTTAAATTATTAATGCTAATCGGTAGAAAATGTTTAATGAAAACAAGTATTTGAATTCCTATTTATGAAGGAAAAAAACTAGAATAATAATTAAAAAAAGTTTATAAGCGTTTTATTTTTATGTTTAAATTTTGAAAATGGAGCAAAAAAATATATAATAAAGTTATTAATTCTCATCGTTTATTAAAATGAGATTGGTTTAAAATTTAAATCTGATTAAGCATACTACTTTAGAGTTGTAAATAACTAATTTGCATGCTTGGAGTTTCTTTAAAAATTATCAAATCTCTAATTGAGATAAAATTGGAAATGATAACTGAAATGGAGTACAAGTACTATTACGTTTAAGAATTATGCTAATTAATAATCATATGAATGATTATATTGTTTGACCAACCCAAAGTTCACAAACCATTTATGATATTTTTTACAATTCGAGAGAGTAGTGAAGGAGAGCTATGCATTTGAGCAGAGTTAAGCGATCGCTGATCTATCCCAAAAGCAGGGACAAGGCTGAAGTAGATCCGTAACTTTACTGGTCAAGTTCAGCCTTGGCAGGGGTAAGAATTTTCTGTTTAAAAAAAAATCTTTTTTTCTTGTGTATGAACAAGAAATTATTTTTTATAAATAATCCATTCTGATACCATTTCTATTCAAAAGATCAGAGGCATACTTTTATTAAAGAATCATGATCCCATCGTCTTATCTCTTCCCTTAATCCAGAAGTTTAAGAACCTTGAAAAAAACATCGCCCGTGAATATTTAAGCATTGGCGAAGCAAAAAAAAAAGCTTTTAAGATCTAACGAATCACTATGGAGGAAAGTGGATTGAAAAGCATTAAAATTGTTTGATTGACTGGTGAAAATTAGGGATATTTCTAAAAATTGCTTACCAACTTTTCTCTGTTTAATCTGGTTATTTAATATATTCGAATAAATTATGAGTTTGGATTCAAATAAAAATAGCGTTAAATAACACCATCAATATTCATGATGCAGAGCTGTTAATTCTTCTAATATTTACGCAAAAATTTATTTTTATATTTAAAGTGTAAAAAATCACAAGGTGAAAAAAAAGGGCGGTCAAATAAATTTAAAGCTTTTTCTGCTTTATTTCTGGATTTAAAATTTTTATTGACAATAATGTCGACTCCCACAACATAAAAGTAAATTGAGTATCCAAATTTTTGCATGATAATCACATGAAGGTATGTTTACTCTCTGTTAAAGTATAAAATTATTTCCGTCTACAAATGTAATTCCATAACTAATGTAATTTCATAACTACTTAGGAGCCAAAATATAAAAATATTTCTGTCTCCAAATTTAATTTCATTCTCATCATTTCATTACTATTTGGGAAATACTATGCGTGAAAAAATTTTTTTTGAAATTTACAACGAAGTAGTCCCATGAGATTATTTAATTTTTTTTTTTTAAATACACATATATTTACAGCATTTTAATAGCTACTTAATTTACTTATTTTCTCACTTTTTCCTTCTAATAACACCGAAATTAAGTAAACTAGCTTATAAATAGTAAAAGTTATTGACGTTGAAAGCCTCTTGTTACGTTATTTTATTAAATTAAATCAAATTTGAAAGTGTTCCTAATTTTATTTTTGGCTTTAAAAATTTTACTTGAGTATTTTTTTATTTTTTTCGTCGCAAACTTTTCCACACAAATAATTAATAACAAAGTATGACATAACTGCAAAAAGTTTTATTTATTTTTTTATTTTATTATTATTTTGATCCACTTTATATGAGCCATAAATTTTGCTTCGCTTTTTGTGAGACAGCTATGGCAAGCTTGTTAAGTACCAACTGATATGTGAATTTTATATACATATTTGCTTTTTTATCTGAATGCACTTTTTTGAATAACATATAGGTTCATATATATACATGTACACTTGTCTGATTCTTTTAAAATAACATTTTTGACGAATCCTGGTTAGGAATATGCATTATTAAATTACGTAAAAACTGGAGCTTTTCGAGAAATCAGGTTTCTTTGAAAATAGCAATTAGGGAAAAATTTCATATCCGTTCCAAAATCTCATGCAACCTAGAAAAAAAAAATGTTTCCTAGTGCAATTATCATTTATTGGTGAACAAGAAAAGTGTCATGAAAGTATGTTGTTTCAGTTTAATCAAAATTACTTTCTAATAGTTTCTGTCATAAAAACTTGAAAAACTTTATTTCCTTGCAAAAACTTTGCTTTTGTGCCCCCCGATGATAACGAAATGATGAAATTTGCTTTGTGTCTTCAAGGAAATAAAAAAACAACACTTTTCATATCCATAATATACATTTCAACTAAATTTCTATTAGATAGGGGGGGAAATCTCAGAATGGGTAGTTCTAAAGTTGAAAGGAGGGCTTTATTAGTGCATCAGTTTTATATAGTAGACAGTAATTTATAACATTGTACGCTTTAAAAAAATAAGTTCAAAAAGTTCTTTTTTAAAACAAATGTGGTAGCAGTAGAACAAAAAATACGTCAAAGTGAATAAATATATATTTATTGCGAAAGGAAAAGAAGGAATTTTTCTACTCAATTAAAACAGATCTTTTATTGAAAATTTCTAACTTAGTGTGCAACAAGCCTCTTTGTTAGAGATTCACAACATGCTAATTTTTAATTATCCACCACTTAAAATATACATTGCATAGATATAGTAAATCTATACGCATCGTTAAATAATTAATATTTAGCTGGGGTTTTTTTACCCCTTCGCAACAAATATGTATTATTAAAGATTGTTAATATGTTGTTTAGGGGAACTAACTATAAAAATCCAACAAAAAGAGATAGAAAAAAGGTTTGTTTTTGGTTACCATTTTAATTCAAAAAATAATTACGCATTTTTTGCATTACGCGATTGTTTTTCTGTCTCTCCATTAAAAAAAAAAGCGAGAAAAATTTTTCTCGAATTTTATTTAAAGGGGATTGAATTCAAAATTGGGAAATTATCATTTGTGAAGTTCGGACTCACTATAATCTTTGCTTCCATTGCATGTGCTTTTTTCAACTGACAGAAATTATCGAAATTTGATTGTGCTGCCATCTATCCATTGTTATATAAGAGAACTTTTTTAAAAAACTTTTACGAAAATAGTGCTGCTAATCTTTATTATATTATCATTTAGTTAAGTTTGTTTTATTGATATTATTTCAATACAATTCTTGATTTCAATAAAAATTTCAATTTTCGTCTGATTAAAGTGTCTGTCTATAATATAATAATCAGACTTGAAAAGAGACACGTGATGTAAATCATAATGAAAACATATATAAAATTCTTAAAATAAAAAGAATATTTAAAGGAGGGGGAAATTAAATATAGTTTCCTTTTCTTCTTCTTTTTTTTTTCCTTTTTTTTTTTTTTACATATGTAGTTTACAAGGTTGACAATAAAGGTATATGAGTTTACTCAAATATTACCGGGGTCAAAATTAAAAAGTAAAAAAAGGAAACCAAGTTTTAATGAATGTTATATTTGAAATTTTTGCACACTATAATGTTATTACTAAATGAATAACTTCTGAATAATTTTTTTTCTCCAAAAACGGAGTGAAAACGAAATAACACTATTGAACGTTGGTATCACTTAAATATTTCTACAATCACAAAAACAAGTATTTCTGCAAAGTGAGTTTATATTTCCATGGAAAATTCCAGATGATCAATAAAAAGATTCCCATTACATTATAAATTCGAGATTATCATTACATGTTAACATGTTCGTTTAAATGAATGAAATTAATACCAAACTAGAAAGTTTCTTACATAAAGAAATAGTTTATCCTCATTTTTATTTTAAAAGTAAAAAAAACATTGAAATAAATAACTAGCTATATTATCAATAAAGTTAACAATGAAAAAGATGAAGTAAAAATTGTATTCGTGAATACATGTTTATTTATGCAATAAATTAAAATAGTCCAAGGGGGCACCCGGGTTTGAACCGTGTCTGTCTATAATATAATAATCAGACTTGAAAAGAGACACGTGATGTAAATCATAATGAAAACATATATAAAATTCTTAAAATAAAAAGAATATTTAAAGGAGGGGGAAATTAAATATAGTTTCCTTTTCTTCTTCTTTTTTTTTTTCTTTTTTTTTTTTTTACATATGTAGTTTACAAGGTTGACAATAAAGGTATATGAGTTTACTCAAATATTACCGGGGTCAAAATTAAAAAGTAAAAAAAGGAAACCAAGTTTTAATGAATGTTATATTTGAAATTTTTGCACACTATAATGTTATTACTAAATGAATAACTTCTGAATAATTTTTTTTCTCCAAAAACGGAGTGAAAACGAAATAACACTATTGAACGTTGGTATCACTTAAATATTTCTACAATCACAAAAACAAGTATTTCTGCAAAGTGAGTTTATATTTCCATGGAAAATTCCAGATGATCAATAAAAAGATTCCCATTACATTATAAATTCGAGATTATCATTACATGTTAACATGTTCGTTTAAATGAATGAAATTAATACCAAACTAGAAAGTTTCTTACATAAAGAAATAGTTTATCCTCATTTTTATTTTAAAAGTAAAAAAAACATTGAAATAAATAACTAGCTATATTATCAATAAAGTTAACAATGAAAAAGATGAAGTAAAAATTGTATTCGTGAATACATGTTTATTTATGCAATAAATTAAAATAGTCCAAGGGGGCACCCGGGTTTGAACCGTGTCTGTCTATAATATAATAATCAGACTTGAAAAGAGACACGTGATGTAAATCATAATGAAAACATATATAAAATTCTTAAAATAAAAAGAATATTTAAAGGAGGGGGAAATTAAATATAGTTTCCTTTTCTTCTTCTTTTTTTTTTCTTTTTTTTTTTTTTACATATGTAGTTTACAAGGTTGACAATAAAGGTATATGAGTTTACTCAAATATTACCGGGGTCAAAATTAAAAAGTAAAAAAAGGAAACCAAGTTTTAATGAATGTTATATTTGAAATTTTTGCACACTATAATGTTATTACTAAATGAATAACTTCTGAATAATTTTTTTTCTCCAAAAACGGAGTGAAAACGAAATAACACTATTGAACGTTGGTATCACTTAAATATTTCTACAATCACAAAAACAAGTATTTCTGCAAAGTGAGTTTATATTTCCATGGAAAATTCCAGATGATCAATAAAAAGATTCCCATTACATTATAAATTCGAGATTATCATTACATGTTAACATGTTCGTTTAAATGAATGAAATTAATACCAAACTAGAAAGTTTCTTACATAAAGAAATAGTTTATCCTCATTTTTATTTTAAAAGTAAAAAAAACATTGAAATAAATAACTAGCTATATTATCAATAAAGTTAACAATGAAAAAGATGAAGTAAAAATTGTATTCGTGAATACATGTTTATTTATGCAATAAATTAAAATAGTCCAAGGGGGCACCCGGGTTTGAACCGGGGACCTCTCGATCTGCAGTCGAATGCTCTACCACTGAGCTATACCCCCTTCGATATTTCTGAAAATATGAATATTTATGTAATGTATTGAAAATAAGCAAAATTTGAAATACTCAGAATTGACATTTAAAATTAAAAATAATTAAATAAATAAAATTAATTAAATAAATAAAAAGACCTTTCAACAAAAAAATAAAATTCCTAGGGGGCACCCGGGTTTGAACCGGGGACCTCTCGATCTGCAGTCGAATGCTCTACCACTGAGCTATACCCCCGTTGATCATGGTTAAACAAATGTTTAATATATTTCAAATAATGCAATATAATATTCTATGAGACTTGATTTTGGAAGTCTATTAATTCTCATAAGTAGATTATCTTAATATACAGTCAAACCCCGCTATAGTGAACCATCAAGGGACCTAAATTTCAGTTCACTATAACCGGGAGTTCACTATATCCGTTACGCTGGTGATTTTACTAATGGTTCCAAAACTCTTCCCTTTTATTACATTATATTCATATAAATGACTGAAAAATATTATGTGGTAGCAAAAAATGTGTTATTTTTCATCACTCTTCGTCTTGCGTACAAATAAAAATTAGTGATATTTAGCTGATGAGCACTTCCTCATCAGATATGGAGCTCAACATCAGATATGGAAACACTTCCCGACTCTCAGATAATTTTTCTTGAATTTTTGTTATTCCGCTTTTTATACCTGTCTAACCTGCCATTCGAGCACATAAAAGTAGTTTCTATAGATGGTTTTAAAAATCGGTATATGTATTTATTTTGAAGTAGAAATTTCAAAATTATTACGAAGAAAATGGGGGGGGGGGATCAGAAAAAAGTTCATTGCATCCAACTTCCTCACTTTTTTGGTTCACTATATCCACTAAAAATAGCATTATACGTGCATAGCAAGGCACGGGACCGAGAATTTCGTTCACTATATCCGGGAGTTCACTATAAGCCGTGTTCACTATAGCGGGGTTTGACTGTATAAATATAGTTTGCAGTTTCCATTGTCTTTTGGAGTTATCTTTTATTTCGTTCAAAAGTTTCTTCACTAATTAAGCCTACTTTGATTTTTATATCATTATTTTAAATATTCTATTACAAAAATTTAAA
This sequence comes from Parasteatoda tepidariorum, assembly GCF_982258835.1. Classification (NCBI taxonomy): domain Eukaryota; kingdom Metazoa; phylum Arthropoda; class Arachnida; order Araneae; family Theridiidae; genus Parasteatoda; species Parasteatoda tepidariorum. Next base: position 60,804,777 of record NC_141763.1, on the reverse strand, counting down.
TTTAAATTATGTATCAATGAAAAATAATTCTAAATACGAGAAGCACTACTTAAATAATTTTTATGTGAATTTTGGCTAAGTTTTTAGATTTTATCGCCATTTATGCAAAACTTTTTTTACTTTATAATATTAACCTTTTTTTTTCTGAAATCCTATTTATATGCATAATATATATTAAAAAAAGCAATTTTTTCCCAGGATAGAACATGACATTTTTTATTCATAAAGCATTGTCTAAAAACTAAAATTAACATTGCTAAAAATTTTAAAACTCCTTGGTCTTATTAATGAAACATTAATTGTTAAATGACTTTCGAGTGATTGAAAAATTAAACCTTAAGAATAGCTGGTAATATCTTATTTTTTATTTAAAGAACGGTTAAATATACGTAACGTTTATTTAGTTACAAATTATAAGGAGGGATTTCAGTGCTGTTTGTTATCATTCGCATAGGGTATAAAGTATAAGCTTTGATACTTAATTTCTTTTATAATTTATATTAAATACATTAGGAAGATTCGACATTTCATCCACAGTCAAATAAACTGAGTCCGTCTTGTCAATTGGGATTGTGCTTAATAAATGTTATGATAAAGCAGTAACATTTTCATGACAAAATTTTAATGCACAATAAAAATTTTTTTAAAAATGTGGAAAATCTCAGAATTCTACACATGGTAATTTTATATTGTAAGAATGAGAATGCGAACTATAAAAATTTTCTAAAACTGCGGTACCGATGGCAGCGGTAATTGTTCTTCGTTTTAATATAAATAAAAGCATTACATTAAGTAATAAATTTCTGTCATTAATTAATAAATTTGATTAATTTCTTAATTTTTTTTTCCCCAACTAAAAATTGTTTTACGAGTAATTTTTCCTAATGGTGGCAAAAATTTTTTAATCCTTGATTCTTAGTTTAATTAGTTTTGGAGTAATTGAATTAAAAACTTTTTGACGACTACGACTTATAAATAATTAAAATAAATGCATAAAAGCCTCGATAATTTTGTGATGCAGTTTCTCTAAACTGAGAAAATGAAACCAAATAAAACAATATTTAATTTTTTTTTATTACCGCTTTGAAAAATCTTTTGCAAAAATCTTTAACATATAATTGTTATATTTATAACAGATAAATTTTTGCTAATGGAATTATTAACACTTAAAGGTCTAACCAATTAACTTTCATACTCAAAATTTACCAAAAGATAAACATCAAAACCATTTGATTGCCGGAGATAGGAAAGATAATTATTACATGGAAATAATACAAAATCACATTTCAAATTAGCATTTTATGAAAAAATATCTCTGCTCCTAACAACATTTTTTGGAAATCACTACGCTAATTCAGAGATATACACCTCTTTTTCTCTCCATTTTTTTTTTTTTTTTTTTCTTGTGAAAAAATTTTTGGTATGCGTTTTTTTATTGTTTTTCACTATAAACCCTTCAGTTAGTGAGCAAAAAGTTTAAGATATTAATTACTATAAGCCCTGTTTCTTCGCCATTCCTCCACCTACTCATTTTATATATGAATATCTTAACTGCAATGAAGAAACAAAAACGCAAATATACTAGCCATAATTTTTGTAATAAAATCGAAAACATTTAGGAAAATAATTAATAAAATAATTTTATGTGTCGAATGACTTATAAAATTATTATTATATTCGAACTGTAACATAACAGTATGGCAGTAGCCGAAAAAAATATGAAAACTTAGAAACTGAGCAGACGATAATTGTTATAGATGGAATACTTAGCTGTAATGAAAGAACAAATAAATTTGCCTTAATTTATATCATCAAATAATAATGATTAATAAAATAATTTTATATGTTTGAAGATTTTATTATTTGAATTCTAAAATAACAGAAATTGCAGAAAAAATATGAAAATTTAAAAGTTAAACAAACGATGAATCTAACAGATGGAATAAAGAATATTTAGCTGCAGTAAATGAACAGAAACGCAAATAAACTGGTCTTAATTTATGCAATCATAATAAAAACAGTTAGTGAAATAATTAATGAAATAATTTCTTGCATCTGATAACTTTATTATTCAAACTGTTAGATGAGAGTGTTGTAGTTGTAGAAAAAGTATGGAAATTTAAAAATTGAGCAAACGATAAATGCAACAGATGGACTGTGGAATATTTAGTTCTGTAGGAGATCGTCTGCAAGCATAACTAAGCCATTTCCTTTCCCTGCAGCGCTTGTTAAAGAAAGTTAATCCCCCTTCACACCTATGTAGAAACCTTGAAAGAAACCGGTCACCTCCCATTTTCTATTCAGTCCGCAGGGGTTCGGGTCAATGTAGCTAGAACCTGGCATACCTGCTCACAGGCATCCAATTTTATTCTTTCTTCTTCTGAGGAACTTTTATTTTCTACTAATCTAAGCAAGAATATATACTTCCATTTTATTTCTGGCCACATTAGGGTAGGACCACTATTTCTTGTTTCCCCGGGTATTACTTTTATCCAGGACTCTCGGTTTAATGCGATAGCATCGGTACTTTCAGGTTTTGATTCCACTATTCGAATATTTACTTTGCATTAAAAATTAGATTGTATTCTCTGAGTTTTTCACGTCATAGCATGTTTAAGTATACAATAGATTCAATAAACTAAATTTAAGTAAGTCCATAAAAAAATTTATTTTTCAATTGAAAATATTAATTAAATTTAATTTTATTTAAATTCAGTGTCCTTAATGATAGTAAGAGTAAAAAAGAAAACTTTTGCTTCTTACAGAGAACAAAAGAAATTAAGCATTTTTTTTGTTTTTGTTTCCCCACACAATCTGGAATCTAATTCTTCCTCCTCATTCTAACAAATCCTAAAACCCATCTCACTACAAAAGTGATGAAGAACAATTTTAAACATTGCCTTGACTATTCGAATTCAAAAGGCTTTATTTTACTTTTAGTAAATTTCAAGGAGTGGCAAAGTTGTTTTTATTCTGAAATTTGGCGGTCGTGATTCTGATCAACCGAAGAAATATTAATGTTATCATGCATAAATATGTAATTTCGTTTGCTCAACTAAAAAGTTATTTTACAAACCGGTGAGCATATTTCCTCTAATGTACCAATATTATAAGCATATCTGCAAACTTGCACGGTCTGTGGGAAAAAATTTTCTTAAGTGCAATAAAAAAGAATTTAATGCCGGAAAAATTTTCTAAAAACTAAACAATTTTGCTAACTCTAAAAGCATAATCGGCTAATTTATAGGTCTTAATACATTTGACTTGCTCATTAATAATGGTGAGAAAATAATATTTTTTTTGCTTTAAAAACTAAGATTTATACTAAGAAACATAAATGTTGCTATTGTAAAAAAAAAATTTTTGAAGTTATATGCTTATGCGACTTCCAACAAGGTTGCGTTAAACGTTTAACGCTACATTTTTATTGGCCGGGAAATCACGTGGTAGGATCCAGTTTTCCCTCATTCATTTCCATATTGTTTTGGTTCTCACTAGCATAAAAGTCATGAAAGTATTGTTTTTCTATAAATATATTTTTAGTTTGTTTTGATACACATATAATTTAATAGGGTAGTATTTTTTATTTTCAAATTTAGTGGACAACAATTGTAAAAAATGAGTGAAAACAATCCCACGGACAATGAGACGGATTTAAGGTTATGTCAAGGTACGTCTCTTGTGAATATCAATTGATTGTTTCGCTTCTGAAATTTCATTATGACGCATTCACATACATTATTAATACAAATAGATTTTCCATGGTGAGACGATGAGGCAACCACAAGCACTGGTTCAAGAGGTCCACGAGGGAAAAATACACAATATTACCGTGATTACAGAGCACGGAAGCGAGTGGAGCAGGAAAAAGAGTTGTTGAATAGAACTAGTGATCCTTCTACGACTGCTGATTCTTCTACAATTAACGTCGCAGGTTGCGAAGTTTAACTTCCTCCGCGCGGAGGGACTCCATGCACTATTTTTTATAGCAACCGTATAAGTCGGTAATTATGATTAAGTTTTTTCTTAAGTATCATACGGTAATTATGGGAACAGGTATAAGTTTCTAAAATTAAAAAAATTATATAGAAACTTTAATTGTATCTATGTCTTATAAAATAACTTAAACGGCCATTGCGAAACGCGTGTGGTGTAACTTTTTTCTTTACTTCAAATTTTACATTACTTACGTAGGCGAAACTAGGGTTTTTCAAACGATATCGCCTTCTCTTCACTCACAGCAAAGCTTTTAGTTTTAAATTATAAACATCTTGGTGAAAAGATTCGTTAGGACTTTAAAACAGACCAGTAACTCAAATATTTAAAAAATTCTTCACTTTTTTCTTTTTGTAAAGTCGCCATTTTATAGAGATTTCCTCCCCTTAGATAAAAAATCGATTAATAATTTTCAATTTTAACAAACCCAAACAATGTAACGTTGGAATAACTTTTCAAATATAAAAGCGCTATTCATTTTCACAAATCTGTTACTTTCCTCCTTAACAACATTTGATATTATGAAACATTTTATCAATTACCATAGAAGTAATTACTAAGGACGGACAAAACGTAGCCATCGTAACGTCATGCTGTTATCCACTAAACTGCGTGATTGCGTAATTGTTGTGCGTAGGACTGGGCGATATAAGAAATTTTATATCGTGCTGCATCAACACCCTCTGCATCGTCAGTTTTGCATCGCTATATAGCGATGTATCGCGATATAGTATTTTTAAAATTCATTTATTTGTAAGGCGCAGAAAGTCGGATTTCTATCAAAACTTCATACTCAGATTGATTTAAATCAATTTATGAATTTGATGTATATGTTTTGCTTAAGAAAGATATTAATGTTATATTTTCTAAAAATGATAGCGCAAATAACGAAAGATTTCTTAGTTTAAAAATAAATAATAAAAAAATAAATAAAATTGAAACTTATCAATATATTTACCTAACAATATAGAAAGGAAATTTAAAAAATAAGTTCCTTAAAAATTATTTGTGTGCTTAAAACAAAGTGCTAAATAAATTTAAAAAAATAAATAAATAAATAAAAAAAAAACTTTTAAGACAACACTATTTTTTATCATTATTATTTCACGTTAATAATAAAGTTAAATTGAATAATTACCGAATTCTGAACGAAAAAACAAAGTAAGGTTTAATTTCTTAAAAATAAAAACAAAAGAATTATGATATTCGATAATATATTCAACTGACAATATTGAAAGAAAATTAAAAAGCACGATTATACTCTTTAATAAAACGATGAGCTAAATGATTTTAAAAAAAGAAGTCGCAATCGCAAACATTACTAATTTTTTCGAATAAACAAAGTTGATTGACCTATGTCCAAATCCAAAAGAGGAAAAATAAGTTTAGTTATAATTTTATTTATAAAAATGAAAACAACTAAAGATTTATAAATTTAAAATCAGTAATAAAAACCCATTAAATTATTATTTTATCCAAAAAGTTTTTAATAAATTAAAATAAAGTAAAAAATAGCCTAACAAATTTAATTACTTTTTAATTTAATTCTTTATGGACACCTTAAATTAGATTTCCGTTTGTAATAAATTCAATAATGTAAAACAATACTTAAACATATAATATCAAAATTAATTTTCACATTTAAAAATAAAAAAGAAAGTTTTGTTTAAAAAAAATTTTTTACCTAATTAATTAAGAAACAAGCGATCACAAAGTCAGTCCCCACTGAAAATAATCTACAAGAAACGATATCAAGTCGCGACAAAGAAGAAAAAAAAACTAAGAGGTGCGGAAACGAACATGCGAGATCACGATATATGTTCTCGAAACTGATTCTGATTCTACCGCTCATCAATCAAGGCCGTTTCAATATAACGATACGTACATCGTCTTCCCCAGCGCGAGTAGGCATCCTTGCCTGTCTTGTATCGCTATATCGTATATCACTATATCGTTCGTCTTCTTTACTCGACGGCTTAAATCAGATTTCTGATGCATCGCCTGGAACGAAAGTCGCTGTATCGGCTTGCCGATACAGGCGTTAAATCGATATGTCGCGATATATCGATTTATAGCCCAGTCCTAGTTGTGGGTTTTCCACTATACTCGCGAAAATTATAAAATCAGCATATTGTTTGATAAAAGGTGTTCAAAAACACAGCTTTCGTAGAGTCCCAAGTTGGCGCACGGGCGCGTACATACTTATTTCAGTGAATTAGAGAAATGTATACTTGACTTACAGTAAATTAATATACAGACATTAGCAATATCAGTTAGAAGACTATCACTGATTCCTCGATTTCGATTTTAGACTCTAAACTTGATAGTCATGCGACATAGCAACTATGCCAACGATTTAGATGACTCAAATAGGCATGCGACAAAGCTTGATAGACATTTACAACTGTATATCAGTGTCAACGGTTTTGATTTAGACTCTAACATACTTGATTACCATGTTACATAGCTTGATAAACTTAAGCAATTGCATCTCATTATGAGCAATTTTGATTTTAAACTCAAATAGACATGCGACAAAGCTTGATAGACTGATGTATCTCAGTATCAACGATTTTGGTTTTGGATTCAAACAGACTTGATAGTTATGCGACATAGATTGGTAGACATTAGCAACTGTATCTCAGTATCAGCCACAAGACTTATTGATTCATCGATTTTGATTTCCGACTCCAAATAGATTAGACATGCGACGATGTGTTCACTTTTTTACCCTTCATTTAATAGCATGATGTAGGCACGAAACTTCATTCGTAAATTTAATTTGCAAAAGCAAGACATTTTGCCTTCATCACGATTATTATAATTTTATTAATACCTACCGTACTTTTAAGATGGTAGGCATAAATGGACTAATAAGTCGCGGTGATAGTTTTTTTTTCTTTCTAAATCGATGAAAAGCTATTTAAACTGTGTTAAATAATCTTCTATTGCAAAGAGCACTACTTTTTTTAATCATAAATCTTAATTATGACTACAACAGGCGAGTGCAATTTTGAAATGAATTTTAAGCAAGTGTTAGGAAAGAAAATAAATTTTATTTAATTTGTGATATATTCGCTTGTATCTCGATACTGACATTCATGCCGTAGGCTAATTGGAAAGGTTTACAATGTTTTCTAGTCAGCCTTTTTATGTTAATCAGGAAATGTGTGAATAAATACCTAGGCTCATTATAATAAATCTTTAAAATTGTTATTTACTACAAGCCTTCATTAATCTGGATTTATTGCAAACTATCTAAAATAAATCAGGCTAATTGTGCAATGAATGATATATTTTCTAATTAGCCCAAAGGCATCTATCAGAAAATCCTGAAAAATTTTCAAATTAGCCTGACGCAGATGAATCAGCACGGTATCCGACTTTTGAAAATATAAATGTACATGTTAAATAACAATAAGAACAACAGGTGAGAAAAGACAAATATTTATTCAATGAGTGTGTAATTTTCAAAATGTACACATACTTGGATGTGAAACTACATGGCACAGTAGTACAACATTACGCACAATTCAATATCGTTAAAAATTTCACAGATGTATATGGATGGAAGTTCTTGAAGTTATAACAACTTTTAACAAGACTTAGTGGTTAAATTTAATTTTATTAATACAATAAATCAAATTTAACAAAAAAATATAATAAATAAATATTCTTTCATACTTTCTGGACAGTATATGTGATTTATTATGGGTTAAGAGGATTTAAATTTCTCGCATAGCTGCCAACATGCAAAGGAAAAAATATATTATGAAATATATAATTTTTTTTGATAATATGTTAAATATTTTAGACATTTGAAGGACTACAATAGTCAGCAAAATTTAAAAACTGTATTCCAGGAAAAGCTAAATTTAAAATTTCATGGAAATATTTTTAATTTATGGTTGCCGTTAAATGAAAATGAACAAAAAAAAAGTTTTTATTATTTTTTATATATATTTTTGAATGTATAGTTTTGAATAATAATAAATAGTACTCATTATAGACATAAGATGTTTTTAAAATTAATTTAAAATTAAAAAAAAAACTTGAAATTTAAGAACATTGAGAAAATAAATAAATAAATAAAAAAACTTCTATTATTTGCTATAAACGAGGCATGCTTTATTCTTTTTCCAATAAAATTCTTTAAATACTCGAGTAAGCAACAAACTAAAAAAAAAAAAAAAAAAAAATCTGCTTTGATACAGACTTTTTTCAGAGACTTTCCCTATTTCAGGAATTTTTCTGAAATATATAAAAACAAGAATTTTTGAAGAGTTGAAAGTGGCAAATCAGTTGTCTACAAGAAAATCTATTTGAGTTGGCAGCGTTGCAAGAAAAGTTTGCAAACGAGTCCATAATAACACCGAATGGACATCTTGAGTAATGAATTTTAATTAAGTGTAACTTATAGTTTCAACATATTTGTTCGCATTAAATGAAGAGTAGGTTGAACATTAAATAACATCAAAAGCAATAACACACGCAGAACAATTAATTTGATGAAAGTAAGCTTGCCATGAGATTAATACGAAATACGCTTTCAAACATAATATCCTTCAAGGAAAATTTGACTAGAATAGTTTCCATAATGGTGGGAAAGGTTCAATGTGTACTCTTCTACAACTAGCAATGAAAAGGGAGGAAAAAAAAACTATAATATACAATGAAATAATAAATCTAAAGCAGCACAAAACCATAAGCTCGTTCAGAGTGACACATAGACGTTTTAAAATGTTTGTGATTTTGGTCCTTCTAATTTTTCATTTTAATGGCAAATATTTGATAGAAAATATAAATATATATATATGAAGATGGCAAAATATTCACATAAGTAAATGCATGAAGAAGGTATGTATGGGTCAATTTTAAAATAAAGTGACTCGCCAAAAGTTTGAGTTATTAAGAAATTGAGGTATTATGAGCCAGTTCTGCGTTAAGGCACTGCGTGTGTCGTTATGGAACGGACTGTCAACTTACTCTGAGTGGAAAATACTAGTAATAAAACAAATTAATTTCCGGCTAGTTTTAGTTTGTGATACTTTCTGACTATCACGAATTTTTAATAGCTTCAACATAGTTTAACGAATATGAAATATGCTATAAGGATAGTAATAATTATAAAAAAAATGGTAGCCATTGCTAATTTACTTCTCCCCTTAAAATAAAAAGTTTCCTTACCAGTTTTTTTAATTTTATTTCCGGATTACAGATCTGATAAACGTTTTTGATTAAAGGGAATGATTTTTAAGAGAAAAAAGCATAGGCTTAAAAAAAAAAAAAAAAAAACACCTTAGAATGAAATAATTATTTCAGTTTAAGCAAATAATAATAATGAAAAAAACAATTGAAGAATTTTTTTTAAAAAACTTATTATTTTAAACTTTTGAAAATTCATCAGCGGCAAATGGAGACCCCTCAGAAAAAAAATAACCTTGCGGTGGTAAGAACAACAACGCGCGTAAAGGTCTGGTTTCTTAGGACAAGCGCCTTATCTGGGCGTCAGCGTGACGTCAACGTCCCGCTGACGCCAACAAAATACTGGTTTGTTAGCTCAAGGCCTGGTTTCTTAGAACTAGCGCCTTATCTGGGCGTCAGCGGAAAGTTGACGTAGAGCTGACGCCATAAAAATACTTTTTTGTTAGCTCAGCGTGAGCAGTTGGCCCAACGCAGACATTTTCTCTCATTGCTCATGCGTTAATAACGTAAACAAATATTTATTTTGAATTTGTATTGATTTTGTTATTGTCGACCAGTGTTTTAGAGAACAAATAATGACTTTGTCCAAGAAAAAACACATTGCAGCTGAGCTAAATGAAGAGTGCTATGTTTAATAAAGAAGCTATGTTTAATGTCAAAATCAAAATCTTGGCTGATTTCAATGCGCTGTTGGATGTTGTCCGCCATTGCTTCTGTGATTAACGTCACGTTGTAATCCAACTGCAGTTGAGGTGGACGGCAATTGTAGTTCAAGATGAGCGTTCGATGACGTATACTATCAAACTCACAAATGGACCAATCAGAGGTTAACGCTGATTTCCAGCTGACGGCATCCTGTCCTAAGAAACCAAGCCTTAAGCAAACTCAAACTTAGCCGACCTCTAACTGATAAAGTGCTATATTAAAAATGGAAATTCCAATAAGCATACGTAAAAAATTTGTCACCATTATCAAGTTTTTTATTAGCCACGGGAAACCCTAATGAAACTACTCAAATAATCTTATAATTGTTTTGGAAACAAAATCGTAATATGTACTATCAACATTAATTTTAACATATTAAAGCATGAAGGCCTTAAAATTCAATTACCTCAAAATTTCTTCACCTAACATACATTCTTCATCCACCTACTCTTTAAGTTGTCTTTAGTAAGCAAATAAATTTCAATCTGTATCTACTATTTAACAAAATGATTTCCATGCATAGTATGATGTGGATAGAAAAAATCCTAACTCAGTAATGTGATATCTTCTATCAATGTGAAGTGCATTCACATGTTAAAAATGAAATAAAATTTTTTTTTAATCTACCAATCTATAAATTAATAGTTTTTTAATACTAATTTAAAAATTTCCTCCTTCAAATTATATTACTTTCAATGACGAAGCGGGTAACCAATTTGCATTCATGCATGAAAGTTTAAAGTCTGTCTGTGTAAAGAACTCCCCTCGCCATTTGGCGGAGAATTGGTGGATGGCTATGAAGTTTAACTAATTCATGTAGGAGTGTTGCGTCAATAAAGACGCTTTGGCTGGAGTCGTCGAAAGTAAGAGAATTTTTTTCTACGGCCTATTGCGATTACCACCTCTTTGAAATGCGCTATTTCTTGTTTCCATAGCAACAGACTGCCTTCGGGGAGAGAAGTTTTTTATACAAACAGACTAAACTATTTTTATAGATTTAGTGAAGTAATCACATTACTGCATAGTGTTATAATTAAAATATTTAAAAAAAAAATCCCCTTGCCGTCAGGCTAACAGCGGGGGTGTTCGTGGTTTTCTTCTGCATGCAACGCAAAAGCAGGTTAGTTTCATCAAAAAGTCCTCCACGAAGGCAAAATTTCTCCCACTAATTGATCCAAGAGTTCCCTTGTCTTCTGGATTGGTTTCAAAAATACAAGGCCACAGAGTTGAATATTGAATCAGGCTTTTCAACGATGGTTATAAAATATAATTTTAAAAAAGGTAACAAGTAAAATGAACTATTTCGAAAAGATAATCATTATTTAAATAGTAACATATAATTTTTGCAATTTAATCTATTCTTTTAATATAAAAAGCTCAGCCCATTTTACTAATTTTGGTAAATAATTCAGTTTAGATTGATTGAAGTTTCTTATACATGCTTAACATAATATAAATATCTTTATATTATAACCATACAAAATTATAGAAAAGCTTAATATTATGCTCCGTAAATCTATGTACACAAAACAAATTTACAAAAATATGTACAAAATATAAAATAAGTTCTATTTCGTCCATTGGACGGCATTTATCATTGAATAATACTTTGCATTTAATATTACTTGGTAAGCATCAATAAAAACTTATTTCAACTATTGTATTTGCCTCATAAAGTCAAATATAAATATATATTATTTTGAAAGCATTAGAAAGATTACAACCTTCATTTTTTGTTCTACGAAAACTATGAAATATGGTTAGGTGCATGCAGCTAACATAACTGCTGAATGCCAGTCTAGAAAAATAGCACTAATTATTTTTTACTAATTAACTACTATTTTGCAGAAAATAATAGCCTGAACTTAAAAACAGTATAAATAGCTTTTAAATACTATTAAACTTTTTGAAATCACCAGTTTTGTCATGTTTTCCCACCTGAATGAATATCATTAAAATTATCAAATCATTAAAGCTTTCTTGTTTACAAAACCATGGATTTTTCTTTATATTGATTTTTCGTTACATTTCGCGCCATTTTCATAATTAGTATAGAGGGCGCTGTCAAAGAATTGACGAAATCTAACCCAACAATCATTTCTAATTGTTGCCAATTCAGAATTGCTATAAAAATAATAAATTTATCGTTACAAAGCGTTATCTCATACCGCGATTCAAACATTAAATTCAAAGTTAAATTAAATTTAATGTTTGAGATTTTAAAACCTATTTCTTAACTGGTTATTAAAAACTTCTCAGTTTATTTCTTAAAAATTAGTTTTATTATATTTTCTACCTAATTTTGAATCAATGTTTGTTAGGATGATGAAGAATAACATTTCGAACATTAAACTATTTACAACCTATCCACCATCAGGACATAAAAATTTGACAACACCACATTTGACTAAATAGAATTCAAATGAATATTTTTTCTATACAAGGATGATCTAATATTTTGTAACAAAATACAATCATCAACCTGAGAATAATAATGAAATAATTAACAATATGACTTTTTGGCAGTCTAAAAATTAATTCTAACATAAATACACAGGGGCTACCTATATCTGTAGCAATCACTGTGCTACCAATATTTACATTTCTAAATCATTTACTTTGTTTCTATAATCCATTCAAATACGATTACTAACAAAAATAAACAAATACACATATGACAACATGAGAAGTCATTTGAAACTAATAAAAGCTGAGTTTTAGCGGTTTGCTTCATTTTTTAAATTAGTAACAATTAATTAGTTGTTAAATATTACAGAGATTTACAGTTTACACATACTTATGTTCTGTACAGAGTAGTTACTACACAAAACAACATATGTTCTATACAGTTGCAAAGAACATGTGTGCGTTGGTGCTACATTTTACCAACAAATGCTGCGTTTTTATTTTCTTAGCACGTGAAGCATACAAAACAGTTTAAAACGTGCAGTTTTCGACCATGTTACTTTAGCTGTTGTTTACTTATGTAATTTAAAATTACTAAAATGTAATCCGTACTGCAAATTTAGATTATTATTATTAATTCTACTCAAAAGCTTTTAATTATTGCAATCCTTAACGAGAGTATTGTTGCACTTTTTCTTAAATTTGCCACCATCACTAACTAATCATAAGTTTAAGTTAGTACAAAGCTAAAACAACGCGAGTAAAACATAAAAGGTGTCACAATAAATATTGTGGTTTGTTAATAATGAAACTTCTTTTGTGTCAAAACATAGACAACAAACATTTCTTCGATGTTTCATAACTTCTCCTTCACTATGGAACTTAAACTATAGTATGAATAAAGTAAAGCAACATTAATAAAGCACAACTAAACTGTACCTACAATTTCTGTACCTTTATTCACGTTGCTTGAATTTATTCATACGCTTGGACAAATAGTATGCCTAGTTATAGTGACATTTGTGCTTTTTCACAATGGTTACTTTATGCATAAATTTTACCCTTTGATAACCATTTGTTGACTTTCGTTAATAATTGTTGTTTTGAATGGACTAAAGAAACTTATTTCCATCACTAAAGAATGTCCCATGACATCTTTTGGTTACCTAACCAAATGGTTTTGGAGAAGAACAAGAATAATTCCAATAATAATATGAAGGACAACGGAAGTCAGTGAAAGAGCTGCACTGCTTGCAAGACCACGTGGGATAACTGCAAGGCTGCCGTTGACAACAGATTGAGGACCAGCATCAAGCATGGCATCTCTGGCAGCAGCACTGAAGCTACCATCACCGGTTGTTAGAAGGTCAAATACACAAGCATCCAAATAAAAATCGGTAATGTTCAGAGCTCGACAAGCTGCGATAGCTTCTTGCTTCGGTCCGCTTTTAGGATCTAATATATTTTCGAAGTCAATTATTTCTCGTCGAGGGCAACCCTTTACACAAAGTTCCAAAGTCTCACCCTGAGCACCCTGCACTGCAACTGTGCTTGGCATTTTAGCTGCGAATGTTAGGTAGTTCCCAACTTGACGTATGACTATTTTTGTGGCAATATATCGCAAATGTATTTCTATGTGCTTTCCAGGAACTTCTTCTCGAATGCGTACTCCAGGGCCGCTCCATTTGGAACCATCGGGGAATACCCCAGGAAGATAATCACTCTGAGCTTCATAGGTTTTTTCCTGAGCACATGGACTATGCTGACGGATGATCACAGTAACCTAAAACGATACAACTAAAATTAGCACTATTTTCTAAATTAATTACCTGTTTAAGAATACTTCACAAAGTACTACACTCAATATAAATTTTTAAAACACATGTCAAAATTGAAGTAGAAAAAGTAGACACATTAGAGAACGTAAATTACTATTTATCGAGGAAAAGGTACTATCTGGTATTGACTTTAACGAATTACTACTGAAGAAGTTTCGAAACAGCCAAAACCCTTTAGATTGTTGGATGAAGCGAAAAACAGTTTAAAAACGATTAATAGAAGTATAGTTACTACTTTCATTTAACAATAGTTTGCTTTAACTGAAGAGATGTTTGAGTACTTTTTCTCAGACTCTGCACTGCTGTAATTAAAATTAATTAAACTAGCTTTATTTTGTAACTAGTTTTGGCACACCATTCTATGCCACGAGCTAGTACCTAGTATTTTAGCCTAGCTGCATCTTAACTTAAAATAACATGCACGTGTTTAACTTTTTTTGTCTTATTTTGCTATAATGGGGACCATATAGTGATCAATCAATGACAGTCAAGTAGAGAAAGCTTTTTCAGTGATTTGGCAAATCACTATAGAATATATGGCAAATTACTATAGAATATAGACCCCCGCTTAAACATTAATTTGCGATCTCTAATGTGCATACATTTTTTACATCATTTTAGACATGGATTCTGAAAATACATATTAAGCGCCATGATTACGGATAAATAAATGTGAAATAAATGTAAATGAAACTGTATCATAATTAATGAACATTAATGCAGTAAATGGGATTAAGTAATAAAATAATTGTAGTGAAAATAATTTGGAAATAATAAAAAGTATCGATAATTAATTCGCGTGTATGGAAAAAATGATTAGAAAGTAGCGAGGGCTGTGAGTTCACAATTAGAAACAATTAATGTATATATTTTTTTTCTTATTTTAACAAGTTTTAACAAGAAATATCAACTAATAAGGTTAATAATATAATCTTTGCTTCAAGAAAGACTTGAGTGAAAATATTTATTTCCTTTAAAAAAAAAAAAAAAAACTTTTCAATTTTGTGGAATATTTTCGGAAGAAACTTAACCATTTTTTGATTTAACCTAAAGAATAATTATTATAGTTGTTCTTAATTATTTCTAATATTAAAATTTAGAACACTAAGATTATGCAAAAAAATCTTCAAAATATAATAAAACACAAAACATTTACGCTATAATTTTTTGTGGTTTTGCCATTGTTTCATAAATCATTCATATGAAATCAGAGAATTTATCAATCTCATATAAATAATTATAACCTTGGTGTCACTGACAATGACCTCTCTCATCCAAGACTAATTTTCATTCACGCATGCGCGATATAAAACATACTTTTTCCGCCCATCGATCGACTGATGCCATCTTGGAATGAAATCAATACGAAAATTGTAAACGCGCGAATGAACGAGAGGTTTGAAGATAGACCGAGGATAACCTATTTTTTTCCCGTAAGGTCAAAATATTTTTGATAGAAAGAACAAAATCTTCTGATTACATCAGACCAGACTATTTATTATTATTCACAACAGATGTGCACCTGGCATTTACGAGATGAAACCAAACGATAAATCATTCATTTTGTCTAGAAGGAAGTAATTAATAATTTTCATAAAAAACGAAAATAAAACTACTTTAAAGATTTCTTTTTATTGCATAATTTATATAATTAATGACAATTTAGTAAACAATAGATAAATATGACTCTTAGAGATAACAACAAAACGAAAAGTTTTCTGAATTGAGTTTAGCAGTAGCAAATATAAATTTTAAAAATCTACTTATTTGGAATGTTATGTTCTTATCAATCATCCGATAATACCTTATAAATCAGGTTTTTAAATAAAAAGGTTCCAGTCGAAGTTGCTTTAATCTAAGTACTAGATCGATAAATGGGAATTACAATCTGTTTTCATTATAATTCTGCTATAACTTGTCATATGAAATTAGCGGACATAAAAAAACAACGAACTTCCCTTTATATCTTCCATTTTGTATTTGAATTAACCAAACTAACATCTCGGCTATTTTGTTGATGCAGTGAATTAAAATTATTGATAGTATAAATTGTAAATATGAATTAATTTTAATTCATATTTACCTTGAAATATCAATAGGGGAAAAAAATGTGTTTTCGTACTCATTTCGTCCAAAGAATTGATTCCAGTGTTTTTGTTTTTATCATTTTCTAACAAAGCATTTATCAAGGAAAATACGGATCCCCCTTTCCCCGAATTTCTTAATAACAGCCAGAAATATACGATATGTTTAAAAACTAACCGAAATAAATACCAACCTGATTTAAACGTAACTAATTTTTTGTTAAGATGCATTATATTTTATCACAATATAAAACGGTTGTGCAATTCTGATATAACGAATAACATATTTTAACGTTTATTCGTTTATTTAAAGAATGCTTGTCTTTTACTGCAGTAAAAAGATAGGATTTTTTATTATATTCTGATGCTTATAGAACTTCATTAAAGATGTCTTCGTTTTGTTACTTAAATGTAAAGAGTTTCTAATTCCACTTGAAATAAGTCGAATTCATATTCGACTTACTATAAGAGGTCAGCAATCAGAGTATTTGTAGTAACGTAACTAGAAGGGGGCAAGAGGGGACGTGGAGCTGCCTTAGAGGTACGCCAAATTCACGAAAAATAATTAAAATCTAATTCCAGAGTAAAATACGTTTCACTTCTAAATATCTTCAGTTTTATTTGCTAATTGTGGATCCCGTAACTTAACTAAAATTTTTAATCGATTCACCTAAAACTTGAAGATGATGTCTATCAATAAAAATTATCTAAATCCTTAAATGTAAAGTTTCTTAGGCCCACTTATGCTTTGTTTATGAAATTACCAGACGAGGGATAAATAAAAAAAGAATGTTAAGTAGCTCCTGTTTAGGCATAAAAGTCGAAAGGGGGAAAAAAATTAATCACTATTATTTAAGAGATATACAAGCGAAAATCCTGGTGTTTTGAATCATTTTCCTGACAGGATGATAGTGACCTCCTATTCTGGTGTTTTCTCTCCGACACTTCACTTTTAATGTATATAAATATGAATCAAATTTTGAGTTAGATTAAATGTAAACTCCTTTCAAACCATTAGACTAGTTCTATATTCCAATATTTAATAGGATTTTTTTGTTGAAAACTCTGTTAGTTTACAGGCCATAATATTAATTACAAAAAAAAAGTGTGCTCAGAATTGTCTCTTTCACATTGAGGTAACAAGTGAAATTATGGTAGACAAAGAGATAAATTTGTTCAATGAAGAAACTAAAGACATTTGAAAACAAATATTTTTTTTTCAATCTAACAATAGTCTAACAATAGAGGGCGCTTCTGGATGATGTCCAAAGAAGAAGACGATGTTCATGTCAATGAGTCACAATTCGCTACGCTGTCTGCTTCAGACAGAGGAGAAAAATAAAAATTACTACGACTTTCCCATCTTTATTGAGTTTGATTAAATCTTAACAACACTAGATCCGACAAACACTTTCATGTAAATAAGGTTAATACTTGTAAACAGGATTGTTTTTACAAAAAATCCTGTTTTTATAAAAATTGGGAAAACTTATCTCGTAATATCGGGAATTTCTGGAAGGTTCTGTTTTTATTAATTCATGAAAAATATACTCATTTTTTGAATCGATATACTGTACAAGGGGGGTTTCTTGTCTACCGAGGTTCTGTTTTTGCAAACATGAGGGGAAAATATTCCTTTCGTGGGGAAAAAAAAAAAAAAAAAAAAAAAAAAAAAACATTTTTTGCCAAGAAGTTTTAGTTTTAAAACAAAGAACCATATTCTGAAAAGAAAAGTTCTTGAAGTTCCGTATTTTGAAAAGATAAAAAAGTTTTGCGAAGGGTCTGTTATCGTGTCATATTATTTTGTTTGGGTCCGTTAATACGATAAAATATTTTGAGCAAGACCGGTTTTAAAGATAAACTTTTTTTTTAATGAAAGGTGCACTTAACTCATTAACTATTTTTCGAAAAGTCGAAAGTAACGGACCCAAATTTCAAATAATATAATCCTTTACATCTATTACTGGTCTGGGGGACAACTAATGAAATAATTATTAGTTCCCCTCAGACGAATGGACAGGTAGGCTGTTTTGGGTTTTTGATTTTCAGTTTCTTGTTTTGTCACAGATTAGCATAGTTCATCATAATCATAAATGCTACACATTGTTAAAGCAATTTTTCTTTTAAATTCACTAAGCTAATAAAAAAAACATGTAAACAGATCAGCGGAAATGCATAAGGACTAGTAGAATCTTTTATTTACTGATCCTTTGGGCTCAATGTTTTTAATTTGTAACCCTGCAAAAAATGCTTCATTGAAATTCTATTAAATATCTGTAAGTTTGTTTTCTCATAGAAGAATATTATGTTTTTTTCTTATTTCTCTGAAATGAAGCTGGTTATTTATACGAAACGTGGCTTATCCCGTTAGTAAATAAGCATCATAAGTTATATCATAATTTCAATAATAAGTAGAATTATAAGTAGTTATAAGTATAATAAGTAATATAAGTATAATAAGTAATATAAGTATAATAAGTAGTTAGTATCATAATTTTTCTTTATTAATTTTGATCAACATAAGTGAAATAAATTATATTTAGCTTTGTAATAATTTATGGTCATGAAATACCTACAGCATAAAACATTCGCGTCTTTTTCTGCGTTAAATGTAAAATATTTCAAACAAAATTTTTTTAAATTTGCACTTATATACCGTTATTCAGATCTAAGAGAAACCAATTATTCATCATCAAAATTTCTTTAATTTACAAAATCAATTGTTGATAATTTTTAAATAAGATTTAAAAAAAAATATTTTTTCTAACTACTATTTTTGGATTTTATATTTCAATACAAATAAAATTCCAATAACCTAACAGATTTTTTAGTAGCTATTAAGACTGTTTTTAATTTTAAAAAAAAATAACATAGTATATTTTTGCTTGTGTTGCTGTTGTTACTAATCCTTCATGACCTAGCAACAGCTATAGATCTGGTCCATGTATTTTTGCTTGTAAATAGAACGTTAGGAAAAAAATATACATAAAAGGGACACCTGCCTCTATTTGCGTCAAAAAGCTATTATAAAGTATGCAAATCAATTAGATTAAAACAAAAAAGTTTTCCCCCAAAAAATATCGTCTGAAATTTGTAACAGTCAAGGGTATTTGTGGTTCCTGTCCCAGCATGCATCAGTCTTCTGGTAAGAGGGAGAGAAAATGGGTGTTTGTTCTCAAAAACTGAGGGGATGATGATGAGATGAGAAGAAGGTCAACACATCAATGCTGTCAACTTCATTGGCATGAATAAATAAATAAAACTGAGGTCAAGGCATTAGCTGGGGGAGAGTGTAAAGTTCTCACAGAAGGAAAAAGTTATCATGCATAGGTTTTTTACAGTTAGAAGTAGAATTTTTTTCACAGTTAAGATGGATTTTTAAAAATAAATAATTAAAAAATATAATATCTCTATATAACGAGCAAAAAATATAATGGTCTAACACAGTTTTCCACTGCTTTTTTACTCGCCGATAAAATCACATGGTTAGGATCCAGTTTTCCCTTATTGTTTTTGTTGCCATCAGTATAAATTAATAAAAGTCAAAAAGGCATTGTTTTCTTCGATAAATATTTTTGCTTCCCTAATTTAAAGGTATTTAATTGTACTGCTATTATTACGTGTTTTGATTTTGATTGTTTTCTAATTTAAGAGTTCAATATTTAGATATAGTATATTTTTTTTATTACTATTATTATAATAACATAATTCTACACTAGATTTGTGTCTGATCTAATTAATGAACAGCTTAACAATTATTATTTTTTGTGCAAATAACATAAATATAATATTATAAATTACAGTTAAAGAGATTCGTTAAATGATTTAGAGCTTAACGATCAACTTAATGTACAATGTGATGCATGCGAAAATTTTATTTACTATATTTGTCAGTTTGGTAAGTGAAAATATTAAATTACTTTTGTGAACTCACCAAAATTATAATAACAATATACTTTTAATTTTAAATATTATTTTCAAAAATTCATGCAAAATAGAATTCTTCTGTTACTTAATTTCTAAAACCGATTAATACATAGATTAACAATTAGTTTTAATAAATAAGGAATTTCTGAAAAATATTTTGATATTTTAAATTATATTTTTAATAGATAGCATATATCAATTAGCTATATGATTGCTTGTTTTTCAGTTTTGCAAAAGAAAGTTATTTTCTATTAGTTGTATACAAGGCACAACAGGTATCTTCGTTAAAAATGATTCAATCGAAAACAAATAACAAAGCACCTCAGTTAAGATGTAATTGCTCAGCTTTAATATGCGAAAAAATGTAAGTATTTAACGTACAAAAAGAGAAAGTAAATTAATATTAAGTTAATAAATATCATATATAAATTAGTTAATAGATATAATATGCATAAATAAAACGTAAGTTAATTATTCTTATTTAGTAAAAAAATGCAGATCAAAATAAAAAATTTTTTTTAATGAATCATTCTTTATTTAAGATTAGTCCATTTTAAATCACAATGGTATAAAAGTTAAAGTATCTTAACATTACAAAAGCAAACAAACAAAACACTACATTTTTATTCAATAATCATGATCCTAGCATGAAAAAAAGAAAGGGAGTTAAGAAGGGGAGGGAGATTACTTTTCACAATAACTATCATGCCAAAATAATAAAATCGCCCTCGGAGAAAAAAGCATCACACTTATAATTTTGGTAACATCTTATCATTTTCCGTAACGCATCCTTTCCCCCTCGTCTTCTAAAATGGTTGAGTCCCGTCGGCTTGTTTACCTCTCTCAGCCGTCAGCCCCAGGTGCCGTGACGTCACAAAATCTCTACAACCATACCCCTTCCCCTCACTCTTATGTTCACCATCCCGCGAAAAGTGCGAAGGGCACAAACAGCCGCCCACTGAAGACTTACGACCCCATAAGATCTCTTTTACCGAAAACTTTTGTTTCCAAATTCGGAGTGACATTAGAGTACAAACGCCCTACCTACTTGCCATTTTTATTTTTTTAAATAATTAAACTTTTATTTATTTGAAATGGTGGTAGTAAATTAAAAACTTTTTCAGCATTTGTTTACAGAATGGGTGCTAACAAATGCAGGGTTTTCTTCTTTCTTGTCTTTTAGGTGAAATTTCTTTTTGTGACAAAGCTTATATTTTAATGTATGGTTCTTCGATTTGTAAATTTGATTTTAAAATTATTTTCAACATCACTCTATGTAAATTATTTAACTGTTCATACATAGTTGCCACGAGACACTAAAAATTCACAATTTTATCAAATAAGATTAAAATTAGCTACTTCTTTTAGCTTATTTTTTTACATTGAAAGTGTATGCATGGAACGTTTTTGTTCTAATGATGAATAATTTTAAATATAAGTATTTGTGGTAGTTACGTCTGAATAATAAAGAGATAATAAATAAACAAAAGTGAATTGAGTATCTACTACTTTTGAAATTTTTAGACGCCTGTGGCATCCCCAGATTCATGTGAAACGCCACTTTTTTTTTCAGCTCTCTCGTGGCGAGGATTTAAAAATCAGAATTAATTCAGAAAGCTTTAGTTTTAATTAGTCTACCCCTATAAGACATATAAGTATCTCTTTGCGAAAATTGTTGCAGTTTGAGGCCCTGCAAATTTCATCTCAAAATTTAAGTAAAATAAATTTTGAAATAAGATTAATTTAAATTTAATTAAAATAGTGGTATACAATTACTTCAATATAACGCAGATTCTTATCAATAATTATGCAACGTTAAATTCTAATTAATTTTCTTTGTGGAAGTGAGCTAAAAAGTGCATAAATTACTTTAAAACAAAACTATTAATTTTATTTTAAAAAAGGGAGTTGTTATACATTTAATATTTTAAAATTTTTATTCATAAAAATTATACATACTAGCGATACATAGTATACACAGTAAGTTTAAAATTAAATATTCGTCTTAGGATTAACTGCAAGAAATATTTTTATTATTTTATGTCAAATATTACTTAATGGCATGAAAAATAATTTTTAAATTTAAATGATGTATTTATTGTTTAAAAAAAAACCAACTTTATTTTCTATATAAGAACTTTCAAAATAAGATTTGAAGAAAGGAATTTTTTTTTTAAATAATACATATTCTAATATGCATATAGCTTATTTAAGGTGTAGATTTAAGTTTTAAAGAAGTTCCCTTTGGATGAGCTACAAGAACCTTTAATCTAATTAAAATGCAATAAATTTTAATTAATTTAATGTAATACCGTTCAAATATTTTCCAAACTTTAGAGTTAAAAGCCCAAATTAACTGTAGTCAGTGGTGAAAATACATAACATTTTCCCGAATTAAAATTTTCGAAAAAACGAAAAATCTATGCACTGCACTAACCCAAATTTGTTACCACTTTTTTTATATTTCATATTTCCTCTTGGCTACTTACCATTGCCAAACAATAGGGCCTTCAATTGCAAGTCAAGCTACTATTGCAAATGCAGCATAAGCATTCTATTATTCTACATATTTGCTAATATTAGCAACTACGTTACACAACTAAATGAGTTTAGATCAATATTAGAGATTACTATAAACATATTATCGCTTAGTTGTTAAAAGCCCCAACCCTCTAGGGGTTTTTTCCCAGACTTTTTGTTGTTTTTTTCTTCTTCAGGGTTTTATAGAGCTTTTTTAAGTTAAGTGTGTATTTTCATCATTTATTCTATTCTTTAAGGTTTCAGAGTAAGTTTTGCTGTATTAATAAGTAACATTAGTTAAATAAATAATTAACCATTAATAACCGTAATTCTTAATATAATTTATTATGAATATCATTTGCAATTGCGATTCTAAAAATATTATATTGTATCTTTTAACAACAGCTTTAATTGTAATACATTTTTGTGAGAATACCTTAGCATATTGTTTGCAATATCCAATTATGCATGATTTTAAGAAGGCTAATTAAAATTTTAAGGCTTAGTAAAATATAAAAGTAACGAGAATTGAAACGTATTAATGCAATGAGTTGGTATTTTGTTCTATTAAAAACTTAATATTCAATGCTGATTCGTTTACAATAAATAGCAAATACGAAAAAAACCTACTTGGAGTTTTTTCAGATGAAATTTTTTTTTTAGTCATAACCACCCTGTATTATTGTGTACACAAACGATTTAATTAGTTCTAAACTCAACGTCGATAATGTTAATGTTTAAAGAAAGCTTTGCGTTGATGGATTGTTTCCAATGGCGCATTGCATAATAAAACAATTTTGATTTCTTTTATAAATTCAGTTCTTCAAAAATTCTTATAATGGGAGAAAAATGTAGATTATCCACTAATAAAAGAAAAAAGTGAGAAGATTTCCCCACCACTTCTTTTTTTTCTTCTCTTTTTTTTTTGCCTCGGTATGCGGGTTGAGAGTAGAAGGGGAACCATATCAACAAGAAAAGCAGGGACTCGGAAATAAGAAGGGAAAGAAATAGAGGGAGGAGGAAACTAACGAGCTTCAAGGTCTTTTGCAAGGGGAGCGCCGACCCCAAGGCTCTTTTTCATTTTTTCACTACAGGGGACCAGAGCATTTAATAAAAATGTTATATTTATAGGTCCAAATCCGTCAACCCACAGGTGCGAAATAATAAATGAATTTAGAAGGAAAAAAAAGAGAGATAAACCTGTTTAAAGAAAAGAAACAAAATTTATTTTTCTGAACGAAATTTTGTTATCCAGCCGATATACACTGATCGTTGTGCAGAAGATTTAAAATTCTGCACTGAAATTGCTCAGAATCTTTGACTAAATAACTGACCAACGCTCTTTTCAAAAAGAAAAAAAAAAAAAAAAAAAATCTTTTTTTTTTGGGGGGGGGAGTCAAAAGTTTTATTGTTATTCATTATAAACTCATGTCACAAAACAAAATAATATACTACCACTTTATTAAAAAAAATTTGCATTCATTGGAAATTGCCGTTCGGAATAGCGCTATAAAACATACTGTTTAAAAGTTAGCTTTAAAAGCTTGTCGAATTCAAAAGAAAAATTAATTATTAAAACTAAGATACACTTTTCTTTTAGATTTTTCATTAATCAAAAGTTAATAAATGATTGTAAAGAAAAAAGTTACAATTCAAAGAATGTGTAAGGTCACTTAATGACTGAAATATGCTATTTTGATTTAAAAGCACAGAATCAAAACATACCATTCCTTTCAATCAATAGCTGTCCCGGTGGACGACTGATAATCATTTTATGATGATCCGATTCAAATTTTAGTGGTCATGGACCAACGAACACCGTTATGTTCGTGTCATATTAATTAGTTGCGTAATCTTATTAAATTAATGTACTAGTTAACTCATCATTAAATAC
Source organism: Parasteatoda tepidariorum (assembly GCF_982258835.1). Classification (NCBI taxonomy): domain Eukaryota; kingdom Metazoa; phylum Arthropoda; class Arachnida; order Araneae; family Theridiidae; genus Parasteatoda; species Parasteatoda tepidariorum. Next base: position 60,780,202 of record NC_141763.1, on the reverse strand, counting down.
AATTAATTTCAGTTAATTAACTGAATCTTTGATTTAAATAATTTTTGCAAATAACTACATTGGTAACCCCGTAAATTAAATAAATAAATGCATTATACCATGAACACCCTTTGCTATAATTGGACCTCCAATAAGGACAGTTATAACAAATTAAGTACGTAATCCTAGGCAGTTTAAAGGAGAATAAAACTAAACAAAAGTGGAAAAAAATGAGTTAATTTTGTTCATGGAGAATAAAAGCGAACAAAATAAATGTCCCCATTTTCACGAAATTTATAATTTTTTAAACTCAAATATATTCGATATATATATTTACCGTGAATGACAGAAATCCGACTTTCATTTGGTGAATGTCAACAATAAATAGTCGCTTTGGTGAGTGTCCGATATATATTTGTTATATCCGATTTGATATTAATTTGTTCGTTGATATTATTGCATTTATTTGATATTTTAATATCTGCTGAGGTTAGATTAGAAAAAAAAAACATCAGTATTTGGAGTACCAGTTAAATGCATACTGGACAGTGGCACTTGATCTTTAAAAAAAAAAAAAAAAAAAAAAAAAAAAAAAAAAAAAAAAACATTGATGTAGGGCATACAGGACAGTCGCACTGAACCTTAAAAAAAATGTATACCGGGCATTGACACTTAACTAGACCTAGTATATATTTTGGATGTTTACCAATGTGATTGTCATCATTCATCGGATGTCAAAAACCACCAATTTCGGTCATTCACAGTTACATTTACAAGCATAGTATTTCGGGAATTTAATATGAAACGAATCGCATAACAAGAAGTTTAATGGCTGGTAAATTTAAATATTGGCCACTATGGATTTTACCATCACGAAATTCATTAGAGGACAGAGAAATTTTTAGGCTTAATTTAATTTCGAAAATAAAAAAAATAGAATCCTCACCTTTGTGATGGCAGTCGCTGAGGAACCTTTCCCAACTGGTTCATTGGTGACTTGCACAGCAAGATGAGGATTGTCCAGTAGAGGCCAGGCGCCTGACACGCTGCACGTTTGCAACTCGTCATAAAATGTTCTCAAATGAGGATCTCCAAAGAGAGCACAATGGCTGTAAGACACTGGTGCAACACTGGCTGGTCTGTACGAGTTACATTCCTGGTGCTGCCTAGGAGGTTTTTGGAATCTGTGGCCCCCAGATGGCCTGTTAGGACCACGTGAAGGTTGTGGACCCTTCAGCAAAACACTTTCACAGTTGTACGTTTTTGCCCAGTTAGAGATCAAGGTCTGAAAGGAGTGGTATCCGAGGTTACCTCTACATGAACGACCAGTTGCTTCCATACAATCGTTGTAACTTTTCAGTAGGCTGCAGTAACGGTACGTTGCTGATTCAACTACATTGTCCTCGTCCAGAGCTCGACTGTACTGTTTGGAGCAAAGGTGAACCTTGCAATCGGAACTTGCAGCTGTAATTATAATTTTAAATTAATCTACGGTAACTAACAGCGCATAACTAACAGTCTACATAAGAAATCAATGTTAATAAGAAATTTCAGAAAAAGCTGAACCCACTGCAAAAATTATGGCTTTGAAGCTATTTTTTTAATTCCTGAAGCTTATGATAATTATGATGATTATGAAAAAAATTGCTGGCCAAATTTTTCTAACATTTTAAAATTAAATACCGACAGGACATTTTAAATAAAAGCAAATCTGAATGTCACGTATGAAAAATTAATAAAATTTTATTATTAATAACAATACTAATAAATTGTATATAAAGATGTATTTATCCCTGAAATAACTCAACACCAAATCAGAATATTTACTTCCCTCTGACTCCGGCTAGTTCCGGTTAGTATCTCATGAAAATTGATTAAATAAATGAATGAATGAATTGATTAAATAATTATGAATGCTCGTGAACTTATCAATAAGTTGTAGTTATTGCAAATTAAATAAAAAATATAATATCACTAATTTACTAGGATAGGCTGAAAGTTTTAAGGATCACATGAAAACTTTTACTGTTTTCGTTGGAGATTTTCCTATAATAATTGAAGTGGCGGTAAATTTTATGCTTTAAATTTTATTTTGATTGAATAAATTTTATTTGTAATGATTTTGATCTCCACTGTATTATATAAACAATGTTTTTAACATATATGTAATACCTGATGGTCATACTATGAAATTTCTTAAATGCGAGCAAAATTAAACAAGTTAAGCGTAATTTTAATTGTTACTTTGCTATCAGGGGCCTCCCTGGCCGAGCGGTATAGCCCACCAAACGCTGTGCGAAGCGTGGAGGTAGCGTTTTCGAATCCCGTTGCTACTCTGGAGGCATCTACTAGTTGTCATTCTCTGTACAGTAATATCTGTCCTTCTACTTGACAATAGTTCATAAACCTTAACAATGCACAAGATTACCAATGCACCAATTATAATTATTATTAACAATGCACCAATGCACAAGAAGTGAAGAGCAAGAATTTTCGGTTAGAAATCAATTACTAATGGCTCTAAAGATCTGATTTTTACTCTTCAAAAAATAATTAAGTTTTTACTCACGATTATTAATATCAACTTGTATATGCTTACAATTTTTTTAAAAATTTTTAATGATGTGTTCACTAATTGTATTACAACAAAACTACAAAGAGTAATTGTGATTTTTTAATTACAGCCTCTATTTTGACTCACGCAATGAACCAAGTTAAACATGGTTGCAATAATCCATTACATATTCAGATTTCAGATAAAACGCTATTCCCATAATTGTTTCATATAACTCGATTAATTAAAAGTTAATAAAGCGGATACTGTTTAACACTTCGGCACTTTATGTATGATTAAAATCACACATTATTAAAGGGTGTTTATATTTATATATCGTTCCCTTTCTGGAACAATAACAAATGTTTGCCTAATCAAATGCAAGCATATTTCATAAGTCGATGGTGTTAATTCAATTGTTTTTTCTTTTTTCTACGACACTTCATCCCATAGTTACAATATCAAGTGTTTTTCTTCCCAGAATTTTCATTTCTTTGTTTTTGTTAAGTACTGTTAATCAATATTTCTAGTCTTGTGAGATAAAACTTTCCAGAGACATTGTCTTCTAGAGGAGATGTGAAAAATAATCTCATATACACACTTTGATATCTACTCTTATCAAGTGTATGGTGTCAATCACATTTTGGTGAATTGCTTGCACTTCGTTTTCTCTTTTTATTTCATTCTAAATTTAATTTAACTAATAATTTACTTACAAACACTTTCACCTAGGAAAATAATAAATTTGGAGGCGGAAAAAATAAAATGAGTACTATACGAGTAAAGTCTGAAAATATAAGAAAGATAATTGGTTTGCAAAAGCATGAATAAAAGTAAAAATATTAAAAACTAACGGGCTGGCAAAAGCATAAATAAAATAAACACATAAAAAGATAAATTGAAATAATAAAAGCAGACGATAAAATTAGAACACCAGAAAGTTGTTGATTTTTTTAGAATTAGTTTTGTGTGGAATTTGAGTTTTCATATATCCCGTTACGGGCACTTTATCTAGTTGTTTCATAATATTTTATCTATCCCACTACGGGTGAGTTTCCTTATATCCCGTTACGGGTTTTTCTTGCTGTTTTATGATCTTTTCAATATCCCGTTACGGGTACTTCATATTTGTTACTGTTTGTGTTGTTTGTTAATAAAAGTTTTTTATAAAAAAACTTAACAGTTCTTTAATATAGCTTGATACGCTACAGTACTTTGAAATACAAGGATCTTCATTTAAATAAAAAAAAAATGAAGCAATAAGAAACTGCATTAATTTCAATAAATAACAGTACAAAACTATAGTAAAAGTCTTAGCTCTTTAATGGTCCATTTAACCTAGGTCCTAACCTTAAATTTAGTTTAACTAATAGTTTACTTACAAACTCTTTCACCTAGTTAAATAATAAATTTGGAGGTGGAAAAAATAAAATGAGTACTTTTAAATACAAGGGTCTTCATTTAAATAAAAAAATCAAGCAATAAAAAACTGCATTAATTTCAATAAATAACAGTACAAACTATTGTAAAAGTCTTAGCTCTTTAATGGTCCATTTAACCAAGGCAAATGATGAACTTTAAGATAATACGCCCACATACTTTTTTAAAAGAGTTTGAAGGTGCATCTAGCAGTCACCTTGTCTTAAACTTTTTGCGTGAAAAGCTAAGATTCGATTTTTTTTTTAAATCATGAGTTTACGAAGTTGAAAAAAAAAATATTTTATTCCAAACGAGTTCATTAAGTTTAGCTACGTGATCCACGATCCCAAGATACGAATTCACTATGAAGATAATGTGTGTGGGATTTTATTTATGTGTTTACAGACTTGATTTACGGACGCGTATGATTTAGAGTATCCGGTGTAACGTATTGTAAAAATCATCGTGAAGAGAGGTTGGAAGGTTGGTTACATAAATTAAATTTCCGTTTAGCATGATTTTCAATTTTAAAAATTATTATTTTTAATAAAATTAATTTGAAATTTTCAAAGTTAAATTTTTTTTTATTTTATTTTTATTTGAAGATAACTTAAATTTTGTTTTCATTGCTTCCCATTTTCAGTCGACTTGAAAAAAAAACCCTTTTTTTTCTTTTTTTTTTTAGTTTTGTGTCTACAACTTTGGTCCGCGAGTAATCAAAATTTTCATGTATAATAAATATCGCTTGCACAACTTAGGGCATTGACATCGGAGACAGAGCAACAGTTCAAATTTGAGCTTTCTAGCTAGACAAAAAGTGATTGAAATTTCGATTATATAATGCGATAAGAATTCTACTTGTAGCGGTCAGAAAAAAAATTCTTGAACTGTGACTCAGCATTTAGCTCTAACGAATTTAAGCACTCCAGCTAGTCAGAGAACAATTAAGATTTTGGCAAGCGATAAATTCTGTCCGTAGCAATCAGGGAACAATTTAAATCTCTGTTGCTACTATCGGGCACACAGCTCGAGAAATAAGATTTGGGCCCTCAAATTAGTTGGAAAGTTGTCTGTAACGATAAATTCAGTTGCTATAAACTAAACTCATTAGCGCGACAGCCCATGAAGGGCCAAAGCCTACTGTGCCCACCCTAGTTTTCTCGACTTTGGGATCTAAGATGCAGACGCAGATGTTCCGATTGGGTGGTAAGCCGCACGCAGTGCCCCCTTAGTGTTTAGTACCTAAACATGTTTGGTACTCATTTTATCGATCCACTGAAGGGGTGAAAGGTTGTGTCAACCTTGCCCGATCCAAGGATAGAACCCCAAACCAATTGCTCAGTTGCTATAAAATGACGATACTTTTGCTTATAGAGACCAGGAAACAACTTGGAATTTGAAATTGTCACCAGGCACAGAACCAAACCAGATATTCGAGCGATATTGTTAAAAAAGTCGAAATTTCAATCGCAAGATTCCATAGACTTGAACACGAAAGCGAGTTAATAAACACAATTTACTTTTAATTCAAGTTTGCTATTGATAAACCTGAACACAAACAAAACACAAGACTATTAAAAGAAGCACTATTCTGCAATGTTTAACTACTAAATACTATTTCTCTAGCCAAGTTGAAGTGCTTGTACAAATTAATTGCATAACGCATAAGGAAAGAAATGATAACGGTAGATTAGAACTTATGGAAACGTTCTATCAGAAAATATTTTCACGCGACGAATACACGCCATGAAGTCTAATAACATGGACTAATAAATTAATCTAAGATATTGCTTTTTCCTATTGAGCCTATAAATTTCCCAATTAAGAAAATATGCAAGGAATGCATATCCCAAGACAGATATAATCAAATTCAGTATTATGAAAGGCTACAATAAAACTTAAAGCCAATGAGTTGGCGTAGAATAAATATAAAGAGATGACACATACATTTAAAGGCGCCAATAATTGGAACAAATGACAGCTTGTAGTAATAAAATTTGAAAAGAAAACCCGGTCATTCTTAAAATAGAAACAAATAATTAATTTATGAACAGCAAGAACAAAATGTAACCAGAGTAGAGAAACAATAATTTTAGTCTTACGTCATTTAAAGAGTAATATGATAAATATGCTTTTTTTTAATAATAAATTTCACTTGAATTTTTTAATATTTTAAGGGGTTTTACGCACTTGCATCAGCTAGATTAAAAAAATGAATTTTTTTTAAAAATTTTCATAGAACAATACAGTTTTTCCGAGTTAGCACTTCGTTATTCTTTTTAACAATTACATCAGGTATATATTAAGTTTATTTTATTTATTATTTTTCTTTCCTGTACATCTGAAATTACCGTGTATCCTATGGCATATTAGTAGGCTCATACAAGCCCCAATGCTCTTAAAATATACTCATACGGTCATGATTTCGTTGTGCTAATGCTTTTACAATTTAACCCTTACAATTTAAGACTTCGACGATATAGTAGTTATAATATCGCGATGTATCACCAGCGCATATTGTTATTTCACGTTATATATCCAATTTTATATTACTACTTCATATTGGTCGATATTTTTGTTACCTGAATCAATTTCAAGACTCACGAGAACATAATATTTCAATATTATCACCATTGATTTTATTTGCGATATAATCGTATTCCATATCTATCGTTAGTAGTAATGATCGCGATATTATATGATTCAATAGATGTGGTTATCGATAGTACTTTCAACATTTAAATACCCAATATTTAAAGTAAGATTTTGCGATTTGCAAACATAATCTATAACTTTAAATATTGACTAGTTTCGAAATCCCTGAGTACAGAATCAGTATCAAACAGAGGGTTGGTTACAAGAAAATCTTTACTTATTTACATAAATTATTCCAAGAATCAAATAATTTTAATTATTATTATTATATTAATTCTATGCGTAACAAATCTTTCAATGATTTTTAAATTGTCCAACAATGTAAACTCATTTTACAATTTAAATGTCAGTGTCAAAAAATTAATTCATCAAATAGTTCAACGGTAACATGTTAAAACGAGGAAAACTTCACCAATTTGAATAAATTGTTTCACACACACATTGAATCCCTTTATAAACAATTTACATATTTTAATTATCATATTAATTCTGTGTTACAGAGGCAGCTGCCGATGGTTTTTTAAATCATCCAACAATATCAAATTTTTAAAATTCATTTTACAAATTGAACTGTCCAACACGTTAAAACAAGAAAATCTTCTTCCAATTTGAACTAATTTTTTCACGCAAATATTATTAAATACTAGAATATTATTAAAACAAAGTATTTATTTATTCTAATTGTTATTATATTAATTCTATGTATAACAGAGTCTGTTGTGAATGGTTTTTAAATTGTCCCTCATTGGCGTCATTTACGAATGTTGAACATAGGAGAAAAGAAAATATGAATGGGGTACAAAAGAGACTTCCTTTTTAGATGGATTATGAGTACCGGAAATAGTTCATTTAAAAGATAAAATTATGAGCTATGTTCTTAACTTAGTGACAATTCATTCCAAAGATGTCGGAAGTATACTTCCATTCAGAATCTCGTCGACAAATCATCGCTAAACGACGGTGTTGGCGCGTCCTTTATTTTTATCTGAATGATGTGTATGCACGCGCTTGGCGACCCCTATATACTGGATCATTCATAAAATAAGTGATATCGTCTTCTCAATTATTCAAAGTAACACCAGAGACAAAAAGGAATAAAAAATAATTTGGTTCATCTTCACTTTATGTAAAATCAATGAAGGAAAATCGAATCGAAACACAATACGGTGTTACTTAATTGTTTCACACTTACAAAATTATGGAAATATTCAATACTAAATCTTAAGAAAACATTCTTTCGTTTAACTTCAAATGTTTTTGAAGATGTTACATCGCCAAGTTGTTGGCACAATTTGAAAGATCATGCTTGAAGTTTTTAGATATGGCGCCCTTATTACCCATGCCAAATTTGCATCGGCCAACGACCAAAATAAGTATAAAGTAAAAAAACAAAAACAAAAATTGATATTAAAGCTACCACTAGTATTTCTAAGGAATAATTCACTTTCACATTGTTACGACTTCGTAAATAAGAAATGAAATACCTAACCCATACCTGCCAACTTTTAATTCCTTCCATTATCATTTTTCCCAGTGGTATTAAAATGAAATTAAAACTTCAATTTTAAGCAAACAAATACGTTGCATTTGAAAAATCATAAGTTGACAACCATGATAGTAACGTATATTAATATATGTGCTTAATTTTTGTAAGAATAGTGGTGATCAAAATCATTTAAAAATTAAGCTTATAAAAGAAAAAAATAGTATGTATTTACTACCACTTTAAATATGAAAATAAAATCTTCCGGAAAATCCGGAATTATTGGCAGGTATGACTTAACCCCTTGGGGACGGGTGATTCAGAAAAGCATTCGTACAAAATCATAATCAAGTTGTAATTAAATGAAAAACGGTAACTTAAATGAAATCGTTGCTAATTTGACAGACTTACTTTTGCTTTTACTTTAATTATTGTTTGTTTAATCATATATATAATCAATGTTAAGTCAAAGTATAACTAAATACTAGTTTTATTTTGAACTAAGTAATGGTGAATTAAATAAATCAAACAATTGTAACTCCGCCCACAAATAAACTGCTAAAGAAATACTTTGATTACCAGTTTTATCTTTTTACCCTGATTGATACGATTTTATGCTGGCACGTATTTGTGAAAGGGTTAAGTTAAATTTAACAAGTTAATGAAAAAATTGAATTTTAGTCTTATTGTTATAAATATTTTACGATATCTTATGAGACAATTGCAATATCGTCTACATAAACGCTAAACATGCTAAAATATCTACCAAAGCACTACCAAACTATCTTCCATTGATTTTCAAACTTTCAATTTAGTGTTAAAAAATTTGAGAACCTTTCGCTTTTACAAAATTATCAATTTCGAATAATGAAACTTGTTTAGTTATGTGAAAGTTCATCGATATCAAATATTTAAACTTTTTTTTTCTTCCTTACTTAGTTTTGATTTGTACAAAGAGCGATATTTACACTAGAAAGTTCTTAATCAATTTTATATTTCTCTTGAATATTCAACCAATGACATAAATATATTATACTAAAACACTTGTAATGCAAAATTTCGAAAATGTAATGTTTAAAAAATGAGTGTTTGTAAAGGTTCATACATTCAATAATTATATAATACAAATTAAACTAATACAAATTAATTTCGTCAAAGTTATAAATTTTTACGAAATTTAGGATTAAAAAAGTATAAAACTAAAAAAAAAATCTATAATTCAAAGTAAAAAGTTACTTTGAATCATGGAATCTATAATCAAAACATTATTTTCTCATCATAGCTAAAATGCAGTGTTAATTGTATTTCACAAGAAGTAAATGAAAGACCCAAAGGCAGAAAGATAAGGGAGAAACTCCCCTGAAATAGATTAGTAGAGAGATCTTCCCCCGTCTAATTTTTTTTCTTTTTTCCTCCCTTCCTTTTTTCTGAACATTTTAAGGGGGTATTCACAAATTGCGTTTTAATAAAATAAAAAATGTGCAAAACTTTTTTTACTTGGAAACTCATTTTTTCTTTCGTTTTTTTTTTCTTTTTATAATAAAATAATCAAGCAGTTAAGGAGTTGATAAGCTCCAAGACTGCGAAAGCTGACAAAATTTGGAAAAACCAACAATTAATGACGATAAACAAACTAAAACAAATTTAATGACGATAAATAGGAAAAAGAAACTAAGTAGTCTTGCAGTAGAATAACTAAAAGGTAACATAAACATAGTAACGCTATTGAAAAAAAAGAACATTCTAATACACATTTACTTAACAGAGTGGCCACTTTTCAAAAACAGTTAAAAACTGATTGAAAAAAATCGACGAAAACAAATATTTTAGCAAATTACCATCGACCAAAAATATTTGCAAATTAAATGTCTGTGTCACAACTGATTAACTTAGATACTAAAATTGATGTGAAGTTAAACCACTTAACTATGGAACCTTGTTTAATGACGATAAAGATAAATCTGAACTTTCGGGAAAAAAAAAACTGGTAGTAAAACTATTCCATATCTATCTTCTTTTTTTTTTTGGCTGGGGAGGGGATAAAAAAAAAAACCTTGCTACCAAAACTTATTGATGGTTCATACGGAAATCTCCCCTAAAAGTATCAAGTTATTCAAGCATTATACATTTCAAGTTATTCATATATTTAAAACAAACACATTTCTTGCTTTCTTTTTCAATAGTAAATTGAAAATATGCTAGGAAACATATTTTAATCTCTTTTAATATGTTTTGAATTTTATTAGTCATCACATCTTGCAGTTTCATACCTGCACACTAACTAATACGCTTTTTGCAAAATTTTAATAAGTAGTACACATTTAAAAACCAAAGTGGCTTTGCATACGAGCTTTTAACCCTTTCGGGACGGGTGATTCAGAAAAGCATTCGTACAAAATCAGAATCAAGTTGCAATTAAATAAAAAAACGGTAACTTAAATGTAGTCATTACTAATTTGACAGACTTACTTTGCTTTTATTTTAATTATTGTTAGTTTAATCATATATATAATCAATGTTAATTCAAAGTATAACTAAATAGTTTTATTTTGAACAAAGTAATGGTGAATTAAATAAATCAAACAATTATAACTCCGCCCACAAATAAACTGCTAAAGAAATACTTTGATTACCAGTTTTATCTTCTTACCCTGATTGATACGGTTTTTTGCTGTCACGTATTTGTGACAGTCGGCGCGAAAGGGTTAAGTTATTTATATGTAGTGGCGGGGATAATATGTTTAAATGAATAAAAAAATAATATACTAAAACATAAAATTAGCAATCACAAAAATAAATTTTTACAAAAAACGTAGACAGTTGGCGGCTCTTCACTTTTAGTTGCCCATGGCAACCCTGCCTTTGCCCACTCATCTTGTCAGAACTTATTTGGAAATATTAAACGTAGTGGTGATAACGTACTATTGATATTTACATATAATTTTTTTCAACTTTCGCAACCACTTTTTAAGTTTTCTTACGACTGTACACATCCTCATGTGAACACAATATTACACATTATTACGAATTGTTTTGTTTAATATTTAAATCAATAACAATTACTGTGCATTTCTGAATTATAATTTACATTATCTTTTTAAAACGTAAACAGATAAAAGTATAACAATCAAATTTTCCTAGTTTTAGTACTATGTTAACAATGTTTCGATCCTAACAATTATTAATTTTTACCTACTTTATTTATTACATTCACACTCCTAAGGAAAGGTTAATTTCAATAACAAAAATATTTTAAAACAAAAATAGCTTTTTAAATTGTCCAACCAGCACAACTATAAATTTATAGTTATAACATTACTTATAAAAATACATTATAGTTGTAACAGTACTTAGGAAGCAATAAAAAAAATAATAATAATAATATTCTGTAATGATTAAAAAAAAATCGAAAATGCACCGTTATAAGATAGCTTTACACAATTATTGGAAAAAACGTTTATACGCATTACGCTGTTTCAAAATCATTCTAATTTTCAGTCAGAAGCTTTCCATCTAGATATAAATTTAGTAAACAAACACTTATAATTAGGTTAAAATTATAAGTTCAGTTATAAATTATAATACTATAATTTATAACTGAATGTGTTATGAGTAAAATATGGAAACAAAACTATCACATATCAAATTTAAAACACGGTTTCTCTTGAATGGAGGGGAAACTATTATTATTTCTATTTTTTTCCCGACAATTAAACCATACGTGACTATTGTTTACTTTTCTCGATATAACTAAATATATTTACTTATGAATGTTTATATAATTATAATAATACCCATTTAAAACCAGTGGTAATCAATAAATCCTTTCACTTTCTTCCTATACATACTTAAAAAAAGGAAGGAAAAAATAAAATTATCTTACATAATTTTGCAAATAAGCCATTTATAATTAAAACGATATTTAAAAAAAAAAAAAAAAAAAAAAAAAAAAAAAAAACGATGAAATCTACGTAATTTTACAATATTTAACTTTGGATTTCTCACGATTTTCTAAACTATTAATAAATTTTGCATTAATAATTAATATGCTGGTGAAACTTCATGTAAAAAAAATTTTTTTTTTCCAGGATTGCAAACACTATTGAAAAACAGCAGTTAGAAATCACGATAATCAAAACACTGAACATTTTAGGTAACAATTGAGACTAATAAGGTTACTTACCTAATGTCAAACAGCAGACGATAATCAGAAGATGAAGAAGAACTGGAATCGGGGCGTTGGCGGGGCCGCCAAAATGACCGGGCCCCATCACGGCCCATCCCCTGCAACACACAATAATGTTTTACCGCTGTAGCAGTTATCAAAATAATCCATAATAAACATCCAGCACAAAACACATGGGAGCGCTAACTATCACTGCAATACGCAACGCAAACGATCGCTCAATGTTCACTCATCGGCGACTAAACGACGAATGAAAATATTTTCGCCCTCTAGGCAAAGCTTCACAAAACAACACTGAACTCCGATTCGATTGGGTTTTGAGGGAAAGTTTACAAAATATCAGACGCACGAGAAAGAGTGGCGCTTTATTTTCTTTTTTTTCATTTTTCTTTTTTTAATTGTGCGGTATTTTTGAGCTAGCAGAAATCTTTAGATATGAAGTGGCTTATAACAGAATCTTTCTTTTAAGTTAATTGAGCACATTTGATTGATTATTTAATGAGATTTTAGTTGTTATCTAACCCACCGACAACTAAGGAAATTTTCGTAGTCTTAAAAAATATTTTTCTGTAGTTAGGTATTTTCCATACTTTCTCAGGCAATGTACAGATGATTAAAAAATTAGAATTAAAAGAATTTTGCCTACCACAATCTCGGAAGCAATAAAACAAATATATAGAAGGACAGTTTATCGCATTAGGAAATCTTTAACTCAGCGTTTTGGATGTTAAAAAATTCCTGTTTCAGAGATGGCACAGGAGATTAAAAAAAGTGGTAGAAAACAAATTCATTTTTATTCATTTACTATGTTTCTAATCAATCAATTGTTACTACCACTATTGCTTACATTCCAAATTTTTCTAATTTAAACCGAAAACATTCTTTGCATTCACTTTAAATAGTAAACGTGAAATAATATGCTACCAAAAGTTGCTAATTTTTATCTCTTTTAATAAAATTTTGAATTTTATACCTTTATTGCTGCTTTATCCCTTTAAGACCTTATGCAGTTTTAAAGTACTTATTTAATTATCTTTTTTGATCTTTTGTGAACTTAACCACTTAAAAATTAAAGTCGCTTTATGCACACAAAAATACAGTATTAAATTTGAGATTTAAAATGTTTGTTATGGATATTTTTAATATTAAAATGCAGCTATTAGAGAAAAAATTTCTTTAATTAGTTTAAACTTGTTGTAAAATTACTATATTTTAAATTAATATATATAAATATAGCATAATAAATAAATGAAAAAATAATAATAAAAAAATAATAAAAAAAATAATAAAAAAATGGAGAAATTTGTCTTAGTGGAGGACTTTTTTGATGGAATTATTCGACATTTCAGTTATATGGAGCGGAAAATCACGAGAACTCTCACGGTTAGCCTAACGGCAAGGGAACTCTAACCCATGATCCATCTACCACTGAGGATATTTTACGTCAGCACTGTGAGCGGTGCGAGCCGAGTGCGAAATTCGTATCGATCAGCCATCGCTGGGATTCGGACCCAGTTCAACAAATTGGAAGGAGAACGTTCTATTATTCCCTGAGTCACCACCTCTCTCCCAGAATTATTGATTTGTTAAGGAAACTTGGAGGACTTTGTGACTCCTACAGATTTAGCGTAGACCAGTCACTATTTTGTACACGGGGGTGTCTTCGGCCAGCAAACCGCTTGAACGCTGTTAATTTTTTTTTTTTTTTTGGAGCAATTTTACCTATGTAAAAGCAATAAAATAAAAAAAAAAAATCAAACAGTTTCAAAACTTTAAAAAAATTTATTGAATATAAACTTTAATAATTAAAAATTGGATTTAATTACTAATGAATTGGAACATTTCATTTATAACACGTCAGCCAACAGAGCAATACTGCAACATATAATAATCTTTAAGTTGAATAAAAACTTTAACTAAAGATTTAATGACAGTTAATGAAAGGACTTTGCAAATAGACCAGTATTTTAAAATACCCCTCGAATGAACTGTTTTACTACAATTGATTAATTACAGTTCATAAGCATTTTTTTTTATTGTTGTTCAATATTTTCCTTAATTCTAATTTTCAAAAGAGATTGGCAAACTATTTTAAAATAATGATAGAAAAACATTGTTAATGTATTTATTTTTATTTTTAAATCAATATCAATCCAAATGAAACTTAAATAAGTGCAGTTACTTAGAAGATTTTGGGAAAATAAACGAATAATAATAAATGCAATCAATACGTTTACAGTTTACAATCAGTTTATAGTACTGTTTACTGTAATCATTGTATGTTAACTTCTTTTAATCGCGTTACATTCCTTTACCCCTTCAAAGCAGAATTTTTATTAAACGTATTTTTTATTTATTTGTATATTAATTTATATAAAATAAATGAAAAATTTTGCATTTTAATAATTAGTGCACATGGAACACTGGTGATTTTTTCTGCGTTACTCTTCCAAACTCAGCTCACTTTCGAATAATTTTTCAAAATTGTTCTTGTTTCAACAAATTGATATTTTGAAAAATCCAAAAGAAACAGCTTTTTATCATTGAAATTTTTTTTTTAATTTGGTAAAGCAATTACTGATAAATTTTTGAATATGAATGGGAAAAATAATGTTCAAGCTTTTTTTTTTTCTTTTCTTTTGATTTTGCGTTTTAGTACAAATATGATTCCGATAATTTAACAGATTCTTTTTAGTAGCTATTAAACATTTTTTTATAATTAAAAAATACCAAAATATAATTTCGCTTGCAATTAGATCGTCAGGAAAAAAGATATATAAAAGGGACACCGGTATTCCAGTTGCTTCAAAGGGATATGCAAATGTATTTTATTGAACATGCATTGATTATTAGGTGGTCTTAAGGAACTAATACTAATAAATTCACAGTTCACACTATTTAAAAACTATAGTTTTGACAGCGATAATTTTATTGTAATTTCAGCACTTATATATACCATTAAAATATTATCTAAGTTGACATTTTTTTTTTATTATTGAAGTAAATAAGTACAATATCCCTATTTAGTCAGTTTATATTCCCACATGAGTTGGGGCTAGAAGAGAAGAAAAGAAAGATACAAAGGGCACAGCAATTCATCTTCCTAGTACCGCCCCTCCCCGCCTTCGACACACAACGAGTTTGCTCCTTTTCTTTTTTTTTCTTCTTTTCTTCTATTTTTTTTTCTTCTTCTTTTTTCTTTTTTTACAGCTCGCAATGCATGTCACCAGTGTGCGCTGCTTATCGCTCTAGTGGTGATCACGCAAAATCATATCTTCCTACACCTTGATTACGACCTCCCCTTACAAAAAAAGAAAGATTCGTTAAAGAGCAAAAAAGAAAGAAAAGAATAGTTTTCTTTGCTCCATTGAAGTAATGATTCAGAAGTCGCTCATCTTAACACGTATTGTAGTGCATTGTTGAAATTAATAGTTTTACTTACTCTGATAATCATGATACTCACTCTAAATGTGAGGTGATCAATGTTATTTACTTGGCAGTGTTATCATTATTGAAACTGATAATAGAATTTCATACACATACCTCCCACCACTTAAAAAGAAATTCATTTTTTAAACCAAGCTATATCAATATATGTAAGTAACATTAAATGTTTTTTCGCAGTGAATAAAAAATAATAATTACACAACAAACAAACAGAGATACACACATGTTTTTCAAATACCTATCAAGAACATATTTTGCAAATATTTATTTCCATATTTTATGAAAGTACATTCTATAATATGGATAGTATTTCCTACTAGTGTCACGAAACGCGCCTGTGGTTGCAGTTCTGTCAGTCTCTGGAAAGCTACAGATTATTCTTATTATGTTTTGAAATTTACAACGTAATTAAATCTTTGAAGATAAAGTTAGAGAAAAAAAAAGAAGAAAAAGAAAACAATAAGAGTGAGTTAATAAGTCAAACTATCTTACCATGGGGATGGAAATAGTGCCAAAATGCCATGGACAATGTTTAAAACAGACAGAAAGTCATTAAAAATTAGCATTTTTTCTTGAATTTCTCAAGTTCGGAGTGGGACATAACCTTGTTTCTATCTACGTAGAGCTTTTGCTGGATGGATCTTAGTGCTTGGGACTTCAGGGGGGGGGGGAGAGATTCAGTATAACCCAGTATACTTATCCTTCAAGTATACTTATCCTAGTAAACTTATTTACAAAACCAAGTTATTAAACCATAATTAAATCCTCTGTTACTGTTCTCGCTTTTAGTCAAAATATCTTACATAATTTTTATAGCATTTCTAAAATCTACGCTTTAATTTTTTTTTATTCTTGATATACTATCACTGTGCCACACAATAATTAGAATATAAAAGATTTGGTTTTTCATGCGTTTATTTGTTTCACATAAGTTTATATAGGTTGGTTTTGGTTATATATATATATACTTTTAAATTCTGGCAAAATTAACAAAAATAGGTTTGTGAAACATGTGAATGACTAAAACCCAAATTTGTGATAATAAATGTTTATTTATTTTTTATTTATTTTTTTTTATAAAAACACACATTAATACAAATGCAAACTTTTTTGTGGAGCAAATAAGTTTATTCTAATACATAGCTTGTAAGTTGCATTTTCATTGCCAATTTGAAAGCTACAAAAATTTACCAAATGTCTATGTCAGCCTTTTTTTTTTTATTATTATTATCAAGAATCATCCATCCCAGCTCATAGATTAAAGCATTTTTCGCAGTTAAACGTATTTTGCATCTCTCGAACTAAGTTAAATAATACTTTAAAAAAAAATATCCGATTTACAATTTTCCAAAATTACAACAAAAATTTTTTTAAAATCGCATTTTCTAAAGTTACTTACACTGGTTGATAAGTCAGAACAAAATTGTTGTCCTCCGATCAGATGTCAATGACCACTTTTTCTAAAAACACCCCGAAATATAGAACGGGCAGTGCAGCTATCGAATACAATGAGGAAATAAATAAATGCAACAAAAAAAAGGGAAAAGTTACAAAGTAATGTGACAGTGGCAACCATAGATTCCTCTTTCAAAAATACTCCCCCAACCATGTTCCTGGTTTCTTTCTTCAAGAATTACCACCCCCTCTTTTCTGTTCGAATTCCATCATTCGAAAAGGGGATTAGACACCTCCAGTCCCTCTAGCTTTTCTAAAGAAAGAAAAAGTCCTCTTGGGAACCCATACATACATATTTCCACAGCTGGGTCGACCTTCTCAGGGTTGTTTTGAATAGGAAAAGGGAATGCCTGGGTCATTTCGTGGAAAAGAAATGTAACCGGTGCTATATTTTGTTGAAAATCGGGCACGTGAAACTTAAGAGCTAAAAAACTAAACTATCTAACCAAAAAGTTACTTCAACATGAGTTTTGTCAGTCGGGTTTTGGAACCGCAGTGATTATGCGAAGTTACAGGAGTTGGATGAAAAATACTTCATTACTAACCCTACGTAAACTATCTTTCTTAAAGCAGTAAATGTTATGGAAGATTTTATACTACAAAACTGTTACCAGAATTTGATATGGGGTCCTTTTTGCCCACGCAGACATCGACCAAAATGAAAGCACGAAGATGGAAGCAAAAGCTTTGCTTTTTTAAATACTACTACAATATGAAAATGCATTTCAATATAAGTATATAATGATTTTAGAATTGCTGCGACATTCAATTTCAAGATGCCAACTGCTCCGGACAAGCCAAAATAATTTTTTAAAAAACAGTAACTAACAACAAACTAAATTTTGCAAATATTTGACTACTTTTACTTACATTTTTAAAGGTATAGCTATAAAGTGGTGAATTATATAAGCCTACGAATTATTTAGAAATAGTGGTGAATAAAAATCTACTAAATTGAATTTATTAAACCAAGAATCACAACTGATAAACTACCACTTTAGAATATTTATTTACTGCCCGGAGCAAGTTGGCATATCAGTAGTAAACTGAAGATAATATGCTACCAAAAGTTGTTAATTTTCTTCTCTTTTGATAAAATTTTGAATTTTATCACTTTATTGCTGTTTTATCCTTTAAGACCTGATGCAGTTTTAAAGTATTTATTTATCTTTTTTGATTCATAAAAACTCCACCGCCTGCTTACTTCAATGCTCAATCAAAATAGTGTTAATATTCCAGATGAATGGGATAGAAGTTGCTTCGTTGCCCAGGAGCCCAATAAAATCAAAACACTAGGACTAGAATTGCTCCGAAGCCTTATTTGTATATATTTATTCTCTTTCATAATAAGCCTTGTTATTTTCTTATTATGCGATTACTATTACTTTATAATTTTATATTTATTCCAGACATCGTATTTATGAGAAATTTATCTTTACCCCAACCCTGTTGAGACCTAGCCTTTAGCTAATTGTCCACACCCCCCCTTCTTTAAAAATTTATCTTAGATGAAGGAGTACTCTTTTCAATACTGTATCAGTTAGAATCGCTGGCAAAAAAACAACCTCAACCAAGGCTTACAAACTGTTACCAATTAATGATGGATGAGATAGGGGCAGCTTCCCGGCCCAGGTGCCCAGCTCAAATGTCAAGTCAAAAATTGCTGGTATTAAAGCTAGAAAAAATTTATTAATTTCCTCTTCTCATATTTTGCTTGAGTAAAAATGACAATTGTAATAGATTCAAGAATGATCTTTCAATTTGAGCCAACAGTTTTGCCCTGTAAAATCTTCAATTTGTTGGGGAAAAGAAAATTGTTTTCGTAAAGTTAGTATAGATGTGTTTTAACTATGATGTCCACAACCTCTGTATCTACTATGTATTCAAGTAAGACAAAAATAAATAATCACGAAGAAGACAATTTATGAAAATAACTATGATTTAAAATTAAATGCATACAGAACTTGTTTACAGTGAATTTTAATTTTTAGGTAAATAGTACAACTCTATTGAACTGCATTCCATTTCAAAATATTAACATCATTCAACATTTCTTTTATAATATAATTTTTAAAAAAGGAATTTTTTTTTTTTAAAAAATCAAAATAGTCCGTTTTTTTTAGGTGATGATTGCGTAACATTTTATAGATTTAATGCGGTTTTTCAAAGATACGTCGTAATTCAAAATGACGCTTTTTTACGAATAATAAGCTATTTTTATAACTGCTCTGAGTTTGCAACTGTTACACTTGACTGTTAGAGTCAAGTTTAGCCTATCGAAGGCCAGCGCTGTCAATGCTTATTTTAAAAATAGCGCAAAATGTCAATATGGAAAAAAGTCACAGTTTTGTGAAAATTAAAAGCGTTTGTAGTCTAATTTTTTAATATTTAAAAAACTTACTCCAATACTGCATTACGTGGGCTCATAAAAATTTGCAAAAACTGAGAATGAAGCAGCGATTTTGATAATTTTCATCTAGGTGAAAAAATGTCACCGAATTGGCGATTTTTAAAAAAAGTTTAATAACTTTTAAAATATAAGTTATTTGTCTGTTCTAAAGCCCATACAATTCTCCACGGCAAGATTACATATAATTTAAAATCATCGCATTGCTTCAAGTGTAAGGCACTTACTTAAACTATGGCTTTTTATTTTCCTTGGCGACAGAACTTCGAAAAACAACGTTAACACAAATAAATTAAAAGAAAACCCCAGGATTTACTTTAACTTTTGTTTATCTCACTTCAAAAAGTTGGATAATTCCTCCTCCTACAGCTGTCAAAATTAAGGCATATTTTAATCCAATCCCCCCAAAAAATGAGAGAGAAAAAATATTCTCCGTTTTCGACATTCCCTCACGAATTCCAAATCAAAGTGGGGAGGAGTTATCAAAGATTATAAAGTATTAAGAGAGGATAACACACTCACCACCACACAGCTGTCTTTACTCTGCATCAAATCTCTCCAGAATTGAATGGCTAGACCACGCACTAGTCATCAACTTGTCAACAAAAGACGAAATGTTGAAATCTATGGTTAAAGCGTATTGGTCACGTACGTTTAGAGTCATCCAGTATTCTGGGATAGATAAATAAAGGAATGTTTTGGAAAATATTTGACGTCTTGGCTGGTCAATAATATTTTTGTACTGCTGTTGAAACATGAGGCTCTATCGTGAATTTTAAAGGCTTTAGGAATACAGTTGGTGAGCATGTTCTACAAATATTTTTTGTCGATAATAATTAGTTCAAACATTTTTTTTCTTCGATCTTTTATTATGAGTTTTTAAGTATTTCTGGAAAGTAGCTACGCCCTGTATTGTATTATAGCCGACAGGATAAATTCATAAAATAGTGGTAGCATATTTTCATTTAACTGACTGGATATTATTTTAGTTAACACATTGAATGCCATGCAGGTGACCGGTGACCGGCATTGAGTTTGTTCGTAGCGCCATGGGGGTCACCGATGACCGCGAAGCTAAGATTTTTAGAAACACATAATTCCAGTAAATTTTTAACTTTTTTATATTATTAACGTTATTAAAATGGTTTGTAGAAATTAATATAATATAGAACACACAAAAATGGTTTCATTTATATACACAAAGATGCCAACTTGCTCCAGACAGCGAATAAATATTTTCAAGTGGTAGTTTATTAATTGTGATTCTTGGTTAAATAAATTCAATTTAGTAGATTTTTACCTTAGATTTTTCTTAACCATTCGTAGGCTTATATAATTCACCATTTTTTTTCTGATAAGTCATGCTAAACATTTTTAAAAAAACTAGTAAAATCTGTCTAATATTTGCAAATTTTGCTTGTAGTTATTTACCGTTGTGGCCAGACGGGCAAGCCATGTAAAATTAGTGTGGCATTCAACGTGTTAGTTCAATATAGCTTACCGTCAAATGGTTTCTTATATAAAAAATATGTTTTATTTATTTATTTTTAGTTTTATAAATTTACTAGCAGAAACACGAATGTCTTGCTTTTTTAGGATAAATGCGTATAAGGGAATTCTGTACTTAATTTTAAAAGAGATAAATCTCACGGAATTTTGACTGAAATGTTTAGGAGATAAAGTCAATACTCGGACAGGTTTAAACAAACCGTCTTTGGTGGTCAAAAATACAGTTAAACGATCTCATTTCCCAGGGAAGAGATTTATTGTAGGAGTATCTTTCGCACTTTCTTACAAAAGAAGAGGAATGCTGACATCGTAACTTCCCCTTTTTGTTCCAAGAAAACTTCCCTGCACCCTGAATACCGGAAATGTCATCAAAATTAACTGGAATAAGACCAGAGGCTATTTATCAAGTTTAATGGGGTGGATGTGAATGGCAAAAATCAGATAACACAAAGAAATAGATTGGTTGACCATACTTGGTCATTTTCAAGAAGTATTTCTTTGAATCTAAGCAATTAGGAAGAAATTTTTATGATATGTGAGGCAGCGTGTACGAATACGTGTTGGTATACGAATGTTACAATAAAAACTTCACATGAGTGAACGTCAAAATTCTTCTGTGAATGTCAGCATTCACATGGTGGGTTTTTGTGTAAGGCAGAAATATTTGTTTTCGTTATTTCTCACTTTCTCCTGCAAATATCTACCTTCTGTATTCAATGATTGCTAATGTAAAATTAAATCCAAGACTGTCACTAGTGGATACTAAATGTTGACATTTACTGGTGTAAGTGAGAAATAATGATAATTAAATTTGTGGATCATACATTCGAGAGGCTATGTGATTGCTAACATTAACTAATTTACGTCTTACTAGTATATATATACTAAATGTTTACATTTACAGGTATAAGTTTAAAATAACGATAGTTAAAAAATATGTCAGTTATACATTTGAGTACTTATGTGATGGCTAACATTCACTAATTTTTGTCTTATTAGTAGATATAGAACGTTGACATTTAATGTTGTGAAATACATAAGATAATCAAGGTGATGGCTAACATTAACTAACTTCTTTTAAAGAGCGTATGTATCATAATTTGAAAAATATTAAAATAACTCCCATGTTGTGGAGCTGTTTCACGGTTTTTTAGAATTTCTTCCTACTCGTTGGTTCATTATAAAACAAATTTTATTCATTATTTTATTGAATAAAATTTTGAATAAATAAAAGAGGAAAAAGAATGTTTTGCAAATATCTCGGACCAGCTCCAAACAATACAATGTATTATCATTTCGGAGATAGAAGTCTTTCATATTAACAATATCAGGCCTGCCAACTACTACGCTTTTTGTAAAATATTTTATAGAGTGGTAGACGTTTAGATATCAAAGCTTTCAAAATTTTTAGTAATTTTGTAAACATTTTCAAAGATTCATCATCATACCTGCCAACTTTTAATCCCTTCCATTATCATTTTTCCCAGTGGTATTAAAATGAAATTAAAACTTCAATTTTATGCAAACAAATACGTTGCATTTGAAAAAACTTAAGTTGACAACCACGATAGTAACGCATATTAATATATGTGCTTAATTTTTGTAAGAATAGTGGTGATCAAAATCATTTGAGAATTAAGTTTATGAAAGAAAAAATAGTATATATTTACTACAACTTTAGATATGAAAATAAAATCTTCCGGAAAATCCGGAGGAGTTGGCAGGTATGCATCATGGTCCAAGTGGCGTTGTATATGATCTTTTAAATAATTTTGATTTAGTGGTTTTTAATAAATAAAAGTGTGTAAATGAATAAAAAATAATGCATTAAAGCAATAACTTTGCTAACGCTAAAGTTAATTTTTACAAAAAAAAAAAAAATAAATAAATAAATGAATAAAGAAATAAAGTAAAATGAAGTTGTATGTTGGTAGCCCTCAAATATTTTGTTTTATTATATTTTCATCGTGTTTTTTTTTTTTTTTTTTTTCAGTTGTTGAGAACCGATGAGGAATATTTAAAGTAAATTGGATTTTTGTAAAACTTATACACAACCTTTAGACGTCTTTCTTATATCTTTTAATGTCAGTTTAAGCTATTTATATTGGATGGTAGGCAAAATTCTTTTAATTATTATTTGTTAAAATATTAACAAGGTTACCGACTACACAACGCTTTTTGAAAAATATTTTATAGCGTAAGCAAATAAAAACTGAAGCTTTTAGAATTTTTAGTAATTTTACAAAGCATTGTAAAAAACTCGCCACGAGAAAACTGAAACAAAGTGGATTTCATATAAGCTTTTGAATCATTTACATGTAGTGGTGTGGAAAATGACTTTAAATCGAATTTGCAAAACAAAGAATAATACATTAAAACATGAACTTAGCTACCAGAAGAAAAAAGTTTCCCAAAAGGCATAGAAAGTTGGCAGCTCTGTATTAATTCACTAAGACTTCAATAGCTTCAAAGATTTTCCTTTCCACGTAAAGCGAAAACGCGTTAGTCCCATCAAAAAAGTCCTCCACGAAGGCTAGTTTGTCTTTATGCTTAATCCCGGCGTTCCCTTGTCTTCTGGGTTGGGTTCAAAGTTACAAAACTACGAAGTTGAACATTGATAGTCGTAAAGGTAGAATTGGGTCGGCTGTTCAACGACGGTTATTAAATAAAATAAAATTATCAAACAGTTCATTTATAATATAACGATTCGACATTTTATAGCTTTTAATAAATAGCATTAATTGCCAAAGACATAATTCATAGTTAAAGGACTCTGTAGTAATATCGCATAACTATTAATAAATAGTATTACATAATCACCAAACGGTTCATTTATAGTACATTGACTCCGTAAGATTTTATAACTGTTAATAACTAGTGTTAATTACCTAAGATGCAATTTATAGCAAACGAGTATGCAGTAATATTTTATAGCTGTTAACAAATAATGTATGTTATTAAAGAGTTAATTTTCTATAACTACTCTGTAGTAAAAAGTTGTAACTGTTAAAAAAAATAGTATTACGAAATAGTTCATTTATAGTTAAAGGACCCAGTAATAATATTTTAAAGCTGTTAATTATTGCTATTTGTTATCAACAAGTTAGTTTGCAGTCAAACAGTTCCGTAGTAATAGTTTATAACTGTCAATAAATAATGTTACGAAAGAGTTGATTTGTAGTATTTAGAAACTCTAATAATATTTGAGAGCTGTAAGCTAAGACATAATCTTTGCATAATTTAAAGTAAATAAGTTATTTGTATAGGAATGTTCTTGAAACCCGTTATAAGCAACTTTTGCTTTCACTTTGTGGCCTTGAAAACAAGATTTAGCTTTTCCACGAAGTCCGCTCCTTTAAAACAATAAAATTACTTGAAATATAAAACTCGGAAGGAGAGATTTTTTTTCCTCCTCTCTTGAAAAAAACATAAGAATTTATTTTGCAGGTGGCAAAAAGATTCTAAAGAAAAAAGCCATTCATAATATAGTTACAAATGGAATAGAATATGGCCGAGTTGGGTTTCATTTCGTAGATAATTTTCTTCAAATTTCCAGCGATGCCAACAGCTCCGGATTTGACAAAATATTTTAAATAACAGTAGAGAATTACAAAGTAAAATTTGGAGATTTTCGATTAATTTTGTTGACTTTTTAATACGGCTTAACAGTTGTTGACTAACTGACTAATACATTGCAAACAGAGTTCCTAATCCCGAGGGCTAGAGACGGGTGAGGATTAATAGCGAAATTTTAAGTTTTTTTTAAGTTTGATTCGCAAATGTCGAAGTCTAGGATATTGATATGAACACATGATAAAATAAGGAATAAGAGATAAAATATACATACAAAAAAATTCTAATAATGAAATTAAATTCTATACAAATAAAGCTTTTTCAACTGAAGTATATTATAACTATATTGAATTGAAATACTCAATTATTTTTGCTAAAATTTTTCATTCTTTAATGTCCAACCACAAAAATTACTCAATTTGTTACCAAAAATATCTATTATGAAAAAAGGGGTGCATTGCACATTTGTTTATACCAATTTGATATTTCATTTTGTTACTTACCTTGCGAACTTTACAGAAAAACACGTAAATTTAATTTCAGAAGCAAAAGTCAGAGATGCCAACTGCTCCGGACGAGCCATAATTACTTAAAAGACTGTAAACACCTGCAAACTTAAATTTGCTAATATTTGACTAATTTTGCTTACTTTTGGAACGGTCTAGCTTATTGTAGATAAAACAAAGCGGTGAATAATATAAGCTTTCGAATTATTTAGAAATAGTGGTGAATAAAAACCTAATAAATATAATTTTTCAAACCAAGAATCATACACTAATAAACTACCATTTGAAAATATTTATTTGCTGTCCAGAGCAAGTTGGCATGTCTGAAAAGTAAATATTTTAATTACTTATAACAGGTCTGCCAACTTTCTACTTTTTTGGAGCAAATTTCTTCCAGTGGTAACTGAGTGTATGATATTTTTTATTTTATTTTGTAATTTTGATTTAATGACACAAATGGGTTAACATCTTAAAATAATACTCCTGAGATACTATGTTTGATTGAAATTTCATATACACATAATAATAACTTTATACTGCCATGCAAAAGAAAACTCAACGTAAGCAACAGAAAATTCCTTATTTTTCTGACATTTTTGTATGAAAAGCTACTAATTACAAAAGAATTTTTTTCAAAATAAATTTTGTTTTATGAGTTTTTTGAAATTCTATATTATTGTTTATCACATTAATAATATGAAGGAAAATAGTTGTCAAGTACGGCATATAGGTGATACAGAAATCATAAGAAGTTCTTAATTGTGAACTTCAAATTTATTCTAGTATTCTAATAATTTTGATAATATATAATTATCTAAATATGAATAATTATCTAAACACATTCGAATGAATATTTAATTAGAACAGTGTTTCACAAACTTATGACTTTTGTGTACTCTTTCTAAAATTTTCGTAACGCTGTGTACCACTAATGAAAAAATGAATGTATTTTTTACTATAAAAAAATTGCACAAAAGTTAAAAATCACAACTGGCTGTTGATACCACTAATTATTAACTGTTAACTCTGCAAAAAATAGCCAATAGAAAAATACGTAATCGCACATTTTCATGGCTAGTTTTGTTTTTAAATAAAATGTTTTGTAATTTTCCTATGTTAGCAATGATATTTCGCATAACTATTCCCATACTCCTGGGGGTACGCGTACCACACTTTGGGAAACACTGAATTAGATTAAATTTGAGGCCATGGACTAGAATTAAATTGCTCTTAGAGAAACTTCGTCTTTTCCATGGTCTTTTTTGCGTTTTTTTTTCTTCCGAAGTATTTTTATTCCCATATAATTCGATAAGATATAAATAACAAAAGTTTTTAAAAATACTTGAGCAGACGAGCATTGAAGATAAAAACGATGTAATAAAGTTCTTAATAATACATACAGAATTTCAATGTTAAGTCTTTTCGAAATTTCCTTCATTAAACTTTTATTTGTTTTATCTCTTTAGCAATGAACTGATGCGTACTTGATTAACATACTTATTTACAGTCAGGTCGTATCAACCAGACCTTTCTTCTTCGTTTCATTGTTGAGTTATTGATGTATGCAAAAATGAAGAAAATAGCCGTTGCCACCATTAGCCGTCATTCATAACACTAGTTGACTTGCCATGAGGTGGAATATAGACGGGTTTTCGGGATGTCTTTACAAAGAAGGGTGAAACACCTGCATTTATCCACCCCAGATGTTTTGCAGGTGCACAATACCGCCAGAAATAGCTGTTCGGAAAGAATTGATCATAGGCAAAGGATTTTATTTCACCGCCTTAGGCTAATTATTTATTTGTAATTATTATTGGTCCGTAAGAGAGCATTAATAATTTCGTTGAGGAACATCAGTATGGTATAGTTTGTAAATCAGTTTGAGAGGAATTAATCATATGCAAGGGATTGTATTCTATCGTTTAAGGCAAATTATTTGTTTATTATTAATATTGATACGTAAGGGAGCATTAATGATTTCGTTAAAGAACATCAGTATGATGTAGCTTGTCTATCTGTTTGAGACGAATTTTTCATATGCAAAGAATTATATTCTATCGTTTTAGACTTCAGTTCTATAGTTTATTATTAATATTGGTCCATAAAAGAGCGTTAATAGTTTCGTTAAAGAACATCATTATGGTATAGCTTGTATATCTGTTTGAGAGAAATTTATCATATGCAAAGGATTTTATTTCACCAATTTTGGCTAATTATTTATTTGTGATTATTATTGGTCAATAAAAAGGCATTAACAATTTTGTTAAAGAGCATCAGTATAGTATTGCGTGTATATCGATTTGAGAAGAATTTATCATAGGCGGAGGATTTTATTTCACTGTAGTTGGCTAGTTATTTGTTTGTTATTATTATTGGTCCACAAGAGAACATTACTAATTTGGTTATAGAACACCAGAATAATATTGCTAGTAGCATCTGCTTGTTCGGAGAAAGAAATCTTTCACTCGCGTGTGAACAAATTTATGTAATCAAACTGAAATAAACATCAAATATTTTTTTTTCTTAAAGATGCTTTAATATCTTACAATCCTTTACAAAAACCTATTCAAACAATGTGACCCTCGCCTACAATGTATAAATAAACTTTCTTTTTTTTTAAATTTTAGATTTTAATAATATCTAAACACATAAGGGTGTTGAAGATTTTAAAGTTTGTATTTTTTCACTTTAATTCTAGGATTTCAGCTAAGCGGATTCAACGCATTGCATACGGGCAACTTTGCTTTGCTTTATTTAACAAAAACTGGGCACCTGAGCCGTTCCGCGGCCCCTATCCCATACATCATGAAATTAAATACATTGAGGTAAGGCTCCTCAGAGCTGACCTATCAAGCAATATTGGAGCAAAAAAGTTCGCAAGTTAACGTTATTTTAGTATTCGTTATGTTATTACAGAGATGCCAACTGCTGCGGACACGCCAAAATTCAAAAAGCGGTAAATAACTACAAAGTAAATTTTGCAAATAGTTGACAATATTTGCTTGCTTTTAAAAATGTAAAGCATGAAATAAGTACTATAAAGTGGTGAATTATATAAGCCAACGCATTGTTTAGAAATAGTGGTGGATTAAAATCTACTAAATCGAATTTATTAAACCAAGAATTACAATTAATAAACTACCACTTGAAAATATTCATTCGCTGTGCTTATGTTAGCTCTTTGCTCCAACAATAAATGATAAGTCGGCCGGTCTAATTCAGGGGCTCTACATTGAGGTAAAAGCATTTTGAATTTAGCAAACATTGGTGTAGCTACAAAAGAGCAACTTTTAAGAAAAAAAAATTATAACAGCTGTTATAGATTAAAATTTTTAAGGAAGTGGTAGGCAAGATGTCATAAAAGTTCAAACGAACTTGTCTCAATAACTACATCTCCAATTAGGGGTGAAAGCGAGACGGAAACGAGGAAAGGCTGGTAGTAAAACCTTTCCAGTTATAGCTAGTTTTGGGGAGGAGTTTACTTATTCTTTTTTTAAATTTTTCAACAATATCTACTTTATCTTAGAAAAGAAGCAGTTTTATATATATGCCAGAATTATAAGAAAAATCTTGATAGTTACAGATATTTGATTTTTTTCGAAAAAAATGCTGGAATGAAATGTTTTACGTACCAGGTTTTTCTCTTTTCCGTCTTGCTATATAAGGGCTTTCACCCATATTTCCAATAAAAATGAAAAATTACGCCGAACGATTGTAGTTCTGAATTGTATATATATTGAATCATTTATGTTTGTAGTAATCACGAATGGATAATTTCTTTGGAAAACAGAACGAAAATGAAGTAGTTTTGCTACCACTTTTTAAATGTTTGTGCTTGTATTTCTTTTTAAAACCTAGGAAATGTGATAGTTAAATTGTTTCACTTTTTAGTAATTGTCGCAAGATAAAATTTCATTATAATTGGTCATTACTTCATCTCTTAATTTTTAAGAACAGGCCTGCCAATTTTCTACACTTTCCGGAAAAATTTCTTCTAGTGGTAGCCGAATCAATGCTTTAATGTATTATTCTTTTTAAAAAAAATTAGAATTAGAGTTATTTTTTGCACCATTACTTGTAAATGATTCGAAAGCTTACATAAAAAGTTACTCTGTTTCATCTCTCTAGTGGAGAAGATTTTAAAATGTTGGCAAAATTATCGAAAATTCTGTAACCTGTACGTTTTTATTTGTCTACCACTCAATAATATATATTTTGCAAAAGGCGTAGTAATTGGCAACCCTGTAAAAATTGTTTAAACGAATCTGATTTGTTCTATTTCATACCTGCCAACTTTTTGAGATTTTCCGGAAGATTTTATTTGTACAATTAATTAACCGGTTAACGCCCAGCGTCATATATTTGTTGTTGTTGTTGTTAATTTACGTCGCACTAGAGCTACACAATGGGCTTATTGGCGACGGTCTGGGAAACATCCCGGAGGATGATCCGAAGACATGCCATCACAATTTTGATCCTCTGCGGAGGGGATGGCACCCCCGCTTCGGTAGCCCGACGACCTGCGCGTGAAGTCGAGCACTTTACGGTAGCACAGTTTAACGAGGATCAATAGCGCACACCCTCGGTCCCTACGCAGACTGATCCAAGTGGTCACCCACCCGCACACTGACCGCAGCCAGTGATGCTTGACTTCGGTGATCTGCTGGGAATCGTGTCTTAACGATCAGTCCACTGCGGGACTCATATATTTAGGACAGTTCCTTTTTTCAAAGACATTCATTGTGATGGGAAACTTTTTTCAGTATTTTTATTTATCTGGTTGAATTAAAAGATTTTCAGACACCATGATGATTTAGTTGACTTAGTTATTTTTATGCATCCAAACTCGATTCTTGTTTTAATAAATTTGATTTCAAATTATTTTAACTACCGTTACGTTTTAAAAATTAAAAAATACAAAGACAAGATTTACTACTCTTCATTACTTGTTCTGATGAGTAAACTAAATATAAATGAAATGTCTTCTTGCAATGCCAATACAAACCTCACCATTTCACTATCACTAGGTAGAAGCTCCTATAACATGCTATTTTAATCATAAATGTGTTACAATGGTCAATGGCTGTACGAACACTGATGAGGTTCAGTTTCATGGGTGAAAGCAAGACGAAAAAGAGGAAAAACTGGTAGTAAAACCATTTCAGTTTAACTAGTTTTAAGGAGTAGTAAGCATATTCTTTTTTTTCTTCTTCCAAACTATTCAAAAATATCGACTTTTTCTTGGATAAAAAGCAGTTTTATATACATGGTATAAAAAGAAAGACGAAGATTTTACTTTATAAATTATTAATCAAGTCAGTTTTGACTTATGCTTCAGAGACATGGACTTTAACAAAAAGGGGAGAGAAGTTATTAGCAACCTTCGAAAGGAAGGTCCTACGAACCATCTTTGGTGCTATCCTCGATAACAACAACTGGAGAAAAAGATATACTTTTGAAATATATAAGATCTTTAATAGTGATGATATCATTAATACTATTAAACTAAGTAGAATGAGATGGGCCGGGCATGTAGTGAGAATGAGCCCAGGACGAACAGCATTAAGAGTCTTTAATGCAACAAACAATAAAAGGCTCAAAAGAGAAGGAAAGGCTGTGTGGATGAGGATTTTGCCGTCCTAAATGTAAAGAGTTGGAAATCAATTGCTGGGAGAAGGGCAGAATGGGAAAAGCTTCTGAGGAAGGCCCAGGCTCACAAATGGCTGTCGTGACAATGCTGATATATATGCTATAATTGTAAGAAAAAATCTCGTTAGTTACAGAAATATAACGTTTCTCGAAATGAAATGTATTTTGTTCCAGTTTTTACTCCTTTTCAGCCCTGTTCAGTTTAGACAATAAATGAATGTAATGAAAACATTATATTGTATTTTTCGGTTTTCTTACATTGGAGGACATTTATTGAATTTCTTTGTCTTGTTCAATATTAACTAAGCCTAAAAACTAATTTATGAATTTATGACTGCGTAGGCGAGGGCGTTAGCTTGTAGACAGTAAGGGCGTTCTAAAAGTTCTCGTGTTTTGTGTTGATAAAAAAAATTTAAAAAAAGAGCGATGTTTAAGTATTCGTAATATAAGCAAATTGAAGGTCGTAAAAATTCATTGTTTGAGCTGTTAAAATATGTTCGTACTTTCCTTGCAAATTTCCTTTCGTTTGCATAGATATACTAGATAATCGCGCATGGCATGGATCCAGCCGTCTCAAACTTATGATAAAATGAAAGACAATTCGGTCTTAAATTACCATAAAATTTAAATTAAAAGGAAACACTCATCATTTTAAAAAAAGAGATGAAGTTCATTCAAAATGGTCATTGTAATGTCATTTAAGGCCTGTTATTCTAGAACTCTCTCTGCAGAAGGAATAAAGTTTTTTAGCGAATAATATATACTATTTTAAACAGTTGTTACGAGTATTCAACAGTTATTATTGACTGTTGAGTTCTGCTTTCGTCCTCTATGCTAATTATGAAAAATGTCAACGTCATGAAAACACACAGTTTTGAGAAAATGAAAAGCTTTTGTGATATATTTATTGTTTATAAAATTACTCCAACGATATATTTTTGGGCCCATAAAAATGATGTAAAATTTGATAATTATTCATTGATTTTAATTTTTTTTATCCATGTGGAATAATCTGGCATAATTAAGAAAAGTTTAGCCACTATATAAATATTTTAACTATTTATCAATTTTAATGTCTTTTTCGACATAACTGTCTGAATCATAAAATATTTATTATTTAAATTGATTATATTTGTTATAATTTTTTATATTTGTCGCAATTTGAGAAACTTGAAATAATCACGTGGTAGTGAAAGCCAAGTTTTGCAAGGGGGTGTTGCATTTGGGAAGATATAATATAATATATTCGCTCACTTATGAATTATCTTCGATCATTCGAAACAATCGAAGATTTAATAATAGGTTTAACCAATTGATTAAAAGAATTTTTGTGGGGCCAATTAATAAAATTTAAAGTCGTTTGAAGAAAAGAAAGAAAGGAGAAAAAAAACTGGCACTGTAAAATTTTGCTTTTATATAACTATACGATTCGAAATATTTACTATTTTTACTTTTTCAAAGGCTTTCACGAAAGATTTCCCCATCGTACCAAATTAAATTTAGCAGGTTTGCTTCGGCTTAAAAAAAATTATACAATGATAACAAATATTTAAAAAGATCCACTATTTTTTTCTTTTTTTTTTCTTTTAATTTCACTTTAATATTAGTTTTGTTAAATTTTCCAGCTTTATTTCGGCGTATTTTCTCCAACTGACAAATATTTTTCAGTAATTGCAAAACATCAACCACTTTTTCATTTTTTCCTAGCTGTTTCAATCTTAACAGATCCTGGTGTTTGCACAGACCTTGAAACGATGAAAGATATAAATGAAATAAAATGAATTCTTAGTTAACTTTAAATTTAAACAGCGAATATATTTTCATAGAAATTACTATTACATGCATGGCTGTAAAATACAATTTAATATGCATTTTTTTAATAACTATTAGGTCTACTAGACAGTTCTGTCCGTGAAAGGGCACACCTCATTTGACACAAATGCAAAATGTTCTTTTATTAAAGAAAGTGGTTAGGTTTTTAACTGAATGGTAATCTTCTAGCTTAAAGTGTGACACAGCAGTCAGTATATGGTGCAAAAGAGCATGTGCATACATATTCAAACATGTAACGAAAATATCTGACAGAATTAAGCGGTACATCTGATTTATACATTTAAGGGTAAATGTCCAACCACTATTTTTTATAAAGGCACCTTTTGCATGCTTGCATAATGGGGCGTGTTTATCCGAGAACAGAATTTTCCGGTAGACCTAATAATAGGTTATGATAATAATAACGTGTTATGTAGGTTTAGTTGTTCAAAAAATTGATTGAAAGCAAATTACATTCATTTTTATTAACTGTCATACCTTAAGATAATACCCTATCAGTTTCTTAAAATATGTTTTAAAAAAAAAATCTTAAGAGATGTAAACTATTCCCGAAGACAATCTTTATTGTAAGAGATGCTATTGTACTTGTACAATTTACAATTCGACTTGAGCTTTTTACTATTCAATTTGTAATAAAATAATTTAACTTCAAAGTTGAAGTTATAAAAAAAAACACTGAAAATAACACTCAAAAGACGGTAATCATTACACTTTTATGTCGCGATATTAATTTCCTCACGTGCTCATTTAAATACAAATCTCAATAACAAAACTTCCTAGGATGTCAAGCCTATTCACTCATTGTCTCGTAAACATAACATCTGCGGAGGGATACTCCTCAAGTTTTCGAAATTCTGCTCCGATTTTTGAATCTTGTTAATTTTTAAACTCATCGGTATTTTGATACATAAGCTTTAGTATCCCTTACAAATATTTTCCGAGATGTTCGTAAAAATTGGTAGCCACCTGGAAAAAAAAAGTTTTTATACCAGAGGCATTGATTTTAGGCGATTTTGGACTCTTGTCCTTGTCAGCAAAAGAAAACATATCCCAACATTCCTCCCCCGCTTTCATAAGAAAATCTCGAACCCCCTTCTCCCGATTTTTGCTTTGACTTTTACTATAGTTATCTAGTTTCCAGGATTTGATTCAAATCAAAATATGTAGTTTTGCATTGAACAAATAGTTAATTCGTTTTGTAAAATTTTGAGTAGAGTTTTTTTACTTTTTGATCTTATTTTTTGAATCTTTTGCGCTCGTTTTGAATCTCTGAAACTCTTTTAAGAAATTTTCTCGTTCAGCAAATTTAACATTTTATTCCACATTTTAAATTTTACCATATGCATTTCAAAAATTTTCTATTTAGATTTTTAAGGAAATTTTAAAATAAGTGGATTTTAATGTTTTACGTAAGCATTGTCCATACCCCTCCTTCCCCTTTATCAGGAAAAATAAGCAAATCACATATCCGTTAGGTGCTTACGTTCTTACGTAATATATTTGAATAGCCCTCCCAGTTTTTTTTTTTTTTTCCTTTAAAAATCAGAAACGATGTCCTGATATATTCAGTTTAATAAATTTGATTTAACCTGCTACCGCTAAGCATCATATAATCTATATATATATTTCTCTTACACGGCGATAAAAAAAAGCCTCATTACAACTCCCCGAATGGCAACGATAGAAAATCTACCAATGATTGCTACTAAAAATGTCACATGCCAAATTTAGCTGAGATGGCTCAACATATAGCGCTTTTAAAAACGGAAACTGAAATAACCAGAGAGAGCATAAGCTAGGCAGAAGTGAGTTGTCTTTGTCGACAGATCTCTATTTTAGTATTTTGTCGAAAGCGCTTTTGTTCACGAATTTATTTGACGATTTTTGATTTATATCACGAATTTATTTGTTTTAATTCACTTATTTATAGCCAAAATTTTAACCTTCTTAAAGAGATATCAGTCTTAGAAATTTTATCTTAAGATTTTATATTATAGCACATTTCTAATAGGTTTTATGAATTACATGTCATGAATTACATGTACCTAAGTCAGTAGCGAGCGAAGCGAGCTTGGTTTGCGAAGCAAACCATATAAGATTGCGTAGCAATTTTCGGGGGTTGGCGAGCGTTAGCGAGCAGGGGGCGCAGCCCACTAGTATTATTTATTTCGTTTTCAAATAAGGTGAGTACTTAGCGTGACAACAACCACGAAATACTGAAAATGGTGACAAATATTTTATGAGGCTGATAGAAACTTTAAATATTTGAATTTCTTTTTAATTTTAGGAATTAAATTTATCAGTCTTAAAACTATATATATTTAGACATTTTTTTATTTTTTATTTAGACAGGTTCCAGGTAACTACTTTATTTTCAGAATTTTTAAACATTATATAAAAAATACTATTTTACATATTTAATTAATTAGTTCAGGCAACATTTTAAAGTACTTGGAGTGCAAAAGATCGAAATGAAACAACTGCAGGTTTATGAGCCAGAAAAGTAAATTCGAACTTTATATCATCAGCTGCTAGTGACCGGAATTACTTGACCTTACTGTCATTTCAATATTTAGTATTTTTCCCGAAGATACATTTTTCAAGTCAAAACAATCGATCAAATCTTTAGAATTATAAGATTGTTTCATTTTAAAGCACAATTTCATTTAATATATTTTTATAAATATACAATATATACAAAGTATTCTCTGGAGACTTTTTAAATTTTTTTTAAAACGTTTACAAACCGAGGGGAAAAAAAATCATACTGCATTTTAAAGCACTCGCAATGCAAAGGGTTAATTTCATTCATAGATAGAGTCAAAAATATAAAATCAATGTTATCATTCTGCAAAGGGTTAATTTCATTCTATCAATGTTTTGATTTCCGAAATTTTATCAACCAAAACAAAATATTCGTGATCACAAAAACATACCTACCAAAAAGGTTAAAAAAAAGATTTTACGAAGTGGTAATAAAACAAAAATTAAGTTTGGAAGAATTTTCTAAAAACAAAACTATTAAGTCATCGATAAGCATAATCAGTCAATATTTTTTCTTTTTTTTTGCAATTGATTCCTTTTGATAGTTTAAAATATTTATTTGAAACTTCAAGATTTAATATGTCGAAACGCTAACATTGCTATCACTAAGAAAATTATTTTTTAACTGTCGTAAAAGTCAGAAACTGGCAAAAGAGATAAATTATACAAATATCTGTATTTTTTTATTCGAAAACTAAAGTGGTAACCAATACTTTAAAAAATATATATATATATAAATGTATGAATTTTTGTCTAGAATAAAAACTTAAAAAATGGAAGGCAACATTAGATAAATTTACTTATTATAACTACATGATAAATTTAATGTAATTAACTACATTTTTCTACCATTGCAATTTAAAAATTGTGACTAACGCTGAAACTTTTATCTGTCCCAACTGAAGATTTTTTAGAACTCAATTTATTTATCAGATTCTTGTAAACTGTGTGAAATTCATGATGTATAAAATGGTGAATTTAAAATGAAGTTTGCCTAAATTAAAATTTAGCTGTTTCCGATGTCAAGTTTACCTAATTAAATTTTTAAACTTTCCTATTTGAATTGTTAATTTTGCCTTCTTGAAAACGTGTGTGGAAAGAGATTTCCTCAAAGTGTTCATCCTGTTCAGAATAAATACTATTAAGGACACAAATTATTTTACAGTATTCTTGTAAGCTAAGTAAAATAGTGTAAAATAGTAGTAGCTTTGTAAAATTAAGTTTGATTATTTGAAATATCAGATTTAACTGTTTCAGTTGTCAAGTTTCCCTATTTGAATTTTTTAATTTATTTGAATCGTTTAGTATGCCTATTTGAATTGTTGCGTTTCATTTGAACTGTTCAGTTTGCCAGTTTGAATTTTAAAATTTACTGATTTAAATTTGAACTATTATTTGCCTAATTGTGAAGTTTAAGTTCGTTTAGATGTATCAAATGAAATATTCAATTCAATGTCTTCCAGAAAAATGTTGAAAAGAAATCAAAATTTATTATTTTTAAATATTTATAATAACATATAAGTAAAAAATAATTACTCACCTAATGGGTGTAAGACCTGCCACCTTTTTATCACATTAAAGCCAACTCTTGACGAAAAATACATATGACGGAGCCCACCAAACAAGCATCCGCTGCGCAAGTCATTCGACACTAAACTGATGTGATATCAGCGGCAATCTCAACAATAAAAAATAAAAAAATATCTATATATCTGCACCACTCTCTACTACCATCAGCACCTAGACAATAAATCCTTCCACACACCCCTTTCAACAACTTTATTCGAATGGGGATCAGTTTAATAAAATAGAACTTTTTTCTGTCCACCAAGTCGTGGCTTTGACAATGGGTAGCCATATTGCCTCCAAAATTTCGTATTTGCAGGGCAAATATGAAAAGGATTATAAATCGTTTTTCATGGGAAGTTTTAAGAAGGCAAAAATATAACAAATAAAAAGTGCAATCCCAGCTGGTGGGTCCTGTTTATTTGCCCGAACCCCTTTCTAAGAAACCCCTATTTGTTTGCAGAGTTTAATACTTGTGGGCATTAAAAAGCTAGCTGAAAATTGGCGATGAAATGGCAGTGTGGGTAGTTGTTATTTTTTATTCAAAGAAACTATGGAACAATTTAATAGCTGTTTAGAAAGAAATACAATACTTATTTAAAAATGGAATGATTTAAAATAAATTTTCTTTGAATAAGGGATGAAATTAAATCGATATAGGATTTAAATTTTAAAAAAATGACGCATTTAGAATAATGTATAAATTAGAATTCAATTCGTAAAATTTGACGAAAAGAAATAAACAATTTAAAAAGCTAATCAAAAAATGATAACGATAATTTATTTTGAAAAGTTTATCAATTAAAATTTTATATCAATATAACTTAAATGAAATGTAATTGTTGAAAGCTTGTAAAAAGAAAACGAGAATTACAATTAAAAACAAACGAAAACTGAAAAAACGATAGTGAATTATTGGTTCGAAATGATTCTTTAGCCCGAAGTAATGTCCTTAAAAAAATAAAAAGTATATAATTATTATTATTTTGTACTCAGGGTTTGATCTGCTTGATTGTGATTTAAATTAGGATTTAAATCGGAATATATATATCTATATATATATACAGTCAAAAATTTTTTTATTCAGAATAGTTTATAAATATACTCTTAAAGATGCGATATTTTTAATGCGTGATTTGATACTGAAAGTTTAATGAAAAGAAATAAGGATATCGTGTAATACATGTAAATTATTATTCGAATTTTAATTATTATTCAAAGTAGGTTAAACAGTAATAAAAGTCTAAATCGCTCATGGCTGCAATAGCGGCACAACTAAAAAAAATCTTGTTTTGAGATAAATGGGTTTCAAGTTTTCATTGCTAAGGAAAATGCATAAGAAATGCTTCAGTTTGCTTAAACGAATATTACCTTCAAGTTGAATTATAGTTGTGCTAGTATTGCTGCTGAAAAGAATGCGTATTTTCACATTTACACCTGTTTTTAGTCCAAAAACATGTGTTTTTTGAGTTGCGCCACTATTGCAGTCCATGAGCGAAATGGTGATTAAAGTTAAGGAGCCTTTCATCAGATGTATGTGAAATAATTTGCTATTTAATAAACCGATTTTAATTACACCAATTTAATTTTATGTTTATTTAAATTTAATTAGAAATACTTATAAAACTTATTAAACATGTATTTTGTGTTTTTAAATAATGATTCTGTTTTTAATAATTGTGTTTTTAAATAATTTAAAATAATTGATTTTTTCAATGTTTTTTTTATGGTCTAATTTAATTTACTTTTCATTTGATATGTCAAAAACAAATAGGGGGCTTCATGATTCATGAAAGTTTTGAGCTTCCATAGAAACAATTAAAATTATTTTTTTTCAGTGATTAGTTCTTAATAATTATATAAATAATCTTTTCTGCTAAAAAAATATCGAGTACTTTAATTAAATATTTTTTTTAAAAAGCATTAAACATTGATATATTTTATCAGAGCTTTGATTACTCTGAATTGAAAATATAAATAAAAGAAAGATAGATAAAAATAAATAAAATTTAAAAAAAACTCTAATTTAAATAAAAGAATTCCCGATTTTTTAAATTCATTTTTTCAAGTTTGGCAACAACAAAAAAAATCTAATTTTTTTTTACCTGATTGTATCAGAATATAAACTTGTCTGGCAAATTTATTTATCTGCTTTTTTGTTTACGTATATGGACACCTGTCTAAAAAATATCAGAATTTGTAAAGTTTAATTTTGTTGAAAATGGAATACTAACCCGTTACTCATACTTCACACTACTATGAAGTATGAATTTTATTCGGAACTTATTAATTGTAGATAGATTAACCTTTTGACACAGAATTTTTATGAAACATATTTTTTATACTTTTTCATTACTTTGTTTTAATTTAGGACAAAATAAGTGAAAAATATTATGTTTGACATTTTACTAATTTATGCTTATAAAAAACAGCATGAAACACCTATGTCTTTTTCTGTGTTAAAGGTAAAATCTTCCTAACACGGCTCACTTACAAATAATAATTTTGCACTTATTTGTGGTTATTTAGATTGAAGAGAAACAGTTATTCATCAATGAAATGTCTTTAATTTAAAAAATCAATTATTGATAAATTTCTGAACTCGAATAAATAAAAAATAAATAAATAAATGTCTATTTTTTTTTTTTTTTTTTTTTTTTTGATTTTATATTTTGGTAGAAATATAATTCTAATAATCTAACAGATTTTTTAAGTTACTGTTTGACTATTTCTTATGATTAAAAAATACTTTTAATTAGAAAAAAAAATATATATATGGTTAATAATGTATTTAACTATAGTGCTGACCGGTAACGTAACAGACGGTATCAAATTAAATTACCAAATTTCATACAGTTAACTTTAACCTTTGTTGATTCAATGGCGAATGGTTGTATTGAATAAAGAGGCCAATTTTTGATAACAAAGATATTTAATAATAGTAAACTATCAAGCAACAATATGATGGTACGAAATAGGGCTCTCCAATAAGCCACTGTTACTATCATACTGTTACTACCTGGATTAAATGAGGCAAACAACAATCAATCAATCAATAACAAATCAATTTCTAACTTATTGCGTGACAATGCTAGACCACACACTGCTTGAAAAACTGTAACAAAACTACAAGAATTAGTATTTTAACTTCTTCATCATTATTCATCATCTACCTCCTATTAACTACCTAATTACACACAATTTTTTTAATAGGAACTCCGAATAATACCGACTGTGCTGTGAAAACTGGTCTTTTAAGAATTTATTGATTCTCGTTTGCCAGAGCTTTAATTCACTGGTTTGCTTAAAAAGCAAAAGTGTATCTACGATAAAGGTGTATACTTTAATGAATAACGCCGAACATTAGTGGGCTAATTTTGCAAAGAAAAAACATCTCAACTAAAATAAGAATTTTTTTTTTTTTTGGAGAATAAATGTCGTCATAGAACTCTTTCTATGGTACAACCCTAATTTTTAGACATCGTAAATGCTCCTTTTCGATTTTTTTTTCCTCGTTCAAAGAAGAATACTCAATGCCTTTTTCACTAAGAATGATCAATATGTAAACTATCTCATAATTCAGGAATTTAGTCGTGAGAAGAATATGTTATGTGATAGTCTACACTAGGTAGAGCTGAAATTACATTTTTAAGAGGGAGATCCGGAATAGGTTGGGTGGAGTAGGAGTACATACTGTAGGATTCTTATCTTGATGTATTGCAAGTAGGTGTCAAGATTTCTCGGTAACACCTGCCAAGTCGTTACATAATTTATCAAATACAATGGATTAACACATCCGTCCCTGCGTTTATTAAGGGAAAAAAAGCAATTTACCCTCTGCCCTCCTATGAACAATGCTGTAACACGAAAAAAAAAAATCAGTGTATATTCAAATGGGTATTTCTGTTGCCTGTTTAATTACGGTTATGGGAAAATGTCTTAGTGCATTCCGTTCATTTGTACTACTAATAAATGACTGGCGTCAACTTATACTACAATGTGAAAGTGCATAATTTTTGTACTTAATTGATGTTTTATCTTATGTACGTAAACGTACTGGATACTGCGAGAAAGTGCAAAATCTGTCAACTTGATTGATATTTTAACTTATGAGCGTGAAAGTGATGGATACTGTAAGAAATTGAAAAATATCTCAAAATTCTAGTGTGTCATGAATTCTACGTAAAAGTGCAAATTCTAGTGTATATTATACAAAATTGCAAAAATCTCTCAATTTAATTTATATTTTAACGAATGAATGTTTCACGAACGTGATGAATTCTACGTAAAAGTTCAAATTCTAGTATATGAATTCTAGTGTGTTATGAATTCTACGTAAAAGTGCAAATTCTAGTGTATATTATACGAAATTGCAAAAATCTCTCAATTTAATTTATATTTTAACGAATGAATGTTTCACGAACGTGATGAATTCTACGTAAAAGTTCAAATTCTAGTATATGAATTCTAGTGTGTTATGAATTCTACGTAAAAGTGCAAATTCTAGTGTATATTATACGAAATTGCAAAAATCTCTCAATTTAATTTATATTTTAACGAATGAATGTTTCACGAACGTGATGAATTCTACGTAAAAGTTCAAATTCTAGTATATGAATTCTAGTGTGTTATGAATTCTACGTAAAAGTGCAAATTCTAGTGTATATTACACGAAATTGCAAAAATCTCTCAATTTAATTTATATTTAAACGAATGAATGTTTCACGAACGTGATGAATTCTACGTAAAAGTTCAAATTCTAGTATATGAATTCTAGTGTGTTATGAATTCTACGTAAAAGTGCAAATTCTAGTGTATATTATACAAAATTGCAAAAATCTCTCAATTTAATTTATATTTTAACGAATGAATTTTCGCGAACCAGATAAATTCTACGTAAAAGTGCAAATTCTATCAACTTATTGATATTTTGCCCTAAGACTTGCTTACGTGTCTGTTAGGGTTGAATCTTGCAATTAAAACTTTTAAGTATTTTCCGACTAGATAGAGCAATCACATCTCAACTGGAGCTTGGATTTCCATGCCTGATGATGACAATACAATTTCATACGCCTCTTGACCTCCCTATCAGAGATGATAGTACTCCTGAAAATGCAGAAAGTGGTGATTAATATAAAAAGCAAAAATCAGTTAAAGGAGATTAAAAATTAGTAACACTTTCTCGCTTAATTCCTGCTGTTCATTATTACAATAAAAGCAAGGTATATTTTTGTTTTAAATATGTATAATTTATAATGATGGCAAAGGTGATAGTTATGAATATATTATTAAACAGAGAGAATAAATGAAGCCAAATTTAGATTCTACCACGTATCTCCTTTTTAGGCATACGTATCTGCTGTATGAATTTTTCTATTATTATTTTTTTTTTTTATCGATAATGAGAATTTATAGTTATTCGACTTATTACCGTTTCCGAAATATTATCTTAACTGGATATTTTTTTTTTTTTTTTTTTAAATATCCGTCGTTGAACAGCCGACCCAATTTTGGGTTTATGACTACTTATGTTCAACTTCGTAGCCTTGTAATTTTGAACCAATCCAAAAGACAAGAAAACTCCTGGATAAGTACCCCCAGAGGTACTTTATATTTTATTTTATAACCGTCGTTGAACAGCCGACCCAATTTCATGGGTTTACGACTACTAACGTGCAACTCCGTAGCCTTGTAATTTTGAACTAATCCAGAAGACAAGAAAACTCCTGGATAAGTACCCCCAGAGGTATTTTATATTTTATTTTATAACCGTCGTTGAACAGCCGACCCAATTTCATGGGTTTACGACTACTAACGTGCAACTCCGTAGCCTTGTAATTTTGAACCAATCCAGAAGACAAGGAAACTCCTGGATCAGTACCCCCAGAGGTATTGATTTGTTGTGGGAACATGGAGGACTTTGAGACTCGACAGATTTAACATGCATCAGTCACCATTTACTTCACGGGGAGTCTTCGGCCGGCGAGGATCGAACCCACGACCTCTTGGATATGGGCCCAGCGCCCTACCGACCAGGCTATCCCGCCCCCCCCCCCAGAGGTATTGATTTGCTATGGGAACATGGAGAACTTTGCGACTCGATAGATTTAACGTGCATTAGTCACCAGATCCCAGTCGAGTCTTCGATCGGCTGGGATCGAACCCACGAACTCTTGGACATTGGCCCAGTGGCCTACCAATCAGTTAACTGGAGATTTGTGCTGGATGGCAATGTAAGTTTTGAATATTTTCTAATTTTTAAATCACAAATAATCACCATATTATCGACAAACAGAATTTATCGTCCATCAAAATTTCAATCATCGTCCTTCTAGCTAGAGTGCTTAAATTTTAACAAGGGCTCTGTGCTGGACGACAGTACAAGTTTCATTTGTTCCTGATATACTAATAGAATTTGTCTTGCTTAAAGGTATTGTATCATCAGTCAAAATTTTGATCTCTTACCGACCAGCTTGAGTGCTTAAATTTCAATTTGAGTTTATTTGCTTGATACCAGTACAGGATGCAATTTTTGCTTAAATGGTGCACACAAAATTTATCTTCAATCAAATTTTCAACATGAACTTACAAATTTAAAACTAAAAGGAAAAAAAAAAAATAATAATGACATAAAATAAAAATGTTAGAAACTAAATTTTTAAGGAAATTTAAAATAAGAGAATAATTTTGCTTTTGTTATACCTAAAACAAGAAACTTAGTATATGCTTCTTTCATAATGAACTTCTATTATCATCTGAAATAAATTTTCACGTCTTTCAAAAGTGATGTGCCCTACGTTTTACGTTATATATGATAAAAATAAAATTATTTATGCCTTTTTAAACTGCTTTGAAAATATCGCTTTTAAATTTTTATTTTAATACTAATTTCACGTTATAGATAAAAATAACCGGCATAAAATAAAATTTTTACAATATATTGATCTGAATACATTTTTATACTGAGAACCAAAATTAAATAATTATAATAATTATTATTATTATTATAAAAACTTATGACTCGGTTAATGTGAATTAACTGTTTAATAAACAATTTTTAGCAAAAAATGTAAAGAAAATAAATTATAAAATTAAAAAAGTTACGAAAAGAAAAGAGATTTCTTTACGATTTCTCGCAATTATATGATACTGTGTTTCACTACTGTTCGCTGCTTGCCGAGTGCAGGTGGTTATGCTATATTTATCATTAAAGAGAGGTAATGTACAGAGATAAAATTAAATTTTCGTATCCTCCTTACTTTTTAAATTTTAAAATAAGTTCTAAACAAATTGTCATGAGAGAATATATTTCCTGCAAAAATTAGTTGCATGATA
This sequence comes from Parasteatoda tepidariorum, assembly GCF_982258835.1. Classification (NCBI taxonomy): domain Eukaryota; kingdom Metazoa; phylum Arthropoda; class Arachnida; order Araneae; family Theridiidae; genus Parasteatoda; species Parasteatoda tepidariorum. The sequence goes on along the minus strand of NC_141763.1, from coordinate 60,736,102 downwards.
TATGCATCTTTGCTACCACGATCTGTTTTATTGACACCAACTATCAGAAAGAATTTTATCATGCGATATCGCGTAATCAGCGACGAAATCAAACATTTTGATAAATAGACATATTTTTTTTACAGTTTCAAATAAAGAAAATGCTTAAAAAAAGCATTTCATTTTTGAAATTTGAATGGAATGGAATGGGGACCTTCGCTGAAATGGAGACCTTCGCCAGTTATTTATTTTATTTACTTTTTAAACTCATAAAAATTAAACAAAACGAGAAAAAAAATTTGAATTTTCTTGTGTCCGACTTTCAAAAAAGTATCTATTGAACTGTATAAAAATGCGCACAAATAAAATCAACGATAAAAGAATGTTTTTATAACATTGAAATTTAAAACAAGTTTTAATTTGATATTGTATATATTTCAGCGATTGATATCTATTAATCTATGAAATTCAATCAATGTTTGAAGTCGCCGCCAAACGATAAAATACACTATTTTTTATTTCGGTGACTTTTGATGTTGTATTTGCTCTGATCTAAAAAGAAAAAGAAAATAATCAATCCATGCTTATTTTTACTTTGTGGTGTAATAATTTGGCTAGCATATTTTAGGTTCATCAAACTATGTAATTAATTAATTTCATTTATTTTTCTTCTCTCTGGTGTTTCTATTTACTCACGTCTATTTCTATTCTTTCATATAATAAATTCTACTATAACACAGAAAAGGAAAAAAAATCTACATTAATAACGCTTTTCTATATTTATTTTTCCATTAACTTAAAAAGATTAATAGTACATTCCATCCCTGTTAATACGTATAAAATTCGACATTGAAATAAACATAAGGACAAAAAAATGATGAGAAATTAAAATATTTAAAATAAATCGTAATTTACTTTGCAATATGTATTTTTGTCTCAATTAACAAATTTAGTTCCTTATCCAAATAGAACTAAAATAAAACAAATGATCAAACAATTATAAAGAACTTTATAAATTCAATTAATAATAAAAGAAAACGATAAACTCATTAATTCATCAATTCAATTGATATTTAAGTTTTTTGTCGTAGAGTGGCGCTACATCCATCTGGGCCACACTTTTGCCATTTTGGTGTGCATCGATAAAAAAATGCTAGCTTTCTCATATGCTCTAACCTTAAAGAAGAAACTATTAATGTATTTCTTTATGCCCTAATTTTTTTAAAAGAGAATTTATTGATACATAATATGTTTTTTTTATTCAAAGCAATAACAACTGCATCAAGTTGATATCAAAACTATTGTACTGCAACTGTACCATACAAAAAATTAATGAATTATATTTATTGTGGAATTCTTCACCTAATTCAAAATATGCTTTATGTAATACATTTTCTACATATTTTGTATTTCTTATTCATTTGAGTTATCGAAAACTGAAAGAAAAGAGATTCTTCAAGTAGTATAAAAATTAAGGAATTTTGTATATAAATATATATATATATAATTTTTTTTTCAAAGCACTATTAGTGCCAGCAATGGCTAAAAATATTTTTAAATTTCGTTTTCCAACTATGGACATCAACATCAGCGATTTGAAACAAGAAAGTAAAGGAAAAAAAAAAATCCTTGTCGTCGAAATATGTGAGGAAATGCTGGAATTGGTACTTGCAACTCGAGACGAATATTGCTGCAACCACATGGTCGTGCCTAATCAACGGATCTACTTGGCGCGTTAACGTTGCAGGTATTAGGCTTGGTTTATTATCACGTTGAATAAATTTTTTCGAATCAGATCCAATTAGATACCTGCTAGCAAAGTCATGTGTCATGCGCGTATGTGTCGAACTTGATTGGCTACTGAATCGTGGCATAAACAAATGCTATGATTTAACCACGCGTGACATTGCATGTAGACATCTAATTTTGAAAAATATACGAAGTCACATGACTTTTAGGAATGGTAAAAATCAAAAATATAAATGGAAGAAATAAAATTAGATGAACTGATTTTTCAGAATTATTTTTTTAATTTTAATTTTTATTTCTTCGTAATTATTATTTATTTTTTTCGCATTTTTGTTTTCGAAAAAAAAAATTGTTGGACTGAGCATATTTTATTTGCACTGTACTTCCTAAATTTTTCCGATGGATTTAAGTAAATATTAAAATTTGAAACATTTAGTGGCTAATGACTCTAAAAACTAAACTTTGTTTCATATTTTGATACATTATTTTTTAAGGAATTTTATTAAAAAGTAAGTTTTTTGATACATTAAATAAATAATTCAGTTATTTAAAGAGATCTAGTTCTCTATCAAACTTATGCAGGATAATTAAATTGTTTCAAGATTTTAATTTCCAAAACAATATTTATTTTAATTTAATTTAAATTGTTTTTAAAAATATGCTTGAATTATAATTCAGTTGAAGTTTTCTTTATTATTTTAAAGTTCTTTTCATAGATTCTTTTTAATTACTTCAAATTTCTTTTTTTAGTTATTATAGATGATAAAAGATAACAAACTTAGATACCTTATGTTTAGTTTTATTGGTTACGGTAATCGAAACAAAAAATCGCTAAACTAATATTGACGCTATTGATAGCAGCTTATTAAAATAATTTTAAATTATGTTTAACATTTTTACGAAACGTAAACGTTAAGAAAGAAGGTATCTAAAATTATTTTCTACAAACACACAGATTTTTGTTTGTAAATTAGTTTCTACTAAACATTAGATAAATATACTTTATAAATTGTGGTGAAATAATCATTTTCGCCAAAGTGAAATATATTCAATCAATTTGGTAACCAATCTAAAATATGTGAAGTCAACTATTTTTATCAAGGTGAAACTCGAGAAATAAAACAAATATTTTTGTCATAATTCATTATTATTTTTTATTTTATAATCGCTGTTGAACAGTAGACCCAATCTTGAGTTTATGATTACCGATGTTCAACTCCATAGTCTTGTAAATTTGAACCCAATCCAGAAAACAAGACAATTAATGGATTAAGTATTCGTAGAAATTTGCCTTCGTGGACTTCTTGGTGGAACTTAATTACGTTTGAGTTACATGGTGACGAAAACCACAAGAACTTCTCACAGTTAGTCTGACGGCATGATCCGTTTACCACTGAGGATGTTTTACGTTAGCACTGTGGTCGGTGCGAACTGGGTGCAGAATTCGTATCGTTCAGCCATCGATGAGATTCAAACCCGGGACACCTCATTGGGAGGTGAGCTCTCAATCCCCTGAACCACCACGGCTCCATTATTTGCAGTTGTCAAAATTTTAGCTGTTATCGTTATCTGTGTTTAGATGTTATTATTATTATTATTATGTTATGTTTAGGTGCTATTACTATTATTATTTAAATTGTCTTCATGCCAGTTAATTTTTCGAGCCAAGTAAAGGCACATTAAATCTGTTGTTGTTGTTGTTGTTTCTAATCCCCAAGAGGTCCATCCCAATTAGACCAAATCCATGAGTCCAAAAATGTCCAGAAAATCTAAAAACAGATGAGGTTTTGAAAAAACCTCGTCGATCTTAAAATCGATACAGTTTAGAATATGCTCGGGCGAAGCCTGAGCAGTCCTACATTTAGTGCAAAGTCCAAAGGTCTTTTGCCCCTGAACATACGAGAGACACCTCAAGTGACCACTTGCAAAGCGAGATAAACAAGTCTGCTGGCTTCTAGGTCCCTCAAAAAGCAAGGCACTTCCAGGTCGTTTGTACAGGGGAAAATGTGACAGCTTCTGTAGGCCGAAAGTGACCTGGAGCACCTAAGGTAGAGGACTGATTTAGCTCCATAGTTTCACCTGCTAGCATTAGCTGGGCATAATGGAATGGTCTTCACGCCTAGGGTGGCCCTACCAGGAGCTAAGCTCTCGACGTACTTCGCCCATTCCGCCCAGTGACACCCCCTCGCCACGGTGAAGCATTAAATCTTCATGTATTTAAGATGAAAACCGATAGCATGTGCATTAGATGTCAGAACAATGAACATTTTAGGTGTTATGTTTTTATCTTAATTTTAAGAAGAATGTCTCATATTACGATTTTTCCCCTCCTAAAATATTCAAACATCCGTGCCAGTACCTTTGAAAAACTTAATTCCGATGTTTTATTTTGTAGACGTTGCAATGGGGAAAGCGTGTTCCAAATTTATGAAGAAATATATTTTATGCTTATGCATCCAAGCTGAAGAATCTGAAAAGGAAGAACTGATTGATGATGAAAACGTGGAGGACCTCGTTGATGAAGGAGAAATGGCACAGGAAAGAACGGAGAGTCCAAAAGTAGCAGAAACTGCGAAAGTAGCAGAAACTCCAACGGTATCAGAACCTTCAAAAGTAGAAGACACTTCAAGAGAGACATTAATTCCAAAAAGAGTAGAAAGTCCTACGGAGAGTCTACTACAGAAACTATGGGGAGTTAGTAGAGAATCAATTCGGGATGGAGAGTTCAAAGACATATTTGAGTTGTTCGACTATTATTCAGCATTTGCAGGAGATGTAAAAGGAGAGATAAGTTTGAGATCCGTAGAAAAGTGGTTTGATCAAGCAGGATTGTTCAGTCATACTAAAATTCAAAAAGACGACACGGCTATTATTTATGCGAAAACTACTAGGTTCGTTACATTTTGTTTAAAATATCATACCAAAGAACTCCACACATTATGTATATGCTGTTAGGCATACACATACATATTAACAAAAGTGGATCAGCATCCAGCTAATTAAGATAATCTTCTTTCATTATTTTAGAATTTGATTTAAAGTTAGAATTGTATTTTTATTTTACAGTGTATTCCGTAATGGAACCTTGATACATTTCGTATTCTTTATTGAAATATAAACGATTAGTTAACTACTACACTAATTAATTAGATTTAAAATTAGAATACTATTTTTCTTTTACAGGATGTTGCGTAATGGGACCCTTGATACATTTTGTATTCTTTAATGAAATATAAACGATTAGGTAACTACTACACCAATTAATTACATTTAAAATTAGAATGCTATTTTTCTTTTACAGGATGTTGCGTAATGGTAACCCTTGATACATTTTGTATTCTATAATGAAATATAAACGATTAGTTAACTACTACACTAATTAATTAGATTTAAAATTAGAATTCTATTTTTATTTTACAGGATGTTCCGTAATGGAATCCTTGATACATTTTGTATTCTTTAATGAAATATAAACAATTAGTTAACTACTACACTAATTAATTAGATTTAAAATTAGAATGCTATTTTTATTTTACAGGATGTTCCCTTGATACATTTTGTATTCTTTAATGAAATATAAACGATTAGTTAACTACTACACTAATTAATTAGATTTAAAATTAGAATGCTATTTTTATTTTACAGTATGTTCCGTAATGGAATCCTTGATACATTTTGTATTCTTTAATGAAATATAAACGATTAGTTAACTACTACACTAATTAATTAGATTTAAAATTAGAATGCTATTTTTCTATTACAGGATGTTGCGTAATGGTAACCCTTGATACATTTTGTATTCTATAATGAAATATAAACGATTAGTTAACTACTACACTAATTAATTAGATTTAAAATTAGAATGCTATTTTTATTTTACAGGATGTTCCGTAATGGAATCCTTGATACATTTTGTATTCTTTAATGAAATATAAACGATTAGATAACTACTAAACCAATTAATTAGATTTAAAATTAGAATGATATTTTTATTTTACAGGATGTCCGCAATGGAATCCTTGATACATTTTATATTCATTAACGAGATATAAGCAATTAGATAACTACTGCACTTATTAATTAGTATATTTAGGTTAGGCCTTTGCACCATCAAGAAAGAGTCTTATTATGTTAAAATCCGAAAATTTGATCAACATTTATTCAAGATGTTTACTTTGCACAGTGCATCTGTCATCTCTATTTGAAAAAGAAATGGTAGTTTCTAAAAGTTATGGTAGCTTTAAAAATTAACGTGGCCAAACATCTGAAATGAAAATTATTTTTCTGAAAATTAGTATGTAGAGCACTTGGGAGAATATTCATTTCGAGTTTGATAACTCCTATAAAATTCAGTGTGAGCTTTGTAAGTTGCCAAGTTTGTTCCCTAATATCTGCAGAACATAAGTACTAATGAATGCTATGTGAAAGCTCTGAATTACTTTCGCCATAGTTCATCTTTTAAGGTAGAACATCTCTAGAGATAAATTAGAGTTCGGAACAGCAGAAAGTTTCGTATAATTTGAGCTTGAAATTTTAGTTCATGGGACAATAAATGACTGTTTTAAAAAATAAATTTATTCCAAACTTTAGGCTGATGGCTTTATATATTTTTAATTTTATTAAAAAGTCTTTTTTTTTTCTAGTCCAGGTCACAAAATGTCCGAGAAAGAATTTGTTGAAATGCTTCGAATGTTGGCCAGGGAAAAAGACATATCTTTATCAGATATCAAAGGAAGATTGATTGCTGCAGGGAAACCAAAAGTTTCGGGAATCATTGTAAGTAATATTAATTTTAACTTCATCGAGAAATAATTAAGTTACCTAAAACCTAGTGTGTATAGCTTTTTAATGAGAAATTTTTTTGTGATGATAGAAATTTATTGCTGCCAACTTAGGTAATTTTGTCTCTTTTTAAAAAAAAAAAAAAAATTGCAGGTAAACAATACCTATATAACTTTTATTAAATTTTATGCTGATTTGGTAATTTATCTGAAATCTGGATATTCATTTGAGGAAACGTGTAATTTTCTGACCAATTAAGATGTCCACAAGTCAGAGGTTAAACTAGATCAATATTCTCCAATCATTAAATCAATTTCCGTTTGCACTATTCTTATAGAACGATTCGTATTGCTATCACGATAGAAACTTATAGTTGCCTCTGTAACTGATTGATCATTGATCCATTTCCAGTGGATAGGTAAGAGAAGTGACTTCAACTTAGACATTTCTATTAGAATTCGCCGACAACAATAAAAAGTGGTTTTAAGCCATTCCATTTTTTTTGTCACGTATTAAAATCTGCTATAAAATGTTGACCACCACGATATATAAATAATTTAAACATGAATATTAAAGTTATTATAATTTATTGCTGAAATAATTTCAGGCAGGGGTATCTGCGGAAACTGTTGACAAACTGACGAATCCTGCCTTATTCAAATCTCCTCCAAAGGAATGATACGAAGAAGTGAAGCAAATATCAAGAGAAGCAGCAAAATGATGGGTGTAAAAATGTGTTACTATTATCAAATTGTTATTAAGTGAAAACTTTTATTTTATTATAATAATGATTATTTCAAATAAATTCCTAAGTTAAAAAAATATACATTTAAATTAATTTCTTTCTTCAAAGATATAATTTTTACAAAGATTAATAAATTACAATTTTGCCTACAAACACTACCCTTTTTACACACTACCATAATAACAGAATCTTTGTGATATGTGTTGTAAGAATCATTCACTTACAGTAGAGTACAATAACCAGGGACAATAGCCCAAATATTCAAGCCCCTGGAATCCAGTCAAGCGGGCATCTAATCGACAACTAAGTTTCCTGTTAAAAATACTTGGAGATCCCAGCTCAGGTGCTATCCACGTCGTCAGATTGAGATTGAAATTACATGGCGCTTCTATCAGAAGATAAAAGCCTAAAAACCAGAGCTACATGGTGGATTATGGTTCAGTAGTAGTGTATTTGCAATTGAAATTTTGATTAGGGTTAAGATTACATATTTATAACTTCAAATCACGATAAATGTAAATTTATGATTAATTGTTATAATAATTTAAACTCTGAAAGATGGGCCTATACCATCTTTGACCATTTTGAGATGTAGAACCTTAAAGATATACGTAGGCAAGAGTGAAACCTGCATATGGTGACCACTTGTTAGAGACAACTATTTCATGGCACATTTAGACAAATGGGCAGTTTATAAAAGGGAAATTTAATTGTTTTTGACAGTTTCATACTTAATCATTGATATTAGTTTTGACAGGTGAACACCTAACAAAGGTGGACAACTTAATAAGTATATTTTAATATTTTCTCTATATTGCTTCTAATTCTCTTATTTCCATGATATATTCCTCATCATCATTGGATGCGTTAGAAAAAGATTCTACCTAGCTAAATTGTAGGCACAGTAAGACCTGTGTAGGTTGAACACTTGTTGGACAACAATTTGATAAGAGTATAAGCAGCAACAACAGCAGTATAACTTCTATGACTCTAAAGGTGAGGTTAATAATCAATTTTTAAGAAATGTAATTAGCTCATTTTTCAAAAAGCCTTCAATTAGGAATAAGTAAATTAATAGTTATTAATCAAGTTTGCTAGTAATTTATTACTACAGTTGGACCCAGGGACCGACTTAGCCTAATTGAGGCACGGGGCAAAAACTTCTTTGGGGGCCCCCTCGGAACTATATGAAGGTATTTAAATTTTTCACCTCCTTACACATATATAACAAAAGAAATTGACTAGAATAATCCTCTAATATTATCGTTCTGTTCATTTTATTGATTTTCTGACAATTCTATGTTCATTATGCCGAATACAGTTTTCTGATTGCTAACTTTGCCATCCAGCTGCGAAAAATTCATATCCTTGCTGACATTAGGGCGGAATTCAGCTAAATTTTAGCAATTACGATGGCTCACTTAAGCAAATCTGAAGCCAGTATTTTTATAAAATATCACATTTTGCGATATATAAAAATACAGACTTTTGATTGACCAAATTTGTCCATCGTAATTGAAAAAATTCAGCTGAATTCCGCACTGTAAGCCATGGATTTACGAAATATAGATTTTTTGTGCTCAAATGATACGATAGATTAAAGAAGAAGCTAATATAAAACAGACGGATTTTGCTCTATATCTTGCTTTAAAAAAGTTCATTAAGGGAGGAAACCTAAAATAAACTTTTAATTCTATTTGGGGCCCCCTCTGATGTGGGGCTCGGGGCAACTGCCCCGTATGCCCCTGCCTCTATCAGACTCTGGTTGGACCCCGACAATGTGAACCAGATGCGAAGCTAGCAATAAGTCCATGAAAAGCGATGTTTCACTTTATCCAAAACCTTTGAAAAAATATTCAGTACTAGTGGGCTGCACCCCCTGCTCGCTAACCCCCGAAAATTGCTACGCAATCTTATATGGTTTGCTTCGCTCGCTACTAATTTAGGTACATTGCAAATGCACAAAATTCTAAAAATTCAAAACAATCCATATAACAACTTTAAAAAAAAAAATTACATCTTTTTAGAAAATACTAAGTCATTAAAATAAATTTGAATTCAAATAAATGACAGGTAATTCGTTAAACCTATTAGAAATGTGCTATAGTATAAAATCTTAAAGCGTAACAGCACGACTGAGACTCATTTTTCAATGAATAACTAATAACAATAATAAAACAAATAAATTCGTGATATAAATCAATCTCGTAATATATAAATTCGTGAAAAAAAGCGCTTTCGACAAAATATTAAAAATGAGATCTATCGACAAAGACTACTCACTTCTGCCTAGCTTAATAGTATGAGATTGACGCAGCTGATGCTCTCTGAGGTTATTTCAGTTTCCGTTTTCAAAAGCGCTATATGTTGCGCCACATCAGCCAGATTTGGCATGTGACATTTTTAGCGGCGATCATTGGTCGATTTTCTAGCGATGCCATTCGGGGAGTTGTAATGAGGCTTTTTTTTGTCGCCTTGTAAGAGAAATATATATATAGATTGTAGAAAATAGTGATTGAATTATTTCCTACATAAATTTGTGGAACCTCTCTATAACGAAGATTCTTTACAGCGAATTTTTTTTATAACGGAATTTAGAATCGAAACATTAAATAATGTTCAAAATATTCGTCATAGAACAAAGAGGTTGTATTCTTGCAAAAAAAAAAAAGAAAAAAAAATAAATAAATAAATAAATAAATTCTGACGTTATTTCTTAAAATTTTTCAGGTGTTTATATTTTCGATTTCCGTCGTTTTTAAAGAAAATTATAATTCTAAGTTGTAATTCTATGCAACCAATTGCTCTCCAATGTACATGTTTTGGAACCTCTCGCCAAATTTTTCCTACGAAATGTTTCATTTTAGATACATCTTTATAATGTGTATAACTTCATTTCAAATTAAAATTAATAAATATATACTTTTGAACTTATCAGATCGACAAAGAAAAAAAAAAAAACTTGCTTCATTTACTTAACAGCTAAAAAGAAATTTAAGTCCATACTGTGTGGTTATATCAATTCGAATTATGTGTTGAAAGCCACTAAAAATTTTGCGAATGTTTACTTTTACTTTATTTTAAGTTAATACCGAATCGAGTGTTTTTTTAAATTTTTTATTACTTTTCAAAGGGTTTAGTTAAATCATAACACCAATAACTGATAAAACCTACGCTAGTAAGCTTAGATGATTTTACTCCATTTATGGTTGGCGACAGGGTAAAGGACGCGTTGTTGTATTTGAGTGCTTTGTAAATTTTGGAAAATATTGTGCTAGAAGTGATATAATCAATAGCAGAGGATCCCAGCTACATATTATGAGTGAGTTTAGCAAATTATCAACTTTATTTTTATAAAATTTTTGATCTAAGATGGCGAACACATCGAAACCTAACTAGGCTTAGCTTTCGCTCCCAGTAACTACAAGGGAGTAATTTCCAAGATGATAGTCGATTAATTGCCAAGTAATTTCTATCTTCTTTTTGTATTGAGACGGCAAAATGATTATAGCTTGTTTAATAGTGAATTAGACTCAATTCTCTTTTCTGATTGCACAAAAATATTGATTGTGGTAGATTATTTGCCTAGTTGTTTCAATTTTGTTGGCTTGATTACGCAAATTACTCATGTAAACTGTCATAAAAGGCCTGTATATGTTTAATTATATTATAAGAATGTTTATGAGTGTTCCCATAAGATTCACAAATTTACATAATCTGCTAATTATATTAAATGATTTTATAATATCCAATTTCTATTCATTTTGTTTTTGCTAAGCCTAGTTCGAATTCATTTTAATATTTTTTCTGTGCTAGGAATGTTCGGCTAACAAACTAATTTTATTTTAAGAAATGTTGCATAAATGCATCCTGAGTTAATGATTCTTATTTTACATTGTATCGTAGACATAACTTTACAGACTCTTATGTGTATTATACCTTACAGTAATTGGAAATTTTAGTGCTATTGGATAACAAAAATGGCGGTGACTACTAAGCACCAATTAGTGTGAGAGAACATTTTTGTTGCCTCGCAACACTAGAAACTATCATTGATTCTTATTTTTTTTTTTTTTTTTTTTATTGAAATTACATACATTTGCTGACTTGTGTGCTCAATGTAGGCTTATAAGTCATTGTCAAGTAGAAAATACAGATAGAACAATTCAGAGAAAGACATCACAAAGAATACATCCAGGGTTACGGCGGGACCATTGATTCTTTGTGTGGTGGAACACGACTCTTTGGCGCAAAGTAGTTGCCACCATTTTTTGCATTGGGCGTTAATTTTTACAGTCCACTGAGAATGAGTTAATAATTTCTCAGTTGCTCTCTATGAGCATATGAAATAACATTAGTTAAATAGCCCGGTATCATTAAAAAAGTTCACTTCTCCAGGATTCGTTATTTATTAGGGACATAGGAACTGTATAAAGTTATTATCTCTTATTAGTTACTATTGTAATCGTTGATCAACTCTGATTTTCCCTTCAAAATTATTTTCTCAATATTGGATCTTTCAATGCTCTTATCTCCGTGACGTCATCACCCTGGAAGCGCAAGAGAAAGATTCTACCTGGCGGGAAAGGTTGCACATGTCCACGATGAATCATAATTTCGTTCACGCTTAGAAAACCCGAAAGCGAAACAGTAGTAGGTGTTTCCAAGTTTATCAGAACGAAAAGTACCGGTGATGAGTAATTGAAAGGATTTTTCTTTTTCTCTTATAATCTTTTTACGAAAACACATTTGCAGAGTCTCGTGGAATACATTTTTAGCTCTGTCTTTTACGCTTGGGAAATTACGGATCGGCTGTGTTTCTCTTTACTGAGATTTGTAATCAAGGCAGAGCAGTTTTTGCTGTTTATTTAGGAAATGTGATGAAGTTAAAAATATATACCCTGGCTGAAATGCATGATGATGGAACTTAAATCTGAAGTTTTATTACTCAAAAAAGATGCTGTACCACTGGGAAAACGTTTCATGGCAAGTTCTGGTATTAAACATTTAAAACTTAAAGTATAGAAGAAAAAAAAGTTGAGTTCTAGTAAATCAAGAGTAAACAATGAAATATCAAACGCGCAAAAGGAATTTTTTTTCTTCAAAATATCAAAATGTAAGCAAGTCATGGCAGGATTATGCAGTAGGGAAGAAATCTTGCTATAATCTATATATATATTTCTCTTACACGACCACAAAAAAAAGCCTCCTCTTGCAATTCCCCGAATGGCAACGCTATAAAATCGACCGATGATTGCCGCTAAAAATGTCACATGCCAAATTTAGCTGAGATGGCTCAACATATAGCGCTTTAAAAAACGGAAACTGAAATAACCAGAGAGAGCATAAGCTAGGCAGAAGCGAGTAGTCTTTGTCGATAGATCTCTATTTTAGTATTTTGTCGAAAGCGCTTTTTTTCACGAATTTATATATTACTAATTTATTTGACAATTTTTGATTTATATCACGAATTTATTTGTTTTACTAGAATTTATTTGTTTATGCAGGTTTTTCCATTACAATTAAATTATTTCAATTTTTAATAGACTTAATTATAGCCAAAATTTTAACCTTTTTAAAGAGATATCAGTTTAAGAAATTGTATCTAAAGATTTTATACTATAGCATATTTCTAATAGGTTTAAAGAATTACATGTCATTTATTTGAATTCAAATTTATTTTAATAACTTAGTATTTACTAAAAAGATGTAATTTTTTTTTTTTTAAAATTTAATATGGTTTGAATGATTGTTTTGAATTCTTAGAATTTTGTGCATTTGCAATGTAAGCGAAGTGAGCTTGGTTTGCAAAGCAAACCATATAAGATTGCGTAGCAATTTTCGGGGGTAGGCGAGCGTTAGCGAGCAGGGGGCGCAGCCCACTAGTTATTATTAATTCCTCGTTTTATTTCTGAAAATCAAATATTTATTAACCAAAACTTAACAAAATATTTGCCTCTCCGTGAAAAAATTACTTGGTTCTGTTCGGGCAGCTAAACAATCGTAATTTAGAAATTTAACTTCAAAACGTTTGCCTGTTTTTCCATAAACAGCCTACATTCCCGGTAGCGTTTTTTGAAAACTAAACGACTGGTAATTCAATGATTTAATTAGTGTATTTTATCCCGAAGAAACAAGATATTAGTGACCACCATTATAAATTAATGATATAAATATCTGTTATTTTATTACGGTGATCACGAATTGGTAATCTGAGAAAGTTTACTTGAATATTGATAATCTGAGAAATCGTACTTAAATATTAGTAATGAAAAATGAGAGAACAGATATATTTTAAAACTTAAGTAGTAGCCAGCACTACAAAATGTCAAATTAGTCTAAACCTTATTACTTTTTTTTAATTTTCTATAACGGAACTATTCATCACTGCAATAGTGTTTTCGCAACAGTAGCATTAAATAGGTAAAATTGACTTTTTTTTCCAGCCTCATTTAACGAACTTTTTATTTTCCGCTGGAACGTTTTTCTTTACAATTTTATGGCTGAAACTGTGTAGGACAGAATTTCAGAATAAAATTTAGTCCCGATTGTCTTCGTAAATTTTTTTTAAAGGAAAGTCAAATAAAGTTCCTTTTATTCAGGGAAAAAAATGAATACACACATATTTCTTAAAGTATGGATAACACTACACGCTTAATGCATTTTAAAATAATTCTCGAATAAAATTACCCATTCATCGAATTAACATTTCTTTCAAAATAAACTTTAAAAAAATAAATAAATGACAAATTATATTAATGTTGACTAAAAACGTCGAACGGAAATTAAAGGTGTAAACCGCACTAAATTTTTTTTTCCGTACATCCAATAAGTCAAGATGATAAGATAAAACCCGAAGTTGCTCCAGATTTGAACTATTTCTAAGAAGAGTATATTAGATTATTCTTTGAAAGGATGATGCTGCCTTGTTGTCTGCGGTCTTCTTGCGGTTAAAGACCGCCCATCTTCAAAAGGTTATGTTCTAAAACAAAAAACGGGGTGTAGAATATACATACAGGTGAATGAAAAGGGAAACAACTCATTAAACGGATCTTTTAATTTGGAAATGGCTCTGGAGAAAATGTTTTACGTGAACTCTCATTCACCTTTACTTTGACATGTGTTAAGAATTTCTGCATGATCAACAGAGGGCGCTGTAATCATTCAAAATAGCTGTGATTATGCATAACTTGTGTGGCAGGCAAACGGATTGTAATGGGAGGCTAACAAATATCATATCATATTTGTTTGTTTTTAATTGTTTATTTTTATTAAATTTGATTCTTATTAATTATTGCCATTTATTTATTGCACTATTCTACACTGAGCCCAGTCGGGTCGGCAACAATATTATCAATTTTATGGTACACGCTCACAGGCTCACAACGTGCGCGTTTTATTTGGGCTGCTTTTATTATTGTTTGAATAAGGCCTTACTTATTTAAAATAATGATATGGTGAGTAAAATTTTAAACTGGAAATAAGTTGATTGAAATTTTTCGGAGTAAATTGATCAGCAGTAAATACTTTAAGCTTTTGTAACCGGGGACTGAAAAGTTTATTACTGAAAAGTAAAGTTAAGAGGACGTTATAACACGGGAGAAATCCATTGTGGCAAATTCTGTTTCATTTACATTAGTAAATTAAAGTTTGGAGAAAAATGCGTTCAGATTAACCTAGAGTACGCCATGAAGTTCCAAATGCTGAAAAAATGTTTTCTGAGTATGAAACAAATTATAACAGGGTTAATCATGATTATACCAACACAAAAATAAAGCTCTTGTTCGTTCTATACTTTTGTATGATGTCAAATGTTGGAGAACCTCCAGAAAAAATTATAAAGATTCAGCGGATTAAAGGCTTACGAATTAATTTAAAAAATCTCTGTTCTTTTTTTAACGTATCTTAATTTCAAATAAAAATGTTGTAAGAAAATCACCCATTAATGAGCAAATGTTGAAGAGCAAATAAAGATGAACTGAACATCAGTTTGTTTAAACATGGGTGGGCATTGTTAACCTCGCACTTTCTTGGGCACCAGATGGAAAACGTAAAAGAGGAAGGCAGAGACTTACTTGGTAACGATACACGAACCAAGATTTTTGAGTGTAGGGCAACTTATTTCAAAACTTTTTTTAAAAATGTTTGCTTTTATTGCAATAAATTATTTTTATAAAATCCTACTTTGTAATGAGCGCAGATATGTATATGTATGCGTAGCATTAAATAAATAAAATATTTTTGCATTATATTTTCGCAGCTGCCAAACTTTACATTTTAGGAATGAAAGATTTTTGATTTTTACAGTAATAAGAAAATTTATACTCAAATAATCTTAGATCACATTTGATTTAAAGTGATTATTGGTGCATTTTAACTTTCATTGCACGAAACATTCAATACACAATAAAATAATAATATTGCCAACAATCTTACAGTGACATATTTTTAAATAACAGCGATTTATTTTTATTTTTTAAATTTGTGTTCTTTTTAGTACTAACAGAAAAAAGAATCTTTCGCAAATAGTATATAGTGAAAAAGAGAAATAACTGGCAGTAAATTCATTTCCTTTCTATCTTTTTTTCAACAATCACGATCTTGTTACACAATCGCGAATTCTTTTTAATAGCTTTTACTCCTGAAATTTTGGTGCCGCAAGTTCGCGACTAGATATATCTATTTAGAAATTTTAAGTATTGTGGTAAATACAATCTTAATAAGACGTTAAATTTTTTTTACTTCTTATTCCGCTATCTCTTTTTAGCTTTTCTTAACCCCTTGGGGACGGTTGATTCAGAAAAGCATTCATACAAAATTAGAATCAAGTTGTAATTAAATAAAAAACGGTAACTTAAATGTAGTCGTTGCTAATTTGATAGCTTTACTTTGCTTTTACTTTAATTATTGATAGTTTAATCATATATATAATCATTGTTAACTCAAAGTATAACTAAATAGTTTTATGTTGAACAAAGTAATGGTGAATTAAATAAATCAAACAATTATAACTCCGCCACAAATAAACTGCTAAAGAATTACTTTGATTACCAGTTTTATCTTTTTACCCTGGTTGATACGGTTTTATGCTGGCACGTATTTATGACAGTCGGCGCGAAAGGGTAAAGCCCCGCACGAACCTTGAAACTACATAATGAATAGTTTTACTACCAGCAAAGTGCCCTGTATTAAATATCCGAATTATATTTAGATGCCAAATTTTCCAGTCAACCAACAGAAATCGTGCCAATTCCTCGGACATACAAGAATGCATTAAATCTTATCATATTTCCATGAGATTTCCTTTTTAACCTTTGCGAAACTTTTACAACGTTTTGCTTTGAAAACAAATCACATCTAAAACTAGGGTTGGAATGAAAAAAAATATGGGTCGATAGCCGAATAAGTAAATCATTTCATTCCTTATCAAACAGATGGTAATGCTTTTGAGCACAGAGGGTGCTTCAGTGTAACACAGTTTTTGAATGAATAATGAAAACAATGTATGCAGAGAGAATGAGATAACAATACGTTGGGGGATTCTCCCCCCTTCTCAAAATGGGTGATTCATATCTTTAAATGCAACAGCACGCATTTCATTTGCAAATGCAACAGAATCGAATTCAAATCACGATGCATGGTAAAAAAAAGAAGAGAAAAAATCTGATATAACAGTCCCTCATAAAACCAACTGCAAAGAGAGAACAAAAAAAGCCTTTTTAATATGTTATGCTGCATAGTTAAGGGAAATCTATGGCAACTGAGCTACTACAGATTTTTAAATTTTAAATTAGATGCTTTGCTGGGAGCTTCTATACAGCGCTATAATCTCTCCACGCTTTTTTAAAATATTAATAACTCAATCATTTTAATTTTACTTGTTTCCTAAATTTATTTTTATTTTTAAAATACTTTACGTAGAAAGAACTAATAAAAATGATTAATTAAAGTTAATATTTGGTCGAATAGCTATTTTTTCCTTTGCTTTTAAGAGAACGCTATACTGCGGGAGAAATTTTTCATGGTTAATTTTGATTCACCACCATTGATATTTTAAAATCTGGTAAATCTATTAAATTATGAAGTTTCAAATGTTAAATCATAAATTTTAAAGTGCAAACAAATTATTACAGTATAACCTCCCCATTGCATAATCCTTCCATCCTTTGTTTGCACTTGAGAAGAAGAAATTTTTTTTTCTTAGCACTTAAAACTTCTTTAGTCTAGATTCGAATTCAATTTTTTTTTTTTGATATATACTTCAAATTTTCCATAACCAATTGAGATGAAACAGAATTTCCCATGAAATGCTTCCTCGATATAGTGTCCTTTTAACCCTTTCCGGTACAGTAACATTCGATTAAAAATTTTACCCAAGAACTTATCTGGCGCGTCTTTAGGCATTACATTTTAAGTGAAGCGAAATACTTTAGCTTATTGTTGTTAAAAGAATAATGGTTGCTAAATGTTTAAACAGGGCCCCCAAGGTGTGGAAAATTTTTAAAAGTGCTAGTGAGAGTGATATATATCTATATAAAGTACAGAACCCGTTATCCGGAAATCAGAAAACCGGAAAACCAAAAAACCGGAACGAAATTCGATAATTGAAAGATGTTTACCTTACCATCATGTTGGAAATAATCATTAGTGTATTACTCCATCGTTTTTTCTTCTTTTTAAGATTATTTCCACAAAAAAAATTTTTTTTTTTGGGTTTAACAATAAAAAAAACGGCTTTTTGTAGCGATTCAGAAAACCGGAAAAATCAGTTATCCGGAATAGCGATGGTCCCGATCGTTCCGGATAATCGGTTCCCTACTGTATTTTAAGCTATCAATAAATATTTAATTCAAAAGAAATATATACAGGTGCAGAATAACTCGTGAATAATTTCGTAATTCATAAATGAACGATAAATGCAGGCATTTTTTAGTAGTTTTGAAAAATATTAGCTACCACTTATTTATTTTTTCCAGACCGTGGAAACCCTGTTAAACGCAATTAGTTTCACATACGTGGTGGCTCAGGGAATAGAACGCTCGCCTCCTAATGAAGTGACCCGTGTTCGAACCTCAGCGATGGCTGGTCAATTTGAATTCCGCACCCCGGTCGCATTGACCATAGAGCTGACGTAAAATATCCAACGGATAATGGATTAGAGTCTCCTAGCCACTAGACAATCCGTGGGAGATTTTCGTGGTTTTCCTCTCCATGTAATACAAGTGCGAGTTAGTTACATCACAAAGTTTTTCACTAGGGCGAAGTTTGTCCCAATGCTTTATTCAGAAGTTCCCTTGTCTTCTGGATTGGGTTCAAAATTATAAGGGAACGGAATTGAACATTTGCAGTCGTAAATTCGAAATTGGGTCTGCTGTTCAACAACGCCTATAAAATAAGACTAGTATTGCATTTCTACTGGTTTGTAACATTTGTTGAATAAGTGTTACAAGACTGGCTACATTGTAGCGGAAAGGGTTAAAGTTTAATTGGGACGATAGTGAAGTGACGCATTGATGTAAAAAATTTTTGTCTATACCTAGATACGGAACCTATTTATTTTTATTTTTTAAATTTAGTCTTTAGAACAGACATGACTGATAAAAAACTTAACTGTAAAAGAAAAATAAAGTGTAGAAGATGGGAACAATAACATGCAGTAAAAATATTTTAACATTTAAGCTGATTCTGATGCGAAAATCATTAACCTGTAATCTGAAAATTGATTATATCTCGCCTTAATTTGAAGAATAAAAAGTCCTACAAATAATTCCTTCCTAATTGGTTCTAATATATGGCCGTTTAGCGACCAATGTAACAATTTAATAATATTTATAATAAATGCCAGTGTTTTATTTTTCTAATTAGGTAGTGGTAAATAAAATGAGGCAAAGAATTATTATATTAATTCTTTGTAACCTTCTAATAAATGTATAATAAAATAATTCGAATACCACTTTTTTTTCCTTCTTACAATGATTACAGCCACTCTGAAAATGTTATAAATATAATAAATTTATTGCATTCAAAATGTGCAATCGAACTGATTTGATGGAGTTAAAAAAAAAAAAATCCTTAATAAATAAATATTTTTATAAAATAAATTTAATAAAGGCAAGAAATAAAAATGTCACAACTTTTGTGAATAACCCGCACGTGAAGTTTCCATCTTAGCACCATTTTTTTTCCTCTTGAGACCCCACTTTTACGTTAAACATAAAAAAAAACACATAGAAACTGAACTTTTTTAGATTTTTAAATTTAAATGAGATACCTAGTAATATCTACATAGCTTCCAACTAGTAAGCTTTTTCCGGAAGTTTTAATTTATACGTTTAGCAATTAGCATGAACTGAAGTAAATCTAAGTTAAACGGCTTCCACAAACTGCTACATTTCAAATTAGATACTCATTAGCCTCTACATAGTTTTCAACTTACTGTCTTTTTCTGTAAGTTACAACTTCTACGTAAAACATGAAATGATGGAAATCTACGTCAGCCAACGTGTCTGTTCATAGGGGAAGTTTTTAAAAAGTGGTAATATAATAATAATTAAACAAGGAAGAATTTTTCAGACCTTAACATACCTCACTTCATCGACACTAGAATGCATAGTGGGCAAATTCATAAATATTTTAAAATTATTGATTTGTCTAAATAAGTAAAGTCATTTAATACTTTTTTTTTAAAAAAAAGACAAGATTTGTACTCGAAAACGCAGTTTAATCTAGGCTATTTTAAACGGCTACCTCTAAGCAATATTTTCTACAAAGTTGGCAAGAATGCTTTTTAATTGCACTATAAAGTTATTTCTATGCTTGGTAGCTTTTGTTCAAAAATAATAATTCAAAAAGCATCAATTTTTTTTTTTTTAAATTCAGGCTTGCAACAATGAAAAATGTTCAAAAACGTTTAAAAAAAATAATCCGCTGTTTCATAATACCACTAAATTGATTCTTCTAACGCAAGGCTTAACCTTTACAGTTGTGCAAAAGGGCCCCTTTTTGGGGCTCCCTTCACACCACAATTTCAAAGTCTGAACGGGCGCCCATTTAGTCTCAAGTGGAAAAAAATGAATTTTTCATGTCTCTTGTGTTAGAGGGGTGTCAGATTTTTTCTCATGATGCGAACACCCGCCGTTGGGGATTATTGAGGTACAGAACACAGTTACGCAAATGAAATGAGGATCGTCTGCCTGTCACAGAAGGGAGGGTGAGGGGCTGATTTAGAGGGGGGGAGGGGTAAAAAAATGTTCCATCCTGTGTCTTCTTCAATTGAGTAACTGGTCTTTTCCTGAGTACTCTTAAAAAGGAAGTTTGTCAGGGATTCGTTCTATAATAAAGAATGATCGCTTGTTCGGATAAAAAATGAAGTGAAAGGAATGGATGAAAAATCCGTTGTATTAAATGCAGGAAGAAGAATCTGAGGGAGGTCACCATTAGTTGTGTAACATAAGGCAAAATTAACATAATAATGGGATTAGGGTATCGAATAAACTAAGATATAACCTTTGGCGGCGGGAATTATTTTTTTCTTACATTTTCTAGGAAAGAACAATCACTAAAAGTAACAATAATGATTTGATTGCAGAGGTGATAATCCCGCACCAAATGCGTCAGACGTGTGAAAATAGACTATTATTACTTAATTGATTGTAGGGGCATGAAATTTCGGTTCTAAAGTACTATTCTTTCCAGACAAAAGAATTTGTCAACATTTCACGGAAATATTAAAAAAAAAAATCTCAAATTATTTACAGATGTATAAAGGACTTTTTTGGTGATCCAAACCATAATAGAATGTAAAACATAAAAAACTTAAACACGTTTATTGCTTAAAAAAAAAAAAAAAAGAACACTGATATCAACTTTTAAAAAAAAGCTCCAATGTTTCCAATGTTATTCACACATCATTAAAGGAAATGCTCCCATAATTTTAACTTTTCATATTAGTATACCACTGCCTTTCGACGCTAAAATACCATATGCCAATTTCAGGCCAAGCATCAAACTCTATGGGGGAAGGGATTCACTTTCTAGAAATTCTGAGCAAATTTTAGAGGGTTACAATCTTCAAAGAATTTCTGTAAGCTATCTCCAGTCAATTATGAAGACTAAAATCTTTCCTACGGGAAGCTCTGATCATTGATTGAATAGCAGAAAAATGTTTTAATCTGCAGCAAATTAAATCAATTGCTGAACATTCGTCAGTAGTAAACCTCGTCACTTTAGAGTCAATGTTATTGATACGTTCGTTACGAATGTAATGATTTCGTGTTCTGACTTACAGACTACCTTATAAGTGAACTTATTTTGTTTTCATCATTTTTTCTTAACGTAAAAAAAATCATGTTTATTTACGACGGTAATTTTAAGTACACGTTTCAAAAATAAATAAATAAAATAGAAAGTAAGCTAAAATCAGTGCAATTATACAATTAGCCTTTTTTTCTTCTCTACGTTACAATTGGCTTTGCTGCATAACAATATTTGCCGTATTAAAATCTATATGATTTAAAAACTTGAAATTACGAAGGTATGGGTAAAAAGAGCTGGGTGAAAATAATTAAGATTCGTACAGTTAGCCCCAGAATTATTAACTGTTAAATTTGTTGGCGAAAAATACCGTGTTTGGTCACTCTGTAGCCCGCTGAAATGCAACAACGGAGTTGAAAATTGAATTGCTGAACGAGCGAGAGAGAGAGAGAGAGCGGATAGTATGAATTTTTTAAAAATAGGTAAATAAAAAATTTAATAAAGAAGGATAAGAAACGTTCCAGATTGGAATTGTTATAAATCTCGCCAACGAGTAAAATTTCTTCTCATATTCCTCGTATTGAGTCACACATTCTGTGATCTTGAGATTAATATTTTTTTTTTTTTTTTTTTTTTTTTTTTTTTGAAGTTGAGATGATTATTTTTCAAATCCAGCCAGGCTATCGTCTATGTAGTTACGATTAACATGTGAACTACATATTCTTACAGTACAATAAGCGCATAACTTGAAAACAAAATATTCGATATTTTTGTAAACGTTTGTTCGACGTTTGAGTAGGGGGGGGGGATGATGAATGTAAACCGATTCTTGGGGTTGGCGAGCAGGAGGTGTAACCTCATAGTAGTTTAGAATGTTATCCTTGCCTCAAGTTAGTTTCCTTGGCGAAATAGCATCGAAAAACACTGTTAAGTGAGATTAAAATAAATCATTTATACTACATTTTCTATTTGGTAATTTTTCTTTTGTGGCTTATCACTGATTCGTGCTCTTGATAGCATCCATTTAAATCAGTGTTTCCCAAAATGTGGTACGCGTACCCCCAGGGGTACGGGAACAGTTTAATGGGGGTACGCGTTCTTATGCGAAATATCTTGCAACATAGGAAAATTTCAAAAATTTGTATTTAAAAACAAAACTAGCTATGAAAATTTACGATTACGTATTTTTCTATTGGCTATTCTTTGCAGAGTTAACAGTTAATAATCAGTGGTGTCAACAGCCAGTTGTGATTTTTAACTTTTGTGCATTTTTTATAGTAAAAAATACATTCATTTTTTTATTAGTGGTACACAGCGTTACGAAAAATTTAGAAAGGGTACACAAAATTCATAAGTTTGGGAAACACTGATTTAAATGAACGGTCCCTTTTTTCTTTCTTTTTTTTTTAAAAAAAAGGAAGAAAAAAAGTACTTCATCATGTTCAGAAGTGTTTTTGCAGAAACTGTAATATCTTAATAAAAAAAAAATTATATTTATGTCTCAAATCAAGGCAAGATGCTTTGATTTAACCGGAATGTTCTGTGTTTTGATATGCACAAAATAAAGTATTAAATACAGTAAAAAAAATATTTAAATAAAAAGAAATGTATGAAATAATAATGAAGACATGGTTTTGTCTCTAAATTCCAATTATTATATTAATAATATATTTCTGTGAATGGGAGATTTCATAAGTAGATTCCATAACTTTTAACTTTTTCTAACGGCAAAGTGTAAGAAAACGAGTCTGATTTATAGCATATTTAAACGTCTCTACGTCGATCTCAATGAAGTCTTATTAATTAATTGCCCTTCTTTTTTTGTTTCGTTTATTTATTTATTTTTACAGGTGAATAAAACCGTTTATTTATACAACTTAACAAGATGTAAAATAAAAACTAATTCAGTACTATGTTTAAAAGATTTTAGTTAGTCTTTATTCTTCAACATTTGGTATAATTCGTAGCTTTTGAGCCTTTTAACATTGATAAAATAAAGAAACATTTAATATAAATATTTTTTATAAATAAATTTATAAACATTTGAACTTTTTCACTTATATAACTTTTGATAGTCCCTTTTTTGGTCTCCCCTTTACTCGCTAGTTCCATTTAACTATTTTTTTAACTTTGTGGAGAGCGATAAAAACAAGTTAGCATGTCTTATATACCAGTGAATTGTAGTTGTAATTTTATAGTGGTAGATACGCTACAACTTTTAATATAAGATCCGAAGATTCCATGAATCGGTCAATCGACAAGATTTATAATACTTCCAATGAACATTAGAAGTAACTGTTTCAAAAAGTAATGTTGCGATGAAAAAAGTGTAACTTTTTTGTTTATAAAAGGTGAAAAGTGTTAGAAAGCTATCTCATTTTTTTTTTCATATAAAACCAATGATTTTTCATTTATAATTTAAAAAAAAAAAATACAACTAGTATTTAAAAACCAACTGTTGTACTTTTAGAACATGTCCCTATGCCAAACTGTACTGAAAACTGAGTTATTTTTCGTTCATAGCATTGTTTTCATTTTAAAGAAGAAAAATACTTATATCAACCTTAATATATTAATTATTAGAAAAATGAGATTTGATTATGACCTAAAATTGTTACATTTTTAAACACAAATGGTAGATAACGGAGGAAAATATCTAAGTTACTTTAATTCAAATGTGCTACCCTTTTTATTATGAAGGCACTTCTTTCACTACTAAACATAAATTCGGAGGTAGGAGGTTTAAAAAAATTTAATATGGATAAGAAATTGGGACTGTTATAAGCTTAATATAGTCTTTAAACAATAAATAAAAAATTGAATCGAAAAAAAAAATCGAATAATAATTTTTTAGACGTCATTATTTAGACTTATAGTTGGGCTTTTTCCCCTTGTATGTACAAAAACCGAAATTGTAAATCAGCCCCTGCTCATAAAAGTTGTCATAAGAAATTAAAATACAGTAAATCAAATAATAATCCTTCTATTTATTATCCCCCATATTTGTTCCTGATTAAAATATAGCAAATGGAAACGTTCAAAAGGACAGAAAATTTTCAGAAAATGTTTAGTGGCGTCATCTAGGTACCTGATTGAAACTACAAAAAAAAATGCAGATATATTATAAAGAAATAGATTAAAACGTTCATTCAAAATGAAAGTATTATGTAAGTATTTTCGAGACATTTTTCTGTCAATAACAAAGATGTTACTATGTTTAAAATAAAATTTCTTTAACAAATGTTCTAAAAATTTATATTTTTAGATCTTTCAAACTTTATATTAGATAGTAGATGGCAGCACTACAGGAAGTGTCTTTACAGATGGACGACATAGGTTTTGCAGTATTTAGTTTAGTTTTGTTATAGCTACTAGCATTTATAATTCACTATAGCTAACATTCTTAAATTAACCCTTACTTTTAATCAATATTCCATGGAATTTTTACTTATTTCTCAAAAGTTTCAATTCAAATTTAATTTATTTATACAGTTTCATAAATAATAATAATATTTTTGTCATTATTAATTTATATTTATATAAAATTCTCTTAAGATTATGGGATAGACTTTAAAGCTCTTGTTTTCTACCATTTGATATGGTTTTCTTTTTTAAAATTTAAATTGCCAGGTCAGAATTAATAAATACCCAGTAGTTTTGCTCATGTGGGAACTTTAGTGCGACACGATGTAAAGGAAAATTTGAAAAACAATTTTTGGCCTTATGTTCGAATACCACCTACTAAATAAATAATTATTCCTTGAAAGAAATTTTTTAGAATTATTTTATTCGCATTAAGCGGTGTAAATGAAATTACACGCTGTTCAATTAGTTTCATATAAGTTTCGATAGATGACGCCACTTTAGCTGTGAAGAGGTCTTTTTTTTTTCTTTCTGAAATGATTTGACGACTGCAATAACATTTTCTGAGGAAAATCCCTAAAAAAATTTTCAAATAATTTAAAATAAGTGAATTTTAAATCTCTGAATATAAAGAATAAAAATTATAGACTTGCAATAATTATCGGAAAAAAAAACCCGGGTTACTAGGAAAAAGCGCCACAATAAGGAACTGTAGTATCTTGAAACCCACTGTCCATAGATTGCTTTAACTTTGGGAATAAACCGTATAAACCAAATTTGCTATGCGCATGTATCTTGTAATTTGCATTAAACATTCATTCACTCGTTTGATTTTACTATAGTATCTGCCTCGTCCATGCATTATAATTTTATTTTTGGGGCTTTTTTTTCCGGTTACCATGAATATTGTTCTTGGTAATTTTAAAAGTACGTATTACAATTATCCGAACTACAGGCATTTGTTCTTC
This sequence comes from Parasteatoda tepidariorum, assembly GCF_982258835.1. NCBI lineage: Eukaryota > Metazoa > Arthropoda > Arachnida > Araneae > Theridiidae > Parasteatoda > Parasteatoda tepidariorum. Next base: position 60,710,263 of record NC_141763.1, on the reverse strand, counting down.
CATGTTAATGTTTTAACCCATTTGTAACCGTAAATGGGTTAAAACATTACTTTTAAAAGGGTGACTCGTTTCATAAAACACACAGAAATGTCATTAATAGGATTTCTTTTCTTAAGTACCTTAAATATTTCATCAATAGAATTTATTGTGCAAAAACGAGACAATTCTGTCGATCAGAATATAAATATTCGAATTTGACTTTGATTCGTATTCGGCATTGATTTTGATATTCGAAAGACACTTTCACTTATTAGAATAAACAAATATATACGACTACCTTTTCAAACCAGGGCGAAAGCGAAATTTTTCTTGGTGCTCGTCCATAAATTTTTTCAAACTTTTTTTTTCTCTCAATATTTTTAAGTAGAAACAGAACACATATTGTAAAAAAATTTTCACACCTTATTTTTAAACTTTACCCACGTGTTTTGAGGACATTAGTGAGCATAACTAGAATAGTGGTTCGATGTGTACTTCCCGCTAAATCCACTATGAAAAAGTACACGGGGGCTTGAAATTTTATTTTATTTTATAACGTCGTTGAACAGCCGACCCAATTTTTCGGGTTTTCGACTACTAATAATCAACTCCGTAGCCCTGTAATTTTGAACCAATACAGAAAATAAGGAAACTCCTGGATCAGTACCCCCAGAGGTATTTATTTGTTAAGGGAACATGGAGAACTTTACGACTCAACAGATTTAACGTGCATCAGTCACCAGTTACTATACGGGGAGTCTTCGACCGCCGATCGAACCCACGAACTCTGGACATGGATCCAGTACCCTACCAATCAGACTATACCGGAGGGTGGTGCTTGAAATTGAAATAATTTTCAAATATGATGAATTAGGTCAAAGAGGTCGGGGGTTCGATCCCCGCCGGCCGAAAACTCCCCGTATAGTAAATGGTGACTGATGCACGTTAAATCTGTCGAATCGCAAAGTTCTCCATGTTCCCGTAACAAATAAATACCTCTGGGGGTACTGATCCAGGAGTTTCCTTGTCTTCTGGATTGGTTCAAATTACAAGGCTACGGAGTTGAACATCAGTAGCCGTAAACCCAAAATTGGGTCGGCTGTTCAACGACGGTTATAAAATATGATGAATTACGTTCTGAAGTACTGGATAAATTCTAATAAAATTCGATATACACATAGGTTGGTAATATAATAAAAAAAAATCAGTTATTTACGCGTGATCGTGTTTAACATTCATCGGAGTTAGATGGCATAGAAAATATAAGTTAAAAAAGGGTATGGTGACTACACACTAAGGAAGCCATCGGTAGTTAAGAGGCAGATTTCTATACTTTTGCATTAGCATGCGCAAATCACCTCTGCGCATCCTAATGTAAAAGTAAATGAATTCGCCATCTGTGTGCCTCTTATCACTTGCTTTCTTCAGTGTGTGACCTGCCTTACTTCTTATAGCACTTCCAATCGTTCAGCAATGCTGTTTTTAGGCATCTGAATTATTATTGATAAGGAGATTCCACTTGTTTTCGAGGTTGAGGTCTGGAAAACTGAGAGGACACTTCATTTAAAAAGAAATTTTACTTTCCTGAAAAGCATCGAAAAAATGAGCTCCATCTGGCCGCACATTATGTCCATAAAGAATCCCGCTATAACAAATCTGGGATACAGAGAACACTCGGTAGTAATGAACTTCTTCAGTATTCTACACTGAAGCCCCGTATAACTAACGTTATTTTATATGCTTATAGTGCTACAGCCGCGAAATTGGTAGTTCTTTTAAAGTGGACAATTTCTATTCCACAATAATAATTTCAATTCTAATTGCCTCTCATATCAATTCCACAGCTTTTATCTTTTTTGCTTCCTCAACTTAAAATATGCATGAGTTGCGACAGCAAATCTTGCAATCAATACTCTTGCATGCTGATCGCTTATAAACTAGACCGGACAAGAAATTAAACAGCACATTCTTCTTACTCCACCCCCGATGTTGACGAACAAGAAATTGCAGTTACCCTTATCTTGTAAGTAAAATCCTTAAATATTCAAAGCATATTTAATTATTAATTAACGTTAAATATTCAAAGCATATGTAATCGTTAATTAACATCAAATATTCAAATTATTTTTTCCTGCAGAAATCGGGCACTAGAAAATACTGGGTTCTTTACTAAGTGTTATTTTGAAAAGTGGTGAAATCGAAAACCACAATTTTTCTTTCGTTAAAATTAATTAGTTATCTCTTTAATTTATTATCGATTTAATCAGTTAATAATTTATAAACAAATTTCGTACTATCATAATCACGATTTCTAGCAGTTCCTAAAGTCGTTTGCTAAAAGAAAATGAGTTTTTTTAGTGAATTTGGATATAGTGAGCCATTGTTTATAGTGAACTGATTGCTAGGGCCGTAGAAAGTACACTGTAACGGGGTTCGACAGTATATATAGTTCCAAGACCTCACACTAGCCAAAAGCATTCTTCGGACTTACAAACACATTGAGAGACTAAACGTGCTCACTGAAAACAATGGGGGAATGCATTTTATTCTCTCCATCATTGTCTAGCGTCGCCCGAATATTATCGTTCTAAGCCTATTGAAAAGCACAGAGCATACCTCAAAAATCTTACATTACGAATCAAGTAATGTTAATCCAATTAAAATACTGCGAGAGCTAATAGAAAGGCTTAGTATTTAACGATCTATATATCAACATGGTAGGTATGGTGTGATTCATGTGGACAGCACTCAGGGTGATTACTTTTTCTTTATATTCTATCATTTATTCTGCTAAAATTGGTGTTAGTAACTGCCCTACGCTGACTATTTAAATTTGCATACTGAAACAAATAGAGTACTCTCACAGCATGCGATTCGCGTATGCACAAGCAGTTCTTCTTACATGAATTTTTTTTAAAAATTTGAACGCTGGTTTAGAGCAATTACATGCAGTGTGAATGCGCCTTTAAGACACCCATTTGCTGTTTGGAAACAGTGTTTGTCTTGGGTCTGAGGATCACTCCCAAATCTTCGAGTTTGAAGCTAGTTTTGTTTTGAAAAGGGAAGAAAGGAAGCACAGGGCATCCAGAATTCTAACACCATCACCATTCTAAAAAGCCCATTCACAACTTAAGAGTTTTGGCGATACTAATAGAAGAAAAATGGCTGAAATTTATTTATTATAATAAATAAAACTGATCCATAATTTCCTTCAAAAGTATGTTCGGAATCTTCAGTCAGTGGGATCTTTTGCTATGGGGGAAAAAAGTAGGTGTTATCACTTAAAAATTTTCGAAATTCTGAAACAGTAAAAACTACGAATCATTGTTAACACTATTCTTCAGCATATGCTTTTTAACAACAGTTTACAAATTTTACTTCGCACATGCTAGTGAGGGGATTATATTACTCAACAATCACGAGAACTCCTCGGAGACTAGACTTGCGTGCGGGCTGTTACTGCATTATAGAAGGTAAATCATTTCGATTAGGAGCGAAATGTTAACTATTTCGATCGCAAGCAAATGCGATTCGCGCATGCGCCAGCAATCGCTATAACATGTAGTTCCTAAACATCCGCAAGCGCATATAGGTAAATCGGATGCAATGTGATAGATCTCTGAAGTTATTTCTTCATTTCTCTTTCATTGGAAATGGTTTTACTCCTGTTTCCATGGCAACAAACTATCCTAGACTTAGAGATTAAAGGAATTTTCGTGGAAACATGAGTAGGCCTAACGAAGTTATTTTTTATTATCTCGAATGTATAGCAAAGGTACCTGCAGTAATTGTTCTCCGGGGAGAAAACAAGGGAAAATATTATTTCTAAAATCGTATAACAATTTTTTCTCTCTCTTTTAGCATGCATCTGAAAAATATTAACTAAATTTTTAAAACTTAGCGGAATTGGACGGATTGAAAACCTTGGGGAGATAGAAATGAAATTAAACAGATCACAGGGAACTACTCTATTGGTATTATACACTTTTATCTATATCATAGCTGTCGAATCTTCTGGTTTTTCGTTTTATTTTTAAATGGGTAACAAAATATATACATTAATATTTTTATCGTTGTTTTCATTTATGATGATTTTAACTATGCTACATAAAAATAATTTAAATAAATATATAAGTCTTAAGTTCCTTAAAATATTAAGTCCTTGCATAGTTAAATTAAATTCTGGTTTACAACTGTAAAATCAATAATTAAATCGCAACCCATAAGTGTAAAAAGCGGTAGCTAAGCTATATACTACAAACAAAAGACACGAGGACCATATTAAGTAAGTTAACACACCACAGCAGAGTGTTACTTTTGGCACCCATACAATCATTATTTCAAGAAAAACGATTCACCACTTAATAAGTAACAATATACACAAATAAAAAGATTTTTTTTCTTCCAAAGCCGACCCATAAAACTGACGCTCGTCAGAAGAACACATATGTTTCAGAGGCCCCATATTAGCTGTACCTTGGCGAACAAAGAACACGGTATCCTTAGGTATTCTTTGGCCAAGAGCTGTACCAACGTTACCCCCAACAGATTATGCAAAGAAGAAGGAAAAAACATCCACGCCTCTGATCGGGATTCGAACCCGGGAGTTAATTTAGAATCCAGCGGCCTTTAACGGCTCGTTCTCCTTTTGGGAGATTTTAATCCTTATTGAAATTGTTCCTGATTATAAGCTTTCATTTTCTTTAAAACTTGTTACCTGAACTTAAAAAATGTCAACAATCAAGTTTCTTTCTATTAAACAATACTAAACACGGGAGCTGATGTTAAACGCTGATTGGAAAAAGGCTACAAGGGACTTTTCTGACCACCATACAGCAGGTCGGCATAGTTAAATGATCTAGATCATTTTTAATAAAAAGTTTGAAAAGAAAATACACAATAAAAGGCAAAATTTTTTAATGTTACAGAATATTAACGAGGTTTTTTATGTACATTAACATCAAAATTAAGTAGTTAATTACGAAACATAAAATACTTTCAAGAAAATAGAATAAAAAATAATAATAATTGATTAAAATTTAATACGGACTACCTAATAGGAAACTGATAAAATACATACAAATGACTGTAATAAAATACTTCCGTAGTTATTCAAGTATCATAGATTACAAGTGTTTAATAGCACTTAAAAAGGCTGTCATATCAACAAATAGCTTGAGCAGGTTAGTTAAAATAGAATGGTGAATGATAAATTCACTTACCACCAGGAGAAAAACCTTAGCCATCAGACTGGTTGATGTCTGTCGCTTTAGAAACTGGTTATTTAATTATATGAAAATATAATTCTAATTCTGAGCGAATAGGCTGACGTAAAAAAAGTAAGAATAAATAATAATTCGTTTTGCAATCTTCAATCAGTTACAGTTTTGTTCCGCCTAATCGCGCCAAACGAAACAATATATGCTTCCCACCACATAAATCGTTAAATGGAATCGCCTGTTTCTATAGCGACCGACAGAAACCAAGCAGGGTTTTTTCTCATGATGGTAAGTCAGTACATCTCTAGTTGTAATGGGGCCTTGTACAATTTGATAAAGGAAGAGAAACAATAAAGTTAATGCATTGTTTCAGAAGATTCCGAAGTGCCTGAGCTTTCATTCACTGAGTCCGTTGTCACTTGGTAAGTTTTTAACTCATGGCTGCTTCTCTTTTTTGCCAGCATGTGCGGTTGAAAATCTGGATGGCGTCGTGCATGTTTAGAGAGATGATCACTTCTCATAAATCTGGCATCACAGAGAGGGCAGAAAAACTTCTTTTCACCTGTATGGGTGCGCATGTGACGAGCCAGTTCATCGGAGCGAGCAAACCTTTTGCCACATTGCATCCAATTGCACATGAAAGGTCGCTCACCTGCAAAGAATCATTTTAAAACAGTGTAAATGGAATGAAAAAAATATATATTTACAAATCACAAATATTACAAATGCGAATTTAAAATTTGGTATTTATGAAATGTTTACAAGAGAACTACAGTCAGACTTCTATTTAGTGATTTTTTCCAAGAAACCAAGAACATTTTGGAAATTTTCTCGTAAAATAACTTCGCAGTAGCGAAGTGAATTTCCAATTTAACGAACTTTTCGTTGAGATCCACTTTCCTTATTTCCAAAACATTATGGAACATTTCAAACTTGTCAACGCATCTTGTGGGGGAAATGAGCTTGAATTGACTTTCGAAGCCACTTAACTTTTAGAGTAAGCAGTAAAACCCCTTTCCCTTTTTGTTCGCACCTCAAACGAAGAACTCGGACAAAATTAACAAATTTCATCAGTAGTAATTTAACTTAAGAAAGCGTGAGGTAATAATGTATGCTTACAATTACTTTCATAATAAATGCAGCTATTATTTTATACATAAATTTGGTCTTATTTTTGTTGAAAATATATGTAGCATAATAGTATAAAACTGGATAATGTTTTGCTCTATTCTTGCTATCCACGCAGATTTCTTTAATGGTTAAGATTAATAAAATTAATAGTAAATACTAGTTTACAAGATAAAGGTGTATCAATTGCTATTTTAATTATGTCTAGTGCTCATGAATTTAAAACCTGTTTTGTGTTATTTAAGTATTTCAAAAGGAGATTTTCCATATAACGAACTTATTATCGGGACTTAGCGGCTTTGTTAAATAGAGGTCCGACTGTTGTCAGAATTAGATTTAGGACATAATGACAAAATTAAAAGCTTCAAGTATGTTTTTTACTATTTCATAATTTCTCCTAAAAAATCCTCCTGTCTCAAGCTGTAAGTTGAGCTGGGGTTGTGTGGAAAAAGAGGAACGGGAAGCTGTCAAATTCTACGTATTTTCAAGATTTTATTTTTAAATTTGAGGATGAAGCATAATGTATGCATTTCTATTGAATTCACAGAATTTATAAATACAATTTAAAATCATTTTAACCACCACTTACAATATACAAATAAATTATACACATAAATAGATGGCCATTTGATTATCAGACGATGGTGTGTTTCTGCTCTAGTAAAGAAATTTTTTTATTTATTTATTTAAATAGTTACAATTATTCGGGAAGAGTCACAGTTGAAAAGTAAGGGGAAAATTTTTTCCTCACCAATTAAATTATTTAAATTTTTTTTTTTTAAAAAAGAAAAAAAAAACTAATTAGTAGTTCACCTAGTCTTAAAAAAAAAATCTCATTTTCTTAACAAGCATACATTTAGAAAAAAAAAATCTCTTCTTTTCTAAGAACTATTTACATGACCGGTATGAAAGTTATTTAAACAACACAAATTAAGTTAGTATTTTCTTTTCCCCTGAAGAAACAAACAAATCAACTTAAGTTTAATCAACCAACTTTATTTACAAACATTTCAACAACAGACTGAAAGACATAAATAGCCGTTATTTATCGAAGTCGACAATGTAACTGACAATGCGTATAAAAAAAAAAACTTCTGAGATATATTTACACACGGAAATACAGTTAAATTTTTTCCTTTTTGGAAAATGAGTGACACGGAACGAGTATTTTCGGTAGCCATTATACAACGTGGTCTCGCCTCATTTAGAATGGAAAGTTTAAAATGTATCATCCGTTTCAATGCGTTTTCAGCAACATAGTAGAAGGGGGAAAAAAATACATCATTCATGCTTCCAGGCCATTCAACTAACAAGAAACTGACGCAATTTGAAATTTCACATCGTTCGCTTTAGTGTCACCTTTAAAAAAAAGAAAGAAAAAAAAAATTGGCAGAAACAGCCACATAGAGGCTGTTATTCGAAGACTTCTGTCCTATGAGATAAAGAATAACGGGAAAAAAAGCACCTCATTAACTACATAAATTTAACTTTCCGAATTTTATGTTATTAACTAACTTCAAAAAAAAAAAAAAAAATTAGTATTCGAACACGTACTTTCTCTTCGAAATAATTCGAACACGTACTTTCGAATTCACACGTACTTTCAAAAAAAAAAAAAAAAAATAATAATAATTCGAACACGTACTTTCAACAAAAAAAAAAAAAAAAAAAAAAAAAAAATTAAAACGAAAATATTTCAGGATCTTTAACAATTAATAACACAATTTTTAAAAAAAAAAACTTGCGCATTATTAATAAATCACAATGCAATAAGTGTAATTATCGAAATTTAGAGCAATTTTAGAGCTTAAGAAAAGCAAACATTTTGTTAAGTAGTACGAGTATAGAGTGGGGGAAAATCTTTCCGTAAATTTTAAGTTAATCCTAAATTTCTTTAAAAAATATCATATTTCATTTGAATAAACACTTAAAATCGGATTAAATTAGTATAATCATCAACGAGGTGATTTTTTTTCGGTGCTCCTCTTCACGCTTACCTGAATGAACACTTTTTTTGCGTATGTAACTTTTTAGTTTTTAAACTGTTGGTGAGTTTATGACAGGTGTATAACCTTTACGCTAATTATAAAAATGGCGAAAAATATAAATATGAAGGAATGCCTTAGTTTTTGATGCTACTCCTTAACTTTCTTCGTTCTTATAAAAAAAAAAAACTAAAATTGAGTAGGCCCCGTATTTGTGTTTAAAAAAAAGTTAAACACATTAAATTAAACTTAATATTTGTTCGATTTTTATATTATATAAACATAGTTCACAGAAACTGTTATTTCTACGTTCTCTATTGGAAAAAGAAAAGAGTTTTAAAAAATACCTATACGAATTAAGTTAGAATGTCCATTTCTGTACATCATTCAAGTTGAGTTTGCATAAGTCTACGGATACCCATCACCTTTTTTCCTTTTTACATATTTTACTTGTCAAGATGACAAGCTTAAGTTTCACCTCATTTAGAACCCACTATCCTACCAGTAAATTCAAGATGGCGGTGAAGAGGACTAACTTCAGATATCCAAACTGGACCTACTACTTATAATACAATTCATAGCAAATTATTTCCGTTGTCAACTACTCCGAATTTGGTCTACATAAAATACAAAAACTACATAAATAAGTAAAAAAAGTTTAAAATTAATAAAATGATTTATCAGCTATTAAATTAGCAATTATAAATTGTTCATAAGCAACACACTACTATAAAACTTTTATTTCAGACGACAAAAAAAATCTATAACGAAAAAAGTCGCTGTTAAATTAATAATCTCAATTGGGTATACTATTGCCTACGTCACAAGTTGTGTTATTCCTACTAAATTTAACCCATGAACGGCATTTTCTGCGAGCCTAACTTCAAGCCACTAATAAACAAACGAAGTGTTTGATCGTTTAAATAGCTGCTCGCCAGATTTTATTGCATTATAAAGAAAAGTAATTGATATTCGATTTTTGATTAATAATTGATTTATGTGGATAGTGGCATAGAATTTAGCATTGCGTCATGGTAAATGTTATTCCTACTAAGTGGAAGTAGTTGTGTTTTTTTTATATTATACCCAATTGTTCATTTCTCAGCAGACGATAATCAAAATTCAAAACTACGTAAATAAGTAAAAAAAAGTTTATAATTAATAAAACGATTTAACAGCTATTAAATTAGCTATTACAAATTGTTCATAAGCAACACACTACTATAAAACTTTAAAATCTATAACGAAAAAAGTCGTTGCAAAATTAATAATTTCAATTGTTCATTTTTCAGCAGACGATATTTAAAATTTGATAAGCCTGTTACTAACACGAAAGAGTAATAATGTTCGCCAAAAAGTAGAAAATAGCGCGCGGCGCGGACGATCACCTGCATGACGCAGCTGCAACATGACCTTGGCCGCACCCTGTCCCAAAAGAATAGAACAAGACTCACGGCGAAGGTTGTGTTTCTTTTTCCAGTTCTTCACTGACAAACAGAAGTTTGTGGAGAGGACAAATTAGTTCATATTCCGGAGGGTCACCCTAGTTTCTCAAAGAAATAAAACAAAGATAGGAGTCATTCAGGTGTTATCAGTTTTTTCTTCTTCTTGGATATAACGGGATCTTTAATTAAGTTCTGTATAACTTCCCACTGATTTCCATACAGATTATTTAATGCGGCGTAATAAATAAACTGGTTCTTTTTTTCACTGTTATTATTTGAAATGTTTTTTCTTCTTTTTAGTATGTAATGGCGTAGTATTATTCTGGATCGAGAAAAGATGACGCAGAAAAACGAGTAAACAAAAGAAGTATCATTTCCAATATATACTTGCGATATCACGGAACGCTTAATCTGTTAAAATTCGCAATCACATTTTGATCAAGACTAATAGATAGATTTCGTGAGGGAAGTCAATGGTCTACAAACACACTCAACTGGAACGCTCAATAATTATTAAAAAAAAGGAAAGCATTTTTTTAAAAATTTAAATACTGCATAACTTATTTTTCAGTTTCAAGAAACACATTTTCAATTTTAGCTAGAAACAAATTAAAGGAATAAATATTTAGAAAAAAACTAACAAAAAAAAAAAAAAAAAACATTTTTACTTAAATTTCTGAATGTCTTTTTCTTAATGTAATTTCATAAAGGCAACTGAAGTATTAGAAATAAATGGATTATTGATTGTATATAGATATAATAACCGATGTAAAAAATGTTAGAGAAAAAACTAGATAAATAAATGTCCCGGAATCTCGAACCTTATCTAGAAACAGCTGGTCCAGAGAAAATAAGATCCCGGGTTGTTGTATGTCATTAAGGCGAAGAAGGTGAGTTTCCTCTTATTTTTAGTGGCGCCATCTATGGTCAAGAATTCGACTTCTCCCACACACATACGTCACAGCCCGTATTGAGTGCAGACCCATTCTTTCACAGATCGTAATTTTGGCGCCTGAATCAGATACTGACCAATCTCCAATTCAGAACCCAAAGAGGTATGATTTGTTATAGGATTATAGAGGACTTCGTGATCTCACAGATTTAACGTGCACCAGTACACAAGGAGTCCTCAGTCGATTGGGATTGAACTCACGACCTTTTGGACATGGACCCAACGTCGTATCAAACAAGATATCCTGGCCTCAAACACTGAAGTTCAAAACGATATTAGGAGTAGGTCTGGGATAGTCTGGTTGGTAGTGCACTGGGCTCAAGAGGTCGTGGGTTCGATCAACGCCGACCGAATACTCCCCGTGTAGTAAATGGTGACTGGTGCACGTTAAATCTGTCTAGTCACAAAGTCCTCTATGTTCCCATAACAAATCATACCTCTGGGGGGTACTGATTCAGGTGTTTCCTTGCCTTCTGAATTGGTTCAAAATTACAAGGCTACGGAGTTGAACGTTAGTAGTCATAAATCCAAAATTGGGTCGGCTTTTTAACGACGGTTATAAAATGAAGTAATTGGAGTAGTATTCATGGAGTCAATACTTTTTTAAAACTAAACTACATAACAGTAAACGCAAGACAAAAACCTAAATAAATGTACTATTTCTATTTATAACCTCCTCATTCTGAAATGTAAAAACCTCAATAGAATGGGTTAACCCTAGTTCGGTTTGCATCAATTCTCAAGGTGGTTTGAATATGCAAAGTTCGTTCGCGAATTGGCCCTGTTACGCACGCGGAAATAGTGACAAAGGCTGTTTGGGAAGGAAGAAAAATGAAAACTGGTAGTAGTAAAGAAGCATGTTTTTTCGTGACAGCTGTTGCTTCGGCGGGAACGCCCACCTCGTGAACCGAAGAGAATGCCCAAAGCATATTTATTCTATCTGAATATCCTTCGGCATTCACGAGGAATAAAACTACGATATTCAACTTAAAAAGATGAGAAATAAATAAAACAAATGATTAAAATAAATAAATAAATACTGCAAGTAAATAAACAATTGCTCAATAAACTAATGAATTAGATAAATAAACATAAAGCATAAAATAAATAAATACGGTGTTTTATAAGATAAAAATAATATAGTTATTCCAACAATTGACGAGTAAAGCGATCTGAAAAAAAAATTATAATCTTTATCCAAAATGATAAATCTATCTTTCTGGAGTAACTTTCTATGAAAAAAAACATGTTCAAAATACAGGAAAATAATGAAAGGTAAATAAATAAAGAAAAATTAATCAACTATTTTCATTTTTTTCCCCTCAATAAAGCCGTTATTTAAGCACTTTTTTACAAAGGATATGCATATGGGGACCGGAAAGTAATGCCGTTTCAGTGCATTCGATATTCGTCATCAAGATTTTATTTTTAATCAATAATGTATTTACCCACGTTTGCAACAACCTTTCAATGCCGTATCGAAAATTGAAAAAAAAAAAATTTAATTGGTTTTTAAGACTAACGAATATGTAATGCGCCGAAATGACACTACTTTCTGGTCCCCCTAATATTACAGGCCTAGGTGGGAATTTTTGCTTCAGGTGTGACAAAAATAATTATTCTGTCCCATATAATATTTTTTATATTGTTATTACTTTAGGTGTTAAGAAATTTAGCAAAACAATACAAGGAAATTGAACATTTTTCCATAAAACATTAGAATTTTTTTAAAAAAAAAAAAAAATATTATTACGAAATATTTGAAAGTAATCTTTTATTTTAATTGTCTTAAAAATGGGAAAGGTAAAAATTTCTGATATTCATCAATCAAGCAAAGGATTTTTTTCTTCTTCTTTTGTGAAAACGTGCAACAAATTGCTTCAGGCTAAATACCGTTTAGATAAGATAAAAGCGGAAAAGGCCTAAATCGTTCTTCCGTAAACTAAACTATGTTTATTTTCAATTTAAGCTGAAAATGAGGGGAATAAACAGATTTTTGTGAAATAGGGCATTTCACGAGAGAGAGGAATGGAATGGGAGTTGTCAAATTATCTTTTCAGAATTATTCTTAAAACAGGACTAAAAATGGATCAAAGCAAATTATTATGAATTTAGTGAAAACAAAATAATCCAGTTCTATAATTTTTCCCCTTCTGTTTTAACACATCATTTAAAACGAAACTGTAAATAAACAAAAACGATTTACAATTCAGAAATAGAAAAAAATCAGAAAGTCATGTAATAATTTACGTATAACTTGCTTTTATATCCACTTACATTTTTATATTAGAATTGAATTCCATTAGGATTCGCAGTGAAATAAAATTAGTTCTTAAAAAATTCCAAAAATAAAATTATTAGAACATTCACCAAGGATTTTTAAAGTAAAGCAGGAAAATTATTATTTCTCCAATTAAAAAAAAAAATTAAGTGAAATCCCCTTATAAAATATTGCTTTCTCTTATAACATGGAATAAAATTCAGAATTGTTCGATTTTCATCAGCTGTAGATTTTTTCTTCTTTTTTTAAAAAAAAAAATGTCAGTAATAAGCCCAGCGAGAAAGTATTGATAAGCCATAGTTGCCCCAAATGGTTTCAAAAGGTTGCCGCACTCTACAAGGCCTTGAATTAATAACCCTTTCTGCCCCTCACCCATATCTCATTCTTACTGGTTTTTACGTTAAAAAAATTATTTGTACAGTGAAAATATTCATTGTTATACATTTGAAAGAGTGTCCTCACTCTTTTAAATATTAACAGTGATTTTAAAAAATTTAAAAAGGGCCTCCCCCCCCCCCTTCATCTCAGAAAAATCCTGTCCCATCTTTTGAACATGGAGAAAACTCAAGGTAACTATGTTGTTAGCTCTTTGCACATGGATAATGCAGTATTAGCAGATTCAGTTTTCATATTAATTGATAATAACTTATTTTTTCTTTTGTCCTGTTGCGAACCCCAATTTTTTTTTTAAATATTCAGGATTGATATAAAATGGGATAACATGTTCTTTCTTAAACGGTATTCAGAAGCTTGGTATGGAGGAAAGGAATATTTACTTGATGTTGATTAACATCAACAGGCTATGTAAAACTATGTTTAAAGTAAACACACACACACAAAGTCATTTATGTCAAAAATGAATGTTAAATAATAAGATGCTGAATTTTTAGACAGAAGCCCGAAAAGTATGACTGCCAGTTCTGAACTACAGAGAATCAGGGTTGGCAAGTTTTTGACGCATGACGGTTTTTACCGTCATGTCAAAAACCAACAGTTTTGGTAAAACTGTATTTTTATTTGAGTTAACTGCTTATAATTTAAAATTAGTTCATTTTTGGGCAATAAAATTAGAAAAAAAAGTTGTTAAAAGATATTTAAGAACAGATTCTTGCATTTTCCCAACATGATTATATCAAAACGTACTATTTGAAGTAAAATATTAGGATACTAAACAAAATTTTCAACATTTCCAAGCATAATTTTGTTTGGCATATTACATTACTGAAGAATGTCAAGTCATTCTTGACTCAGAGTTTGTTAGTAGATGCAAGTTTTGTTTAGCTTATTTCTAATAATATTTAAGAAATTCCAAATTTTAAATTCTTCTTTTTAGTTCTTGAATTTATTAATAGTTCCAAGCTTTTTTGTTTGTTTGTTTATTTCTAACAATTAAGAAGTGCAAAATTTTGAATCCTTTGCAAATCAAGCTATAATGATAATTATAGTATATGAATGTACTTCTTAACTATATATGAATGTGGAACTATATGAATATATATCCTTCTATAAGAATACATGTATATAGTTGCAAAATCAATTACAACATTCATTTATAAAGGCAATTATGTGAAAATAATATATTGTCCGCTACATGCCATAAATGAAAGAAAACAGTATGTTTTTGACGGTAAAAACACGGTTTTTACCACTGTCATGTCAAAAACCAGTTTTTGACGGCAAAAACCCAACCCTGCAGAGAATACCTATGAGAATGAAAGTGCATTAATATGTTCACCAAGGAAAGTAAAGGAATTTGTGCATTGGCTATGAATCGTTACCAAGTACTGACCAGGTCATCCCCATAAAGTTTTCCTCTTTTGCCTTTCAAAATTAAAATACCTCAGAGACGAGAAATAAAAACAAGAATTTCATCATCTTTTTTTTTAGACCGATCATGGGTTAGAATCTCCTTTCAGTCAGACTAACCATGAGAAATTCTTCTGGCTTTCCTCACCATGTAACTCATTTATAATTTTGTTCCACCAAGAAGACCTCCACGAATGCAAGTTTCTCTCACTACTTGATCCAGGAGTTTTCTGGATTGGGTACAAACTTGCAAGACTATGGAGTTGAACTTTAATAGTCGCACACTCAAAATTGGGTCGGCTGTTCAACAATGGTGATAAAAAAAAAATCATAACATTGTAATAATCCTGTAACGGTTTCCAAATTCTATGCAAAAGCTTTAGAGTAAGGGTAGAGGGAATTTCTAAAAATAGATTGATTTTCGCTCCTCCAATGTTTTAATCATAATTTCACTTTATAAATGAGAGAAAATATATGATGCTTCTAACGTTTCCGACGCTCGGTAGTCGAGTGGTAGCGCTTCGCGCTCCGGTGCCACAGGTCCTTCTGAATGACCATTAACATTTCAATTTATTTTAGAAATTTTTAAACACAATAAAAGAAACTTTTGGGCTTGAAACTGTTGACCTCTAAGGCTCTTTGAACAGTGTTTTCATCATAGAAAAAAAATAGGTGAGAATTTCTCACCCTTTCTCAAAAACAGGGTGAGATTTCAAAAAGTTAAGTGAGATTTCTAAAAACTAAAAAAATACAAATAGACTTGAAAAAAATTTTCTCTTTCATTATAATACATTTTTAAAGTCTTCTATTTTTTAAAGCATTAAATATTTTTGCTGCATCATCATAGAAGATTTTGCCTTTACTATGTATTTGTCCATCTTACTTTAGTGCATAAAAATTTGAATGTCTTACATGAAAAAACCTTACCTACAGTAAACACGTGGTTGCAGAGAAATGTGTTCTGAAAGGGGTTCCATGGTTTGCAAGGGTTGTGTTCATGGGTGCAAATTGGAAAAAAGGCCAAGACTGAAATTTTTTTTGACTGAAATACCTAACATACACAATACTCCCTCGACACATGCAAACTATCTAAGAAAGCTTTACCATAATACATCAAGTTTAAATACTGTACAAAAAATATTTATTCATCTGTCTTTTGATAAAATAACAACAGGACATACGAAAGTAGACCAATAACGTAGATCTAAGAAATATTTTTAAGGACAGAAAAAAAAATTCCGATTTCCGTCTTCGAGTCAGTCTTGTTTCCGTCCGCGGACATTTTTGAAAGACGGAAATCCGTCCTGGGGACGGAAGACTTGCACCCATGGTTGTGTTCTGGTGTTCGAAAAGGTTCTGAACAATACTGGTAAATAGGGAAACTAGATAACGGGGCAAATGTTGAAAATAATGAAAGATCCAGGAAGAAAAGTGAAACGGATTTTATTCTAAATAGCGTAATTCGAAGCTTTTTCCAAAATGCGAGAATTTTGAAATTGAGTTATAGAATGCGCGAATTTCTCGTGGTAACCATTTTTTTAATGCGAGAAAAGTAACAAATATGAGAGATTCTCGCGCTGTAGTGAAAACACTGAATGAAGAAATATTTTTCTAAATCTTTTTTCTTTCCCCGAAACTCACTTTTATTTTATCGTTTAAATATTTCCGTAAGCATTTATTTTTTTATTTTTTGTTAAATGTTTCATTTAGCATAAAGAAAAGTTTGAAAATAAGGAGATTTTTAAATTAATGTACTATCCCCCCCCCCTTAGCCGCCAGCAAAAATAAGCAAATTACATTCTCCCTCTGATTATGTAATATTTGAATGTCCCTATTGGGAATTTCTGAGGTCAAAGTAGGATAGTTAAATTATGTGGCTGAAACAAACACAACCTTGTCACTTTTCATTTGACCAGCAATTTAGTTTTGCTTTCATGATAGTTCCACACGGAGCAGCACCTTATCACATGTGATCTTAGAATTTTTGTTCTCCTTTTGGATGCGTCTGATTTTTTTAAAGGCTGGTCCACTAAGGGGATATTTCCATATCGTGATCTGTCGCGCCAACTACAATTGCCAAAGTGTTAAATAGATTTTATACTTGTAAATTAAAAAAATAAAAAGTGTAGATGTTTTCCCGGGGGTGACTATGATTTATACCTTTTGCGTTAATCCCTTTCTGTGATATTTTTTTTAGTGTCTCGCAGGCCACTGCCCAGAAGTTTTCAAGACTTGGTAATTATTCTGTCACAAATCACGATACGGAAATCTCCCCTCTACTAAGATTGTCATAATTTGGTTTTTTTAAGGAATATTACATTATTGTAATATTTCTTATTCTTAGGAGTATGTAACAGATAATTAGAACTGTTAGAAGTTTTAGCTATATATAGTCAATGCCCTGTAGGCAATGATGAAAATTTGTACGAAATGTCAACACGCAGAAAAGCCATGGTTGTGAGAAATGCTTTTGCGATATGAGCAAAATTTGAAATATTCAAAATGCTATTAATACAATGCTGAACTATCTGGAATTTTACAAAAAATGAGATATTTTATTGATTTTGACATCAATGGGTAAATCTCCTCAAATTAGTAATTTTTTAAAAATATTTACAGTGGCTCACTTAAACCTCTAGGAAATAAGAATTCCAAAAAAAAAACTAGCTTTAATAGCATAAGATTTAAGTAGCATTGACAGCAGACATTCTTATTATAATTAGTTTTTTCTAGTACCAGATGTACCTGTAACCTATATCAAAGTTAATGTAGTTTAACGTTCAAAACCTTGAAAACTATTGACCAGCTTATGTGAGAGATTCTTAACTAAAGAGACTGTCTGCATATTTATCGGAAATTTTTAAAATCGGTACATGCGGCAATATAATTGAGGAAAAAATCTTAAAAGGGGCCCAACTATTGAGATATAATCTGCAGCCTACCTCTGCACCCTCCCACAATTTGTGCAAAATTAAAATCCTTCTATTGTAGTTGGCACAGACAAGTACTGATACAAAAATATTATTAAACATGTGATGCACTAAAAAAAAATTAATTTCTATTTACAGAATAAATGCTAAAATTTAATGTGCCTCACCACTACCCATTGCATCTCATATGAAGTAAATAGGATTATATAAAAATTTTATATTTTTTTCTTAAAGAGTATATAATTTCAAAAAGAATGCAATTAAATTCAGCAATTTAGGATGTCCCATTCTACACTATTACAAAAAGAAGAGAGTATTTTATGAAAAATTTGTTTTGCTTCTCCCTAAGCATAATTAAGATTAATAACATATTTCAAATAAAGTTAGGTATAAAAACATTTTAGAAATAATACCTGTATGAGTTCTAAAATGTGCTTTAAGGTGTGAGCTTTTTCCATAGGCTTTATCACAGTTGGCATAAGGACACACGTGCAGTTTTTTTCCATTTTGCGGAGAAGGAGTGCTTCGTACCGCACTTCTTGTCGAAGGCGTGGCCGGCCTCTCAATATCGTTTGGCACAGGATCTTGTTCAACCTCGCATAGATCTTGTAATATGCGATTTATCATATATCCTTTTGATTTAGAAAGTTCCAATAATCCATTTAATGCATCAACCTCTGCATCGCACACAGAGCCTACAATATAATATTGAATCTGATCACAAGCTGTCATCAGGGCAAAAAAAATTAATATTCGTGGAAAATAACAAAATAAACAACTTAGTAAGTTCAAAATTAATTAATTAAGCCTCGTTCATTTTAGTCAGTTGATTTTTCCAACAATGACAATGTCTAATGAAGTTTCACGCACACGAGGAACAACAACATTGATCTCAAAAAGTACTTTAAACAAAGAAAACCTGGAACACGCACATCTGCTACTCTTTGCGGTGGTCTTTTATTATTATTTTTCTCCCTTCTTTCTTCTTTTCTCTGCCGCCTCTTGGCACTTCATATGGTTACTCTAAAATAGTGGGTATCGCCAAGTCAGATAACAGGAAATTACGTTACGCCAAACCGTTTAGAAAAGAATGAGGTAATTTTTTAAGAAATAAGAGATATTTGCCAAAAAAGCGATATTTCTTAAATAATAGCAACCTTGTTTGAGAGGAATAGCATACCCGATTTCCGCAAACAAATGCATGCCGCGCCCCCAAACTTTACAGATAATAGCAACTCGCAAAGGGAAGTGACGGTCTTATCTTTCTGATAGCAACGAAAACGGGTTGCCTTTTACAATCATCGTGGCGACTTTTTCTATTTGTGAAATCGCCATGAAATAACCATTTTAACCGTTATTTGTGAAATAACCATGTAAATTTTTGACATGGAATGCCCTTAAAAACTAAAAGAATGATAATTTAATTTCAAAGTCACTTATTGTAAGTATGTAATT
This sequence comes from Parasteatoda tepidariorum, assembly GCF_982258835.1. NCBI lineage: Eukaryota > Metazoa > Arthropoda > Arachnida > Araneae > Theridiidae > Parasteatoda > Parasteatoda tepidariorum. The sequence continues at coordinate 60,691,083 of NC_141763.1, read as the reverse complement.
AAAAGCATAAAAAGCTAGTTTGTATGTCATATCCCAGATAGCAAAATAAGGTTTATTTTCACTCAGCAAAAAACTTCTAATGCTAACCTAAAAAAGTGTGTTATGCGGTTTACGTGTAAACCTTCTAACCTTAAAATGAGATCTGGGACAATCTACTCTATTCTACTCACATTACCCTAAGGCCCCCATCTGTTTCACTACTTCTGTAATGAAGAATTGAACTTTATGGAGGTATTTAAATTTTTCTCTTCATCATACAATATATAACAAGAAAATTGACTAGAACCTAAAATAGCTATTAAGTCCTACTCCTCCAATGGTCAGAAAAAATATCGTTCAGTGGTTCAGTCCATTTTATTGACTTTCTGATAATTGTATGTCCATCATGCCGAATGCAGTTTTCTGATTGTTAACTTTGAAATCTAGCAGCAAAAAATTCATATCCTTGCGGACATTATGACGGAATTTAGCTTTTGCGATAAGTATAAGTGTTGCGATATACAAGCTTTTCATTGGCCAAATGTGTACCGTATTTGCAAAAATTTAGCCGAATTCTGCACTAGAAAGCCAATGATTTATGAAATATAGATTTTTTGTGTTCATACGACAGATTAATGAAGAAGCTAACATAAAACAGGGGGATATAATACTGTACTGATATTTTGTTTAAAAAACTTCATTAAAGAAGGAAACCTAAAATAAACTTTTAATTCGATTTTGGGCTCCCTCTGATGTGGGGCCAGAGGCAACTACCAACTATGCCCATGCCTTTGTCAGGCTCTGTCTTCACCTCAGAATAAAATTTTCTTTTTCACATGCATCTTTTCCATTTTCATTTTATTATATTTTGGTATTTTTTATTTCTGCAGGGACTTACTTATTCCATAACAAGATATCATCATTACATAAAAGAGCATTTTATTAAGGATTTTATGAGTGGCATAAATTGTAAAATTAAATTTTAAACTTAATTAATATGTAATAAACTACGATCAAACATATTTCTAAATTAAGTAAAAAGTATAGTTAAATAAAGTTAGTTTAGTTAAATAAATAAAGTTTGTTAAATAAAAATCCAATTTATTACAATCCATCATTACATTCGACTTCATTATTATAATCTATTATAGCATAATTACAGCCATACTCCGTAAAAAAATTCACGCCAATAGAAAATAAGTCACAAAATTAAGGTAGACCTGAAAACTAATTTTTCGTCACCATTGAAAAAATAGGAACTTCACTTCTTCTTGCGGGTTCCTATTATCTACTTACGCGTCGTCAAGAGTTGAGACAAAATTTCTGTGAAATTCATTATGTAACTTTCGAGACAAATAAACAGAAAATAAATTATAAGTCAAAGCACAGAAGTGTGTCAGGAAATCTGAATAAATATCTTTTCATTAAAAATGTGAGTAAGTTAGGCTAACTTACATAAGTAAGTGAGGTTAAAGCGCAAATCAAAATTATTAAGTATTTTGCTGTCAACAAAGAAATTTGTTTAAATTAATTCTCGTAACGGATTATATTTCTGATGTGGAAAGATTTTCACTTAGTTATTCCTTTTCGGTTCATTTTTTCCATTTTATTAAATTAAAACTATGTCAGCTGAAAAATATCGCTTTAAGGTTGAGTGGTTTGACTCAGTATTGAAGATAAAACGAGAATTTTTATTAAGTTTTTATCCTTCTGACAGAAGTATAGATATGTTCGACACAATATCGAAAAAACTTTTTCTTCGTCGCACTGTATGTAGCAACATTGATATATCTGATTTTTTCATTGGTAGTATCATAAATGTATTGTCAAGGCAACTTATGATTGTGGGTTTTGGTGATGGAAGAACTGCTGAAAAATTCTCACAGGAAGTAGAATTAACTGTTCTAATTATAAACGAATCCGGTTTCTCATACCTTGGAGAAATAATATCTATTCTGGAGATAAATGATCTTAACTTTAACCATGGTAAAATCGTTGATAAAGATAGGCTTGGATTCAGTTGTTCTTCGTTCACTGAGGATATGAAATCTCAATTTGCTATTTTTGAATTAAGAGGAGAAAATGCTATTAATGTTGTTAGAAAGTTAGTTTACCCTGATTTGCCTATTCAACGACAGGTCAAAGCAAGTTTACGAGAATTGAAACAGCATTGTCTTGCACCTAAAGATCCTGATGTAGCAATGAAAGAGTTAAGACTTTTCTTTCCTCAACATAAAGAGGTCCATTGCAATACAGCTATATATAGCAATTCCACTTGCTGCATTATAAAGCCTCACGCATTAAGAGACAAAGTAGTGGGTAAAATAATACAAGACATTGTCGACTCTGGTTTTAAAATATCGGCTTTAGAAGTAGTGAGTTTTAATGTGTCTAATGCTTCTGAATTTTTAGATGTTTATAAAGGAGTTGTACCTGAATATAAAGATATGGTTGCACAATTAATGTCTGGACCTAGCATAGCTCTTGAAATAATAAGCTCTAATATGAAAAAAACATGTACTGAATTTAGGACATTTGTTGGTCCAGCTGATCCAGAAATAGCCAGAAAGTTAAGACCTGGTACACTAAGAGCAAAGTATGGGCAAGATAAAATTAAGAATGCTGTTCATTGTACAGATTTACCAGAGGATACAAATCTTGAATTAGAATATATTTTTCGTATATTAGCTGAATAGATTGAATATTTTCAGGTGTGTCCGCTAAGCTTGAAGTGGGGTTTATAAAATTGTAAAAAAGGAGTGAGTTCACATTTTAGGTAAACTAAAAAACATAAAATCAGCAGATTAAATTTTTTTCCTTCATATTACAGTTATTTTAAAAAGATAAAATGCTGTTTTTTTTCTTATAATTTAATTTTATATTCTTATTGATTTTTTTCTGTATTAAAAACTTTAAAGTTGATTAAAATTTTCTTATTATTCCCATATGTTAAAAAGTATTTTGTGTTTATAACAGATACGAAGTGAAGAAAAATGTAGGTACAGTAGAGCGCTGTTGTTCCGAACTGCTTGGGACCGAACGTGGTTCGGATAATGAAAATTTCAGATAATTGGAAAGTTTTTAAAAATCTAGTTGAAATGATTATTATTTAGGCACTAACTACCCTTCTCACTTTTTCCAGGCTTAGAACTGGCAGTACTATCTAAAATAGCTCTTGCGGGTTCAAAAGTATTTTTTTTTTTCAATTTTCAAATATTTTTTATTTATTTATTTACTTTTTTTTTCATTTTGAATTTTTTTAATCATATTTCAGCTTTTTATAATTTTTTTTTTGTCAATTACTGATTTTACCACATTTTTCTTTACTTTCCATTGCAAAAGAAATCCAGCAAAGACTTTTGTTTCAAAGAAGATACAATTTTTTTAGCAGCCATATCCCTTATTCATTTTAAATAAATCAACTGAACTGGATCAACATCATTTTGACGTTTTAGACGGTCAAAATGAAGTTCACATTCTTGGAAGATAATTTTCTTTTAAAGAGGGCTAAAGGGGTAGGGTAGGTTTAACTGTATAACAATCATATATGTATGGCTACTATAAGAAAACTGCTAAAAAAGGTTGCAAATTAAATATGGTCATCAAATGTAGTGGACATTATTTTTTCTTCCAAATTTAGAAAAATTATCGATAAGTTAAGAAGTATTCTAAACTTGAAGGGGAAAAAAGCGATTTCGGACATTGTTTGGATAATTGGACGTTCGGATAATCGGCGCTCTACTGTATCTATTTCCAAAATATTATTCTCAATTGCTCTTAAATATTAATGTTTTTTTTAAATTACAGTTTATATGTTTTGTTTAGTATTTTAAACATTTATCTTAATTCATATACAAGAACTATCAATATTGTTGTGCTCTCTGTCTGTATTAAAAAAAAACATAGTTTAAACTTGAAATATGATTTATAACATAGTGCTTTGTCTCTGAGCTGCAAGACACATTGTCTGACAAAGGTCAGAATATTGAAAAAAATTGAAAGTCAAAATATTGATATCATTTGTGGACAGCCTTTTCTCTAGAATATCCATTACAATATAATTTTAAATGTCAGTTTGTTTATTATAATTTTTTTGACAATCATATGTATTAAAAATAGAACAGGACTTTTTTTTTAATGACTTTAAAAACTTCAAATGATTTTAATATTTTTGTCTCTAATATGGCCATATTGTAAATAAATAAAAAAGTAAAATACAGCAAGATGTATTAAAGAAAAGTATTTTTAACGTTCTTTAAGTCATAAGAACGACTCTGTTGTTTTCAAAATTAACAAATGCTTATTCACAGAAATTAAGCCTTGTAAAAAAGCAGATAAATGCTCATAGAAAGGACAATATTTTTACTTTTTGTGTAATTTATTTATTGTATTATATATTTTGTGCAATTTATTCATAATATTTCAGTGATTTCATTTAATATATGTTTGTATATTTTAAAGCTATGATTAAATAAATATTTCACAGTTTTATGCTATTTTTTATGATATACCTAATTGTGTTGAAATTTTTAATCACTGTTTTGATATAATATTGTTAAAGTTTTTAATCACTTTGGTTAAAAGTTTAATATAACAAATTTGTTAGTTTCAGGCCTTTGCTAAATTACAAAATTATTTTAGTATTCAGGACCTCATAAACAGATGCTCAATATTGTGAACCTCCAAATAGATGTTTCCCTATTTAATGGTAAAAATATTAGCCATATATTCTAATTACTGAAAATACAGTCAATTCGCTATAACTCGAAGTACGATAACTCGAATATTACTATAACTCGATTTTTTTATGAGGTCCCGACCCTTTTATCTTCAATTTCATGTTAATTATTCTCGATTACTCGAATTTTACTCCCTTTAACTCAATTTTTTTTGGATCTTTTGAAGCAAGAAAAAAAACCTAGGAGCTGATATCTTGTCCCTTCCTTTGCAACACACACACAATGTCTTTCGCACTCTTCATGGAGAAGCTAAAGCTGTCCCTCTTGAAGTATGTAAACAGTGGTTAAATGAAACATTACCAAATTTACTTCAAGGATACAGTTAAAATGATGTTTCAATATTGATGAAATGGGTTTATTTTTCAAATGTCTTCCAAATAAGACTATGATGTTCAAGGATAAAAACTGCTCAGGGGGTAAAATGAGCAAGGAACGTTTGACTGTCCTAGTTGGAGGAAATGCGCCAGGGACAGAGAAATTGCCCTTACTTGCTATCGGAAAATACCGAAATCCCAGATGTTTCAAGAATGTAAAAACGTATCCTTTGGATTACAAGTCTAACAAAAAGTTTTGGATGACATCAGTATTATTTTTAGACTATGTAAGAAAATTGGATCGGAAATTCTTCGCTAAGAAAAGAAAACTGATACTCTTTATGGATAAATGCACAGCGCATAGTGATCTAGCTAATTTGAAAGCAGTAAACTTGCAGTTTCTCCCACCAAACACAACAGCAAAGTTGCAGCCGATGGACCAGGGTATCAGAAAGTGCTTCAAACAGTCTTATCGTAAATGGCTTGTCAGAAAAATGATCTTAAATATTGTAAGCATTTAGAAGATTTGTAATTAATAAGCATCAATTAAATAATCCGACAATATTTTGAAAGTCCAAAACCGAAACTAACGGTAAGTCGAACTTCCGATATGTCGAAGTTTTTCGTCAGTCCTATCAGATTCGAGTTATCGCGAATTCACTGTATATAGGCATTAGAGTTTATACAATATAACCTTTGTCATGTTTTGATCTCCTGAATTTTACAGAAATTTAATCTTTGTAAGAAAACTTAGTTAAATCTTTACGTGTTTTAATTTGCTTAAAATAATTTTAATAATAAAATTATCTTTTTATTGCCTTATTAGTTAAATCAATAATTTTTGAAGCAATGAGTCATGTTATATCATCATAACCAGATATATCATGGTATATCATCATGTTAAAAAAAAAAAAAATCCTTAAAATTTTCTGGTGACTACTTTTATTGTAAATTTTTTTCCCTCCAGGATAAGTTTCATTTTACCACCCAGTGAGATATTTTCTTCAGTAAATTAATGAATTGAATGAAGAAATATGTATGAATTTTAAAAAATAACAAAATATTTCCAAAGATTTTTGAGATAATAAAATTATATAACTTTTACTTTTGTTTACACATTAAACAATCTAGGTAATCATATTTTATTTAACAAAGAAAATTATGTCTAAATTTAGCATTTTGGCAACTGAGTATAAGTTTATTAATAAAATAAAACAAACTAAATATATCAACTTCTCCATAACCATTGTAATTGGCTTTGTATTTTAATATAAACAAGTAGTGCTTATGCAAATGAGCTTTGAATACCTTGTTCATAAAATATTTTATTTCATTAAAATTCTGTATTTTTATGCACTATACAAAAAGTAAATAATTGTATATACAAAAAAGGTTAACATCACAATGTCTTATTGTGTTCGAATGAATTGATTTATTTAACTTGGCATTTTAAAAAATCTTTTTATTTATTAGTTGAGTTTAATCCTTTTTAAGAACTTCATCACTTAACGGAAGCATATGACTGTTTTAAAGTTATTTTCCACAGAAAAAAACTCTTCTTCAATCTTGGACAAATGGCTTTTAAATATTATATAATTTTTTGAAAAAATTGAATCTGCAATTCTATAAAAACAATGTTTGATTTCCATTATAATTAGTGAATTTATTGTACATTTATATAGCAGTTGATTTTTTATTCTTAAAATCATATAATACAAGTTAACAAGCATTAAACATATTTTTGTGATCAGGGACCATTTTATTTAAAAGTTAGAGATAAATCACCGCTTTGTTTGATATTCCATTTTACTCACGATCAGTACCACCAAAGTTAATATAAATAAATCTCAATACAATTCTTATTCCATTCTGGACTGAAACAATTTAATTAAACTGAGTACATTCTATTTAATTCATTCTACTGAGGTTTTGGTGTATTATTACATGCTAGCCATTCTTTAATAGTATATAGTCATTTATTATTGATAGCACAGCTGTCAACCTCAGGAATAAAAAATTAGGGACACTATATGTGACAAAATTATACACACCAATTACGAGAGTAAGACAAAAATTTATTAAATAATAACATTAATAGACATATATTAAAATACCTTATGTAAATTAGTAAAAAAAAATTATCAACACTATCTTTTGTGGGAAATTTATAATATTAATATTTTATAATTAGGAATACCAGTATATTAGTTAAAAAATTAACCATTATACCTATTAATATATAATTATTCTTCTTCAAATTATAAAGCACAGGTAAATATTAAACTACATTATTAAAAAATATTTCTAATGTAATCGTTTAAGCACAGTCAAACCCCGCTATAGTGAACCTTCAAGGGACCGAAATTTCGGTTCACTATATCCGCGAACAATTTTAACCAATGGTTCCGAACTCCTTTTTATTATACATTATTTAAATAAATGACTCATAAAATGAAATATAAAAATGACTGAAAAATAATATGTAGTAACAAAAAATGTGTTAACTTGCTTTTATTTTTATTACTCTTCTTTTGCATACAAAAAAAGTTAGTGGTCTTTAGCTGATGCAGGGAAAAATTTGTCCATACATTGGCCGTTTTTGCTTAGGGATGGAAAAGTGAGATAAAAGAAGCAAAGCAGAAAAAATGCTTATCGCTACATTCCACTTTTATGGATGGTCTTAAAAATCAGGATAAGTATTTATTTCGAAGTAGACATTTCAAAATTATTTTTAAAAAATGAAGAAAAAAATTCACTTGAAGACAGAAAAAAGTTCATTATATCCAACTTCCTCACTTTTTTAGTTCACTATGTCCACAAAAAATAACATATATAGCCGTGTATAGCAAGGCACGGGACCGAACATTTCGTTCACTATAAACCGTGTTCACTATAGCGGGGTTTGACTGTACTATGATAATTTTAAAAAAAATAAATAATAGTTGTTTATGATTCAATTTAGTGAAATGATCAGCAACAACTATCGGAATAGTATTTTCCAATAAAAAGTTACTAAAAATTACTTCAGCACAAAAATCACAGGAAGAGAGATTGCGGTGATTAGAACAAGGGATTGGTTTAAAAGCAAAAATACTGCAATTTTTTATGAAAATTCGGATTTTTTATAAAAATATTAGATTTTCAAATTTGATTTAAAAATTGGGAACAAATCTGAAAAATTCTGGACAGTTGGCAGCTATGTTAATAGTATATAGTAATTTAATAAAATGTTTTTAATTAATGATTATTTTCTGTTTCCCTTAATTTTGGTAATACCTGCTGATTATTTAGTCAGAATTATTATCATAGTGAATTAAATAATTTGGAAGGCGCAGTCCATAGGATTACTTCGGGAGTTGACAAGTTTCTTCCTATAATGGGGAAAAAAATCCTTCGCAGAAACAGGGGTACAGAAAATTCTCAGATCTTAACATTTCCCCAGAACACAATATTTCTGGTTGAAAATTCTCTCAAAATTATAGCGTCTTTTTAGTTATAATGATTTTTTCGAAATATTTTTAGGAAATAAAATTTTTATTTTGTTAAAATTTTATGATAATTTTTTCTATAACAAAGAGGGAAAATTCATTTGAGTTTACACAATTCTTAAATAAACTAGCATGTGTTAAAAATAACAGAAACCGAAATACATTAAAATAGTAATAATTTATAAAAGTAAATTCAGTGTCCCTCTCATAAACTTGAGGAATACCACTTAATAGATTTATAAATTTGTGCATTATGTTTAACAGAAAATATTCTCTTTCGATAGTAAGTTGATATGGTTGTATGAGGAATAAAAAAAAAATGTTAAAATAAACTTAATAATTAAAATTTTCCCCCAGTTCGACTGAATTTCCCCCGAATCTCGTTCATGCGATCTGACAAATTCTGCACCCCTATGGTATATTTATCACAATTTATTAAATGATTCAAAATTCAGATTTATATTTTAATTATTAATAATAATTGTAATCTCTTAAAAATTCTGTTTAAATGAAAAATATGTGAAGATAATGAATTTTTTACCACGATATATGCTTAAATAAAGTTTAACATGGTTTTCAAAAACCATGGTACTTGTAATACCTTAAGATCAATATCATTTGCTAGATTATAATCATACAGTTAACTTATGAGTTGTTAATTATTATCTTTCGCACTTTCTATATGAAATATTATAAGTTCTCAAATTTAGCACTTACTATAATCTGTTGCTTCAAAATATTAATAAACAAAAGAAATGTTTTTTTTTTTTTAAAAATAATTTTTAAGCATGAAGAAATTTTTCTATCGTTTCATGTAAAAATGATTTCAATTCCATATTGGTCTCTTTTTTTTGTCAGAATATCTAAAATATTTTTATAAAGGTAAAGAACCTGCACCAATAATATGAATCAAAATATTGATTTATTTTAATTTAAAATTCAGGAAAATACTAATTCTTTTAAATGACAAATCTAATATTTGAAAGTAAAAAAAATTTATCTCATGTTTTGAATTGTTGGTGGTAGACATCATTCATTTCACTAAGAAAGAAAAGACAATTGAAACTGTAGAATGAAAAAGTTTATTTAATTATGCGTATCTGAAACATTCATAAATAGGAGTAAATTTCAAATAACACAGAAAATGAATGACAACCAACCTATTTATTTACAAATAAATTTAAGATGATCATGTGAAAAAAAAAATTTTTTTTTAAAACACTACAATGTTTTTTTCACTCAAGGAAATCAATTTATAAGCAGTTATAAAAATGGCATAATCAATATTTGGTTTTAGAAAAAAACTTAATTTGTTTAGTGATTCACAAAATCACATCTGACATTAGAATCTAATTATAAAATTTACATAAAACACAAATTTTTGAACAAGACTGCTATAAGTGGGAAGATAACAAACGAACTTTTTAAGTATTAAAACATGCATGATATAGAAGGCAAAAAAAAATTCTTTGCAAATTTTTTACATAAACAAAATACCAAAGAAATAATACAAGAAAAGAGCTGGTTTATTGAGTCGGAGCAATTAAATAATGCAATGATTACAATCAAAAATTTGAACAAGTTTTTATAAAAATTATAATGTAATAAAATAAATCAAGTCATCACATCCGACTAGTAAGTGGGATATCACAATTCTCAAATAACTTAATAAACAACATGCCAACTTTAAGATTATCTGATTATATTCAATTCAGAAAATTTCGGTTTCCTAATTATCCACATTCATACATCAGAATATAGACCTTAAAGTCAGTTTAATAAAACCTAAATTCCCACAAAACAAGCAGACAAAATGACTAGGTACCTAAAGCATACATGAATTTAAAAATAATAGAATAAATAAACAAGTAAACTAGAAGAAAAGGCAAATACACAATAAATATCTAAAGAAACTTACTTCTCTTTAGAACAATGAATTATTTTCAAACTAATAAGGTCAGTAAAAAAGTTTTTAAAAAATGCACCTAAAAGCTATTTTAAATTTTGATCATTAAAATGTTTTTATTTTTTAATATTTTAAATCAGCTTACACAACTGATTCCTAAATTCAAATAAGTCATAAAAATATGTAATTATTTTTTAATCACTAAGCTCAAAATTTATATTACTTATCCTTTTAAATGCACAATATTCATTTTTAAAGAAATGAAAACGCTCATTTCAAATTTTAAAATTTTGATTAAATATAATTTGCAATCAAACTGCATTAGAATGTTTAGAAATTTTTTTAAAAATAAAGACAGATATAACAAAAATATGTGATTAAACCAACAGTGGATAATGATTCTGGCAAGATAATGTTTAAGAAAACAAGTAAGATTGTTCAGATTCTCATATAAACTATTTCTACGTGAATTCCTCAGTGGACTAAATAACAGTTATTTCCTAAACTAAGCTCAGTAGACCAACAACTTTAAGATTTCTTTTCGAAAACTTCTTAATGTTTTGAAAACAACTTCACAATATCGCTACTAATGTTAACTTATAAAGCAGTCACCCTGTTGCAAATTTCTTCTGTGAACTCTGAACACTTTGCACGTCCACCCAAGTCGGCTGTCCTTACCTAGGAACAAAAACAAAAATCAGAACTAATTATACAATGCATTCAGACTAAATTTTAGCATGTTTAAAGGAGCAATGAATCTATAAAAAAAAGTAACACTTTAATATAGGGGCTAGAATACATATCACCTGATATTTCCTTATTAAATTCCAATTTTTTTTTTATACAAAATACACACTATATTTTATTAATAATATAAAGATGAGGTAAAATGTTGTAAGATAGTGATTCCCAAAGTGTGCATTGTAGCCTCCAAGTAGCTGCAATATTCTAATGAATGTTAATAAAATTTCAAGTATGAATTTATTAAATAACATATAGAATAATAATTCTTCTTCTTCCTTATCCCCAAAATTAGCAGAGCTAAACAATGTCCACGAGATTCATGACCCGGAGGATGTCGGCCTCCAAAAGTGGGTTATTTAGTATGTCCCTCTTGTCCAGTCCAGGATATGTTGGAGAGAAGCCTGCATGTTGCGGCACTTGGGGCAGTTTGCAAAAACTCTGTTCCCCTTACATTTTTCGAAAGTAATGCACCTTTTTAAAGTTACAGGTGGGGGGGGGGAGAATTTTTCTTCCCTTTTAGTTCACTTAACTTCATTCCTAAAATTTTAATTAAAAAAGGGAGTCACATAAATAAAACTAGATGATGTAAGAAATTTTATATTGTAATACATCGTGATATGGCGATGTATCGCATTTTAAAATATGTTAAAAAATTATCTATCAATCTTTAAATAAATAAAAGGAATAAATCCATTACAAAAGAAAATATTAATTCTGAAAAAAAGAAGAAAAAAATGCTTCTACAACATCAATAGCATTGCTTAATTTTTTCAATTAAAATAATAAAGATGTCTTTAAGTCAATCATTAACAAGATATAATAAATATATAAATATTTTAGATATTTAGTTTCAAATTATGAAACTATTTCATCTTTATGTACTGATTTGAGTACAGAGTCAAATGAAAAAAAATTTAACTGAGATAAATGAATCAAAACAGAGTTACAAAGAAACAGGGGAATAAAGTTAATGGCATAAATAAATTAGCAGTTTTTAAGTCTTCGTATGCAATTAACTAAGTAATATACTTTAAATCTAAAATATATGAAAATAACTTGTCAATAAAAATTTTTTTGCAGAGTAACAACTCCAAACAACATACCTTTCCTCCTTTAATTGTTTCAAAGCAGGCTTGCTCGATTTTATCAGCGTGGCTAGTTAAGTTCATATATCGAAGCATCATTACTGCACTTAAAAGTAATGCAGTAGGGTTAGCCTTATCTTGTCCAGCAATGTCTGGAGCTGTTCCGTGAACCTATAGAAAATACTGAGAGTTAATAATAATAATAAAAAGAATTATCCCAATGAAAAAAAAGGGTTAACTATTTTTGTTTAGTTTCTTCTATTAAATTTGCATAGAAATATTTAATTAAAAGTTTGAGGAATGAATTATACCTCATTCAATTCGTCTTAATAAAAGTTAATTATTTTCTAAGAAAAAAATTACATCAATTCTGTCACAGTTTATTTTTAAACTTTAACCTTAAATTTTGCACTTCAATATTCTCTAATGATAACAAAACACACAGAAAAAATGAACATCATATTCACTAACTACTAGGATGATTATTAAAAGTTCATAGTTCTTTCTTTTTAAATTTAAAATAGTTTTTGCACAATTTATCATATCTCTAACCTATACCATTCTTTGTCATTATAAAAAAATTGTCTTTTCGCCCATATTATATATACAAATGAAAAAATTAGCGTAGATATGGAGCACCAAGGAATGTTAAATAATAAGACAGGTTACCACTGAATTTATCCAGGCACTATAAACCAAAATTAATATAAAAAAGAGAAAAATTAAATTAAAAAAGAATAGTATCTTGTATTTGAATTACTGGTCTTCAGATATAAATCATGTTAGTAAATTTATAATAGGATAGAGCTAAAGGAGGTAACTATTATGCACTAGCAACAACTTTATCAACTGCTTTTGAGGTTGCATATGTTCAGTCCTAATTAGAAATATATTTATGATTAACCCAAAATTACAAATATCGCAGTCATTGTGGGGAAAAAAATTCCTTGATTTCTTATATAGTAAAAGCTCAATTAAAAAAATCTCATTAGAAACAGAATAAATATTATGTACAGAAAAAGAGACAAAAAAATTAAATGTACAATGGAAAATCTTATATCTGTAAATGTTGAGACTTTGGCAACTCCAAAAAATGGCTTTCTCCAGATAATAGGTCACTTCAAGGTAAACATCAAAAATCATATTCAATAAAAAATAACAAATAGAAAAAATTGACCTAAATTTTAATCAACAACATATAAACCCACAGGGTTTGCCAATCTCTATTTCGTCAACTATTGTTATAGATTTCCACATGGTTTTTCGAATCTCAATATTTAAAATATACTATTATAGCATACTGCAAATTCTGAATCATACATTTCAGTTAGTAATCATTTCTCGATTAGCAATCATTCATCAGTAAATCTGTGCGGCTGTGTTGATATATTTCGCTTGGCAAACTTCAATTTGCCATTTCGCACTTAATTATTGACGATTTTCTTATAATCCCATGCAGATTTACTTTCTCTATCACGCACAGGCAATCCTATGCGAATTTTAATGCTTCTCTATCATGCATGGGCAATTTGGAATTGCGTATTTGAAGAATTACTTTTTGATGCACTCGATTTATAACGATTTCATTGTCCATCGCATTTTTTACAGTTCAGGATTATCACTAAGTCCAAATTTTGTTTCAAAGATAGTCAATTTTTTCTCACATTATAGAGGAAATCAGATTAAAATTAAAAAAAGTAAATAAATAAAAAATTCAGAAAAAATCAGGAAGAAACAAAAATTAGCAGAAAAGTTGATAATTTTCATCTCGGTATACTTTTTTTTTGAAAGGCCACAAGTATAAAAAAAGAAAAATGTTTTGTTCTTTGAAATAGGAAAAGTGTTTTGTTTATTTTGATTGTCAAAAAGTGCAGAAAAAAGAGACTCTGTCAGTAAATGGATGTCCAGATATGGGAATTTGTACTGCAAATTTGACATGGTCTGGCAAAGATGCTCTAAATTTAATTTAGTTTCCTTCAGCAATGAAAAAACTTGAGGTTTTCAGTGATCATTATTTGAACTATAACTTCATATATAACTGCAGGAAAAAACTGTTTCATCATAACTTAAAATTTTAATTAGAATTTTATTGCATTGCACATAGCATTCCACTATTCCCTAATACATAAGAGAATGCCATGTAATTTGAATAAATTTTTTTATATATCTAAATTTATATTAAAGGATGTGGTAATAAAACAATAACTAAATTTCTTAGCTTTTTAAAAACAACTTTACCACAAAAATCATGTTTTTCAAACACTCTTAAATTTTTATTTAAACATAGATAAGAGATTCAACATTTGCAATCTTTAAAGATAAAAGAATATACTAATTTTTTTTTTGCTTTACTGAATTTGAAAATTTAAAGCAGTTAAATAAATTTTTTCAGATAAATGCTAGTAAATGAAATATTTATTTATATATTGCATTAAAACTTATAGTTTATAAATTTTAATGTTAGTAAACAAAATATAATTAATAAGAAAAACAATAAAATACAATTTAAAAACTTACTGATTCAAAAACTGCACCACCCTTGCCAATATTTCCACTGGGTGTCACACCAAGGCCACCAATAAGACCAGCACACAAATCACTAAAACAGATATAAACAATATTTGAAAAATATTTAAGCTCAAACTTACACTAAATTGTCTTGCATTTATTTTAAAGATAAAGCTACACCATTAGTATAAGCATAGCCAGTTTTCCATCATTTTATTAAAATGCAACAGCAGAAATTAATACTTTAATTCTTTAACATGGAGTTTCATGGCAAAATTCGGACAAAGGTTGAATAAGAAAATTTGTTTATTACCTTAGAATATCACCATACAAATTAGGCATGACAAGGACGTCAAATTTTGCTGGATCTTGCACCATCTAAATGATGTATAAATAAAATGAGTATATATGCAACAATAATAACTCTAGATAATTCAACTTTAATCAGCAATACTAAGTAGAGAATCATTCCACTCCAGTAATGTGAGTAAAAAAAAATGCTTAATTTCATATTTCCGTTTTTTTGTCAAGTAAATAAATGTAATTTAAATGACTTCAAACATTAGATGTTTATATCTAAGGGCAGAACTTATTGTAATAAGTTCTCAAGGTTAAGTGGGGGAAAATAAATTTTTTGTGTGGATTAACTGTACCTTACACTAAAATACTCTAAACATAATATACATAAAGAAAAACATAAGGTAAGTCTTTGGAGTAAGTTGATTTAAATTCCCCCCCCCCAACATATAAAGGCATATCTTTATTAATTCATTTATACTATTAATTGAAATTAATTTATTTTATATTAAAAAACCAATCACATTAAAATAACTTTAAAAAATTTAATACTTAAAAAAACATTAGAAATCACAATAATTTTAGTTAAAAGAAATCACCAGATTTTTATTATATGAACACAGTTGTTACTAACCACAACTGTAAAATTTTTCTGAGCTTAATTTGTTCCTTTAATTCCGAGAAAAGAAACAAAATAGTAGTTCACAAACTAGTTTGATGAATAATACAAAAAAGATATCTTTTACTTTAAAATAAAGAGTAAAGAAAGCAATACCGTAGGAAGGAATGCAGTATAAAAAAACTTACATTAAGGCAAACTGTATCGAGGTACACTTCTTCATATTTAATATCTGGATGTTGCTCAGCAACTTGTCGGCAACACTGAAGAAATAAGCCATCAGACATTCTCCTAAAGAATACAAAATTAAATAAGTTTAGATATATTGACAAAACCTACTTTTAAAATTTTACTATGTTTAAATACAATAAAAAAAAATTAACTTTTTTTTTAAACTCTCATAAATTTAATTTATAAAAAACTCATTTTAATTAACAATTATAACGTGTTAAATGTTATCTGATAAATGTGTGAATTTTAGCAAGACAACTTAAGTAATGGATAAAACCAAATTACATAAATACAAATTTTGATGACAAAATATGATAAGAAAAGTATCCTTGAATAAGGCAAAGAGTACTACTTAGCAAAGCATTAATAAATTATTAAATGCTGCAAATAGCTGCATGAGTAAAAATCATAATTAGGGTAATAACTAATAATGTAAGGGAATAGTTATGAAAAATCATTGCTTAGCATTGAATACAGCTCAAAGTTTTATATTAAAAAAAAATAATAAATCTTATACAATAATTTCTATCATTCTTTAATAAAAATAAGAGTAGATTTCTTCTTCTTCTCAAAAACTGTAAAATTTTAAATTTGTAAGAAACATTTCAGCAAACACTAAAAAAATAAGAAAATACTACTTAAATATCATACATAATATTTGCCTTGTGCACAGCAGTAATTGTCTTTCGGTTGTTCTGCTTTGCATATTCAAAGGCATATTCTGCAACTCGATGAGATGCATTTTCTGTAATTAGTTTAATACTTTGAACAACACCAGGTACAATCTAGAAAAATAAAAATATCTTTAGTTTCTTAAAAACTATTCCTGGGGAAAATAGTCACGATTATAAAATTCTGACATTTGACCCAGTTAGAAGAAATACTGAACTAGCATTGTAATAAGAATTCGACAGCATATTTTAAGATAGTAATATTTTTGCACACAAGCTTTACACAATCAGTTTGAATCTTGGTTGAATAAAGTGGAGTATAACTTAAAATCTTGACCCTAACTCGTTGAGATTTCAAAAAGAAAAATGGAAAACTTATTTCTTAGTGAGTCAAATAGCAGTGAACAAGAAAGCTTTTACGAGGCTCACAATAATTTTCTTAATAAATCATTTTTACATTACTTTTAAAACAATTTAATAGTTTTGTTACTTTATGAAATAATATCTTTTAAAATGCATACAAATATTCTTCGCAAGTAGTCAAATAAGCGGCACCATTCAAAGTGTTAAATCATAGTAAAACAAAACACAGATATAATAGGATGTAAAAAAATTAACAATTTTTAAAACTCTAAAACACTTTTACCTTTCCATATTTTTCAAAATACTTTTTGTTCATAAAGTTTGCAATGATTATTGTTGGTAATATGTGCAATATTTAGCTGAGAAATGAGTTATAAAATTTTCTATGCTTAGTTATGCGTAAAATCTAACAAATGTTTTAAAAAATGTCGATAGAAATATAATTTGATGTAAAAAATCAGAATAATTTTTCTTATGCTTATTTAAGGTAAACTTTGATTAAATATACTATACTAAGCTGATTGTAAAAATGCACTTCAATGCTCTATCTTAAACAGAAAAGAATCCTTAAGAATTCAAGTAACATGCAAACACCATTAAAACATCCATATGAAAAAGAACTTTAAAATCATGTTGAGGGAAAAATCAGTCTCCTTTGCACAAAACTACTCATAACTTCATTAATAATGCAGATAGAACAATAAACTATCGATAAAAGAACTATCTATATAAGACCTATAGTTAGGTATGGCAATGAAACTTGGACTCCAAAAATTACGGACGAATCCTACTAACCTTCTAAATGAAAATTTTGAGAAGAATTTTTGGACCAATTAAAATAAATAATACACAGTGGAGAATAAGAAACAATGGTGAACTTGACAATTTAGTTAGACAAAAAAACAAAATTCGATTATTAAATCCCGAAATTTGATATGGTTCAAGCATATTGAAAGATTAAAAAATAATAAAAATTTAAGAATACTTATAAAAATTTGAGAATACTTATAAAAGGGAAACCTTTGAACTCAAGACCCAGAAGAAGAACAAAAAAAAGATGGTAGAATGATACCACCAAAGATCTAACCACCTTGAAGATGAGACACTAGAAACTAAAAACACTTAAGTTTGGAACGACATTGTTCAGCAGGTCAAAGCTCACTGCGGGTTGTAGATGTCGTATAAGGAAGTAAGAGAAATGAACTTTTTTCTGTGTGCTTGGAATCGCTTGAAGTTTAAATGAAGTAATAAATCTTTTTTAAGATACTTTAGTCATTTTTGGGAAAAGAGAACTCTTAATAATGAAAAATGCACCATATATAATAATAAATACGAAAATAAATAAAGAGAAGATTTTATTACCTCATGTTCAATTCCACTGTATTCACCTTCTGTGTTTTCTCTAATAGTAACAACATCAACATCTTTGTAAAGAGTTTCTACACCATCAATAGAACGACAGGGTCGAACATTAGCATAAAGATGAAAAGCCCTTTCAAGAACAAATTTGTTACATAAATGAACTTAATATTAAAATTAAAGAAAATCATAACATCAAAAAATTTTGAGCATATTCTCTTACTGTCTTATAGCTAAATTTAGAGATCGGTGGCCTTTTCCTATGGGTGTAGCTAATGGTCCTTTCAAGCCTATGGTATTCTTATTAATGGAATCTATAGCCCTCTGAGGTATTCCCATTTTTCCATCAGGACCTTTAACTGGAGTTACATCTTCAACTTCCCAACTGATTGGCACCTTAAAGAAAAAAACAAATTGTAAAAATTTTTCGTATCACATTTTAATGCATCAAAATTTTTGACTAACTGGTAATAAGTTTTTTTAAATTAAATATATATATATAGATAGATATAGATATATGTATGTTACGCTTTGAAAGCATAATCATTGTAGATTCGTAGTGTGGCCGGTGCTTCTTTAAAAAGATACAGGAAAATGTAGGAATCATTTAATTTTATTAAAGTTAGGGCCAGAGGCTCACAAATGAGAACCTTACATGTTAGTGGATAGATAGAGAAGAGCACATTTGACTTTGGAAAGAGGGATTTTATATCTTTCTGGACAACACATTTAAATTGAATAGGTAACGCTTAGTAACGTGGGACTGATCAATTTCTCAAGCTACTTAAGACACATCACATTTTCTGAGATAATTAGATCAATATTATTACTTCCATTGTGGGAAAGGCATTAAACGATTGAGCGTTAGATAAATGCTCTATTTATGGATTATATTTAATATATAATTGTTTTAACGTTACATATATAGATATGTATCAGGGGTCTGTTTTGAAGAAATTTGGGTCCTTTGACGGACCCTTCACAAAATAATTTATCTTTTAAACGGACCCTTCACAAATTTGTTTATCTTCATTATTGTTTAGTTAATTGAATAAACCCTTCCTAGGGCAGAAAACAAGAAAGATGGATGTAAACAAATAAAATTTTGCCTTCGGCCGCCGATTCTTCCATTATTCATCCGAAATTAATATTCTGCGTTCAGCAGTATTGGCTAAATACCAAATATCTGTATGTTGCATCTCTAATTTAGAAGCAGCAATTACTGTTTATTTTTTTAAATTATAATTTTACAGTGCTGAGCATAATCTTGTATCTATTTACAATTTAAAAACTCCTTGAAATTTTTTTGCAATAACCGGACCCTATTTGCACAAGTTCTTAAAAGCAGGACCCTGGTTGAAAGAATGGGAGCAATTTTTTCACAAAAACCGGACCTTTTACAAAATACAAAATGTCCGGACAGAGCCCTGTGTGTGTGTGTATATATATATATATATACAGAATAGATGAATTTTTTATACTTATCTATAAAAAATCTATATTAAGTCCTGCAAAACTTTTTTCTGCAGTATATTTTATACCAGTCTTGAGTAAAATTAAAATTTTTCTTATAATTCGTTTGAACACAATGGAACTTTTTATTCATAGTTCCGAAATATTTCAGGGTGGGATGACCAAGAACCCATCATGTTTTATTGCTCTAATACCATTGGGCCACAGGGGTGCAAAAATTTTTCAAACTCTAATATTTTCCCGAACACTATTTCTTTTTGCTTGAAATTTTCTTCAAAATTACTGCATTTTTTTTAAAAATTTTCTTTTAAGTTGCAACAACTTTAATTTACACAACTCTTGAGTAAACTAGCATATGTGTAAAATTAATAAAACTAAATTTAAGTTCTTATGCTTAAGGAATTCAAATTCATAAACAAACTAATTGACAAATATAATTTTTTTACAAGGAAACATTTTGTAAAGCATTCATTTTTCTAATCATCATTCTTTTTTCATGCAATAAAAAATTCTGAAGCAATTCTTTAATTTGACAAAACATTTCCCTAGAGCTGTCTGAATTTATTCTGAACCTTGTTTGCGTGATTCGGCATATTCTGCATATCTGTTGGACTGCTGGCTTACTTAAACATTTATTTTATTTCACATTTTTCTTGTTGAAGAGCTCTTGATAGAGGTTAAGTATGTTGTCAAATGTTGTTTAAGTCTGATGCCACAAGTAAGCACAATCAGCTAATTAGTGCAAATGAGGGAAAAAGTCTTAACTGAACAACTTTTACAAGCTTGTTAAAATTATGGTTGTTTTTTTGACCATAATTTTTTAATATGTTTTTAACAATACAAAAACGAGCTTTTTAAAAATGATTCTAAATAAATAAAAAAATAAAAATTGAGGAATTTCACAGAATGAAGATCATTTTAAAGTTAAGATGTTATAAACACTATAAGGATTTAATTAACAACATTATATCTAGCACAAAAATTACACACTCTAAGCACTATAATCTGGTCCTGACAAAAATGACAAAATGAAAGAACTGAAAAGAAAAATCATATGGGCACCCAAGGTCACATCTCTTGCAAAGAAGGTAAACAATTAAAGTGTTAAGTAATGAATATTTACATATGAATCAGGGTTGGTTTTTTCAAACGACAGACGTAAAAACTTTTTTTTTACCAGAGAAAAACATTTTTCATCATATTGTAGTGCAGTGAACAATAACTTAACAAAATTTCGTTTAGAAATGACAATTAATGTTAACATTATATTCATAATTGCTTCAATATACTATAAAATATAAATTATTAAAAGTTATTATACTATTATACATACATATTTTTAAATCTTGATTTTCAATGAAAATAAAAAATTTTGCACTTTGTAAAATATTAAAAATAAGTTTAAAAAAGTTTGTTTACCATAAAGATTTTATTTTGATATTGATATCCATTCAGCATCTATATTTTTTACAATCTACACTGGAAAACCAAGTATATAATCCTGAGACCTTTATTCAAAAATTATAAATAAAGAAAACTAATTGAAGGGCCATAGCTATTTTGTTTAATTGAAAACTCACATTAATGAGGAACCACAATTATATTCAAAATGCCGTTTTCAGTAATCAGGGTCCTTGTATCAAAACATGCAATGGTAAGCGACTAGTTCTGCTCATTTATTTTTAAATAGCCATAAAAATACATTATTATATTTTTATAAAAATTTTAAGTTATTTTTTAGCAAATATCTTTCATAACTTTTTTTAATACATTGTTTTAAGAATTAAGATACACTTTTCATATAAATTTTAATTAATTGGAATAATATAAAAATACAATGCCACTAAAGATCTGAGTTTTTAACATTTTTGAGATAATAGCAAAAATCAAGGTAGAAATTAGGAAATACCATGAGCAAAGTAAACACTTGCCAACCCTCATATGAATAAATAAAGAACTACAGCTTTAAACGAATTTTCATAATTTAATTATTTTGCTACAATTTTAAAAACTATCTAGATGTTAAAAAAATAGAATAAGAAATTAAAACTTTACTTGAGCAGCCTCAAATATTTTTTGAACAGCTACAGATATTTCAGGTCCGATTCCATCTCCGGGAATAAGAGTGACAGTTCGAACATTAGACTGATTCCTTACAGATTGTAAGGTACATAAACTCTTCAGTTGACCACAAAGCTGTTTTTTAAACTGTGAAAATGAAAGGAAAACAAGATTTATTAGCTTACAGATATTCATAAAAACTCTCAAAGTAAAACAGCTATGTCTATTTTTTTCCCTTTTTCTTAAAAACTGTTTCATGCTAATATATTTATCTAAACACCACATAAATAGAAAACAATAATGAGATGTATAGTAAACTTTAAAATATGAGGTCCAATGTAAACTAATTTCATGATTTACAGATTAATTCACTTTAAAAGATTTTATCAATTGTTAATGCAATTTTTTTATAGTCTTGCAAAGGACATAACAATAGATAGAAAGCTACAAAATGCCTTTTTTCTTCACTTTTGAATTTTACTAAAATATCACTCGCTATGATCCATGATTTTGGTATTTCTACACCTTGACTACAGGATGTATAATTAGAATTAATATATTTTATTGAAATTCACAATCGTTAATAACTATTAGAGGTTTAAAGCACTTACTAACAAATAATTAAGATAGATTTCTTATAAATTCTCCATTAATATTACAGGGACGCCAACTGCTCTGCTTTCTGCAAAAATTTAAAGAAATTGTGAGTGAATAAAACAGTTAAACTTGTAGAATAAAAATTATAACGTCTAATCTTTAAGTGTCACCACGAGATAACTTCAACAAAGTTGCATTTCATATGATATTTTGAATTTTGAGATGAAGCGGTGGAAAAATTACTTAAAAGCAAAAATATTAAACTAAAAAAAACTTACATTACGCTACCACTAGAAAATATTTTTTTTAGAAAGTGGAGCAAGTTGGCATCTCTGACATTAACAGGCTAATTTAAGTTAATAAAGACTACTCTCATACTCTGTTAAATCTCTACAACATGTATATTCCATCAACATGTATATATCAACTCTTGATGTTTTTATACAACATTATTATGTAGTACCCCAAATTTTGAATCACACTTTAGATTGATGAAGATTCCACTTTAGATCAACGGAGTTTTTCCAATTGCTTTTATGGCAGATTTCTAGTAGGGTTTTTTGAAATTATGATAATTTTATGGCATTTAATTGAACAGCAAAATACATTGGTTGTCATGTAGTTTTGTCAATTGCTATTATTATTTTAGATCAACAGTTTTTTTTCTTTACCAAACCTCCATGGATTAATAGAAAATTACTATGTGCTGCAAACATCAAATCACACAATTGAATAATCACACTTTTGATGCATTCTATCAGCAACGATTCTACCATAAAATTTACGTATATTTAATAAACATATTTTTTAGCAATTCTTACAATGAAATTTTACATTATATCTAAAGACAATCATTTGACTAAATCTCCACCACAGCATTGAATTCCAAATATATGATACTTGACAAATTTTATTAAAAATTTTCTTGTTTTATTTAAGAAAAACTTTGTTAATGTTAGTTTTTGATGAAAAAATCATCAAAAAATTTTGCAGTGTAATCAACAGATTTTATAAGCAAATTAATGAAAATGTAGCAAATACAAGCTAGGAGATAAAACTAAGATACTAATTTTGATATATTTTTTGGTAACAAGCCATATTTTTGAAGCACTATAATCTCTTTAATGTCCCTTAATGTTAAAATAAAATAGGGTTACTGTAATTATTCTCAGTAGTACAAAACGTATTTAATTTTTCTAGAATATTAGTGTTAATTTGTATTTGCATACTGCTTGAATATTTAATCCAATGCTACGTTCATTTAAATATCTTGTAGAAAACTAACATGATTAAAAAAAACTTTTAATTCATTGTTTATGATCTTAAGTAATTACATAACGTTTTAGATTAAAAAAATTATTAACACAAACAACATAAAGAACACAGGAGCCAGATTTCTTTTAACATTTTCACGTTTAGATAGTCTTTAATGTTAATACTTCATTCTGAGAATCCCATATAAATATTTATATGATATTTAAAGAAATAAATTAACGCAGCAAATTTGGGTAACTTTTTGTAGCTGTCCAAATCTTAGCAAAATTACAATGTACATAAAAAATATGCGTAATAAATTAAAAGATACCAGGGTCTAGGACGATTGGAAGAAAGATTGTTTTTAAAAATTATAATAAAAGAAAAATAATATTTCTGAATCTTGAACATAGACTATGGATTTTAAAATATTCTTACCAGACAATTTTTTATTACATTAGCCATAATATCTCGATGAAATAGCAAATAAAAATTTAAATTTCACACACGATGTTCCCTTTGTTGACCTTGCCGGAGCGGAGCTTAACATACATGATGCCACAGCATGTAGCTAGAAGAAAAAAAAATTTTTCCAATCAAATTTTTTTAAACTTTTTAAATTTTAACTATTTTCTCCAGATATAATATTTTTTCGTCTGCTATATTCAGTGTTTGGTAATCTGAAGACGACAATGATAAGTTTTGCCTTTCGCCTATAAGCATTGTTGAACGAATTCGAGTGATTCAGTTTTCTGTTTTATTGATATCAAAAAGTGTCAAAAGTTACGTATTTTGATTGACAATGAGGATAAATTTGTTTAAACACATTAAAAAACTGAATTTGCGGGACTTTTCTTGAACAATAAAAAATATTAATGTTGCTGAATCCATTTAAACAAGGGTGGGGGAATGGGCATGGTCAAACCACAAAACCGGTTATTACTTTGCAAGGAAAGCAAGAGATAGTTCCATGTGTTCATGTCCAAGTCATTATATCAATGCTCGAAAATTTCTGTACTATATTTTAATTCACGAACTAGTGCAGGTAATAACATTGTTCAAGAACTTAGTTATTTATGAAAAGAATTTAACATTATACCGATCATTTTTTTCCCTATGCTCATCAGAACATTCTTTTATTCTGCATGATAAGCAGGGTAACTCTTGACATGACACCGATTATAATGCGTTTTAATATCACTCATCATTTTTGATACATTTATATGTTGTTTTTTCTTCTTCCTGATTTAATGTGCAATAATAATAGTTCTTTTTTAAGATTATTTCCTGTTACATGAAATTAATATTTGAAAGGGAAATTATTCTGTTTTTATAAATAAATAAAAAATTAATATTTTTGTGTATTTGTGATGATTATAAATTTAATAAGAGTTTGTAATTTTTTTTGTACATTTCATATAAATCGAATTATGATTAGAGTTTACTGATTAAATTTTTTTCATTTGTAAAAGAGTTCAATGGCATTTATAAACTGAGCATCAAATGAAGTAGATCTAAAAAAAAAAAAAAAAAAAAAACAATGTATTTTACGAGGAAAAATACAGATGGGATTTTTTTGACAGAATTTCATTCTTTTTTTATAATTCTCCCCTTTAATCACCTTACTCAAGTGTTCTGGTAAACTGAATGAAGCATGTTTTTTGTTGAGAATGTGTTTTTCTTATCACTGCTACATAGGTTTGAACGCAAAAAATAAAAATTGCTTAAAATAAATGTTGAAATTAAAAATAATCAACTAATTTTTCTGTAATGGATGTCAGAAGTCATAAATGTTTATTCATAATGCATAATTTCATTTACACTTTAAAATTTCATAAAAGTCATAAATTTATAAAATATGGAATCAATTCCTGAAAAATATGCAATATTGTCTTCAATATACTGAATTACAAAATTAATTCTTTTTTTTAATAGCTAAAAGTCTTAAAATTTGATAACTGAGTACTTTGATTCGATCTCTGCCTGTAAATATTTTAATGCAATTGTTTTCTGATTTTTAATAATCAATATTATTAATTTGTATAGTTTTGAATATTTATGCATATATAATGAAAAGTTCTGTGTCAACTTTTACGTATTATTCAAATCAATTTGTATAGTTTTGAATATTTATGCATATATAATGAAAAGTTCTGTGTCAACTTTTACGTATTATTCAAATCATCTGTCTTTTATTTTTATTTATAAAATATAGTTTTTCTGAAAAGTGCAAATTTAGAGTTAAGAATTTCTACAAATTTGGTTCAATTTTTTACTTTACATATTATGTGGGGGTCTTTTTATAAAACTATTCTACTGGGCATTTATATGGCATCTTTTGATTATCATACTTTCTCAATTAGTTAATACTTACCATTCCATAATTATGCATATTTTTATTATAAATAGCTTGCTAAAGTTATAAACTATTATTTATTAAAGTAATACAAACTTTTGCATATACAAGTGGGTTGGAACCCATTTTATAAGAAAATCTATAAACCAATCCAATGTTCTCAGCAAAAAACTTCTTTCTTTTAATTAATGTCATGACAAGATTTTTTCATGGCACTGCAGCCTAGAACAGCCATGGTCGTTTCCATTAGATGCCAAGTTCTTTTTCTAAATTGTCCTGTCATCTGCTGACTGAGTGACCTCTTTTCCAGGTGACAATAGGTTAGCCAAAAGTCGGTTTCCTCGCAGGATTGGCGTGTTCTACTTCTTGCAAGTGTCCGAGCCA
This sequence comes from Parasteatoda tepidariorum, assembly GCF_982258835.1. Lineage (NCBI taxonomy): Eukaryota > Metazoa > Arthropoda > Arachnida > Araneae > Theridiidae > Parasteatoda > Parasteatoda tepidariorum. Next base: position 60,664,655 of record NC_141763.1, on the reverse strand, counting down.
TCTTAAAAAAATATTTTTTAACCATATTTCCTTTCGAAACATTTTAACTATATATTTATGTATAAATGTTCCTTAGAAACTCCTTTTTTATGTGCCATGATAAGCAATATACAAAAAAAAAAAAAAAAAAGCTTACTAAGAAATCAAGTATTACATATTTATAAACATTTAAGAAAACAAAATTTTGTTCTTATTTTAATTTGTATAAAATTTTTTTCTTACTGGATTTTAGATTCTTTCAATTGAAAAAAAATTATATACAACAGGATATAATCAGTATATAAAATTTTTTTGTTCTTTTACATACTGGGCATTCAAATTATATCCATATTTTCAAAGTGAACCATTCTCAATATCTTGTATAATAGCTCCTGAATTAATTTTGAGAAACATACTTGTTAGGTTTTCCAAGAACCAAAGCTCTTTTTTTCCTCTATGACAATGATCATTAGAATTTATATAAGATATGCTGGCTATCAATTTTTGCTAGTTTTTAAATAATTTTTCTGAAATTTAATATAAAAAATATTTTTTAGTTTCTAAATATTAAACATACCGTAACTGGTCAAAAGACTGGTTATTGCATTGTTGTATTGTAAAGTGTTCGTATGTTTAGTATTAAAGGCATTTCAAAAAATTTTATCACCAAGTTGATAAAAAATAATTTCTCTCTCATAAATTAGAAAAAAAAAAGTATTATGCCTATTTCAAAATGTTTTTGATAATAAACATTTTAAAGAAAGAATATTTTGAAATAAAAAATGTAAATTATATTTTGCCTAAAGCATAAATCTCCTTCTCTTAAATGATTTTTGCTTCAAATATGTATTGTTAAAAAAAAAAAAAAAAACAGAGAGAGAGAGAGATACATAGCTGCATCTAGTACCTACATAATATATAGTTTTTTCAAACTAAGAATCTGATGTTAATCTTTACTTTTTACTGTTTATAAATTACCTGCATCTTTAATTTTAAATAAATTCTTGAACTTCATTTGTTTTGATTAAATTTTTTTTCGTTAAAGCTAATTTTATTCTTGAAAAATTTTAATTGTTTGGCACTTTAAATTGCCTTTCATTTACGCATGCATAATTTTGAAACTTTAAAGCTCCCGCTTGGGTGTTTTTTAAGTTTTTTCAGAATTAGTGAATGAGTTAAAAAAAAAATAGTTATAATATTCTTTACATTATTATGTTGTTTTTAACCGAAAATCAAGTGGTTGCAGTACTTATTCTAGGGCCACATCTGCCCTCTATTCTACTCTCTTGATGTAGGCACAAAATTTTATTATACTTTTAAGCATTGTAAGATGGTCAAGTTTTCTTTGCTTTGCCACGAAAACATTATTTTTCAATTTATCTATGAATAAACCACTATGTACTTTCTCCGTAAAACGGACTCTCCTGTTACTGGATAGTAATTTATTTTCTGAAACATTGTTTTCTATCTGTACAAACCGGACAATAATTTTTCTATATTTAACAATAAAAAAAAAAAACTGTTTCTGCTTTAAATTCTAAGGGATGAAATATGCAACTTTCTACCATTTTAAAAGCATGTAATTTTTTTTTTTACCTTATCCACAATTTAAAATATTATGCTATATCACTACTAAAAAATCATTCCCTTTATCTTGTCAAAAAATGGAATGCTGCTGCTTGTGTGAAATATTTCAGGCAGTGACATCTTTTTATTTTTTCATCTGCATAATACTAGTTATGAGCCTCCTAAAAGCTGATATGATGCCTTAAATGTTCTCAATTTCGCTTTCCCTTATTATCACCCTCATTCTTATAATCATTTTGGAGACTATATATGACACAGCTGTGTATAAAAAGAAAACAGAAATCTAGTCATTATGATGTTCATATAAATGAAACATTTATTTAGACATTTGATTAATTGTCTATGACAACTCTATAGAGGCTCCTGCCTTACAGGTATGTATTGTTGCTTTTTTTTTTCTGTGCATAGTGGGAGGTTAATTTTCAAGAAGGTATTACCAGGTTTCCTATCAAGTGATGGGAAGTGACATGGGACAAAAACAACCTATTCAGTATCATATGACTAACTTTAATGTCTGTGTAAATAAGAAAAACATATTCATTTCTCTGTAGCTACATCTAGAATTATGTATACATATATATCAAATGTTTTCACATATTTTTCTTTTGTATTGGAAAAAAGTATTTTTTAAAGTTTAAATACATATAATTGTAAATAATTATTGTAGATTATTTAAATTTTTTATATAAATGCAATTATTCTAAAAACAATTCACGACATTAAACTTCATTATTAGTGTACCCTTCCCGTAAGCAGACAATTTTAGTGCTACCAAGAGTGTCCGTTTAACTGAAGTTTCACTGTATATATAATCATTCATAGTTGTAATTTAAGTTGTTAAAAAATAAAAAAACTCTAATTTTTGCATAAAAAACTTATGACCTTTAGTCCATTATCAATTGTATATTTAAATAAAATGTTTTTTCCTCTCTTTTTAATTATGCAATTTACACGAAAAATAAGCGATTAAGTTCTATTTAACTTTCTTTTTAAATTTGTATTTTTCTACGAAATTAACGTATAAAATAGGAAGAAAGAATTCTTATTGTGATGAAAAAATTTCTTTTTTCAAAAAATGTAGCCTAATCATTTATTTTTTAAAATTAATTTATTTTAAATAGTTTTATTCCTATTTCCTTAATATGCAGCCCTAATTTCTTTAATATTTTGTTTAAAAAAAAGTCAGCTGTTATATTTACTGTTTTATTGTTTGTTTATTAAACGCCCACGTAAAATTGAATACTAAGGTCTTTAAAAATAATTATTTTTCTCTTTTAATTGAAGATTACAAGATATTTTATTTTCGTATTAATTGAAAACAGCAATAGTAATAAAATGAAACCTTTCGTGAATCAATAATCATTTTGATATCGCCTTCTTCACCCCTCCCCCAAACTAATGTCAACAAAATAAAAATAGAGAGAAGTGATGATGCTCTGCACAGCAACGTGCATGTAGCTGTTGTTTTGATGAAAATGACAGCAGATGTCACGTGTGTTAAAACACCCAATCAAATTAAAGCTTTGTGCAGCGTCACCTGCGCAAACGGGTGCGCGCCGATCAAATCAAATCCAAAATGCCGTCTAGTTCTGAAGGGAAGTCCGTTTCGTCAACAACGCAGACTGAGAAACCTATTCATTATACGTAAGTTTCTTTAAATCTGCATATTTAAATGGATAATACGAGAAGGTAATGTCCAGTATTTTTTCTGATCGTTTCCCTCCTTATTTAACCGTAGGTATCTCAAAGAATTTCGTGTGGATCAGTGTCCCTTGTTTCTACAGCACAAATGCACACAACACAAGCCTTTTACATGTTTTTACTGGCATTTTATGAACCAGCGTCGTCGAAGACCTGTTCGAAGGCGAGATGGTACATTTAACTACAGTCCAGATGTTTATTGTTCGAAGTATGATGAGACAACGGGTATTTGCCCCGACGGAGATGAGTAAGTTGACAGCACTTGACAACTGCCTACTCTCGCTTGCAGCCATGTTTTGATCTTGGCTTCGCTTACTTTTAAACCTCTATTTACATTTGTATGTTGCCTTACATGTTTTAAAAAGTGTGCGAAACGATAGTTTGTACTGTTTTTTAACTTTTTGTTCATATTTATGATGTTTTTATGTGAGTTATAGCATTAATTAGGTTGAATATTTTCCGACATGTGGACGGTTCTTTTGCTTGTAAACAAAATACGCCATATTAGTCTGTCCCGCCATATTGCGTTGCGCGCGCGCAAGTGTGACGTTATCGATGTCTCCAAGGAGGGGTTTTACAAAATGTACATTTGACAGTAGGTTGTTTACTTTTGAACAGCTGGGTTTATTTATTTACATTTAAATTTTTTAATTTTGTTTTATAAATGGCAGTAAATTTAATTAAATTATTATAATTTTCAGTCATTTTAAAGTTTAAATCTAAATTTTTATTGCATATAATTGTACATTTAAAATAGTAGATACAATGTTATAATTTTGTTGGTAGTTGTCATTATTCTAATATGAATTTTCTCTGTAACAACTAGTTCGAAAAAAATAAATAAATTGAATTTAATAAAAAATTGAAAACTATTATTTTTATTTATATATGTATATATATTTTATAAAATTTAAGTTTCCTGCCGGGATCCTATTTTTATTTAACATTTCATGAGAAACAATGGGGTTGTGTAAAATATTTTTGTAAAAGGGTAAGGTCGTATATCTTGAACTATATATATTTTTAAAAATTTTAAAGCACGAAAATATGAATTAATAATAAAGCAATTTGTAACTCATTGTATAGGAAATATATTTTTAAGGATGAGAAAAATGTTAGACTGAAGAAATAAAAACAAATGACATTCTTTTTTTCTTCTTTTTTTTTTACATTTTTATTTATATATATTTTCATTAGAACTGTTAATTCATTAAAAAATATTTCTGTGTAGAAAATATTTGGACAATAGAGGCAGGGTCAAGTTTTTTGAGTTAAAGACTGGTTTATGTTGTCAAGTGTCAAAATTTTGGACAAATTTCATTTTAATTATTAGGGACATTTTATTCGAAGTTAAATCATGCACAATAGTTACATGATGATTATTACTATAATTATGATTCATATAGTATATTTTGTATAAAAAATATATCCAAAATTATTGAAACTATTATCTGGTTTTTCCTATCAAAAGTTTTTGTTCTGTAATATCTGTTACAGGTACTAACTATTAGTTGTTGATTGTTATCAATCTAAATATTAATATAAATTTTTTTATGTCACAATTCAGGCAAATTTTTTTAAATTAAATAAAACTAAAGTGGTTGCCAATAATTGTTTTATCTCTTATGAAATGTTTCTATTGGATTCTTTGTTAATACTTATATAAGCATGAACGTTGCCTGTAAATCATGATTATAACATATTCTTTAATAAGCAAACTAATAATGATTTAAAAAAAAAAAAAGATTAATAATTATTTTTTTGATGAGTTATTCCCTATTCAAGGTTAATTTATTTATTATCAATATCTAGTGTCATTACTAAGGTAAATTTTCTAATTCTGTGTTATTTTAGTATGTAGTATTTTTAGTGCGTTATAGTAGTTTTAGTATGCCTACATTCTAGTCTGATAATGCTTTAGAATTGTAGAATGTTTTAATAAATGTGCATATGAACTAATTGTTTGTGTAAAATTATCAGTAAGAAGGGTGTCATGTTCAGTGACTTTTGTTTTTCTGAGCAATATGTAGTTACAGTAGTTTTTTAAATTAATATTCCATTATCAGTTTGAATTAATTATTTATTTAAAGCATTTTATTATCAATACTATTATTCATAATTTGTTAAACTATTATTTATGAAGACAGATATCTTTATAACTCAAATAGATTTGATAAAATAAATAATTCATCTAAAGATTTTTAATATTCTCTTAGCCTTATAGTCTTAATTTTTACTATTTTGGCATATTTAGCAGTTCAAATCTTTGTCTTGGTTGAAAATAAGTTTCTTTTTTTCTTTTTTTTTTTTTTTTTGGATTAAACTGTTTTTTTTTTTTTTTTTTTTTTTTATTTAAAACAAACTGTTAAATAACTTCGTCTTAAAAATTAATTTAGCTATTGTAAATTATAATTGTGAAAACTTTTTGTAACTAGATAAATAACAGAAAAATATCCACTTTCTTAAAAAAAAATGCATATGTGATAAAAAATCTGAAAATTTCCAATAAGCATATATGTTACTTAATGTTCCAGTCCCGCAGTGGACTGATCGTTAAGACACGGTTCCCAGCAGATCACTGAAGTCAAGCATCACTGGCTACTGTCAGTGTGCGGGTGGGTGACCACTTGGATCAGTCTGCGTAGGGACAGAGGATGAGCGGTATTGGCCCTCGTTAAACTGTGCTACCGTAAAGTGCTCGACTTCGCGTGCAGGTCATCGGGCTACCGAAGCGGGGGTGCCATCCCCTCCGCAGAGGATCAAAATTGTGATGGCATGTCTTTGGATCATCCTCCGGGATGTTTCCCAGACCGTCACCAATAGCCAATTGTGCAGCTCTAGTGCGACGTAAATTAACAACAACAACTACTTAACGTTCCAGCCTAATATGTAAATAAAAATATATGATCAAAATAATGTTTCAGAGTTACATGTAAATGAATGATTACTTTTAATATATTTAAAAATTATTATATTAATTAAATTTAATTATATTAATAAAATTATTATGTTATCATATGTGTTTATTTATTGTAACATACTTACATTAGCAGTTAAACTCCAAATTAAAAATATTTTATCGATATATTTACTTTTTTTTTTTAATGTTATATTTAAACTGAAGGTATTTATATAAATAATAGAAATTTAGGTCTATTAAACGATTTTTTTCTTTAAAAAAAAAGTTTTATTTTTACTGTTTAAACCAGACAACCCTGTCTTTGTCTTATGTTTTTTTTTAATTTTGAACATTGACAACAAGTTTATTATTTATTTTTTAATATAAACTTATTAGGTTATAAATTTAATATCAATTTCATAATGACAATTTAAAAAGGAGAAAAAATAAATTACAAATGATTTTTTTCCCCTCTATAAATTTATTTAAGGAAAAGTACCATGCATAATGTAGTAAGATAGTTCCGTACTCGTTACAATTTTAAGAATAAGCTGCAATGATTAGTAAATAAAATACCAATAAAAGAAGTTTTCAAATCTTGACCTGTCATGGCAACTGCAATCGCCAAGGCACCCAATGAATTTTAAACATTCTATTTTTTAAAACAAAAATTAACGTGTAGATGGTTTTGGTCGTTAATAAGTTGTCTGTTAATAATTGTTTATTGCTTTATAAATCTCACGATATGTGTAATATATTAACTGGAAATATCAGTTTCCTTCATAGCAAACCAGACTTTAATGATCTTGATTTTAAGATCTGCAAATAAAAATTTCTTTTAAAGATTTAAGAACTAATTTTGTATTTTTATTTGTTATGCAATGTAAATGGGTAATTAAATAATATAATTGTCTTTCAGTTGTGCATATTTACATCGTACCGCTGGTGATACAGAGAGACGCTACCACCTTAGATATTATAAGACAGGAGTTTGTGTATATGATACAGATACAAGAGGATATTGTGTTAAAAATGGCCCTCACTGTGCATTTGCGCATGGTATTCATGATTTGCGTAATCCAGTTTATGATCTGCGAGAATTACAAGCAATGGAAGCTAATGAAGAAGGAGCCAATGGATTATCAGGACCAAATAACTTAGATAAAGAAAGAAATGCCATTAATGAAGATCCAAAATGGCAAGGTGAGATATTATATTCTTTGTAAGTTTTATGAACTTATGTTGAAACTTTTTATTAGAAAATATCAGAATCTCATGATTTTTTAATCATTGTAAAGTTAATTTTATTATTATTCCCCTTCACAAATTGATGTAGTCCCTTGTTTCTATGACTAACTAGTTTTTTTCAATAGTCCCTAAACTTAGCCTGCATTGCAACATGGTGCCTGTAATTAATTTAGGCGTGTTGGTTATTCTGTAACCATATTAAAATTAAGTTTTCAATAAAATGCTATGTTAAAGTATTTATGCCATTTTTAAATTAAAGGTGTGAATAATTTTGCATGCCCTCCAGTGTTAGAAGTTTTCATTAGTTATTTTTTCCAAAGTAGTGAAATTAAGCAAAAATTCATGGCACAACTAGAATTTCTTTATACCTTTATAAAATTTTAAGAACATGTATGTACAACCACTTGATATTTGATTTGTCTTTGGTACATTAGATTGTTTTAAATTTATGAAATTTTATTATTTTTTTAAAAAGATTCTTAAACTAGGAAAATAATTTTTTTTCATAAACAATGTAATGCTTCAATTTTCTTGTTCAGCATCTTGTAGGGATGTAACAAACAGTGATTTAGCCGAATATCAAATATTTGGTTAACAAAATCTGCCAAATTTGGAATATTCAATGGTGGAATGGCAACAGTTTTTTAAAAATTAATCATCCATAAATATTATTTATGTATAAATAACTTTAGTCATTATTGAAAAATCATAAAAACTTTGCTATATTATTGGTACGGAGTCAGGAGAAAAAATTATAATTGAAATATTTAAGATAATAAAGGTAATTAGATGTTAAGATAATTAGGACTATTTAAGGTAAATTAAAAACTGACTAACAGCTGTAAAAAATGTAAAGCATGTTATAAAGTTGCAAAAATAAAATAAATCAAAGGGAAAAGAAATATCCTTTTATTTTTTAAAACAAAATTTTAATGGTAAAAATATTTTCCAGAATAAAAAAGTACATAAATTGCTAAAAGAGATAGTCTATCAGAAATGCTTTTGAAAATGCTGTGCTGTAATAAAAGTGCCCATAAAAAGATTATATACAAAAGCAAAACAGAAAGATTAAAAATTGATCTTAATTTTTTAAAGGAAATTCTAAAGCTAAACAACAAAATTTTTCTCTCACTGTATTTTCATAAAAAAAATCTTAATTGCCATGTCATAATAAAAGAGCCAAATAAAAACAAAAGTTCAATATTGAAGAGAACGCTTGATAGAAACCAAAACATAAATAGTTTTTATTTTTTCAACAAAAAATTTAATGTTGAAAATATCAATTCAAAATTTTTTCATTGCTGTATTTTCAGGAAAAAGACTATAAAAGACTAACCTTCATTAGAAACTCTCTTTAAAAAGTTCTGTGTCAGAATAAAAGTGCTGATAAATAAGAAATTTAATCAGAAAAGCAAAAGAGAAACAGAAGCAAATTGTTCTTAATTCTGAATAATAACTTAAACATTCTAAATCAGTTTCCTATGTTATCAATTATCTGTCTTATGCATTGAAAAAAATGTCAATAAAATAATGAATCAATTAAAAACGGTCTGTTAAATGCTGTTCTAAACAAAACAAAAATTCAAAAAAGAAAGAAAAAGCTTTTATTTCTTTAAACAGAAAGTGTTGAAAAAATTACATAATTGATTTCCTGAATATAATTAAAAGAAGAAAATAATATGCAGTAGGAAACTCATGGTTCAGTAAAGTAATCTAGTTTCAATTCTTTAAATTTCGCTTTTCTATTTGTGTTTCAGAACATAAGAAGTTGTAACAAATATGTGAAAAACTGTTGCTAATAATGTTATGTGTATAGTAAAAATTACTATTTTACATTATTCTGTATTAAATCTATACAAATTTCGAAAAATGCTTGCCAAATATTTGTTTCATTCTTAGTATCTTGTAAGATTTTTCAATTTAATAATATTGTTTTCAGATACAAATTATGTGCTAGCCAATTACAAAACTGAGCAATGTAAAAGACCTCCTAGATTATGCAGACAAGGATATGCTTGTCCATCATTTCATAATAACAGAGATCGTCGTAGGAGCCCTAAAAAATGCAAATATAGGTAAACATTTATTTCATTTTTACCAAAGTAAATGGATAATTATTTTGTCAAATATGTTGATTATGCATTTTGTTTCAGATCTACACCTTGTCCAAATGTTAAACAAGCTGATGAGTGGGGAGATCCTGTAAATTGTGAAAGTGGAGATGGTTGCCCATATTGTCATACACGAACAGAACAACAGTTTCATCCTGAGGTAAATTTGCAATGTTCTCAAATTTATGCATTAACTGCTAAAATCTTAAAATTCCAAAATTTCTTTTTAACTCTTGATTAATATTGTAATGTTTCTTGGAAGTGCTGAAAGAAATTGTCTTCAAAAATATATTTAAGAAATTACAATCTTGGAAGTTTATACAGTCGAACTCGTTTATAACGAGCACAAAGGGACCGTAACATGTACTCGTTAAATCCGAGTGCTCGTAATAAACGGGTCCTTAAGACAGGCTTGCAACCAGAAGAGGGGTGGGGGTTTGGGAGGTCAAATTATTGAGTTTACATAAAATGTAATTAATACTTACTTTAATTAATTTAATTAAATACTTTTCGTAATTTAATAATAACTATCCCCCCCATCAACCAGCAAAAAATTTCTAGTTGCGCTACAGTCTTAAAGGAAAGAAGCAATAAACGGAAAGAAAAATAAAGGAAAAGATTCTTACCAAAACATTTATTTTTTTCATTAATCTACATATTTAAAATAGTAGTTTGTTAGCTTACTTTGAAGTTTCAGTTCGCGTTTTTTTTATTTATTCCGCGCGCATTTCTTATCATTTTGAAAAAAAGATTGCAAGACAGAAAAATATTGCTCGCTAAAACCGGGTCTTGCTCGTTAAAAGCGACTTCTGTTCCATAGACTTAACATTGATCCAACCAAATATTCTCGTTTCCCTCGGTAAATCCGAGTTCTCGTTAAATCCGAGCTCGTTATAAACGAGTTCGACTGTAATATTTTGGATAATCCTGTTTTAAAAGGAAAAGAACCAATCAATAGTGTAACTTCCAAATAAATAATTTCTTTGCTTAATTTTTATTTTCCCCTTAACATCACAGTTATGTTTCTATATTGAATTAATTTGAAACATCCCCAATTTTTCTTATTTATAAATATTACAGTTCTTAAATGGTTCATTAAGTATTTTTAATAAATTTAAATAACGTCTAGCAGTGTGATAAAATTATTTCAGTAGGAATCAATGAGTAGACAACATTATCTAGTGATTTATTTTAAAATTCCATCTCACCTTTCCCTATTAGTGGTTGTTGATATTATTCAAATAACTCTGAAAGAAATTCTGTGAAATAGTTCAATCAAACGATTTTGTTAAATGTAAAATGTGGAATTATTTCATCATAACTCTATTAATTTTAAACTATAACGCTGATAGATCGCTTTCAAACTATTGTGTTGAAACTGCTACTTTAAAAAAAATAATTTCTTTCAATTAATTTTTTTAAAATGAGTTGTCATCTCTACTATTTATTTATGCTCGTGAACTTTGCTAACAAGAAAATCGTATGTTTCTTTTTCTAGATATATAAATCAACAAAATGTAATGATATCTTGCAAACAGGATATTGCCCAAGAGGTCCTTTTTGTGCATTTGCCCATGTAGACAGTAAGCAATTATTTTGTTGTGTATTTTAGCTTCTTAAATCGTTGAAATATTGTAACTTATTTGTCTAATAAAATTCTATTTGTAGAGGAAATATCTGCTGTTCGAGATCTAGGCCCTGACCATACTACCGATTTGGCAGCAATATTATCAAATGCATTGCCAGCTACTACTAGCAACCAAAACATTCCTGTAAGTATTTTGATAATATTTTAAAATATATTTCCCTTTGCTTTATATTTATACCTACTTATATAATTGTTGTATCGTTATTTTAATTTTTTTTTTGAATACATTTACTAGCTGAGTTTAATGATTGCGTTGTGTTTTCTAAATTTTAACTTTAAGTACTTGATACAACATAATTTTTTAGATTGTTAACCAAATTGGTAGCCATGATTAAAAGATTCAACATTAACTCACAATTAATCAATTAAAGGATAATCCCAACTGAATTAAAACCTAGATGAATTAAAATAAAATACTAATATTTAACATATTCGAAAAGTATTTATTGAAATTAGTAAAAAAATCTAGGTTACATAAAGTTATTACCACACGCGGACACATGGACTGTACATTTCAGTCCTAACAAACTGCACAATATCATTATTTACATTACAGAATCTAAGTTAAAAACATTAAATTAAATTAAGATAAGGGACTCTGAAGGAAAAAGAGAGAGTAAATTAGATTAAAAAAATGGTTTAAAAAAAATTACTTATCTAAGATTTGGCCGGCCGGAAAGCGCGACATCAAGACCTAAAATTTAGGGACACCCTCTAAAGGATGGAAAAAGAGAGAAGTGGTAACGCGCCAAAAAATTCGTAATCTCCTCCGCTTCAATGGCGCTGCTGTCGCCGGAGCTGGATTGGTCGGCGAATCGCGGTTGCTAGTGACGTCAGGCTATTCAAGTAACGACTGCTAGTGACGTCAGGGTATTGAAGGAAAGATGAAAGAAGAACAGAGTCCCCAAAAGAAATAAATCAGAGATCCCTTTTTAATAAAGATATTACTTATCAATAAATAATATTATTTAAATTTAGGTGCTATAATTAAGATAAATTAATTATTAATTTAATTAGTGTAAAATAATTAGTGTTAGAATAATTAGTGTCAACAATGAAATATTAAATACTAAAATGAATAAAATAACAATTATATAGTTTCCCAACCATAACATAATGTGTAATTGTAATGTTCCTTTTGCTTCGGCTACAAACTCTTAACTGTTTTCCCGTCTTCCGTCTTCAGATTTACTAGTGATCAATAGCGATATCTGGCATGTGTGATAATCAGCAAATTCCAGATTAGAAAAGTTATATTTTTTAAAAAAATATGGTCACCTCAATAATAACAGTGAAGTTTTCTTAAAATTCATGCTCAGGATCATTGTCAAATGTTCTGACTAGATGAATTTTAAAGTTCACTTTTTACTAAAAATAAAATTTAAAAAAAAAGTTTTTCTTTTCAGGCTTTTTTTTTTTTTGCTACTAAAAAGTCTGTATTCCAAAATTCCAATTATCGTATGGAAAAAAATAAATATTTTTTTTTTTCGAAATTTATTTTATAAACTTTTGAAAATTCTTGCTTTAATACAAAATAAAGTTTTAGTTATGCTTATATTGAGCTAAAAATTTTTTTTTATTAATGTTCTGATCATTTTATTATATATTCTTATTTTATTTTATTTATTTATTTATTTTTTTTTTAAATTTAAGTTCTGGTTCCTTGAGCTTTCTGGATAAACAAGCTTTTATTGTAATTTATTTTTGTAATTTAAATAGAATTTTTTTGTTGACATATGTATCACAATGTGATTATAATAAGATTTTGATTATTATTAACCTATTCCAAAAACCAGCCAGTTTCCTTCTTTTCTTAACCTAAATTAAAATATATTTTATAATGACATCTACCGAGTTTTTGTTGCTATTTTTGTGTTAAAGTATTTTTTTATTTTATTTTGCTTTATTAATCATTATTTTTTAAGATTACTATAAATAGCATATATCTACTGAATTTTATACCACATTTCTAATGGTCAAATGTTTTATTTAGGAAGAGAAAGAAGATAGTGTGACTTCTAAATCTGATGCTATGAGTAATGAACAGGAACAACCTAACACAAATCGTGTTACTAATTGTCTACCAGAAGTTCAGGTATTTCATATTTTTTAAATATCCTAGGCATGATTTATTTTAAATCATAACAATATTATGATTAATCATAATAACATTTTTTCGTACAAAGTGATCTAATCTTAATATCTATTTAACTAAAATTCTTTTAAACTAAGTCTTAAATGTGGGAATTCTTAGAGAACCATATCTACATATGCACCATATTATGACACAATTTGCAAGTTCCAGTCACCTAAGATATTATGAGTAACATATATATAATTAACTGAAATATTCAACTTCCTAAATTAATAAATTTTTGAATTACGCATTTTTCTTTGGAATAACTTTTAGTGAACTTTGAACAAAATGGATTCAATTTAGTGTGATTTTAAAATATTATTTTGATTTTCACTGTTAAGTTATAATTCCTTAAATTATTTGTAGCTTAAAAATTTTTTTCTTTATTTTTTCCCAGCAAATAAATGCAGTTGACCATTATACAACTAGTAATCCTTTACCAATGCCTCCTATTAGTAGACCAAGATCTTGCAGTACTTCAACTAATCATTCTGGTGAATCAATGCCTAATTATGCTAAAGCACCTGGTTCTGAAAGAGAAGATCGAGAAGTATGCTCTGATAGTTTTCCATAATTAGTTTCTGATTTACTGAAGAGTTTTGATTTAGTAAAACAATTTTTCAAGTATAATTTAATCATTTAAGCCTCATACGTAATGAAATAGTTGCTACTTTTTAAATCTTGTACGAGATATAAGTTTTCATTAAATTCTCCTTTACCTTGGTTACTGGCATATATATACTTGTATATCTTTTTACTTGGATAAATACATGTGTATACACCTGGTAACAAGAAATGTAAAAGTAGTAAGTGTATCCAAGATTTAAGCATTTATCAAAAGCTTGAAATTTAAAAAAAAAAAAGTCTGTTTTTCTAGTTTCGAATTTCTTTTGGCTGCTTTGGGGTTTTATTTTTCAGCAAGCTTATTTTCGACTAGATAAACATCTAGTGACTTTTTTTATCCCTGTTAGACATTTTCCTTCCTTTTGTTTTTGAGTTAAGTATAATTTTAACTCCTTTTAATTAGCTTCAATGTGAAATGTAATACTTTTTATCTTGAGTTTGGAAAAGTGTAACTGAAAGACTTTTATAAAATTTTTATACTTATAACTTACCGTAATTTTGCTCTTTAAGTTTTTTTTTACTTAAATGCAATGTTATGGAAAAAGATTTTAACTCATGTATTTATATTTTAATTTATTCTTTACCTCAGTTAATGGAGTCAAAAAATTTTGTTTTTAAGGATTTAAATTTCTTTTACAGTCGGCAATTCGTAGACAATTACAAGCTATTGATGATGATCCTGCTTTAGAACCCATGGAGAAAGCACGTAGGAAACAGAGTATTTACTTGGCTTGTGATGTTAACTTAGTTCATCTTTCTAGTTCAATGAAGGCAATGTCACCTTTAGCCACATCTTTTTACCCAGCTGCAGATACTGTTGAATCTGTTGTTGGTTAGTAATGACATAATTCTTAAATTCACCTTAATGCTTTCTTAAGAGACTTTCATTCTTCTTTTGCAGTTTAAGGTTTTTAAATTAAAGGAGTGAATATGTGATTTGATTACTAAAATATAAATGCCTAAAATTGTATTATCAGGAATGTTCTCCCTAAGCATTTTTAGACGGGCGGCCCACCCTGCCTACCCTTTGTTCCCTATAAAATGCCCTTTTTGTAAAAGTAAGCCACCATCCCTTAAAAACACTGCCTTTTTATTTATGTTCCATTTAAAAAATTAAAAGTTACCTGTTTAAATAATGATTACATACTGGTAAAAGTATCTGTGTTTATAGGTTTAATTCTGATTACTATTACTAATATTAATGTTCAGATTATTCTCAACTAGCTAAATTTTTATAAGTATCTCTTTTTTAGGGGATAGGGAGCTGGGTTCATAAATTTTTAATCTTAAATTTTAAAATTATTTTTGAAATAAATGCCTTTTTTTTTTAAATGCAGCTTTATATTATTGTATTGATCAAATAGTATAAAGAATATTATGGAGAATTTAAATGATAAAAAAACGTTTTTTATGAAACTTTTATTATGAGTGTTATGTGGGAGTTTATATTTTGTGAAACTTGTTGCAGAGTGGTTGCAAACCATGTTTGGCCTTGTTATATAATTGTCTTGATTGCGCATATTGCTGTACTTTTGTGAAGCCTGTTGCAGAAAGCTAAAAAAATGTTTCCTGGTAGATAATATTTGATATAGATCTGCCATTATATTTATGAAATGTATGTTTTGTGTTAAAAACTGATCGTAATACTAGTGAACAATATTGGAATGTGATGAAAGTGGCACCAATAAAAATCACCAAAGTAGTTAGCGAGAAAAAAACTCTTCAAATATCGAGTGATATTTGTCTATTCCGCATTCATCAACAATTTATATTTTTTGCTCATTATGATATAAGTGTGTCCCCTGATGAAGTGCTGCTTTTGCGAATATGCATATCTTTACAATTTCGTTTTGCTTACTTTTGGTTACTAATTAAATTATTTACTTTTCTCTTAATAATATAGCATTAGTTATGTTTTAGCAAACAGTCATTGTTAATTTTAAATGGTTTGAATTTTTTAGGGAATGCTTTAGATGATTTAAGCATAGAAGACATTAATGTGGAAGCTTCACTAAATAGGGAACTAATTAATGATTCGGTAGCTTCAACAAATTCTATAGCTGGACTATCTGGTTCAAGTAAATACTTCATTTTTTAAAAAAAATATTTTATTGTAATAGCTGCATGATTTTATTTGAGAACAATACCCAAAAAGTGTAGTTTTTTTAAAATTAAGTATACAACTTTTTAACAGGCCTACTTGGAGCTTCAGCACCTGTAAATATACCTTGCAGTGGTGATCTTCACGATCGTGGTTTGCACAGTATGTCACCCCCTGTAACATCTCCACTAGGTTCTCTATCTCGCAGTTTACAATTAGGTTCTTCATCGCTAACATCAGATCATTCTTTAGATAAAGTAAGAAAATTTCACTTTTATTTCAAAATATAGTTAACTGGTAGCAATAAGTAATGCTTTTATTTCTATTTCACAGTACGATTGCTTTAATGAAGGTTCTATGTCTTACATATCCATAGTATTTTATCATGGGCATAGAATATCTGATCCATATTGGATTTGCATTATCAAGGTTCAACTCGGTACTCTAGTAATTTTCGATTCGGCAGAGAGGGTTATGAAACACCCGAGTTAGGCATTTAGCTAGTTAGCTTGAGGTCAAGGAGATCAGTCCAACTGCGGAAATTTTTTACATCTGCACTAAGGTCAGTGTGTGCTGGGATTTACACATTAACCAGTGGTTGCTTGACTTTGAACCTAGCTTAAGAATAGATAATAGGCATGTGAAATAGATTTTATTTAACCATATAGTATTAATAAAATAATTATATGTTGAAATCTTAACTGTTAACTTTTCTGACTTGGCTGTAGTTAGCTGTACTTTTCCGACTTAGCTATATTTTTTAAGAATTTGGTCAACATAGATATTTTGTGTGCTTATATATAAATACTTCCATGTTTTCTCTACATTTTGAACTTATAAATATATATATGATGTATGCTTGCATAAATAAAATTAAGTTGCTCAGATGGGTCGAAAATCCTGAAAAATTTTCACAATTAGACTTGAACTTATATTTTGGTTGTAAAAGTTTTACAGGGTGCACTTTTTTTTTAAAAAAAGTTTATTTGATTTCTAATTTTAAAATGTTCTAGGAGTTAACAAGTGTTTTTTTCTTTTTACAGGCTGCTGCTGCATTTTACGGACATTCCGGCTCTTTTACCAATTCTAAATTTCATTATCCAAATTCTAGTTTATATGAATTTTCTGGTACCCAGAATATGTCTCCTTCAAATAGGATGGGTGCACAACAATCTTTAGTTCAAACTATTAGTTCTTTTAATTCATTAGGTTCTTCTAATTTATCTGATCTTCAAAGGTTGAGAGACGATTATTCTACAAGTAGATTAAAAATGCCATGGGATGACAACATTCAAACTAGATCTGTAAGTACAAAAAATTATTTTTAATAGCTAGCTACGTTTTTAAGCTCTCTTATTCTAGTTCTTGATTCTTTTATTATATTTTTAATTAATGTATCTGAAGTATATTTAAAATATGTTTATTCATGGGTTGCTTTACAAAGTCAAGAAAATTCATAGTCTTCTCTGAAACTTTGAACAATTCAAAAAGAATTTTTATTCTCTTTTTTAACTATATTTCTGATCTGAAGCTATACCGAAATATTTATTTTTAATGAAATTTCATCTATATGCCCAATTTACTTTCAAGGTTTGTTTAGCTCCCTATTATTTACATGGCATAAATGATAGGGAGTTAAAGTAGGTAAAAAAAGTAGGTAAAATATAATTTCAAATCAATTATAAACAGTGCTCAACGCTATACACAACTTTTGTCTGTAGTTAAGTTTTTAAGATAAATCTGATTCATATACCATGTGACGGACAGGAGGTTAGAATAGTAAAATTTAAATAAGTTAGAATTTAGTAGATCAATAGATAATCCTAATTTGTTTATTTTTTATACATGCCGTTTAGTAGAAGTGTATCTATATATTAGTCTAGAATTAAAACAGCCTTTCATTACTATAACATTTTGTCAAAGTTTTGTGGTTTTATTTATTTATTTTTAAATTTTCCATTTAAGAATGATTTATAACCTTCATTAAGAGTTTTTTAATATTTATTCCTATTGTGACTTTAAAATATCAGTTTTTAAATTTCAATTCTTTTAAATATTTCATTATGAGAAAGTAATCTTAAAAGAGAAGAAAATTTTTTAAAAACATTGCTGCAAAAAGAAAATAAATATTTTATTACAATATTTTCTCTCATACATCAATAAAAGCTTTGTTTATAAATAATTTTTTTGTGTTTTAATACAGGTCAAGGAAGGTAAGAGAAATTTGCAGACCCTTCACAATTTTTTTATTGTAATAAGTGATCTTGACCTTTCACAGATCATTTTTAAGTATAAATTTGTACTTTCCCAAGCATTTTATTCTAATAGCAGACCTGTCTCACCTTGTTAATTGTTAAATTTGTATAATTGTAACTTTATTTTTACACAAAATTAGAAATTATCAAGACTGATTAGTTTATGATAAGTTAAGACTGTTAAGTTTGAATTATGTGCATAAGAGTAGTGTTATTTATTTGAAAAAAATTTAAACGTCCTACACCATTTTTTTATGTTAAAGAACTCCAATTTTCGAGATAAGGAATTAATAATTGGTTTTATAAATGCTAGCAATCTATAAGTGTATGTTCGATTTAAGTATTCATGCAACATAAATAAGTTTTATGAAAATGCAAAAATAACGAAGGGGTAAAGAATAATCATCAAGACAAATGTTTAAGGGCAACTACCAACTATATAAATATTGCAAAATAATTTGTAAAATTCTATAGTATTTTATTAGGCTTGCGTCTAAAGTAACGTTTTCAATTAGGTTTTTAATACTTATGAATTATGGAAGCGAGAAGCTGAAGAAGCTTCTAGAAGGGAACGTATAGCTGAACAACAAAGAGATGAAGTAAGTTTTGGTTCTCCTTTGCTAGCAAGTCAATGAAAGTTAATTCCATCTGGTGCTTATTTCTAAACAATGAGCTTTTTATGTGTGTTTCAGATAAGCTTTTAGTTTTTATTGCCTCAAATATCGTTAGTTAAGTTCATTTTTTACTAAATTTGTAGACAGTCAAAAAAATATAATTTCAGTACTAATAAGTCTTTAGGAAAATTTTGTATGTCTTGTTTTTGGACCAATAAAAATCTTGTAATTTATAGGAAGGTGAATAGGTTTTAAATCTGCTTATTGTTATCCTTTTCAAATGCTTTTTAGTTTTGGAATTCTTAAAAAAAAATTGCTTTAATATACAACATGTATTTAATTTTAAATATTGCATAAGGGTCTTAGTTTTACTTTTTTTGGAATAGAAGAATTGATTTTCCATCTAATATCTGATTAAAGAGAGTGCTGCATATTGTAGAGTTAGTCGAAAATTGTTAGCAAGCCATATCAGTTTCATTAAATTCATTTAACACATAAAATAAATTGTTATAAATGTTACTTATCTTATAACAAAGACTTCATTTTTTTGTGATCATTGTATCAATAAAGAGAAGTGGTATAGTTTTAAAATTAAAAGCATATGTCAGACACAATAACTACAGAATATTTAGATTTTTTAAAAAATATAATTTAGGTTGGAATTTCTATAGAAGCTTTTTTTTTTTTGCATCAAAAAAATTTAAAAAAGAAATCTGTAGTTGCCTTGACATGAAACTGTTATTTCATGTCTAATTGCTTTTATGCATGACTTTTTTTCTGTTTTTAGACAGGAAACTTTTTTTAGCGTATTTCACTATGTAGCTTTTATATGTATTGCTAGATTTTTATTAGCTTAAAAAGAACTGTTTTTGGAGGGAAACATAGTGTTAAATAGTTTATTCAAGCATATTTTTTATTGTAATATACATATGAAGAGCTCTGGACAATAAGACAAATTTTTTCAGATTGAGACAGTTTTATATTGCTGTTGCTTGGTAGTGTTTCCAGTACAGTAATTTTAAAATTTCTAGCACTTCCACTTGATAACAGCATAATACACTAAAATATCTTATTGCTTACCCAGAAATTATGTTTTTAACCAACTGCTATTCTGTGTTACTGTTTTAAAATTTGGCTTGCTTTATTAAGCATTTTCTAGAGAAAAAAAAATTTCTTCATTTTTTGGTCAACAATTTCATGCATTATATTAATCTATCAAGTCTAATGACAGTGTATATGCAGTAAAATAACAACCTCTGAAGAATGGCCACATGTTTTTTTGAACCAAATATTTTCTTTAGGTTTAGCATTATAGAGAACCTCTGAACAGGGATTTCTGAATTATGGCCTTTCCTTGCTAGAATGAATTTTGTATTTAGGTGTATCTTAGACAACTTTTTCACAATTTTCCTCCTTTTTTCTGATGAAATTGATTGTTATTAACAACATATCCTTATTAACAAGTTATTAAACAAATTTTAGACATTTGTACAATATAATAGTCAATGATAGATTTGGCAGCTCAATAACGCTTTTTACAGATAAGCCACATCTTTCAAAGTTGGGCTACAGGAATCACAGAAATCTTGTTTAAGCTTTCACACCGATGTCAATCATAGTTAAGTTACAGACTCATAATCAAGCTAGTCTTATTCAAGTGATAATTTATGGGTAGATAATTTCAGCATTTTTATGATTAACTGGCTTGATCTCTTAAGATTATGTTTGTTACCATTGACTTTTGAAAATGTTATTTGTGAGGACTATGGCACTTGAGGATAATTAAAGTCTTTGCTATAGTTGTCCGTTTTTCTTTTTAATGTCTAAAGAAGTGTTTACAAGATTTAATACCAGACTTAAAGAAGTGTCTACCAGATGAAATGTGTCTACAATACTTCATGTGCAGTAGATTCATCAAAAGTGATGAAATATATGCTGGAATCAGAATAAATTTGTCTTATTAATTATTTTATGGAAATTATGCTGAAACATTTGAGGTTGGTAAATTATTCTCATTAGAAGCTGTTCTTTTGTTTGTTACTTCAAGAGACTGAATTTTATTCACAAAGTCTCTTTAAAAAAATTTTTTTTCCCTCAGCATATTCAAAAAATAAAAATTGACTGATGCCTCAAAAAATGAAATAACTAGTAGTTAGTAATTTGCTTTCAATGCGCTAATTTTTAATAAAATTTTTTTTTACCTGTTTCGAGCTGCATCTTAAGTTAGTGTGAGTCTTAGTGCATCTTAGTTAAGTTGAATTTCTTCCTTTTCTAGAATATTTAAAAAAGTTATAATTTTTGCCTTGTTTTAAAATTTGTTTTTTGAAATATGAAATATATTTTTATGTTTGATTTTTCTTCAATTTTAGGCTTTAGCGAAGGTTAGTACTCTACAAAAAGAATTAGATAATTTAAGAGCTGGGTCTTATCTTCATTCATCATGTAGGATATCAGAATTAGAAACATTACCATTAAGTAAATTAACTCAACTTCAAGATCAACTTAGAGAAGACTTAGAAAAAATAGGAAAAGTGAGTATAGTTTACCTTTTGTTTCAGATGATTTGTAAAAATATGATTTTAATTAGATTAGTAATAGAATATCAGAACTAAATTAGATCAGAATAACTCAAGAAAACTGACTTGTGAGATGTATCTCATTAAGATAAAAATGTACCAGCACGCATAGTTGGATAAATTTTCTTGGTTAAACATTTCTTAGCTTTTGTGATATTTTTAAGTTAAATTTCTTAAAACATTGAGATAATAAGCATTTATAAAATCTTTAATTTAGAATATTTTATTCATTTTTATCATAAAATTTTTAATACAAGAAGTAACAAAATTAGATATATTTAAGAACTAAACAGTTTTAAAGTGTAATGCATTAAGTCTAATATGTGTGTATATATATATATATATATGTATATATATATGTATATATATATGTATATATATATGTATATATATATGTATATATATATGTATATATATATATATATATATATATGTATATATATATGTATATATATATGTATATATATATGTATATATATATATATATATATATATGTATATATGTATATATGTATATATATATGTATGTATATATATATATATATATGTATGTATATATGTATGTATGTATATATGTATATATGTATGTATATATGTATGTATGTATATATGTATATATGTATATATATATGTATGTATATATATATGTATGTATATATGTATGTATATATATATGTATGTATATATATGTATATATATATATATATGTATATGTATGTATATATATATATATATATATATATATATATATATGTATATATATATGTATGTATGTATATATATATGTATATATGTGTGTGTGTGTGTGTGTGTATGTATGTGTGTATGTGTGTGTGTATGTATGTGTGTGTGTATGTATGTGTGTATGTATGTATGTATGTATATGTATGTATATATACATATGTACAGGGTGGTCCCGAATTAATGGTACAAACTTTAATGGTAGGTACAGGACATTGTAACAATGATTTATTGTATAGGAATGTATAGTCGCAAGTGACGCGGTGAGGCGTAAACAGGGGAAATATAAGGAAAGAGAAATGGAGTGATCGGTTGGTATCATTGCTGGTAGTGGGCAGTAAATGTCTAGCCGCCGTTAAAAATGATGCATCACAGTAGGAAAAAGCGCCATTCACAATTGTGCTGCCGTAGACGATGGGTGACTTTACGTATGCAGAAAAAGCAGACATGCATTACATGTACGGCCGTGCAAATGGTAACGGCAGAGCTGCGTTACGAATGTATCGCGCGGAGTATCCTGATCGACGAATGCCGGATCATAGAATTTTTCAATTTTTCAACGGTTACATCATCAACTTTGTAGAACAGGTGCGTTCGACGTCAACAGACATGACGCTGGTCGATTAAGAGCTGTACGCACTCCAAGGCTGGAAGAAAGCATCTTGAACATTGTGGCTGATAGACCCGAGTCAAGCACAAGAACTGTTGCGCGTGACGTAGGTGTGAGTCATCAGACTGTATGCAGAGTGTTAAACGAAAATCGCTTACACCCCTTCCATTTTCAGAAAGTACAAGTATTGAATCCGGCAGATTATCCTCTCCGCGTGAACTTCTGCCTGTGGGTGATGCAGCAATGTGCGTTGCAGCCGGATTTCGTAGGTGATGTGCTATTTACAGATGAAGCGACATTTTCACGCGAGGGTGTCTTTAATGCGCACAATTCCCATGTGTGGGCAACCGATAATAGACATGCAACGCGTCCACATGCGTTTCAACAACGTTTCTGTATTAATGTGTGGGCTGGTATTGTGAACGACTTTTTGATTGGCCCATACTTACTACCCACGCTACTCAGTGGCGGAAGCTATCTTATTTTTCTGAAAGAAGTGTTACCACAATTGCTGCATGATGTTCCGATCGCCATTCGTAACCGCATGTGGTTTCAGCACGATGGGGCGCCAGCACACTTCAGCATTGGTGTACGGAATTACCTGAATGCCACGTTTGGTGCTCGATGGATTGGGCGTGGTGGACCAATCCCTTGGCCACCCCGATCTCCCGATTTATCGAGCCTCGATTACTTTTTATGGGGACATCTAAAACATCTTGTTTATGAGACTCCAGTTGACTCAGATGAGGATCTCGTCGCTCGCATATCTGTAGCTGCCGCAGGTGTACGTGAAATACCAGGCATCTTTGAACGTGTACGCCAATCGCTCCACCGACGCTGTCAAGCATGTATCGCTTCTGGTGGACGCAATTTTGAACACTTACTGTAAACATGACACTTGTCAACAACGCTTTCAATCAAATCTTTGTTTTTCCTTTCGGTCGTTATTTCTCCTGTTTATGCCTCACCGCGTCACTTGCGAGTATACATTCCTATACAATAAATCATTGTTACAATGTCCTGTACCTACCATTAAAGTTTGTACCATGAATTCGGGACCACCCTGTATATATATATATATATATATATATATATATATATATATATATATATATATATATATATATGTGTGTGTGTATGTATATACAGGGGTCTGTTTAGAAGAAATTTGGGTCCGTTAACGGACCCTTCACAAAATGATTTTTCTTTTAATCGGACCCTTTTATAAATTTGTTTATCTTCATTATTATTTTATTAATCGAATAAACCCTTTACAAGGCAGAAAACAAGAAAGATGGATGTAAACGAATTGAGTTTTGTCTTCGGCAGACAATTCTTCCATTATTCGTCTGAAATTAATATTCTGCGTTCAGCAGTATAGGCTAAATACCAAATATTTGTATGTTGCATCTCTAATTTAGAAGCAGCAATTGTTGTTTATTTTTTTAAATTTAATTTTTTTAATTATAATTTTACAGTGTTGAGCATAATCTTGTATGTCTTTACAATTTAAAAACTCATTGAAATTTTTTTTTCCTGCAATAATGGACCCTATTTGCACAAATTCATAAAAGCGGACCCTGGTTGAAAGAATGTGAGTAATTTTTTCACAATTTCACGAAAAACGGACCTTTCACAAAATGTCTGGACAGACCCCTGATATATATATATGTGTGTGTGTGTAAATACCTTTGTAAATTTAAAAGATTTTAGGCTTTCTAAACTTTACTCTGTAATATACACTCTTAAATAATGTTTACCTACAAAAACAACTTAAAGCCTCGGATGAATTTCGAAGAGGACTCTACTCAGAAAACTGTAATGATAATTTTTCACCATAAATTTTTAATTCTTGTGTACTATGCAAAATTGTTAATTTGGTAAAAGGGAAAAATTCTTAAAACAAATCAAGGAGTTCTACTTTTTCAGGACTGACTGAAATTTCTGTTGATTTTCGGAGTTGGGGCTTTTTCAGAATTCACAATCTAATTGCCTGCAAGATTTTTATTTTCTTTTTTATTAGACAAATATAAAATTTAAATTCTTTTTATTTTAGGTTATCTATTATCAAACTTCAAATCACTGTATGATATGTGAAGAAAGAAATCGTAGTATTACTGTAGTACCTTGTAGCCACTATGTTTTATGTACTCAGTGTGCTCCTCATCAAAAAAACTGCCCCTACTGTCAAGAAGAAATTACTTCATTATCTAATGCATCTTTATAAGAATTACTGTTTTTAGGTTTTTTGCGATTATGAACTTTTTACCAATGTAGTCCCCTTACTTGCTGACCATCTTTATAAAGTTATAGTGGAAGATCAGGCCAAAATAAAAGTGATAGTGGTGGCTATTTCCAGAG
This sequence comes from Parasteatoda tepidariorum, assembly GCF_982258835.1. Classification (NCBI taxonomy): domain Eukaryota; kingdom Metazoa; phylum Arthropoda; class Arachnida; order Araneae; family Theridiidae; genus Parasteatoda; species Parasteatoda tepidariorum. The sequence continues at coordinate 60,639,463 of NC_141763.1, read as the reverse complement.
AATATGATTGGATTCAATGTATACTAGTAAAAAAAAGCTTTATATTTCAAAATAGTGAAATAAAATGTTTCCATGTCTTAACTATTCTGTTTGCAAACTGAGTTGGTATTTTGAGTTCATTATTTTTTTTTTCTTGATGAATGTCAGTATTGGAGTATGGGGGTTATTAGGTTCTTTTACTTAACTTTCTTATTATTTTTATAAAGTGTTAAGCAAAGTATTTTTTATTTTTGTGATAATCAGCAAAGGAACTGTTCTGAAACGAACAAAAATATTGTAGAAATTGTTAATGGATAAATATATATTTTTATTTTAGGTGAATTATAAGCTTTCCAATTGATAAATTAGGCACTTTTTTCCAATTATTTTATTAAATCTTGTGTTTGTAACTATGTAATTTAATGGCTATCAACTTGACTAAACAATCCAGATTTTGCTTAGGTTTCTCTAGAAAATTGTTTTTTTTTTATTCGCTTTCTTCCTCTTGTGACCTTATAGCAGAATTTAAAGAGTCAATCTGGACAGTAATCTTAATGAATTAAAATTTGTCTGCTACCTTAACACAGCCAGACAGAGATTATTATTGTAAAAACTAAATTCAAACTAACATTTGTTCATCAAAGTTAGAACATATAAGGGTAGATAAGAATTATACGTGAAAGAATGTTTTAAACAAATTATTTTAATTACGAATTTCATACACTTTTAAAGGAATGGAATCATTGAAGCTTAGAGAATGGAATAAGTCCTTATATAGTGTAAAATAAGCAAATCTGAAATAGAGTTTATTTTTTAAATTTTTAGTTAAATTCTTAGTTTTTTTAATATTTCAGATAATTAATGTATATTATTTAAATTTAATGGTTCTAGCATTCATCACTTTTTTGTTTATAAGTCTGCAAATTGGCAAGCAAATTTTGCTGAGCACTTAAAACAAATAATAATTGAGTAACGAATTAATGATTGATTTTCCTCTTTCTCCTCTCATTAATATTTTTGATATGTTTTTGTTTTTTTAATTTGATATGGGTAATAATCTACATGTACTCTGATAACCTATAGCTCCTGCTGCCATGCACAAGGATTTCCGCTACTGGATGCATGGCCATTCGCATAAAATCATTGACAATTTTTTATTGTAAATTATCATTTAAAAGTGAATGCTGATGTGGTATTAATAAGTTTAATTTCGCTAGAAACTTTTATAGTCTTATCTATTAATATTAAAATTATTTCATAATGAGAGACATATTTGACAGGTTATTATTGTCTATCAAATATATGTCTGTTGTGTAACAAATACAGGTAGCTGTTATGAAATTAGATGTCGTAAAAAAAGTTCTTTGCTTTATTTGCTTTAGTTTAAAATACTAAACCTTGATAGCATTTTCTTTGTCAATTCTGGTTGTTCAGTTATGTTGATAGTTAAGTCTATGTTGTACTTAAAATTTTCAGTGTTGGTGAATCAAGAAAAATATCCATTTCCCTATTTAAAATGCTTTACTAATTGTGGTTTATTAAATATAATCCTAACAAACGTCTTAAATTCTAAATCTAATGTCTTAGAGGATAAATTTCACTTTTCTGTATACAAAATTTAAAAAAAAAATCAATGTATAGTTTTATAAATCACCATTGCACAAAGGTTTGCATTATACAGACTGCAAAGAGGAGCAGCTATAACTTATGTAACAAATTATTAATAGCTTATGATTTTTCTTTATGTTATTAATAAAAAATAAATTAACATATTGAATTACAGATTCTTAATTTAATATAATATTTTGTGCTACATTTACTGATTAATTTAGTAATGTTTTCTTTCTGGGTGTTATATTTTAATTTGTTATTAAATTTATAAGTTCAGTTAAAAAGTCTATATGTATAAGGAATATTTTCAAGTAGGTTTGCTCTCTGCCCATTCAAAATAAGTTACTTTCCATTTGTAGACATTTTATTTTTGCTAAAGTAATTTAAAAACGTTAATTAATAAAAAGAATTTATGTGGGAAATGGGTATTTGGACAGCATTCCACTTCATTATTATTTATGCCGTAAGTTTGTATAATTTTTCTTTATTTGTTATCTGTTTGTATTGATTTTGTGCAATTATTATATTTTGTATTGTGTTAATATTTAAAGTTTAAATATTCATTAATAGTACAAAATTACAAACTATTGAGAATCCTATAGTTTTCATTTACTTTCAATTCATTATATATTTTAGCAAATGGCATATCCGAAAAATTGGTGCATTTATTTTGCTTTGCCATTAAAAGCTTGTAACCCTGAGACTTTTTAAATGTTTCTGATCTCGGTGAATTAATATTTTGTACCACAGCTCGGTGATTTTGAGTTTTATTCTATTGGTGAATCGGTAGAAAATTGGTATTTTTGATCTGTTATATAGTTTGCATGTATAGTGTGCAAAAGGCTGCTGTAAAAGTTTTTGATTGCTTGCCATTTATGGAATGTGTTTGGGGATGATGAGTTAATTTGTGTCATAAGTCATTTTAAAATAGTAATCATTTTAAAATCTAACTTTGTGGAAAACTCTGAAACTTTTTTTCATATGTTTTTTTTTTTTAAATTTATAGCTAGTTTGCTTCTGATAATTATACATCTAGATTGGATTTAACTAATTATTTAAGTTTACTTTTTTTATTGAATGGCAAGTTTAATAAAGGTCCACAGTTATAGCATAGCACAAGTATTGTCGTCGTTAGCGCAATAAATAGGCAATATAAGTATACCTTTTGATCTGATTGCAAGTTCCCCCTGTTTCAAACTTTTAAATTTGCACACTTTAACATGCATAATTATTTTAATTGCACATTTAACTTGTTTGTATGCTTAGGACTCTATTTTCCTTAATACTATCTATATTTTTATTTGGAAAAAATCAGTTATTTATTTGTTATTGCAAGATTTAAAAAAGTTTAGGTGACAATATGTGATAATTATGAGGATTTTGTAACTGAACAATATTGCTTACACTTAAATTTTTATTCTCAATTTTTCAAATACATTGTCAGATCCAGTCTATGGAACCTTGTTTACTTTTCAAATTTTTGTTAGATAATAAATAATAAATTACTTTTGGGGGTGGAATAATATCTTTCTAATTATAAATAATGAAATAATTACCCAGTATTAAGCCCGATCTAGGTATCTATTTTTATCTATGCTAAAAAGTGAAATGAGATGAATTATCCTTTTTTTCTCTTTTACATTGAATAAGACAATAAAGGTGAAAAATTAATATGTAGATTTGTATCATAAATTGAATTAAATGATACATCACATTATGTTTTCAAATTATCCTTAAATTTTTTCTATTTAATATGTATGTGAAAATTAGTATCTTAGAAATTTTTATTACAATCTATTATCTGTATAATCTTTATTAAATTTAATGTACTTCTTAAAAATTAAAATTTATAAAGAATAGAAATCATGTTAACTTATAACTTATAATTTTAACTTATAACCTATAATTTGGCTTATTAAACCTTAACAAAATTTTAACTAAGCATTGAACTTTTTGTTTATGAAGAAATTTGTCTTTTAATTGATACATAGCTGCCAATTCTGGGAGTTTTTTTTCTCCAGTTTTCTTGGTTTTCTGATTGCTGGTTTTATGTTTTAGAATATTCTCTAAAATTGGGAAAGGTTTTAGTAGAAAACCTATTATAATAGTTTTTTAAAATCATATGCTTGAGTATTTAAATAAGCATCACTGCTAAATAGTCAGCCTGATTTAACATGTTCCAATTGAGGCTTTTCTCTATACTAATGTGTTCAATTTTTTTTATTATTTAGAACTTCTATTTTTAAGTTAAAGAATATAATGTAATGTCATCTCTCTCTCAAAAAGTATTCATTATCTATAACTATTTAAAATTATGAATTCATTTTAAAATAAACATATTAAAAATATTTTTTATTTCTTTTATAGTTCTTTAAATTTATATAAAGTTATAATTTTAAATCGAAGTTTTTTTAGATTTATAGTTATTTATATAATAGTTTTTTTTTAATGAAAAAATCTCTATGTTAAATCTACTGAATTTTTTCCTTTTCATGTTGGCAGCTGTGTTAATAAATTAAATTTTAATGCATATTGAAAAATTTTGGATTTTAATTTTTAAACCCTTGCAAGATGTTTAAATTTTTAAGAACTCTGTAGCATCAACTGTAATTGTAATGAGAAAAGCAGCCTCTTTTTCAAAAGTCTTTTCAATGTTTTTAACAACCCTTGAAAAATATTTTTGTCTTTTAATCTTCTCAATTAAATATTTCATTTTATATTAAATACAAATATTTAGAAAATTGAAATTCCTATGACCTTTCACAAAAAAGGATAACTGTGTATACATACTATCATGAGCTTATGAAAAGATTATTGAAATTTTATAAATCCCTTCTCCTTTTGTGAATCTTTTACCTAAGTTTAAGACCTTGTTCTATTTGAATTGTTTTATTTATTTCCATTTTGTGTTGCATTATATTGCTATTGTGAAAATTTTTGTTTACTAGTTTTTCATATTATAAAATTTCTCATCTATCGGCATTGCTCATCTATCAGTATTGCGGTAGTTTCCTCTTGTGCACACTGGCAACCTAATTGTATATTGTGACGGGACATTTTTAGGATATGCTATTTTGTTATGAAATGGTGTGGAAGATACTTCTTGATTGAAAAACAAATGTATATATTTCCATATTACACAAAAAATTTCTTTAGTAGATTTTATTTGTATGAGTATTTTAAACATAGAATTAATAAAATATATGTACAGTGAATGTAGTCGTAAATGTTTATAAAAGCACACTTATTAATAGATAGGCAATTTTTAAATGTCTTCTACACAAGAGCATTCTGTTACTTTTAATGTATCTAAAATGTATTTTTTTTCCATAAATATCCAAACTTACCTTTTAATTTTTAATGCAATTTTTCTTACAACTTTTTCCTTTTTATTGTGAGCTGTTATTCTAAAGTATTAAAAAGTTAGGGAAGTCTGTTGGAGCAGTTAAATTTATTTTTTTTTCCTTTTTGTAATTGTGTTTTAGGAAACTATGCAATTGGCTTTAGAATTATTACTAAATAATGAGGTGTACTAATAATTAAAATTTGATTATTAGAAGAAAAAAAATTCAATACATAATTGAATGTTTAAAAATATGAGATTGTTTCAACTCTAAAATTGTTTTCAATTAAAAGTATGTGTAAATAGAAAATCAAAGTAAGTACTAAAATTTTTTTCTCGCATTCTATCTAATAGTAATGACAATAATATTAATAAAAAAAACGCACAAATTTTTATCTGTGTAGATTTTATAAAATTGAACAAAATATTTTAGAAGTGTTTGAAGTCTGATGTTTTAAAGTAACTTCTAAATGTAACTAAATTGAAAATTATTCATTTCTGCTCTTGAGAAAATAAATATTTAAAAATGTTATTTTTTATTTATTTATTATTTAAACAGGAATGAAGTGATTTCGTTAATTTCAATACTAATGAAGAACTTTCATTGCTAGCAGTCTTGGAAATAATTAAACAATTTTATAAAAGTAATCATATTTCTATGTTTGAATTTGAAATAATTGGTCATAAATTTTCAACTACAAAATCATCAGTACTTGATAATATTTAGTTTCTGAAAATACCCTACAAAAGTAGGGGGTCCCCTTACACAACAGGTTGACTTATACACCAGGATATATGGTATTATACTATGTAATTACCTTAATGCTCAATAAGGGTTTCTCTTTTTAAAGCATTCTTAAATGAATAATGTTTGTTATAAAAAAATTAACAGAGTGCTCTTGTATGTGCAAGCTTTAAAGTGATGCTTTATCAAATTTCTACTATTAATTTAAGCTAAATATTCTATATTTTGAATATATATTAAAATTTTGTGCCTATTCAGCATTTTGAGCATTAAAAATTTAATTTTATAGTTTGAGGTATTAGTAATGCTTGCTGCTACTTTTTCTTTAAAAGTTAAATACCTATTAGTGCCAATATGAATTTACACTCTTGAAATTAATTGTAAATGAGTTTTAATTATTCAAATTATCAAGATATTTTTTATTTAATAGTTTCATGTTTACTTTTTAAGTTTATCATTATGACATTCAAACCAGTTTTCTCAATATTAATAATAAAAATAACCTTAGCATACATTTTTTTAAAAATATTCATAATAAATTTTGATTACTTTTTAATTTTCAATTAAACTATTCCTTAAATAAAATTTATTATCTTGATTTTTTTTTACAATGTTAACACTATTTTTTTCTTTCTATTTAAAAGGTGTTTATTAAAAAAAAAAAAAGTATCAAAATTGGTTAAAACAAATATTCAATGCATTATATAGTTAGGGTAATACATTGGATTTCTGATAAAAATTAGGTTGGCAATAATTTGGGTATGAATTGGCATATAAATTTTCTGTCTCGTGGTTATCAATAAATTGTTGTAAGGTTTAAAAGGTGCTATTTAGTTTTTTCAATAATTTTCACAATTTAAAATAAACAGGGTTAATTATTTTTATTGGGTGCTTTATTATAAATGTTAGTAGTGGTGCTTTAATAAGTTGATTTATGTGTTCAATTGAAAATTCAAGCTTGCTAAGTCTGTCTGCATTTTGGCATTTATATAATTTATTTAAAAAAAAAGGTAATTATGATGAATTCTTTTGCATTTGCACTGAACTAATTTAATCACCGACATACTAGGGTTACAGAAAAAAAATATTTTTAAGGACTGCACAGACTAGTTTTTATATTAAATGATAATAATTTAGTATAAGAACTATATATATATATATATATATATGTGTATTAGTGTAAGAACAATATTAATCAGACTTTAATGTTAAAAAACTTAAGTATATGTTTAATATTTTGGAAAGAAAAAATATTTAATGTTTAGTGCACTTTTGCATTGTTAATTAATTTAATTTTCTTTGTTGAAAAAATTAATTTTATCTTTATTTTACCACACATAAATTTAACCATTTAATTAATGAATAAATTCTTGAACTACATTTGTTATGAACTTGATTTAGTTTTAAAAAAAAGTTTTCTGAAATTTCGAAAGATTGATATCTTGTGACACCGTGAATAAGTAAATTTTAATGTTACAATTCGGATGTTTCTTCAAAGCTTATTAAAAATAGTTTAAAAGACAACATAAAATTTCTTTTTAAAGTAAGTAGTTTTTTTAAAAAAAAATTATCTGAGGTTAAAAAGCAGCAAGCTGCACGGTGTGGCATTCATATCTCTTTGTTGTGTTCCTTGGCGCATTTGATCCAAAGTTGTTCATCCCTTCTATCTATCATTCCACATATATTTTATATTGTCAGTATGAAGAAAACTGGTTTAAATTGTCTTAATATTTTGTCATATTTTAAATTATAATTTAAATCCCAGCCGAAACTAGTTAAAAGCTTGTTAGGATGCTTTTTGATTAGTAGTTTACTCATGTGGCTAGTCTTTAGTCTTGAACTGTTGATTCCTTTGCTAAGAATTTTTAAAGTTATTTGGTTTTCTTTTCTTACTGTACAAGTTAAAATATTCTCTTACAAAAATATTTTGGCTTATATAAATTTTTTTAGTGTATTCCGTGTCTAAATGTACAAATTAATTGTTTTCAGTAAAAGTAAGTTTTGTAACAACTAAATTAAAAAAGAATTTGTTACATGACAATAAATTTTTATGTCCCGTTTATAAAAATTGATATTTAAATCAAAAGTTATTAAATTTCATAAAACACTGTCTTTGTTCATTTTCTATTGTTATTTGTAAATAAAAATGTCACATATTTCTGTTATTTATCAATTAAACATCACACATTAGACAAGTCGAGATTATCAATGTATAAACAAAATACTAATTGAATATATAGAACATAAAAATCTTACAAGTTGGCCACTTGTGAAACAACAATTTGATGGTATATTTCGACATGTGGTAAACCTATAAAGGGGAACTTAATGACTTATGTAAGATTAGTATTTGACCATTAAAACCAACTAAGTCAGTAAACCGTTGCCAATTGTGGCTCCTCTTCCACAAAATAGTACTCAATAATAGTTCCGACAAATTTTACTCAAACATAAAAATTTCCTCAAATTTTATTTATAGCATTTTTTTTTGTTGTTGCATTTGATTCGGCATTTTGATAGTACTGTTTAGTTTATTCATCAAATTGTGTTGTAATAATTGTTATATGACAAAATTCTAAACTTGTTAATAATGAAAAACATTCTATTTCATAAAATTGTCTCGATTGCAACAGACTGAGAGAAAAGTATTAACTGTGAAAAATACGTGTTTGTTGCGAATTTTAAATTAAAAATTCATAATAAGATCAAACAATGACTTACCATTTTATCGTTCCTCGCGCGGGCATTAGTTCGCAGAAAATTTCAGAAATTTGCTAAGTGGTAAATTTAATGAGGATTCAAAATTATTCTAAGATTCTTCTGATTTAAATGAATAAAGAAAAAAAAAATCATGACTTTTCTGTTTATAAAATATTAACATATCCTCAAAATTCTACTTTTTTTCCGCAGTAACTTTAAAAGGTTTTCCCTGATAACCTATGTATTGATATTTTATTTTCAAATTAATAAATTGGATTTAATTAGATTTTATATCCCATTAAACGAAGTAGTTTATGTCCAAATGATTAGTAACGTTTTTAAGTGCTTTTGAAATTTAAAAATAACTTACATTTACTTCGATAAATTTCTGGCTTAGTTCACTATCGTTTGGAAAAATATTTCTTACGTAACGTATATGTTGAAAGGTATGTATGAATATGTGATAATTTTTTTATTTTTGAAATTTTCTCCCATTGTTTTTTGTAAGAGCTAACACGTGTAGCCGGCGGTTTTTTTAAAAAATTAGAAAAAAATCTTAATTTTATTTGTACACATGTAAATATTATAATATTTTTTCGTTAAAATTTCAAAAAACCATCTGCTAGTTCTCATGTACTCATATTTATGTGTAATGATGATGAAAATTATTTTAAATTAAATATATAAATCTAAAAAACAAATAGAAAGTTTAACTTTTATTTCCACTTTAAATGCAACAATAAAAGTTTCCGCTAAATGGGTGAAAGTTGGCGTATATTTGCCGTTAGAATTACAAATGTAACCAAAGCAATCGGAAAATTAACTAAAACCGCAATTTGAGTAATACCTCGGTCAATTTTCATTCGATTATCGAAGGACGTCATATTATTTCCTGGTCAATGTGTTAAAGCCCATTTATTTATGACTTTAAAAAGAACTAAACTCAGTGGCGCGACAGCCCATAGAGGGCCAAGGCCTGTGCCCATCTCAGTTTTCTTGACCTTGGATTCTGGGGTGCAGGAGCAGATGTTCCGGTCAGCGAACGCGGAACCCCCAGTGTTTAGTTCCCAAGCATGCTTGGTACTCATTTATCGACCCACTGAAGGGATGAAAGGCTGAGTGAACCTTGCCCGGCCCGAGGATCGAACCAGGGACCTGTGGCACGACAGCGCGAAGCGCTACCGCTCAGCCACCGGGCGTCTTTAAAAAGAACTATTATGAAGAAAAAAACGTGTAATAAAAAATACAAACAATGGGGAACTTGCCACTCCAAGAAATTAATTAATTATGCATAACCATGTGATTTAAATGGATACTTGTAATCGACGTCGCGCGTGTATGTCGAACCGGATTGGGATCTGAATCGAAAAATGCCACGATTCACCTACGATGACGTCACTTGCAGGTATCCAATTGTTTTCTGATGAGAATTTTGTAACACCTATTGATCTTTATACAGGATGTTCAATATAATCTCCACCATTAGCAATTTTTTTTTAAGAATCCTGGTCAAGTGTGAAGTAACAACATAAGTATGCATATTGGGGTTCTCAAATTTATATTTTTGCGATGGTGAAACAAAAGAACTTGCAATCTGTCGAATCACTAGTGCGGAATGTGGGAAGGAAAAGCCAGTTTGGTTACCTGATGAAACTTATGGGTACTTCTAATCGCATTTTAATTCTTTTTTTATTTTTTCGGAAATCATACAGCTTTAGATATTTTCAGTCCCATCTTTCTTAGAGGTTACGCATCAGATTACAAATAGCGTTTTTCCTCTCTGAAATATTAATTTGCAATCCCCTATAGTAAAGTTTCCTAAATTGAATCTCGACTAGCGATAATATCAGAGCACCCTGTGACGCATAATGAGGTATTGCTAGATACTTCTAAACTAATTTAATTTTCATAAATTATAGCAAAAAAAAAAAATATCTGGCTACAAGTGGAGTTTTTTAGGAGATGGAATTTTTTTTCAAAAAACTATCAAAATAGAAAAAATCGACATTGATCTGATACTTTTATTTATATCGCGCTATAGCTGCCCAATATTCTATTGGCGACTGTCTAAGATACATCCCTGAGAGTAATCCGGAGACAGATAGGGCATTCACACACCATCCATCCGCAGATCGTAATTTAGACCTGAACCAGAGCCTCCAGAAGTATTGATTTGTTGTGGGATCGTGGAGAACTTTGCGACCACGACAGATTTAGCGTCACCATTTTGTATACGGATAGTCTTCGGTGATTTGGATCTGAAATCATATAATTGTGTGTTGACAATCATTGTGTTATCTAACAGAAGAGCCCCCTGAAGGAGCATCTTCTTTATCAGGAGGTGAGCACATTAAAGCACTGGACTGTGCAAAGAGCAAGGCTAAATTAACAATTCAAATGAAAGTAAATTAAACTTAAAACAAAAATAACTCATTCAATCACCCCCTCATTTCCTAACACTAACACTTACGTGGGCTTAGTGCGAGGTAATGGGACTCATCAACGTTTAGAGACGGGGGGGGGACAAAAATAATTAATTAAAAACTTTAGACCATAACCCACCTGAAAGTAAAAATGCAGTGCATGAAGAGAATTTAGTATTTTCTTTGATGAGTTGGAAACTACATATTTGGTTGTAGTTACATTTGGTGCACTTGGTGGCTACTCTGAAGAAGCTTTCATTCTGCTTTGCTGATATCATAGATAGTTGGGTCATTGAGAATGATAGATTCTTCTATCAAACTAACGCTCTGCGGTTATGCTTCTCAGTATTATCTTTGCAATCATATCCTTTATCTATTTTAACACTATAGCGTTGAAGTCTGTGTTTTCGTAAATGTATCTCAGACAGGCAGGGGAGGTGTAGCTGAGAATAGGCCATATACATTTGATATATAGATACGTTCCTTTTAGTATGTTCGGCTAATTTTTTTATTTTAATTACAAAATTGGTTAAGTGCTTGAAATGCTTTGTTGGCTTTATTAATAACTTCATCAGATTTCTCAATGCTTCACTACTAAAAAGAGCTCGTATATTCCATGTTCTAATATTCAGTGCCTTTTTCTGTCTAGGTGTGATCTGTCCGGCTTTTACTTCCAGAAATTTCAGAACAGCAGTTTTTTTTCGGGGTGGGATTGTTAGCCTCACTCCCAAACCCAACCTGGAGGGTGAGGGTGTTCCTCTTTTCCTGATGTCTTCCCTTTGACCTGTCCGGCTTGGGCATCCCGATCAGCTCTCAGGATCACACGAACTACACCAACACGATAAGGTGGAAACACCTTCGGTGGGGCCATGATCAGATTGACCATGTTTTAATTGACCAAAGCACAGAAGTAACTTATTTGACGTAAGAAGTTACAGTGAATCAAATGCTGATTTCGATCTTTATTTGGTTCTGTCAAGGGTGAGAAGCAAGATATCGAAACGCTTCTACCTGAGGAAAGACCGAAAGGAAATTAAACGTGATACAGATGCCTTGAAAACACCTAAGATAATGAAAATGTATAAGAATAAAATAAAAGACAGATTTACAATGACTGAAAATGCGATCGATAACGTCCACAGTTAAAAAAAATACTCAAACTCACCATAATAAAATCAGCTGAAGAAACTTTGCCTTCAATAATAAAAACGAAATCAAATGACTGGTTTGACGTGGAATGCGAAATAATTAATGAAAGCGAAAATCGAGTATTTAGGCTGATGTTACAAAAGAATTACACTAAAAAACTGAAAAGAAAAGAATGTTGAAACGAACGATAAGAATGTACTGGAAGAACTGGTATAAATAAAAAAAGCACCATAAAAAGCAGAGAGAAGCATGAAAGTTCTACAACGTAGTGAATAAAAATAGAAGAGAGTTTTCCCCCCAGAACTCGCACATGCCGTGACGAAAACGGAGAACTTATTAATGATAATGCTAAAGTACAAAGGAGATGGAGAGAACATTTTAAAAGGGCTCTTAAAGGAAAAGATACTTTAGACGGAAAAGAGGACAATATAATCAGAACCCCACAAGAAAAGGAACTAGAACCATCTTTCTAGGATGTAGTTCAAAGAGCAGAGCCGTTTTTAAGGATGGGCCAAGTGGGCCCTGGCCCAGGGCCCCGAGTTCCAATGGGGCCCCCAAAAGTCTAAAATCTCATTGCATTAATTGTTTTGTTTTTTTAAAATTCTAACTCAATTATTATTTATAACTTAAGAGGGCCCCCAAACCCCACTTTTTCTTCTTTTTTTTAAAGTTTTATTCAGAGCTGAGGCCCTCTGAAGCCCATAATATACATATTTTTTTCTTTCTTACACTGTTGTATTCTTTTCAAAATCTAATCGCAGTGCTTACAAATATAAAATTGTTACTCTTCACTTTTCTAACTAAAAGAGCAATAAAAAGCTCTTTCCACTAATGAAAATATCCCCACTTTCGTAGCTACCACCCACAGAGTTGTCAAATAGCCTTCTCACCTTACACTGTGGGAAAATGTCTTTAGCTTCTTTATATTGCCTCGGGGCTCTTTTTTCCTAACTTTGAAAATATCAGATATCCACAGAAACACCCCTTTGTCTGATTTCTGCTCATAAATTTCTAGGAAGAAAAATTTCTTGGGGTGTAAATAGGGGGGGGGGGGAGTCTTCTTAGAATTCCATTGGGTCACTCTGTCTTGAGATTTCCATAGTGCCTTTAAATTGGGCCTCGTTCAATTCTAAATTTTCTTACATAGAAAATGTATATATATTTTTTTAATTTTTTATAAAAGCATTTTTTTTTAATCATCTTAAATATTTCAACTAGCCTAATAGTTTTATTTGCTTAACTTTTGTAGTTGATTTTATTTTGTTATTTTTCAAATTAATCGTAAGAGAATCCGTGAATTGGAATTTCTACATCAAATTTTCGTTGGATATTAAGAAGACATAAATCTTTCAGGTTGGAGGTAAGCAAATGTTTTTATTGTATCAATTTTGGTTGTGGTTAGGGAAAACATGAAAGGTTTGCGCAGTTTTTTATATATACGTTGTGATTTTTTTGTTTATTTATTTAAATGGCCGGCCAATATTCAATTCCCTCTTTGACTGGCCCGTCTGCCAAAACTCTTGATTTGTTCTGTTCTGGATGAAATTGAGATAACAAATGTAATTTTATTTTAATTTACTTACTGCTAATAGACAGAAACGACATAGGATTTTGTTTAATCGAGCATTGAAATCAAATGATCATCAACTAAACAAATGTTTAAACACGAGAAAAAAACTTTTTAAAACTCCTGTATGACCAAATTTTCCACGTTTCCCCTAAATATGAAATATGTTTAATTTGTAATATTATATTTCGTACACAAAATTAATTTATTTAGTTTCCTTATGATTTTATTGTTTATTGATCATATTCGTTTCTATTTTTAACTGCCTGATTTTTGTTGTTATTATGTGTCTAAAGTTAATAAGGCTTCTCAAATTTTTAATTAATAAGACTTTTAAATTTCCAAATCAAGGTCGAAACAATTTCTTAAAATTGTAAATCAAAACTATATATGAAATTTTGACAGCTTTGTTTTTATTTTAAACGTGTGCATTAAATTTAATAAAATAAAAATGAAAAAAAAATATAAATAAATGCCTGAATAAAATAAAAAGCTTCGTTATCATATCATCTTTTCAACAATTTGAGTATTAATGAATTATTTAAAAATAAGCAAATTTTTAGTTTAAAAGGTAAATTTTTTTTATATTTGTTTAAAAGGTAATTGTGCTCCATCATTCGATGATGAGACTATTTAATATCTGTTCCTAAGGATCAGAATTCTCTTTTATTTTACTTTATTGTGTAATATATTTAATACTTTCATGTGATATGCTGCAGTTTTAAATGCCTAAAAGAAGACTGAAATTGTCAATTCAAAAAAACAATTAATACTTTTGAACATGAATTTAAATAACTCCATACGTTTTGTTTGGCTATCTCATTTTACATTATCACAGTATTTAGAGCAGACAATTACTTGTCGGTGTGGATGATATAAGTAAAAGAAGCACCCACAAAAAAAATAATAATAATAATATTTCAGTTAATGACCTCAATATTATATTTTTAAGCTTCTCGCAAAAATGTGTTTAAAAAATAATTGTCACAAACAAATTAATATTAAGTAAGAACGAAACAAAAATGATATCAAAATATGCTGAATCACTAATGAGATAGGTGGGATGAAAGACATCGAAACCAATTTGATTGAATAGTAAAACTAGAAGGTGTTTCTAAAATCCGAAAATCAATGAGGTTTCAATATTTTTTAGTCACAAAATTTATCAGGGGCTATTCGTTAGCTTTCAATATGAATTATGTTTTTTCTTTGATTAAATATTAAACATTAACAAATATTTGTCTTTTGAAACCTTTCATTCTATAATAAAAATAATTATTCTATAATTGTAATTCTAAAACTAATTGTTAACTGATATAAAGCTTTAGTGTGTTTCATTGATATATTAAATGTCTTCTATCGGCGGAACCCCGACATTACGATTAAGGTAATTAACATTGTAACCTAAAAACAGACTATTTTTAAAATATTTAATTAGAGGAATGTAGATTTTTCATCTTTTTATCATTATCAATCTTAAATAAGGTTTTATATCCGACAGTTAAATTTGCAGTCCTTGTGTTATATCTAGTCTAGTTTTGAATTTTTTTTTGGTGCATATACATAAGCTGAAAATCAATAAGATAAGCCGAATTATGGTTCACTTCTAAATGAACTGAAGATACTTGTTATAAACGTTAAAAATTGTAATTTGGAAAGCATTTTTCCAGAATGTCAAGTATTCAGATGACTTAATTTATTAAATTAAAAAAAAATTATTAAAAAAATATCCGCAAGGCAGGTGTGTATATTTGGGGCTGATGATTATGAAATCTAACACAAAACTGTGAGATCGTGGGTTCTATTCCATCTGATGACAGTCTTTAATTACAATTTATTAATACTGAAAAATGTTTTTCTTATTTTTTTTTAAGTATGCATGCTAAAAACTAATAATTTAACAATTATTTAAAAAACTAGAAGGCTCCGCTCCCTGTTCATTTTGCTCATTAACCCTCGTGGTTGCTTCTGCATTTATTGCAGAATAAGAAGTTAAGAACAGATGGATGAGAACAGTTTATTTCCATTTTTTTTCCAACAAAAATTACGATTGAATTACCATTTATATTTTGAAGATGACTAAATTTCGGCAAATCAATAAAATTGGTACCAATTAATAAAATTAGAAAATTGTCACCCTCCGCAGAGTTATTACTCAATGAAGATGGACTCAAGGAATAGAGCATTCTCCTCTGAATGAGGTGCACCGAGTTCGAATACCAGTGATGGCTGGTCGATATGAATTTCACACCCAACTTTTACCGACCACAGTGCTGACGTGAAATATTCTCTGTTATAGACGGATCATGGGTTAGAGTCCCTTTACCGTCAGGCTAACCGTGGAAGGCACTCGTGTTCTTCCTCTCTATGTACCGTAAATGCGGGTTAGTTCCATCATAACGTCCTCCATGAAGGCAAAAATTTCTTCCAATACTTTATCCTGGAGTTTTCCTGTATGATGGATTGGGTTCAAAATTACAAAGCTACGGAGCTGAACATTAGTAATCGTAAACTCGAAATTGATTGGGCTGTTATAAAATAAACTAATAACTTGGCCACGATAGCTTGGTTGGTAGGGCTATGGACTCCTGCTCGTGAGAATGGAAGTTCGAATTCAGCCGGTCGAATAATACCCATGTATAAAATGGTGACTGGTGCACGTTAAATCTGTCGGGGTCATAAACTCCTCCAAGTTCTTATGACAATTCAATACCTCTGCGAACTGATCCAGGAGTTTCCTTGTCTTCTGGATTGGTTTTAAAATTTCAAGGCTACGTAGTTAAACATTGGCTCAAAATTCGTTGGCTCAAATTCAGTTTTTCAACGATTATAAAAAAAAAACTAATAATCAAACTGTATTTTCTTGTATTCTTTCTAACTCCTAGCATATTTTCTGCGCACCTTCATAATTTGATGTTTCTAAGTCTTACAGATTTTGAGCTGCAAAGCAAACTGTATGTCTTACAGGAAATTGATTTTGATGATGTGATAGAAGATTCGCCTCTCAAAAAGCGCGAAAAGTATTGTTACCTTAAATTTTCGATAAAAATAATGTATATAAGTTTTTATAATTAATTTATATGTTTTTTACTCTTAAAATAAATAAAAAATTATTCAAAATAAATTTTTTTTCTCTAAATTTACTCAGAAAGGGCCCCCCAGATAATGACAGGCCCAGGGCCCCTATGAACATAAAAACGGCTCTGTCAAAGAGCAATAAAGAAACAAAATAACAACAGTTTTGTATGGCATCACTGCCAAGTTCCAGAAAATAAAGGAGCATAAACTCATCAAAGAAATAGGCTATTATAGTTTGTGTATGGAACGCCCGGTGGCTGAGTGGTAGCACTTCACGCTCCCGTGCCGCAGGTCCTGGGTTCAATCCTCGGGCCCGGCAAGGTTGACTCAGCCTTTCATCCCTTCAGTGGGTCTATAAATGAGTACCAAGCATGCTTGGGAACTAAACACTGGGGGTTCCGCGTATGGCTGACTACCTAAGCGGAACAACTGCTCCTGCACCCCAGAGCCCAAGGTCAAGAAAACTGAGATGGGGACTGGCCTTCTTTAGGCTGTCGTGCCACTGAGTTTAGTTCGTGTATGGACAGTGGAAAAAATACTCATTGAACGGGAAGCTGATTCCATCTGTTTAATTACGAGTAAAGAGACAGGCTGGACTCTAAGAATAGAGGAATTACTCTCTTGAACACATCATACAAGATATTGACTATCATCCCGGCAGAACAAATTGTTACTTATACTAGCAGAGTAATTGGGAAATACCAGTATGATTCTCAAAAAGGCAGATCAACGACAGATCAAATACACAGATTTCAAAAAGGCTTTTAAAGGAAAAGATACTTTAGAGGGAACAGAGGATGATATATATAATCAAGATCCCACGAGCCGAGAAACTAGAACCACTTCCCTTCCCTGGATTGAAGTTGAAAGAGCGATAAATAAGATTAATAACAACAGTTCGGCAGGACCGGATGGCTCCTGAACATAAAAGAGCCTAAACTCATCCAAGAAATACACGCTATAATATGGACGGTGGAAAAAATATCCATTTCATAGGAAGATGGTTCCATTTGTCCAATATTGGAGATTTTGCTCACATCAAATTTTCTGGTTAAAGATCTGTTGTTACCTTTGTAGGTTGCGTTAAAAGAGTTGATGGAGATATGAGTAAGAGCTATCAGTTTTGAGAATAGTGAATCAATCTGCTATATTTATTTAGCTCAAAAAATCATACATAGATTCCAATTACATTTTGTTAAAACTTAAGCAGAGCAAAGTTTTGAACGTTCCTTAGGTTTGGTATTTGATTCTGAAAAATTTTATTTGCCTACAAGAAGTTGAAACTAACAATTCAAAATTTATTAACAAAATTGAAAAATTTAAATTTATTTAATTATACTATTTTTAAAAAATTTCTACTGAACTTTTCTCATCTTTTTAATTGTCCCAAGGTGCCCCACTAAGAGTTACACCTTGGGACAAATAACAGGGTAACTAAACATTTTTTTAAATATTTTCTATGACAGATACAAAATCAAAACCTAGTTAAAAATGGTTTCAAATGTTACAAGAATACCAGGTAAAATTTTGACAATAATTGATCAAAAATGAAAATATAAAGTGTCCCAAAGTGAGCCACTCTCCCCTAAGCTTAATCCTTAACTAGAAAATATTCTTGATTGTTGAATAATTTTACTTCTATGCTTTTTAAGAGAAATGTCTTAGTAAAACAAAGCAAAAATAAATTATGTAAAAGTTTTTTTTCCATAAGAATTTGTAAAATCAACGATCCTGCTCATAAGTCAAACATTTTAAAAAGGTAGACATTTCTTTAAGTTGCAGACAATTTTAGTTACAATAACAAGATATTATAATAATAATTTTTATCCAACTTTTATCTGGGGTAGAAAATTCTTCATGGATGATACCACTACAATTCATCTATCAATAAAAGGAATTATTACAATTTATTACAGGTTTCCAGCCAACATTAGTTTCTATAAGTACTTCTTATTATAAAACAGGAACAGGACCTAGAGTAAAACAACGTAATATATACATAATCACATATATTTGATAAACAGATTAAAACTACACCTACTAATCAATAAACGCTATTTAAATTAATTTGATTTAAATTGTTCGATTTTAAATATCAAATAAATTTTTTTTCAAAAAACTAAGCTTGATGAAAAAACTCTTTTAAAGAATTAGAAAATATATACGTAGTTTTCTTTTTAATTAGGGGTGGAAATTTTTTTTATCATTTATGTACTTCAATATCAAGTTTTTTATCTTCGAAGAGATAGCATAGA
This sequence comes from Parasteatoda tepidariorum, assembly GCF_982258835.1. Lineage (NCBI taxonomy): Eukaryota > Metazoa > Arthropoda > Arachnida > Araneae > Theridiidae > Parasteatoda > Parasteatoda tepidariorum. The sequence goes on along the minus strand of NC_141763.1, from coordinate 60,620,613 downwards.
ACAATTTCAAACTATAGCTATATCAGATAATGGACATGAAGAACATATACCAATACTTAATACCAATTAGTGCAAAGCAACTTGTTAAACCTATATATTAAATAGAAAGATCTAATGAACGTTATCTTTTTCAAAAAAAGAAATCCAATTAAAAAAAGCAAAAAATATGTCAGACAAAATTCCAAACACCAACTCAACATATTTCAAAATGATCAACATGCATTGTAATGTTTTTATAATTATTACAGAATTCCATATCTATTAGTGATTGATCATAACTGCATAAAATCTGTGGCAAAATAAATAAAGAATATTAATTTCTAAAAATATGAAAGAAGATAGCCCGATTCTACGAATAAAAGCATGTTTAGATAAAGCAGACAGTGTTGCAATCGTTCGTAAAATCGCTCTACCGATTAAACTCGACAATTGACGAAGTTTTGGAAGCCCTCACATCTCAGGAATACCTTGGCAACAAGAGGAATACAAGCACACTCGTGACACTCATCGAATGTTCCAGAAATGATAAACATTCAGACAATGAATAACGAAATTATAAATTTCACCATTTTAGATAAAGAATAGTTAAAGTTCACTATTTTAGATAAGGAATAGAGATAACAATTATATAAAAGATGACAACGGGTTTAATTGATCACTTTATTTTTTATTAAAAAATATATTATAAGGATTGTTAAAAATTTAATATGGAACAGGATTGCAGAGCGTATTTTGTGACCGTTTCGACAAAAGAATGTGTATCGCATCCGAAAGCGAATAAAATATTTGGATTAATCGATCAGAAATGTGATGAGGCAGATTATGTTATTGAACCACATAAGAATGGTAAGCCTCATTTACATATGATGGTATTATTGACTAAAGCTCAAGCCAAAAATAATTTTAAACGATTTGTGAGTAACGTGGTTTATAAATTTATATCGAAACCTGGTGTTAATGGCATTAACGTTTTAGTAGTAAATACTTCTAAAAGTCTTAAAGAGTACATGAAAAACACTCGAAGGGTTTTACAGCATAACTTTGATGAAACTAAACAGTATTTGCAAGATAATTTTAAAGTAGCTGATACTACTATAGAGAATAATAAATTGGATAATGAGACCTATATTAAATATGCTTATGATAATTATGACACATGGAGAGAAGTGTTTGATAAATGTGATATTCCTCAAATGTGGAAAAGATATCAATATTTGATTAGATTGAATTGTGGTAAGACACTAGCTTCTTATAAAACGAAGCTTGCATTTGAATCTCATTTATGTAAAATGGGGTTAATGAAGATGATTTTGAAGTGCCCAAGGAATACTATTCATTATATAAGGATAGCACAAAAATCGATATTTTTTCAGATAATGATAGTGAATAGTGCAATGGCTAAATATAGCGTTAAAAGACGATATCGATGACGAGTTACTGGATCAAATTATAGACAAGCTACTAGAAGTAATACCAGATATAGAACTAGACGCTATAGTTACAGAAAAGGACAGCCTTAAAGACGAAGAGCCTTAGCCCATGTTCAGAATAATGTTAAATTTACTTCTAAGGTATAAATTTACTTCTAAGGTAAGGTCAAAGTTATGGATTGAATTGGAATGTTGTTGATCCTGATAAAGGAAGAGTTGATAATTATGGGAAGTTTAAGATTGATTTAACTGTTTCAAATTTTATCAGTTTGGTAGGAATTTATTAGATTATCAATGTATTAAAGTGAATTATTTTGCAGTGAAAATTCACGAGTTAGCATTTGTTGGATTTGATAGCCTAACCAGAATTTTTTTAAAAATAAATTAGCAAATAGTGTATATTTATGTATTTTAACTTGTATTTAATTTTAACTTGTATGTTGTATGTTGTTTTCAACTTGTATGTTGTTTTCAACTTGTATTTTAACAGTGATATTTAATTTACTAGTAGTATTAGAATAATAAATGTGTTACTTGTAAGAAAATATTTTTGTTTTGTTTGCAACTGTTGCCTTTTACACTTCTATAAAGCACTATGCCTACATTCCTAAATATCAAAAAAAATTTATTACATTTATTCATTTTCCGAAAGCAAATTTAGTATAAAAGAATATACATCTATTATAGTTTTAAACAGTTACCTTTGAATTTTATTCATTGTGATTTTATTTGCTTTAAATGATTGTTGTTGTTGATGTTGATGTTTGATGTTGAAATGATTGTTGTTGTTTTCAAAGAAGTTTTATCCTTTTCGAATTTAATTATTTGTGTTTTCTTTCAGTATTGTTGTTGTTGTTGTTACTTTACGTCGCACTAGAGCTGCACAATGGGCTATTGGCGACGGTCTGGGAAACATCTCGGAGGATGATCCGAAGACATGCCATCACAATTTTGATCCTCTGCGGAAGGGATGGCACCCCCGCTTCGGTAGCCCGACGACCTGCGCGTGAAGTCGAGCACTTTACGGTAGCACAGTTTAACGAGGACCGATACCGCACACCCTCGGTCCCTACGCAGACTGATCCAAGTGGTCACCCACCCGCACACTGACCGTAGCCAGTGATGCTTGACTTCGGTGATCTGCTGGGAACCGTGTCTTAACGATCAGTCCACTGCGGGACTGCTTTAAATGAATATCAATATAATTCCCTATGTTTAATTTTGCATTCATTTAACTATCATATTAATTGAGTTAAGACAGTTTTCAGCATTAATTTCTTTGTTTGAACATCTTTCTCTCAAGCAGAAACCTTTTTTCAGCGAACATATTTCTTTGTCCTAAAGGTGTCCGTTTTACCAAGGTTTTCCTGAAATAAAAATCTGCCCAAAAGTAAAATATGTCGCCAAAGGCATATCTATGGAAAGAAGCACCTACGGCAAATCTCTTAAAAATTACTCTGTTGAACACATCATACAAGATGTAAGATATTGACAAACATACTAACAGAACGACTTGTTACTTATTCTAGCAGAGTAGTTGAGAAATATCAGTGTGGATTTCAAAAAGGCAGATCAAATACACAGCTTTAGACAAATACTTGAAAAGACCTGAGAATATAACATAGAATATAACATAGGCGCCTTTCATATCTTTATTGACTCTAGAACAGCTTAGAATAGCATCAATAGAGAGAAATTGTATCAGGCAATGTCAGAGTAGGGAATCTCAAAAAATGGGTTAACCTCATAAGAATGACACTTGATAGAGTGTGGACCAGAAGTATCAGATGAGTTCGTGGGTTCGAACGCCGCCGGCCGAGGACTCCCCGTGTGGTAAAGTGACTGATGCACGTTAAATCTGTCGAGTCGCAAAAATCCTCGATGTTCCCATAACAAATCAATACCTCTGGGGGTACTGGATTGGAGATCGATAGTTCTCTGATTCAGGTCAAAATTACGATCTGTGGATGAATGAATGGGTTCGCCCTATAAACGGGTGCGACGTATGATGTGGCAGAAGTCGAATTCTTGGCCATAGATGGCACCACTGAAAAACAAGAAACGCACACTCTGCCTTAAATTTGCTCGGTTTCATCAAGCAGGCTTGCCCGTGTGGCAAGTGGCACCAACCAACCACTTTCGTCTCCCTGTCATGTCATCTCTTTAATATAGCACTAGAAAAGGCAATTAGAGCCTTCGGTAGAGCCAAATGCAGAACACAATATTTGTTTAATCCTTACAACTGCTAGCATTTGCAGACAATATCGATATCGCAGGAAGAACTAGAGCAGCTATAGTAGCAGCTTTCTGTGCAGTCGAGACATCAGCAGAAAACGTAGAATTTTCAGTCAGCGAAAAAAAAACTGAATTCATGGCAATAACAAACATAATCACAAATCTGGAACCACTGAAAATAAATATGAGTTTGAACAAGTAACTGAATTTAAATATTTAGGCACAATAGTTAATAATGACATAAAAATGGAAATCAAAAATAGATTCAATATGGCTAATAAATGTTATCATTGATTGCGAAATCAGTTCAAATCTAAATACATAAGTTGTGAAATAAAAATACAGTTGTACAAGACACAGTTGTACAGTTGTACATAAAAATACAGTAGTAAGACCAATAGTTTTATATGGCAGCGAATTCTGGGCAATTAACAAAGCAGACGAAGAGAAACTGATGACTTTCGAAAGAAAAATGTGAAGAAAATTTTTTGGTGCAGTAAGAGAAAACGGAACCTGGAGAATTCGTTACAACCATAAATTACAATCAAAATACAAAAAACCTAACATTGTTAAAATGGTAAAAGTGTCTCAAATAAGGTGGCTAGGACATGTATTTCGATATACCGATGTGAGAATCCTGCAGGGAAAAAAAAAAGAAAAAACTTTCAAGCACCGGAAGAAAAATGAAAAAGAGGAAGACCTAGAAAAAGATGGTTAGATAGAGTAGAGAAGTGGTTAAACGATTTAGGTGTTAACAGATGAAAAAAATATAGTTTTAATAATTTATATTTGAAGAAAATATAGTTTTAATAATTTTTTTTTCTGTGTTAACATCCGTCAATTCAGGCATCTACAGGACAATTTTGTTGACCTCTCTTTCAGGGGCACCATCTTAGGTGGGCCAACGTGGCTCCCACAGTAAGGACAGATTGTACAGAGAACAGATTGTACAGGAAGAACATCCATGCCTCGCCCGGGATTCGAAGCCAGAACCTTTCTGATGCAAGGACAGTTCCCTGCCCCCTACACAGGCCGATCGGCTTGATTCAGATGGGGTAAACTGATTGAGACGGACTTGTAAAAGTACACATAAGAAGGCATTGATGAGAACAATGCACATAAATAGGCATTGATTTGGAATAATATATTTATCAATTTTGTCTATATATATTTTATAATTATCAAGCAATTAGGACTTAAATGAAGATAAAAGTTTTATAAAAGGGTATAGTTATGTCTTAAAACTTAAGTTACATGAAAAATGAAAGACTCATTATTAAACTTAATTTACGCTAAACGACTAATATGTTTTTCTGAAGATTTCTATTTATTGATAAGAAATCTGTTATCGCTAGATAGTAAGAAGATTTTTCTAATGCTTTATCTTTTCTGTGCGAGTTTAGAATGTGTTACCAATTGCCGACAGGTAAGATACACTTATTTCGTTCTTCTTCTTATAAGAGAAAAGAAATTATTTTTACAAAATTATGTTTTACCCGTGCAACGCGGTGGCATAATCTAGGTTTAGTAATCGCAGACACAATCTGGCTGGCTTTTGTTAACATAGACCAGTTTTAAACGGTGATTGCGTAAACTCGTCTTCAAATAACAAATTCAGAGTTTGAATGCCGTCCTCCTTCCCTTAGGTGCTTTAGTGCAGTGTTTTTCAACCACTGTGCCGCGGCACTTTTGTGTGCCGCCAAATTCTTAAAATGTGCCGCCAAATTTCTAAAATGTGCCGCCAAATATTAGAAATGATATAATAAAAAATATAATGCTTTTTTTTATTATGAGTAAAGTTTAAATTAAAGAAAAGTGTATATATATATGCATACTTTTTATAATTTTTCCACGTTTTAACAGCGTGAACATCTTTGTCGGCGACTGTATTGTCTCTGACAATCTTAAAATAAGATGGAAGTGTTTAAATTGTATATGACACACAATTTTAAAAAATGTTGTATGAGCTAATCATTAAAGTAAGCTATGCAATTAATAAACAAATTAACAAATGATAACTAAAAAAACAAATATATGAAAAACAAATTAACAAAGGATAACTAACAAAAATTAATCTAACAATTAATAATTAGCAAAAAAACTAGTTAACAAGAAATCACAAAAAATAGCAGTTAATAATTATAGAAAACAAGCTAACAATTAATTACTAGCAAAAAAATAAATAACTGTTACTAACTAATAAAAAATTGGTCGAAAGAAATAATTAATCCCTTTTGTTGGTCGAGAGAAATAATTAATCCCCATTGTGCTTTTGTAGTACATAGTATTATATTTCACATTCAAAATTATTATCACAAACTATTTAACACGGTGTAAAATAGGTAATTAAACAAGTTTTAATCTAAATTTTTTCATTGTGTCCCGTCATTCGAAATCGTTATAAGTTTGCCTCAACAAAAAAAAAAGGTTGAGAATCAGTGCTTAGTGTAAAAAAAAAAATAAAAAAAAAAAAAAAAAAAATGGTTCTGGAAATTTTTTAATTATTTTTTTCGTTTGCATATCATGTTTGAATTTTTTTTTTTAAAAGCATAAATTTTTCTTAAATGTTTAAAATAACAAAACGCTTTGCTACGAAAACATTATTGCTTGCAAAGTATATCGAAAAGTTGAGAAGAAATTTGAACTGGGCATCCACGAGACTTAGAAATATTTGATAGTTGGAGAAATTTTTTCTGCCTCTGTTACCACTTTATATTAACCCTTTCATTACTGACAGGATGCAATTTTAATATAAATTGATTTTATTTACTATGTAAAATATAGCGGTGACTAGAAATATTTTATGTGATCCTCCTTTCCGTTAAAGCAATTAAATTGTTTCTTCGACCCATGGAAATCCTGTTAAATCATTTATTCATTTTTATTATTTAAACCATTTTGTCCCGAATTTATATATTGAAATGATACGAAAAGTGGTTTTATAGAAAAAGTGGTTTTATAGAAAAAGTGGTATTATATATTATCGAAATTAATTGGTTTTCCTACTGTTAGGGCATTCCAAAAGTCTTTGATAAATCAAAAAGTACTTGCTTCTTATTCTAGATCTAATCAGAAATAACTAAATCATAATGGTATCTGAGAATCTTTTAATTTATCCAGATAAATGAAAATACTGAAAAGAGTTTCCCACCACAATGAATGTCTTTGAAAAAAGGAACTGTCCTAAATATATGACGCTGGGCGTTAACCGGTTAAAAAGCATTTTCCTATTTCTGAGCATTGACTTTGGAGATTACTTGTTGTAAAACTTTGATCTACAAAAGTGGTTCCCAGTTTTTTAACGGCTGTGACACCCTAAATGATTGAACATCTTTTGGAGGAACACCCAAGCTAATAATTAAAATTAATAGCTGTGAATATACTAACTAAAAAAATAATAATAACGAATCATTTTGATCATATTTAATGTGAAGTCGTAAATTTATTCAATTATCGTTTTACCAATAATAATCTTAAAATGAGTTATCTATCATCTATAATCAACATATCAATTCGAAAATCTGGAGTGGAATTTAGACTAGTTTTGAATTTGTTTTTGGTATTTGCATACGCAGCTTATAGCTTTCAAATGGTTTACCGAGGAACTTAATTCTTCATTCTAGATTTTGATCATGATTTTATATTTCATTCATTTGATTTTTATATGGAATGGAAAAGTTCAATGAGCAATAATAATGCAATTTTTTTATAAATGCATATTCTCTCCATAATTTATTCAATATATTATTATTGGGAGAAATATTTTTTTTAAAAACTTTTCTAATTCTTTTTTAATTATTTCACTTAAATAATTTCATTAACCAAAATGTCCAATAAATGATGGTGTGTTGTTTGGATATTAATAACATGATAGGACTAATAATAAATGACTCTTGGAACCCGTGTGAGCCGTCCAGTACGGAACCCCTCGGTTCCGAGGAGAATCATCTGGGAACCGCTGGTCTACACAATTACACTCTACGTTGACGTGTGTAAATGTCTAAGTTACCTTGCAATAAGTGTGACTTAAGCTAGCTGCAGGAATCTGTTTTAGGAAGTTTGGATATTAAGTAAAGGTAAAAACCGAACACACCATGACATTTCTTTATAATCTTTGTGATTACAATAGTTTAAGCAACAACTTACACTGTTTTGGCCATTTTGTGTTTAAAAAAAAATCAATAAATAAGCTGGTTTCCTTTAAAGTATTTGATGGGTGATGTAATCCATGGGGCATTTACACCATTCATTACTTCCCAGCAAACACATTAGGTCGTTAACTTTGCGGCCCGTTGTCGGTGATATCGGCAACTGTCGGTCATCGGACCGTCTTATATCGGCATTTTATTGGCATGGTATTGGTTGTATCAGATTCGGATCAATGCAAGACTTCTTATAAAGTGTCGATACCGTATTTCAGATAACAATATTTCAACGGAATTAATATAATTGGGCTGATATCAAATAACGATATCTTATTTGTATCCATGCTAACGGAATCGGTGATTTTACTGTTGACCGATATTTAAAAGCTGGTTGTATGATGGGATACATGAAATCAGAGCAAAAATTTAAAACATTTTAGTATTGAAAATAAATATTATTAAATTAAATATATATTTATGCTAAATTGCCTCGTATTTTTCATTTTTTTATAAAACAAAGTTTTTCTATAAAACTCAGGCAAATTAAGCTAATTTTCTAGCACAAAAGTTATTAACTGTTATGCCTAATAATTTATTGTTTTATGTATTTTCATCACAGAATTTTGTTTTTATGTGATGGTTAGTTTATTTCATTGAATTTAGTAGAAAAATTAGTTTATTTTAGTAAAAAAATTAAATTAAAACTGCCAGTTATTATTACAGAACAAGTTTATAATCTTCAATCGTGCACAAAGAGGCTGCGTGAGTTTCTCTTTCTCATAAACAAAAAATAACGAATTTAATTATAGAAAATCCTGGGTATTTATCCGTATCGAATTTTCAATAATTAATAACAAAAGGAAAGCATGGCGCGGAAAATTTTACTTTGGAGTGAAGCTTTATATAATAGTAGAAAATTTTAAGAATATTAACTCTTAAAATTAATTACGGATGCAAGCCGGACAATTTACGAAAACAATATGCTTGAAAATTCAAGAGCGCTTTATTTTGGTGTTAAATTTAAGCGTACTTGCTGTGCCGTGGCTCAGTGGTAAAGAACCTGAATAACGATAGGTCGTCCCGGGTTCGAATGCAGCAGCTAATTGTTAGGTATTCTAGACATTTTCGAATTATTTATTATTTTTATTCATAAACAGCATTATTTTACGTTTAATTCTAATTTATTAACAATATTTAAATGAGAAATAATAGTTGGCAATAATTTAGAGCAATTTTCTTAACTCTTTTTAATTGAATTCTGCTTTAAAATAATGTTAGTTTAAAAATAAATTAATTCATTTTATTTATTATATTTTTTCACTTATTACATATTACCTGATATTACGTGTAATTGATTCAAAAGTTTATGTGAAACCCACTTTGCCCCAGCTATCTTGTAGTGAGGCTTCAAAAATTCTGAAAGATTTAGTTTTTAAGAGTCTACTACTTTAGAAAATACTTTGAAAAAAAAGTTTGATAAATTATTGATAAAAATAATTAAAATTATTAAGCTGCAAAATAAAATTAAAAGTAATAATGAAAGAAATAGAAATAAAATTGTTTCATATTATTGCTATTGCTTTCGAATCATATACTATAATTTTCGATTCCAAAAGTTAAAGTTACGCTTTTTAAAAATTTTACTATGAATGTAGATAACGTATATATTTTTTTACTTATATTTTGAAATTTATAGAAGTATTGCTTTTAAAATGAGTTTATATGGAAATACGTCATCATTGATTACAAAGAAAGCAGCTGTATGTTCTGAGCAACCAATAGCTACAAAGATTGGACTAGGTATGCTGTTTTATTCGTTAACTATCATGTTTTGTCGTAAATGTCAACCAAGTCTGCTAACTTTCTACGCTTTGCGGAAAAATGTCAGTGCGGCTTTGAGGAGAAGTCTGGGGTTGTCTGCTCCTATGGTAACAAGCTGGAGCACATTTCTAATGGGGGTAAAATGGAGGAAAGAAGGTGTCGATTGGTTTACTCATGACAACCTACGCTAAGATTAAGACAAAACTATTCACCCCTCACCCCTATTCGAAGTGACCTTTCCTCGTAACCTTAGTACCCGCCACGAAGCGAGACGGGTGGGTGTCTGTAGGAGTTCTCCTGAAAGCCACACTATACCTAAGTTTATGTTTTTATGAATTATTCTTTGTTGCATAAATTCGATTTAAAGTTATTATCCACATCACTACATGTAAATTATTCAAAAGTTTAAATGAAACCTACTTTGACACAGCTCATTCATGGTGAGGCTTTTAAAACCTTGGCAAAATTACCAAAAATTCTGAAAGCCTTAGATTTTAATTGTCTATCGCTTTATAAAGCATTTTGAAAAAATCGTAATAATTCGCAACCTTGTTCGTGTTTGTAAATTAGTTCAATGCTTAATAGTCTTATTGCACTTTAAAACTAAAGTTATTGAATTAGGAATGTAACTAACTACATTATTCCGATAAATTACTGACTATAATTTAGATTATTATTATGATTTAAATAAAAAAATTTTTACAAAAAAGCCAGAAATTTATAAGGAAGTTAAAATAAAATACATAAAATCAAAACATGTTTTTATCCTTCTACTCAAACCTTGCATAAAATAACTTGTTGATGTCTAATGGTTGATAAATTTGCGTCTGTTTAAAGTATTTTTACTATAACTTGACCCTTAAGAAATTGCAAATAAAGTCTTGTTCTAAATTCCCGTTTTTTCTTTTAACCCGTTTTGTCCCGAATTTACATATTGAAATGATACAAAAAGTGGTTTTATAGAAAAAGTGGTATAATATATTTTCGAAATTAATTGTTTTTCTACTGTTAGGGCATTCAGAAAGTTTTTGATAGATCAAAAAGTACTTGCTCCTTATAATTCTAGAACTAGTCAGAAATAACTAAATCATTGTGGTATCTGAGAATCTTTTAATTCACCCAGATAAATAAAAATGCTGTGAAAAAAATTTCACACCATAATGAACGTTTTTGAAAAAAGGAACTGTCCTAAATATATGACGCTGGGCGTTAACCGGTTAACCTGATTTAAACCATCCCAATATGGTGTGGAGAAAGCACAATAATTATAAAAAACTATTATATTATTTAGTATTGGCTACCACTAAATTTTAAGATTTCGCAATTTTATAATTTCAAATATTAAAATTTTGTTTTAGATGTGAACACATTTAAAATGTTACTCTAAGACAAATTTTAAGACTAAAATAAGTTATCAGTTAAGTATCTATTTAATGAAAGTTCATGGGATAGACTCTCAAACTCATTTGAGATTAGTGTTCTTTTAAAAAAGGTGGCTTTTAAAACAGTAAAAAATGGTTGAACGTGTGTTTCATTATAACAGAGTTGCCACAGGCGACTAAAAATGTAAAAGATGGTAGAAAGTAAATTCCCTTTTTTTATTTATTATCTCTAATTATTCAACCGTAACTACCACTAATGTCTTGCATTTCAAATAATTCATATTTAAAGAAATTTTCAACATTAAACTAAAAAAAAAATTGCTACAAAAAGTTCTTAATTTTATTTTTTTTTATAATAAAATTTTGAATCTTAATAGTCAGTTCCTTTTGCATTTTTAATCGCCCGTGGCAACCCCCATCATAAAAATTTATTTCCAAAGATATTTTTTTCTATAATAATATGTTATTAATAAAAATACTTATATTTGAAGTCAAAACATAGTGTGTACTTAAAGCTAAAGTGATACTGGTACGTAACAAAAGAAAATATTCACTTAGAACATGTATGTACGAGCACTTTTTTTCGCAATGGCAACTTTTACATCATTTCAAAATATGTGGTTGGTCATTCATAAATTAATAGAGTCAATTTTTTTAAAAAATAGGTTTCTCGACCATATATTTGAGCTTTATATAGCTATAGATTCAAATTCTTTATAGAGCTAAGAGAACAGCTAAAACTTACTCAGCTAACAAGGAGAAAAGAATTTTCAGCACCTTCTTGGCGAACAATTTTAAGTTAAACTAGTTGATTATTATTTTTTTTTAAAAGCCCGGCAAAATTTACGACGAATTTCAATAAGAAGATCATTAAAAATTATAAATGAAATGTATTGTATATAGCATCTTTTATAGCTATACAAAAAACTCCTTCGGCTACCTTAAATACATTTAAAGTTATATAGCTATACAACTCAACAGTTGAAAAATGTTCTTAAGCAATCTCTAAATTAAAGTCTCCCATTTTTCTTTTTTAAATTGAAAACCAAATACTGTTTTCCCCCCATAATATTCCCACCATTTTAATAAAGGATTAACATGTGATTTCCCAACATAATCATTAAATCAGTCGATGCATTTTTATAGATGCTGTGACAGTTTTTGCATGCTTACTTCCTTAATATTCTTTGGAATAGGAAATGATTGCCAGAAGTCCAAGTTTAGAACAGAAGTAAATTCAATCCAAAGTGAATCAACTATCGGATTGAATTTCATATTTAATTTTGAAAATCTTCATATATAACTTTATTTGTGTTTTCAGAGATTTTAGAAAAAGGTGGAAACGCATCCGATGCAGCAATCGCAACATTTGTGGCAGTGTCAATACTAGCCCCGTCCACGAGTGGCATTGGAGGCGATATTCAATGTCTTTTCTACCGGAAGTCAGATAACAGTATACAACAGATCAATGGAAGGTAAGAATATAGCATCTTATATAGCTATACGATTAAAAAAAACTTCAACTACCTGAAACATATTTAAAATTATATAGCTATACAATTCGACAGTTGTGTTGTTATAATCATTCAATCTTTTCGGAACGGAACTTATACACAACATCTGTATCAGTCCCACACCTTAGTTTAGTTTCAAAATTTTGCTATTTTAATATTTAGCTTTCATTGAGTAGGATTGGTTTCCCTCCCTGTTGACGGCTTGAAGGCTACCCGGTTTCAGGTCGTTGAGAAACAATTTGTGTTGGGGTTATAGGCAGTCGCTCTTTACGCTGCCCACATTATCATCATCGTGTTATTGTCCATCCATTTCTGGTATGACTCTTTGTTTAGGGAGTACTTACGTTATTATTACTTAAATATTGTTAAATTACCACTATATAAGAAAAGTTCAGCAATCGTCATAAATACACTTGATTTTAGTCGTGTCATTTTAACGTTTAGTTTTATTTACATAGATATATTTTATAACCCAAGAACTCAAGTTTACATACTCCTATATTTGAGGCATTTGGAAATTAATTTTTCCAGTGGCAGTAAACAACAGAAGAAGTTTTAAAATAAATATAATTATTATAAAACTTTTATCCGAATTTAACCCTTTAACGCACATATTTTTCATATTTTTTTATTATTTTGTATTAATTTAGGATAGAATAATGAAAAAATATTTAGCATTTTAATAATTTATGGTTATGAAATACAGCATGAAACACCTATGTGCTTTTCTGAGTTGAAGACAAAATTTTCCACAAACACGGCTCACTTCCAAACAATAATTCTTTAAATTTGGATTCATTTCCAGTGGATCTAAGAGAAACTGTTATTCATAATTGAAATTTCTTAAATTTACAAAATCAGTTGCTGACAATTTTTTGAATATGAATGAAAAAATGTTTTAATTACTTTTCTTTGAATTTCATGTTCTAGTGCAAATATAAATTCTGATAATCAAACAGATTTTTTTAATAACTTTTAAACTGTTTTTTATTATTAAAAAATATCAATATATATTATAACATGAACATATATATTATAATTTGGATAAGAACGTGAATATTCGCCTGTCTGATCTTTAATTACTCTGTTTTATCTGTTTTTAAGTAGTGGTCTTTGAAATCTAATTTATTATAAATATTGAGGAATAATCTTTGTCACCTCTAAGAAAGAATATTTATGAAACTAAGGAAAATCTATACTAATTGGTGGGCATGCGTAAAGGAAGGGGTCTCAAATATATTAAATGATCGAGGTTTGTCTCCCTTTTTTTCACTGTTAAATTTTTGTAAGATCTGTGTTGCCCTGTAAACGTAGGATTTGTATGGTAAGTGTAAACAGCTAATTGAGATATCTTTCAACTTTTCTTTTCCATCCATTCAAAATGACCTTTCCATGAAATCAGAGTCTTGATGGCTCAGTTGTTGAGGCACTGAGCTGGCAAGAACTAGGGTTAGATCCACCAATGGTGGCTTGTAGCCCTTGCAGTTTCAGATCGATTGGTACCAGCTTGTTTGGGGAGTAAAGGCTGTCTGTGTGCAGTGCTAACAAAGCATTGCCAACATCATGCCCTTGATCACAAAGTTGTAGACCCCTTGGTCCATAACGGAATGTTGCGGGAATGCTTTACTTTACTTTTCCACATAAACAGAGGGGAACTTTAATTCACGAAAGATATGAGTTGAGCGGTTATTAAATAAACTTTTGAGATGCGTTAAATAATTTCATGTATTTCTAATTTAGTGGGAAAACTGGACTCCATACAACTTTAGAGAATGTCCAAAATGCTGGAATCCACCATTCGTCGGAAACAAAGTATTCTCAAGAAGGACTTTGGGTATCTATACCTGGAGCAGTAGAGGGAATGTTCAACGTACTGAGACACTTCGGATCCGGAAAGGTTATTTAACAATATATTACGTTTAGTACTTAGTATGATATAACTATTTATTCAATACCTGTGATGTCTAATAATTTATATGCTCATTTCTTTAATTGTAAAGCTTTCCATGGCAGATATTTTACAACCAGTCATCAAGTTAGCCGAAGAAGGAGTAACCATTGCACCCAAAACTGCTGGTGTTTGGAACAAAGCTTCCAGTGCATTCATCGAATCAAAGAACAAAGATGACTTCCTTATTAATGGCAAACCTCCTCAAGCTGGTGACGTAATTACTGCACCAAAATTGGCTAAATGTCTTAAGGTAAACGGAAAAACAAACCGCCTTAACTGAAGCATCTTCTTTTATTAATCCTAAATTTGTTGTTTAATTATTCTATAAGGTGTTTAATCAAGCTTAATATATGAGTTACGTGTATTTATGAGAATAACATTAATGATTAGGAATGGGTTTATCACAATTTGCTCAGATATGGCTTTGTATTGAGAAGAATAAAAAAATCATCAGTAAATTTTAATGCTATTTTTAATAAATAAACATGAAAAAATTTAGAAACAGTAAGGTTATTTAAATTGGAAGAGAAAAGGTGAAAAGAATTTCTTTAACAAAAACAAAGACTGTATTTGTGTAAAATCCCGCCGACCATTATTCGTAAAACCAATGAAAAGCGCCAAGCAACACGATTTTTTTAAACCATTGATAGGAAGCATTATCCATAACAATAACACTTTTTGGTCTTAATTTAGGTAGTACTTTTTGAAACCAATCTTCAAAATGCTTACCGTCCATTTCTTAGTGGTAATCGCCATTTTTTTCTCCCTACAAGCGTATCTACTGCCTCTGGAATAAACCCTTCTTCTTTGATCTTAATATGTGTCACGATTCTTCCTTTTCCTTTCCTTTTTCTATTTTGCCATGTAAAATTAAATTGTTTAAAATGATGCAAAAATTTGCATATCTTACAATTCAAAGTTTTTTTCGATCACTCTTAAATAAAATAATAAAAAATATTGAATATTTACTAAAAGTTTTTTTTAAATTTTTTTTTTTGGAATTATCTTTGGATAAACGTATTTTGTAATTGTGTGCAAAATTTTTTCAATTCGCTTAAAAAGTTCTCGAAATATGCAAAAAGTAAATTAATATTAAGGGGTCTAAACTTTGGAGCGCTCTCCTGAACGAACTATTGGGATAATATTTTCCAGATTGCGGCTACTCTTTATATTTGGGGGGGGGGGTCAAAAATACGAAACCGTCGAAAAAAATAATTTTTTTTTAGAGAGAGTACGTTTTTGCGTCTGATTTCGTAACTTAAAATATCGTCTTCACTTATTAATTAGCATATTTGAGGCCATCCCCTCAAGCCATTAAGATGGAATCCTGGAACGAACGTGAAAATCCGACCAATAGATCAAAAGTTATTCAGGGTGGTCATTTTTTTGGGCACTCTGTGTACACATGTTTGAATTATTGCTTTATCGTTGTGAGTAAAACAATACTTTAAAATCTACATTTATACTTTCAGACGTAATGTTATGTTATCACACAAACAAAAAATTTTATAAACAGTGAATCAAGTTGCCATCTGTGAGTTTTTGAAGAAACTTGTAGATTTCAAATTAACATGTTGAATGCTATGGGGGTCACTGGTGATCGGCACTGAGTGTGTTCGTAGCACCACGGGGGTGACCGACGAAGCCAAGATTATTAGAAAAGCATAATTCGAGTAAATTTTTAATTTTTTGATATTATTATCGTTACTAATATGGTTTGAAGAAATTAATGCAATATAGAATTCACAGAAATAGTTTTATTTATATACACAGAGATGCCAACTTGCTCCGGACAGTGAATAAATATTTTCAGGTGCTAGTTCATTAATTGTGATTCTTAGTTTAATAAATTCAATTGAGTAGATTTTTATCCACCACTATTTCTAAACAATTCGTAGGTTTATATACTTCACCACTTTTTTTTAAGATATGTCATGCTAAACCTTTTAAAAACTAGCAAAATGTGTCTAATATTTAAAAATTTAGTCTGTAGTTATTTACCGTTATGGCCAGACTGGCAAGCCACGTAAAATTAGCGTGGTATTCAACGTGTTAATGGTGAAAAAAATATACCACATGAATTGTACAAATTTACTGATATAAATAATTCTAAAAGGATATGAGAGCTATATTAAGAAAACATATTTATATTTTCTCTCATATTTGCTGTTACATTTTGACATTTTGTTGCTTATAACGTTTCACAATAAAGTCTCATGTATTTTGTTATTTAACTAGAATAAGAATGCCCCTCCTTATCAGAGAATTTTCGTCTTCTTAAAGTTATTTTTAACCAATTTTACTATTGAAACTTCACAATTCATCACGCTTGTTTATTTTGTTATATACATATCATGTATTTTCTGTATAGGAAATAGCATCTAAAGGTGCTGAAGCATTTTATTGTGGACCTATTGCAGAAAGAATTGTTTCAGAAGTTAAGAATTCAGGAGGAAGCCTCACATTAGATGATTTCAAGGAATATCATGCTAATCCTCCATCGAAAGCTCCCTTCCAACCCATCAGTATCGATTTTCAAGGTTTCACTATTTGGGAAATGAAACCAAATACCACAGGAATAGTTGTTTTAGTTGCCTTAAATGTTTTGAAAAAATTTGACTTAAAAAGTAAGTGCTGGAACCGGTGTCTCAATGAGTAATTTTCATGGGAAAAAATACTTTCCTTATTAATTAAGTAAATTTATCATTCTACTTTCTGTAACTTATGATAGGCATTGTTAATGTCTTAATGAGTAATATGCCCAGAAATGAATGCTATTTAAACTTCTCGTATTGGACGAGTCTCCTTGTCCCTTGTCGCTCAGTAGTGGAATTGGGAATCGTAAGTGTCTTTATAAGAAATATGCTTGGAAACAAAATGCATTTTATATTAGATTGAGTCAAAAGTAAATTCATTACTCGACTTTCTGTAGCTGAAACTAGAGAAAGTTTTAGTGCGCAATATGCCCAGAAACAAATTCATTTTAAAATTTTAACATTAGATTGAGTTAAAAGTAAATCCATTACTTTCGTTAACTTACTTGGAGAATTGTGAGTGTATCAATGAGCTACAGATAAGGGACTGTATAAAGATTAGTACAGGTGTCTCAAGCCGTAAAAATTCGTCACAAAGCTTTCATGATACTACTTACTTTCTGATTTATTTTTACGCCTAATCTTAAAAAACACTCCATACGTATATTTTTATTGCAATTGTACTGTTTTCAATATGATTTTTGCCATTTGCAGTTAAATTTTTAAATCCGATTTACATTTAGCTGATTTTCATAAGAAACTGAGGATAAAATTCGAAATATGGCAATCCTTTCATTGTATTCGTGTCGTGATATGCAACCATGATTAATTTAAATCGATTTATGTCTCAGCATCAGGACATCATTTTGGAACAACAAGTGCGCTTGTATAAGTGTGCCATGTTTTGTACTTATGAAAAACAACATTCGTCCTCACCATGCAAACATCATAAGCGAGAGCCTTCAATCTGAAGATAACACCCCTTTAGAATGATCAGCATTGTCACCTGACTTGAAACCGATTGAACAAATGTGGGACCTGCTTCGATCGATGATTTGCAACCCATCAATCGACTCTAACTACTTGTATACTGGAGCTTCGGAGAGCATGGATTAAACTTTGGAGTAATTTGCTCCAAGATCAGCTCGATTATTTGATACTCAGCTTAGACATTAAACGGGTTGGTTGCAGAGTATGGGAAGCATGCATATTATTAACCGTCCTACCAACTATATACTATTAAGCTTTTGTAAAAGACCGTTCACACTGCATGTGTTTTATGCATCTGCAATCCAGGTTGAGGGAAAACTGAATATGATTGGTGAGTTTTTCCTTGGAAAATATATTTCACCAATCAGACAGCGATAGGAGGTGTGGGAAACATATGCAGTGAGAATGGAAATTAAGGGAGATGTCTTTTTCTCCGATTACTCTAGGTAGGGCATAGAGTTAAGAGTATAAGTAGAGATGACATTTCCCACCCTCCTATGAGTAGAAAGTGAAGTAACTGTCGGCCATCTTGGATTATGCAAAGTATTCATTGTAACCTATGGTTGCATTGCTAATAAATGGAAGGTTTTTAAGTGTTTTTTTTTTTATTGCTTTTAGTTACACGAAAAACATCGTTTATTACAATTTAATATTTATAAAAATAACATAACTAAAGATTAAATGTAATCATTTTTATGCCAAAAAATCTAATATTTTATGTACGTAGATTTATTTTTTTGACACTTAAATGAAAAAAAAATAGTTTAAATTAAAACGCTTTTTATTTTCAACTATTATTTTTGTATTTAATGCTTAAAAAAGAAAAATTAAAAAAAAAAGTCTTTTGTTATTTATTTTTTCAAGCATTTATTAATTTTAGAAGAAGAACTTTCCCTTTCATAAATTATATCCCTCAATTGAAGCAGTCATTTTTTGTTGATTGAATCATCATAGAAAATAATTGAACTTTTATTAAGGTATTACTTAATAAAAGTTGTAAAAAAACATTGATACTTAATAAAAAATTTGAATTAAAAGCTTTATATATTATTATATTTATTTTATATATTTCTTTTATTCAATAGAATAATACTGAACTTTAAATTCTTTCTTCTCAGTTCATGAAAATGAATTTCTTATTTTATTCTTAAAAAATACACAGACATAAAAGAAAAATAAATCATTTTATTTATTTTTACATTATATACCATCAATTTCCTTATTTTTTTTAAAGTAAATACTATCAGAAATTATTAGTCAAGAATAATAATTCTTCACTCACAAATATGAATAATAAATGTTGGTTATTCGACAGTAAAATATTGCATTAAATTGCAAATGAAAAGAGTTTAAAAATATACACATTTAAAAGTACACAAAAAACAAAAATTTAAAAAAACGTAACTTTATTGTTAAAAAAATTTTCATGCATTTATTAATTTTAGAAGAAAAACTTTCCCTTCATAAATTATATCCCTCAATTGAAGTATTGTCATTTTTTGAAAAGAATTGAATTTTAATAAGAGTTGTAAAAAACATTTCATACATTTGTTAAAAAATTTAAATTAATACTTTAATTTGTCACGATCTTGTAAATGGGTTTTGCAATAATATTGAAAATGATAAATAGTTTAATAATTATTAGAGTAAATTAATATTTAAATTATTTAACAACAAGAGTTTTTATTCACTAAATTTTTTTTAAATCAATGAATCTGTAAGACCATCAAGCAAATTTATTTGTTTAAATAAAATCATGATTTTTATCAACCTTGCTTTTTATAATGAAATTAGTTTTACCTCTTTTCCATATGTACTTTTCAAAGCTCAAGTAAAATTTAGGCATTTTTTAAAACCTAGATTATGCAACATATAAAATGAAATATACTTTTGTAAAAATCTGCCAATAATAAAGATGGATCAAATGATTTATAATTTGAGTAATTCTAAATTTAACAATGTAATTACTGACATTTGAATAATATTGCTTTTGTCAAAAGTTGTCTATCTGAAAGAGAATTTTGAAACAAATTTTTACAATAATACTTCATTCGTATACTTAGGTATTGACAGACAATTGCTTTTACGAGATGAACAACATGATTATCAAGCGGAGCATTGTCATATTGATGGTTCTTTTAAATCTATAAATAGATATCTCCAGTTCACACTTTGAAGTACTTCAATTTTAGTCTTTTTTAAATTTAAGCTATTTTCTTTACGTTGCCGAAAAACCATTTCACTTTTTTTACAAATAATAAAAACGTCATCGCTAGGATGAACCAATTTACCATTGGATTTGAAAAAGTTTATTGGATTTAAAAGGTTAAATAAAGAAAATCGTTAAAGAAAAATAAAAAAAACCGATAAAAATAACATTCATATCAGCAAGTTCAACGCGCAGAAGACAGCAGCGTTCGAATGTTTTGCATAAACCAATATGGCCGACCGGTTACAGTGATGGCTTCACTGTTACTTTCTCATGTCAACTCTACCTATACTCTTTACTCTATGAGGTAGGGAGCGTGCGCCGTATTCTTATGAACGTTTCTTGTACCATCTTGTCCTCTTTCTTTTGTTTCCTAAATTGGCTTTGTGTAAACGTCATGCCACATTTTTTTTATATCTTTATGTACACAAACTGGCATTATCCTTAATTTATGAATATGAGTGTATTTCTAAAAATTTTTCAATTTTCAGATTTTGTGTTTTAATATGGATGATAAGAGCTACAAAATGCGCAATGAAATAATGTCGTTTTAAATGCACAGTAAATTGCAATGAAATTAAAATTTTCATAGATGCCAACTCCTCTTACTTTCTGGGGCATTTTTTACCCGATCATTTAAAGTGGTAGCAAAATTTATTCTCTAACATTTTGTTATTAATTTAATAAATTCGATTTCAAATTGTTGTGATCTACGCCCCACATTAATAATTAATTCGGATTATCACGTCCTGTTTTTAATTGCTGACAAAATTTTAAAAAAAAATCTGCTTGCATTAATTGTTTATTTCAGTACCACTTAAAATTTTGTTAGAATTTAGAACTTTCATGTTGCTAATTATAAACTGAAGAAAAATTTCTAATTTTAGGTTTAGGGCACAATACAGCAGAATACATACACATTGTTGCAGAGGTTATAAAAATTTCATACACGGAATGCTGGGATTACATTTGTGATCCAGATCATACTACTAGTTCATTTCAAAATCTTCTTTCTGAAACCACTGCTAATAAGTTGTGCAAGAAAATCGACGAGAGAAGGTAAATTTTTAACATTATCATAATAAATTTTGTGGAGAGATTCATAATTTTTTTTGTTATTCTATTAACTTCTTTAAAAAATAAATAAGAAACACTTGTGCGTATCTGCCAACTCTTCCACCGATGCAGTGAAACCAGTTTGGCAACACTAATTCAACAAATGTCAGACTCACAGTGTTACCACGGGCGACTAAAAAAGAAAGAAGTGTCTGTCTCATAAAATTCTAAATCTTATTAAAAGAAATTAAAATTAACAACTTTTTATAGCATTTTTTTCAGAGATGCCAACTTGAACCAACTTTTGGAGAAAAAAAACTGTATAGAACAATCTTTAAAAATGTCTCGCTACATTCTTCCTGATTTTCTGCTCTCTTGCGATATTATGATTTCATGACTATCGTGGGCCATGAATTAATTTTTTGCTTAGGCTTAACCTCGAAGTATGTTAATGTTGTTGACTATTATTCTGAGAGGGAAAATTCCGGGAACTTGTAAAGTTATTTATTTTATTAGGATATTACAATAAGCAAGAGTTTGGTGTAAAAATGTCTATTGGAATAAATGTGGCTTATTACTATATAGCCCAAGCCCTTTATTTATAGAGTAATATTTAAAATTAATTGGATAAATTTGTTTTGTTTCTAGAGCTTCGAAGCCTGAAGTTTCTTTTGAAGGTGGAAGCACAACTTATCTAGCTGTTGTGGACGAGGAAGGAAATGGCTGTTCTTTCATAGCTAGTATTTGTGGAAGGTTCGGATCTGGATTAATTCCTGATGACTGTGGATTTGCTCTGAATGCAAGTAAAAAGACAAACATAGCCACGAAATGAAAAAAAACCTTGTTTTATATTCATGAGGCAGTAGGAGAGAGAGTTACTATGATCGAGTAACACATCGCCAGTAGAGCACATTCCGAATATTTTTTCCTAAATGAAAAATTCTCCCGGCCCTGGACTATTCGAGCAATCCAGTTAATAGATCCAAGATTTTTTATTTGACTAACTTTTTTAAAAATATTTTTAACAATTCTGAGACAGAAATAAAATTAAAATAGTACATATTAACAAGTAATAATATTCGATTTGCAATTTCCAGAAACTTAATCATTCTCACTGTACCGGATGAATCTAAATTGCACCAAGCAAATTCTGAATTTTCCAATGGATATATGGACAGTGGTAGCCCAGTGATTAGAGAACACCGGTAATACCCTCCGAGTGCTTGCGATGTACGCGCTTGTGAAATTTGTGGAATCATAAGTCTTATGATTGGTCCCTGAGCAGTACCATGAGTACAGGGGTCTAAAGAAAATTTCCTTCCCTTCAGATCTATGTGAAAATTGAGAAAATCGCCTAACGAAGGAGACGCCCTCTACAGAGGATCAAGGGCATGTCTTTGGATCGTCCCCAAGGATGTTTCCTTGATCTTAGCCATTGTGCAGATCTAGTGCGACGTAAATAAAGTACATGCAAACACCTATTTCATATAAATTTATAATTCAACGAAAAAGCTACAATAAGAAATGAAATCTGTGCAGTATTTTGTAATATTTTTTATTAAAAATAAAGAAAAAAATTATTAAAAGGTTTTATTTAGTTATAAATCATTTAGAATTAAATAAATGAGGTAAGAGGGATATTCTGCTCCGCAGTCAAGGAACTCGTCCATTGCTTCAAGACTTTTGTAGAAGCAATGGCTTTATTGATAATACCTCACATTTATCTTCTTTTCTGTTTCAGAACCGATTAAAGTGCATGAGTTTGATTCAAAACAGTCCAAATGTATACGGTCCAAGAAAACTTCCCCTTCATACAATTATTCCAGGTATGGTTACAGATTCTCGAACTGGTGAACTTTTAGCTGTATTCGGAGTGATGGGATTATGGATGCAGCCTCAAGGTCATATACAAGTAAGCATTTATTGTAATTTTTATGCTAATTTTTTCTTTAATTTGAATAAAAACACTTTCCTTTAATTTTACGTATAAAAACTGCATCTATATTAGATTGGTGTTATTAGAATAGGTTTTACAAGCTATAAAATACGTCTATTGGTATTTATTTATTTTTTCTCATCTGACATGTGATTCACGAGATCTTTTAATTTAAAACGATTTTTACCACATTTTAATTTTTAAATTACAGCCCCATCTCTGAATCCGAATGCGATTACCTGTAGATTTAATAAATTCGAGTGTTTATTTCCTGGAAAATTCAAAACTGCAACAAAAAATGAGAATTTGAAGTTGCCTTTTGCCACACTTTTAGGGAGGGAAATTAGGAGATAAAGTTCGTTCTTTTGAAATTTTTTTGGCAATATTTCTCAGACATTCTGTTTTTTTAAGCATCCTCCTAACTCTTATTTCAGGTTTTGCTGAATATGATTATTTTTGGAATGGATCCACAAACTGCTTTGAGCCAACCAAGATTCTTTGTTGGTGATTCAAATAGATTTGCTGCTGACTACAAGTAATGTTTTCCACCTCTTTATTAAGATTTATGATGTATTTTTTATGTAACATTCTTATCTACTTGGGACATATTATTTCCTTTGGACCCCAAGAAAAAGGTAAGAATGTAGTAGAAAAAGAATTTAAAACTAAACGACATGGATAAATAGGATTACTTTTTGACACAATTGCCACAAAATGGTAAAGCTGCCAACTCGGAAGCCCGAACTTCCCAGAATATTTAACCCCTTGCCAGTATCGCGCGAATCCAGTTTAGGCAAACTACTACGTGCATTATTTGTGATGCCCGAGCTGAGTTCGTTTCTACTTTAGGATACTTAATTCACTATTTTTTTAATAGATGGCATTAGTGGTCCTAGTTTTTCACAGATTACGACTTCAGTCGAGGGAGGGAAATGTGGATGGGGGAAATATTTAGCTTTAAAATTTTGTTTAATTTGCTCTAATTGAGTAAGATGTGTTTGTATTTCATTACTTTTTTAATGTGTGTGTAAAAATTATAAATACTGTAGTTATTGCATTTAAAATTTTACTTTTGCAATAAAAAAAACCATTTTCTAACTTTTATAATAATATAAAGAACAAAATTAAACTGTCAAAATTTTTTTCCATTTTTCTGAAATATATTGAGGGGTAGCCAAACAAAGAATCTAAGGTAAACTTAATTTATTAACATTTAAAAACGTATATATAGGTATAATATATATTGTCCCATATATAGATATAATATATTTGTTTCAGTAGTTGATATTTAATGGTTGTGGGAGAGTCATATCAACAACGTAAATTTTCATCTACGAAAGAGTACCCCACCTAAAGTTGAGTTCTGGTCTTGTCGGTTGGAGGTCCGTCCTCTTTCTTGTCGCCCACCGACATCATAAAACTCTAAATTGATAAGACAGTTAAAATACTAAGTGGCCTGCAGAAAAAATAGCACTCAATCAGCCAAGAAAGAAACCACGGGAGGTTGTTTGTTTGTATGGCCTCTTCGGTCTACTCTCCGTTTGCGTTAGCCATCCGAAGGCGTTTCACCCTCGAACAACGGTGAGGTGCAGAAAGGGATTTTTCTCAGCTCAGTAAATGTTAATTGGTAGACTTTTTAATGGTTGACACGGGGAATAGACTCTTGGCTTTTGTTCCACCACGAGTATTTGCCGCGCAAAATACTACTTAGAATACTAGTTCCTTACTCTAAGCTAAGGGACTCGTGAGTTTAATCATATGCTAAATAGTCCACTAAATTCTAACATTTTGGTTATTTTTGCAGGCAAAGTTTTAGCCTCATATGTCTTGAAGATGGTATAAATCCTGCCGCTATTTCCACGTTACAGAGCAAAGGCCATCAATGCAAGATTGTTAAAGATATAGACAGGTTAATGTTTGGAAAAGGAAGTGTTATTGCTAGACCTAAACTTTTTAATAAGGATTTGCATGGTGATGCTCAAAATACTTGGTGGTCGGGAGTTGATCCACGATCTGATAGTTTCCCAGCTGGAATCTAGGATATTGTACTCTGTTTCAATTACTTAAAGAAAAATTGTTATGTATTACATTGTATTGATGTTCCTCTTAAACTTTACATAAATTTTATTTTATTATCGTGTTATGGTTTATGTAAAACTTTAAAATGACACAAACGAAACAAATTTATCAATTGAAATTGAAAAGCATTTGCTATTTTGACGCTTTTAAACACACTGTCACTTAAAACAGCTCGCCATTTGCGACTGAATATTTAGTGCTGGCGAGCATGTTTTGTATTTCAAATCAAGCTTTTTGATTGAATTTGCACATTTTTTCAACAGACCCCATCCCTCACCTACGAGAAGTTATTTTAGCATGAAGTTATTTTAATGATATGTGAATGATTTTCGAACCATGTGATTTATTATCTCATTTTAATTTATTATACTCGTATTTTCAATTATTATGTTGCAATTTTTCTATTTTTAAACTTTTTCAATGTTTTGGTCACTATACCTGTTAACTTTTTAACAATTGTTCATATTTTCGATACAAATAGCAAGCAGAAATTTTAGTTAGGCAACAGAAATTTCATGCCTTGACTTAAACTATTGTAACTCTATGAATTGCTTTAGATTTTAAAAGTTACTCTTCTGTGGATTGAGCTATAGACTTAGTTGAGACCCTCTTCCTCAATACTATACATCTATTGCCGATATTTCATGTTTCGTTTATTATCAGAACAATTAATTTTATTCCTTTGACCATAACAAGAAAGCAGTGTGTACTTTTGGGGAGGGTTTAGGGATTACAAGATTATCGTACTCTCGTTACAAGATTATCGTAGTAAAGTTCTTAGCAAATTCACGAAGATATTTGAAGTAGGCGAACTTTCTTCTGGATTTGACTCGAAGTTCGATGGATAAGAAGGGAGACTAAACAAAATAACTTACTAGGGAAGAGTTTTCTTTGAGTAAATAAAATTAAAGTGACTAAACCGCCTTTTTGCTTAAGAAATTACCATTTTCTATATTACAAACATTTCTTTAAGAAAATGCTATGAAAGCAAAGTATTAGAAAACTTCTACCTCATCTACACTAAAATTTTATTTATTATATCAAGACACGTTCATCGATAAAAGTAACTGTTTCGTTCATGGGTTTTGAACATAACATGATTCATGTTTAGTGCAAAAAATAAAATCAGACGTATAGATGGGTGACCGTGTCCAGCTAAGCGCAGATAGTGTTAGGGGTTAAAATTTGTTGTAAGACTTCCAGGTTACTACTTGCGACTGATTTTTACATCTACGCTTAAAAAAACACACCATCCAATATACCTGTTGAAGTGTTGATTTATAGGTTCCTGATGCTTCAATAAAACAAATGAATTAGCAAACTCCGCAAGCTTGCTATGATGCTGCACAAAAAATAACCGACGGTGCTATTTTACACAATTATAGCAAAATAAAGGATAACCCTCAAAATATGACAAACCTTACACTTTATTCATGCTGTGATCACGACCTCTTTGAATTTATAAATTATATAACAATCTTTTGAATGGTAAAATTATGCGTAAATTCAAACACAAATCACAAATAAAACTTCCTGGAATATTAAGCCTGTTCACACATCAACTCGTAAGCATAACATAAGCGGAGGGATAAACTAGAAGTTTTCTAAATTTCTACCAGTTTTAGAAAGCTTGCAATTGCTTACATTCAATCATCCATATTACAACTCTAGGTAGGTAAGGTAGTTTATTTTTGTCTCACTAGAGCTGCACAATGGGCTATAGGTGACAGTCTGGGAAACATCTCTGAGGATAGTCCGAAGACATGCCATCGCAATTTTGATCCTGTGTAGAGAGCAGGGCCTGATTATTGAAAAGACACAGGAAGCAAGTGCTTCCCCAGTAAAATTCTAGGTGGGGGCCCCAAATGACTGAAATTAAGGGCCCAATTTCTTATTTTTTGCAAAAGAAATAAGTTAGGAAGGATCCGACATGATTGCATAAGGTCTCTGTATTCCTTTCTAAGGTTTTAATAGTTTTCACATGGTTCTTGTCTCTTTAAAATGTATTGTTTATGGGCGAAAAATATCAAAAGTTTCTTTTGCTCAAGTTAGGGGGGCCCCAAAATCCTATTACGTTTCCCCTATTTTCAGAGGTTAATCGGGCCCTGGTAGAGAGGATGGCTCCCGTGCTTTGAGTCTGGCGACCTACAGCGTGAAGTTGAGCACTTTACTGTAGAACAGTTTGACGAAGTCCTATTCAGCTCCCCCTCGGCCCCTAACCAGGCTGATCAAAGTGGTCAATCACCCGTTTACTGTCAGCACCATGTGATGCTTGACTTCGGTGTTCTACTGGAAAGTGTTTATTTACGATCAATCCACTGCGAGACGCTTAAAACTCTTGAGAGGCATTTTACACTGGGAGTAAAAAAATCGCAAAAGCGAATTCGATGGTGCGAGCGAGAATATAATAAACGTATTTTACGAAAAGATATATTTTACTAATAGGTTCTTACACACCTTACACATTTGCATTCATCCTTCAGAATGGTTTTCTTAGATACATGGCGTCATTAAATGCGTCTCTGTAACGTCACGCTCAAACAAAATTTGACTCTGCGCTGATGCGTTTCATTGCTCCATTTGCAATTCGCGATCGTGATGCTCGAATACGCTATCTGGGGAGATGACCGGTTCCATGTCTTGACCGGGCACTGGTGGGCTGCACTCATCAATGGCCTCAATTATTACCTCCACTCCTCACAGTATGCTGATTGCGCTTCTAGGCAAGTCTCTCTTCTCATTGACATTTGATTGGCCTAATTTATGAAAATCATGCGCTTTATTGGCGATAACTTCTACCTAGCCGAGAAATATATCAAAATATAATATGCCAAGTTATGCTGGGATTAAATTTGAGATATTGCAGTCAGGATTAGATTTACAACTAGAAAATAATGCATTTCGAATGTAATCGCGATTTAAATCATTTGATATTTTTTTAAGGAATTACTGATTTAAAGCAGCTGTGATTATTCTTAAAAAACACTATCTTAAACAAACATAATTTTCATAACATTTAATGTGAGGATACTTATTAAAAAAAATTATTAATTTTAGTTTAAAATATTTTCATATGATATAATTAATAAAAACATTCTTAAAGGTGTGATTTTTTAAAAGTCTGATTTCCCTGATAATGAACGCTTTTTAAAGGGAGCTATTTTTTCACTACGAAATGATAAAAGGCGTACGCATTGAAATTACTATATAAACCCTTTCGTTATTTATTAAAAAAATGTATTAATTCAAATCAATAGTGGTTATTTTTTTAAAAAGTAAATCAATAATTTAAACAAATTTTGAAAAAATATTGATTGAAAGAAAATATAATTTAAGCATAAAACATTTTTCTTCAATAAAATTAATAAATACATTCTTTAGACGGGCAAATTTTTAAAATCTGATTTTATTGATAATGAGGATTTTTTGCTAAAAAATATCGAAAAGGATATGCATGTAAATTATTATGTTTCAAAATAGAGTAAATGTAAGTAAGAGTGATATGAAACTTTTAAATTGTAACTGTCCATTAAATGGATTTAAAATAATTTTCTGGCTATAGCATATTTAAATTACACCCATTTAGTTTTCTGCTAATTGAAAAGCAGAGCTTTTATATCTTATTATGTATGAAGTTAGCGTGTATCAAAACTTGCTCAATCAAAAGTGACATAATTGTTTTTCAGTTATGTGTTCTTTTCTAAACTAATTTTCTCTTCATTAGGTATTTAGTTGAAAAATTGTATCCCAATTTTTAACAATCATCAGGAAGTTGAACTTGAAAAATACGACTATGATTTTTCGTATCTCAATGATTAGTATGCAATAATATAGTAATAATTTTCTCCATTTTTAGTAAGAAATAATAACTTTATTAGTTGCATTATTTTTAAACAATATTAAGTCTTATTAAAATCTTTTATCACATGCTTTTGATGCTGATTGATTTAAGAAAATTATTAAGATAATAAAGAGATTTAAAGATATTGATTTAAAAAAATACAAAGAATATGATTTAAATAAAAAAAAATCAGATTTAAATCAAATATATACGATTTTGTGATTTAAAAAAATCATGACTTCTCCCCACCGCGGCTTTTGTTCAGTGTTGCAGTTATGAACTTTTTACAAGATGAACGGTAAAAATTCAAACATTTCCTGTACACATTTTTCAAAAAATAATATGCAGAAATTTGGTTAATATTGATTGCTTAAAATTGGTTTAAAGTTCATTAAATGCAACCACTTTAAAGTAAGGTTTTTGCAGTTTAATCGAAATTTAGTATTTCTCCCAGAACTCATACTTTAGAAAACCATTAGCGCAATCCGATATCACCGGTCTTGACCAACACCTCCTAGAAGTATGAAGGCCTCAGCACATATCAATTTAGTAGTCCGATGTGACGAAGTTAACTGCGCAATAGATGAAAAACAAGGAAGATGTCATTACGTTCGGGGTACTAAGCTGCGCAGTGGTTGAAAATAAGACATATGTCATTACGTTTGGACTACTAAAGGATATTTATGGTAACCCGTGCAGAGGCCTACTCTTTTCTAGGAGGTGTTGTCTTGACCCGACCCCCTTCCCTCTCCTTCTCTTTTCAGTTGTATAGGAATGTACTATAATATTTTCCCCTTTCTTAATATTTTAAGTACAGTAGAACTCCAATTATCCGAATCAATTGGGACCGGATCCCATTCGGATAATCAAAAATTCGAATAATTGGATTTTTTAAAAAAAATGCTTATTTTAAATAATTACCGTATGTATAACGGAAATGAGGGAAAAGAACTATTTTTAAGGAAAGAGATCTTTTTATGAATAATGTGTACGTATCTTGCAGTAAATGAAAGTTATTACATGCTAAACATCTCAGTTAAAGTAAGCTGTTTAACTGTCTTCATCCGTTTTCGGGCAGCTAAGTTGCACATCCGTTTGATAGTGAGAAGTTGCATATGGTCACACTCTGGTTGGTGCTCCATCCACTTCAATGCAGTTTCAAGGCCAGCAAATGCTTCACTAGCTGACGGCCCTGTGTTCCTCAATTTCAGCATTAGGGTCATCTTCTTCATCGACACTTTCCTCCATCACACTTTCAATAAGTTCATCATCATTTAAAATTTGAATCCCACAGTCTGATGAATCACACGTCATCCACTCTCCTTTATCTTCAGCACTGACATCTGAACATCCAGAAATTTTCAAAAATATGTTTCTGAATTCCTCAAGAGATACAGCATCCTCATCTTCTGTCTCTTCCCTTTTTTTTCTCTTTAACTTCTTTTTCCCTTTTCTCTTTTTCCTTCTCTTCTTTAGTTGATATGCCTTTTAACTTGTTCCATGCACGTCTTAATGAGACATCTTTAACCAAATTCCAAGCTTCCGCAACCATGTACACGCAATCATTCAAATTTATCTTTTTGTGGTTATCCAACACACCTTCTTCATCCTTTCCCTCTACTAAAATCTTCCTTAAAAGTTGTCTTCGGTAAAGCGCATGACAAGCGCCAATTGGCACAAGCAAGCTGACAAGGGGGTCTAGCGTTCACATTTCCTTGTCAACAAACATTCCACAACTAACATCCTTATTCATAAGGTCTCCCGTGTGCTCTTTTGTCACTGGATTCCCCCTCCTTTGTTATTCCTTTTATTTATCTTTGTCCTATCCTGTAAACTTTCTCTGTATAAATCTTTCCTTGGCTTTATTAACATTTTATTTTATTCATATAAAAAAGGAAAAAAAAGAGAAACTTATCTTTTTACTATATTTCCATAGGAATTCTGAAATCGATTCGAATAATCAGCGATTCGGATAGTTGGAGTTCGGATAATTGGAGTTCTACTGTATTTAACTATCAAAAATATTTTTTTTAATTATCCACAATGCTTTCTTTCAGAATTATGCTTAATTTGGTAATCAATTCCATATAGTTTCCTAACTTAAAGGTTTTTAATCTATTTGAAAACCAAGACAGAAACTAACGTACTTCATTCTTCTACGACTCTCCACATGCTAATTATGAAAGTATGCAAAGCATTGCCGTAGGTAGAGAGTTACGCCATCTGTAGCTCGTTTCGCTCACCAATATCACTTCCATTTTAATATAGTTTTATCAGAGATTTTTAAATGTTTAATGGCAACGATAAAACTGTGTAGCATATGGAATTTTGACTTGTTGAATTTTGTTTTTAGTGAATGAGCAATATTTTAGTAAGAAAAGTGTTGTTAATTTAATTTTAAAATAAAAAGAAAATGATCCAGAATCGGTGCTTATAAAAATGTGCAACATGTAGGAATTACGGTAAATTGGCAAGAATTAGATGATAGCGAATGTGCTTGCTTATAAAACATGTGAGCAGTATTAAAAGCCATAATATTGAAAAGAAGTCTGATGCACAATCAGTAAAATTTATTCAATATGTTTATCAACTTGGCTATTTACTGGCTTATCACATTACTTGGCTAATCCCAAAAAAGTACTTATTTAAGTTCTAGTTTTCAGAACTAATGCCTGATTACGAAAATCATGTCTGATGGCTGTAAAAGTTAGTGAAAGGCTTGTTGAAAATCTATATAGTCTAAAATTTGTGCATCTTGTGACAGTTTAGTTTTTGTCATTAATTAGAAAATGTGTCCTCTATAATTGTGTACGAGAAAATTGCAGTTCTATGACAAGTTAAAGTTTAGACTTAGACAACAACAGATTCATTTGTACCGGCCTTGCTCTTAAAACTGGCATTGCTCTTAAGTACAAAAGATTCTTAAGAATTTAAACTGTGCAACATGTTGAAATCACGGCTCAGAATTTTAACATGAAAATTATTTTTGCATTGTAAAGAATAATAATTACTCTTGGACAAAATAACATTTATTAAAATTTCATATTCCATGATTATAAACTGTGTAAATATTTCACAATTTTTGTTATTAATTACCAATGTTAAACTGTGTTGAATGTGAAAATCACGGAAAAATCAATATGCATTTGAAAAGTAATATTCTACTTGTATGTTCCATATTAATAGACTTGGTTTAGCCGTTGTTGGATCATGTGGAATGAGACAACTTCAGCATATTATTTAGATAACTTGAAGAAAAAATATTTCAATAAAAGGTTTTGTATATTCTGGGTTTGTTTACCTAATAGCATAGGCCTGAATAAATAATGAGAATGTATGGCTAATTTTTCATTGTTGAGTTGATTTAAAATATTGTATTTCTGTATTTTTTTTTTCAGTTATACATAAAGTATTTTTCACAAGCCGAGTAATATATTTAAAAAAAATGCCTCTTTTCATATTTTTGAGTGAAGGAGAAAGTGAGGTTCTTGTTGATTAATTATTTATAGCTGAATCTGATTATAATGAAAGAAAATAGACTTTAGTAATTGATTCAGAAAATATTCTCCCTAATTTATGTTATATATTTATATTCAAGAATAAATTTTAACTAGGGATGTAGCTAATGTTGATTAAGCCAATTATCAAATGGTGGCCAAATAGCAAAAAAAAAAAAAAAATTAAAATGGAAAAAATAAATAGTTTTATATATGAATAAATTGAATCATTATTGAAAAGTAATGAAATTTGAGGTAGACTATTGTAATGTTAAGGAATGAAATATTTTCGTATTCCACGCCCTGGCCTGTCTCAGAAAATAGATTTTCAAATATAGATCAAAAGTTATTTAATTTAATTAAAAGGAACATTAATATTTAATTCAGTACTGTTTAATTTTCATTTAATCAACTTAAAAATATATATTAGGATGTGTAAATGTAAAAATAAGCAGACAATCGAAAAGTAAAAAACTCCCTTGTAAGATGGTATCTAAGAAATAAACAGATGATTAGAAAACTACTTGCCTTCCCCTTCATGATATCTTTTTAGGCTGTGAAAGTTTAAAAATTGATGCAATATCTAAATTGGTATATAATCTGTCATGAGAGTATAATAAATAAATAAAACTATGATGATAGTATGAGCTTTGAAGAACAAACTGTCATATGAAAAACAGCTTGGTATAAAAATAAACAGAGCATAAAAATAAATATGTAAAACATTAAATTATCTAAAGAATCTTTGGGATAAAAATCCTGTAGTTTGTAATCTTTAACCTAACACTCACCATCAGAAAAAGCTTTTAAAAATTGCTGCTCTCTCATAGAAGCAAAAGATTGTATACAAAAGCGACACAGAAAAAATAAAAATCCTCGAACGAAAATTTTAAAACTGAACATCTAAGCTTTCCAATTATCTTAATTTTAAGAAAAAGTGAACAAAAAAGAAATAAAATAAAATAGAAGTGCTCTTAAAATAAATCTGTCCATAAAATAAAAGCTTTTTAAAAGAAAAAGCTAGGTGGATACAAAAACAAGTATTGTTCTTAATTTTTAAAAGGAAAATTTATTGTTGAAAATTTCAATTTAACTTTTTCACGTTGCCATGTTTCTAGAAAAAAGTGACATGGAAAGAATAAAGTTTCCTTGAAATGCTCTTTAAAAATGCTGTGTCATTATAATGATGATTGAAAGAAAAGTCGTTAAAAAAACAAAAGTGAAACAGGTAAAAAAGTTGTTCTTAGTTCTTGAAACAAAACTGTAATTCAAAAATCACTTTTCTATGCTACTGGTTATCTATCTTATCATGCAAGAAAGTAGTGACCACGAAAGAAATATGTCTAGCAGAAATGCTCCATTAAAATGCTTGCACTATAATAAAAACAGCAGGGGAAAAAAAATTCTCACTGAACAAGTGTCAAAAAATTGACTTGCCTGAATACAATTAATATAATTTAAAAAGAGCAGCTGTGCAGAAGCTGGTGGTCCAGTGTAAAGTAACCTAGTTTCAATTCTTCAAATTTCGTACACCCATTAATCTTCTAGAACAGGGGTTTCCAACTAGCGGCCCGCGAATTAAAATACATTCATGGGTGCAAGTCTTCCGTCCCCAGGACGGATTTCCGTCTTTCGAAAATGTCCGCGGACGGAAACAAGACTGACTCGAAGGCGGAAATCGGAATTTTTTTCTTATGTCCTGTTGTTATTTTATCAAAAGACAGATGAATAAATATTTTTTGTACAGTATTTATAAACTTGATGTATTATGGTAAAGCTTTCTTAGATAGTTTGCATATGTCGAGGTGGTATTGTGTATGTTAGGTATTTCAGTCAAAAAATTTTCAGTCTTGGCCTTTTTTCCAACTTGCACCCATGAATACATTATTTGTCATTTTTTGCGGACGATTTTCGTAAAAATCTATATGGGTTTGAAATACTTTTTTCGTTAATAAAAACCTAATATCTTCGTTTCTGTGAAATTTAACACACTAACGATGCAAAGAAATTTATTTCTCAGGTTTTGCATCCAAGAAAATATTTATTCAAATACAAAAATAATCGTGTATGTTGCTCTTTTTTATTTCATTTTTTTGTATTTTGGGAATATAATTTAGCATGTGCATATTAGTAATTTTCTCGAAGGAATTCTCCGATTTAACTTTTTGAAACCACTCATTTTGGACAAAAATATTTACACACATTTGTAAATTTAAAATGTAAATATCTATTCTCTGGTGGTTGCAGCAGACAAACCTGAATTTTCTCATTGAATATTTTGTGTGCTACTAGGTAAGTTTTAATGCCAACTTTTTAAAAGTTTTACATCATAACAATGAGATATCTGTCGCACATTAATTGTTTAATACATAGGTGCATATTAAAGTTATTGTAGTCTGAATTTTTATTATTTATTTAATATTTTTTAAAATATTATTAATAATGAACTAAATATTTTTAAAAATCTACTTCTTATTGTAATTTGTAATTCAGTACTTTTGTTTTGTTCAGCTTGGTAAAAATCTGACAGTAATATTTAATGTTCATTCCAACATAAAAGAGTCCTACATAAAATTATGATAAAGTTACGGCCCGCGATTTAATTTGTGTTTTTAATTGTGGCCCCCGGCCTTATGTAAGTTGGAAACCCCTGTTCTAGAACATAAATTTACTATAACATGCATTTTAGAACTTAAAAATATATAAAAACTATTTCTTATAATGATCAGTTAAATTTATGATTTTAGATTGGTTGCAATTAAATAGATTCAAATTGAAAAAAAGTCTTCAAAAAAATACTTTGCTCCATATTTGACAAAGGAGTTGAATACCGAATAGTTTTAGGATGTACAGATATTCGTAACATCACTAGTTTTGACTTATTACCTAATGAGGAAAAGTTAATGATTTTTAAATAATGTGAGATTGTTATAATTTCATTTTATCAACAAAACATTAATAAGATCTTCAGTCTATTAGTTTCTATTTTCAACGAGCTGAAAAATTGGTTTTTGTTTTTAAAGTACAAGGAAATGCAATTAATTTTTTTATTTACTTATAAATTCAGTACATTTCATTTAAAAATATTTATTTTTGAGTACTTTTAAAATTTTTTCCTTTGGCGTGATTCTTTTTTTTTTTTTTTTTAAATATCTTTTATCGCTAACTCACTATTTTTCTTAACTATCTAAAAAAGTACAGTTCATACAGTTTCATTAGTTTTGCTTTGTAAAATTATATTTAAAAAATGATATTTTGACAGGATAAAAAATTTTTTTATCAAACAAATTATTGTGTTAATGGGTTGGCTAATTTAAATAATAAGTGTTTTATTAAGCCTGTTAACATTTTGATGATTTAAAAAAGAAAAAAAAAATGAAGGGATTTGTTTGGCAGTGCTAGTAAGCTGTATTTGAATTTAAATTTTTTTTTCTGAGATTCCCTCCCTAGGTTTTTAAATTCAAAATTCTTTTCTGCAAAAAAAAAAAAGAAAAAATATTTTAAACTAAAACAATTTTCAACTTATTTTGTTTCTCTAACATGTTTAACAATGCCATGAACTGTATTATTTCAATTTTGGCAATTTATTCGAGAAAAACTAGATATTTGTATGTTGCTCTAAAATTTGATCAGAAATAAAGCAATTGTGTTATTTTAAAACTAAAGTGATGGCTAATATTAGAAAATATAGAATTAATATAAACCTGCAATTTTTTTCATAAAATTACTTTTCAAATTTCTTCAAAATGCTGTTATATAAGGTGATTACTGGTTACTCAATTAATCACCGAAACAATGTATCACTATTGTGGTGGTTGTGGAACTTATTCTGAAGGTTTGGATTAGCTGTAAACCAGGCCCTTGAAATTGTGCAAACGTTCTATTAACTTTGAGGCAATCATAAATTTTTTTAGGAATGGATACTCCACAGTATTGTTAAAGCTGTCCAGGTTGTGCTCCGGAGATGCTGGGATGTTGCAGCTTTAGCAGAGTGGAAAAGTTTTCATTTCATTTTTAAATCTCATGGCCTTGAGATGACCTGTTTGTTCTAAGCTTACAAAACATTGTTGAGATGCTTTGAGAGACATCGAGCTTCAAAAGTTTACCAGCTGACATACCAATGATAAGGAGCAGGATCTTGACGTTGTTCTAGTTTTATCCTCTAAATGGATAGAATTATTTTCAGAGAGATAGTATGTTCTCTGTAGTTCCAGATAGATCTTTGGCTTTGGAGTTTGCCAATGTGTTAGCCAGGGTTGGGTTTTTGGCGTCAAAAACTGGTTTTTGACATGACAAAGGTAAAAACCGTCAAATACCTACAGTTTTCTTTAATTTATGGCATGTAGCAGACAATATATTATTTTCACATAATTGCCTTTATAAATGAATGTTGTAAATGATTGCTATTGATTTTGCAACTATATGCATGTATTCTTATAGAAGGATATACATTCATACAGTAATATACTTATTGAAAATAGTGATACTTACTTTTATCATTATAGCTTGATTTGCAAATGATTCAAAATTTTGCACTTCTTAATTGTTAGAAATAAACAAACAAACAAAAAAGCTTGGAACTATTAATAAATTCAAGAACTAAAAAGAAGAATTTAAAATTTGGCATTTCTTAAATATTAGAAATAAGCTAAAATAAACTTTCAAAACTTGTAACTACTAACAAACTCTTAAGTCAAGAATTACTGCTACTTTGTGAAGTTAAAAGCTGTTATTCAGTTGAAAAAGCACATAAAGCAAAACTTAATTACAAACAAAATTATATGTTCAGTAGTCGGGGTCACTGTGTCGAAGCATACGATAGCAACTGACTAATTTTGCGCAATTTTCATTGCCCAGTCGATTTCTGAGTTTAGTATGGATGAGTCCAAAATTCGAGAAGATTCTTTCAATGGAAGCCTGTCATTGAGGATAATGGTAACAAAAGGTTATTGCAATGTTGCAAGGAAACTCTAAAAGGATTTCTATGTAAAATATTGAAAACAAAAATGGTACGAAAAGTTTATTTAATGAGGCTTTCTTTTTATGTGTAGTGTTTCTCAAAGCAAGATTTTATGAATGAAAGTAATCAATCTTGACATTCTTCAGTAATGTAATATGCCAAATAAAGTGATGCTTGGAAATGTTGAAAATTTTGTTTAGTATCCTACTATTTTACTTCAAATAGTATGTTTTGATATAAACATGTTGGGAAAATGCAAGAATCTGTTCTTAAATATCTTTTTACTTTTAACAACTTTTTTTCTAATTTTATTACCCAAAAATTAATTAATTTTAAATTATAAGCAGTTAAACTCAAATAAAAATACAGTTTTACCAAAACTATGGGTTTTTGACATGACGGTAAAAACCGTCATGTGTCAAAAACTTTCCAACCCTGGTGTTAGCCTTTTTATTCTTTAGTACTCTAACTAGTGAAGGTAACACAATAAATCACTGAAACATTTGATTTGCTAATGCTAAAAATGCTATTAAAAAATCCAATGTCCCAAAAATGGAGCGCCAAATTCTACTTTTTAGGATTTTCTGTTATCGCTGTGATATATATTTTTAGAATTCTTTGCCAAAATTGGAGTAAATAAAAAGATATTGATTGCTAATTAATATTCAAGTGAAGAAAAATGAAAACATTTATTTAAACATGAAAGGAATGAACAATAAGAATCGCTGGATTAAAAGTATCAAATTCTGTTTGATTTTTTAAAAAAACTGAGCAAGAGACATAAAAACACTTTCTAGTAAACATCTTCACATCGTGCAAACATAGACTTCGACTTATCATTTAATCCTGTCTTTTTATAAAGCAACTCATCAGATTATGATAATATTTTTTGCTTTCTTAAACTTGTACAATTCCTTATTGACTTTTATATTAAATAAGGATTGTAAAACTTTTTATTAAGGGTGGTGGTTACAGAACACCCTACATATGAAACTTAAAATTTATTAGAAAAAATTGTCTCGTTATTTTTAACCATCAAGTTCTAAGAAAAATTAGCCTTTGTTCACACTAGTAGTGCACATAGAATCAAATATCAATCATGGGCATTAATTGCCCTGTCATTATTCATTTTTAAATTTTATCCCAATATTTCTGGTATTTCTAAATGTTCCTTGTTGACTAAAGCGATAGTGCAATTTAAAACAGTTATTTTGATTCTCAATATGTAAGCGTTAAATGATTATTTCCTTGAATGCAATGCATTGTTGCCGAGGTAAAATTAAGCTTGAGTACCATATTAAGATTTACGTATCCCAAAACCAAAATATTTTTCAGAAAAATTAATTTTAGTAAAATATTTGTCTGAGCATGAAATTCATGTTTCTGTAAGATAATTGTTAAGAATGAAATTATACTGTTAAGATCTTTATTTTTCTCCAATATTAATATGTTCCCAGATTACTAGTGTTTAATAGATTAGTTCATTATGGATTAACGTTCCCATTAATGTTCGAACTATAGACATACTGAAAGACTACTAAACTCTCAAATTTTTTTTTCTTTATTGAAATTTCTCTTAGGCAAACAAAGCATTTGTATTCACCTTAATTATATATACTACTATATTGTCTTACTGTCACGAGGAAAACTCTCACAGTGAGCCTTCCAAGGAAATGTTAATAAATTAGTTCATTGTGGATCAATGTTCCCATGAATGTTCGAACTGTAGACATACTGAAAGACTACTAAACTCTCAAATTTTTTTTCTTTATTGAAATTTCACTGAGGCAAACAAAGCATTTGTATTCACCTTAATTATCTATACTATATTGTCTTACTGTCACGAGGAAAACTCTCACAGTGAGCCTTTTAAGGAAATGTTCCAATTTTTTTAAAAGAACGTAAGAAAGGTGTTCTCCAAAACAGGGAAAGAGATTCAACCAATTCTATTACGTAA
The DNA here is from genome assembly GCF_982258835.1 of Parasteatoda tepidariorum. NCBI lineage: Eukaryota > Metazoa > Arthropoda > Arachnida > Araneae > Theridiidae > Parasteatoda > Parasteatoda tepidariorum. The sequence continues at coordinate 60,581,076 of NC_141763.1, read as the reverse complement.
TGAGCTTTGCTTTGTGTATTTAGGAGGAAGGGAAAACCTCTTAACATGCTTCTGAAGTGTTCTTTTTTAAAAAAAAAAAAACAATCTGAGCAAAGTGACTTTTATGAAGAAAATATTTATATTTTGACTTTAAGCTCGGTTAACAGTTATTTTAACTACACCACAAAATGAAAATGTGACTAATTGTTCATTATTTTAAGAAGAAAAAAAATTTGTTAGAGAAGCTCTATCCGGGATTTCTGTTATTGGAATATTAGATAGGGAAGCAAAGCAGTTTTGGTTTTTGAATATTCTTTTAGAAATTTTATTACCTGTTTTTAGGGACTCAGACAACTTAATATTAATCTTTTCTCGATAAGCTAGAAATGAAGCAGTTTTTATTTATTTTTTTAAATTTCTAAATAGGGATGAATACGGCAAGTTTTTCTGGTGATGGTAAGTCATTATTTCAATCTGTACTTGCGATGCTTTTAGACACAATGGGCTAGAAAAAAGTGTGCCAATAAAAGAAGGATCAAATTAGTGTTTCATTATAAAGATACCTTTAACATTTTGTTGCAAAATTGTTGGGTTTTCGTTACAATTATTACATATTCTCAGACTTCATCCTACTGCAATAAAAGGGTAATGAAATACATTTGAATCTCGCTGTAGTGAACCGTCTATGGAACCAGGAATAAATCCACTATAAATAATAGTTCCCTATATTCAAAATCGTCGAGAAAATATTCTTCAGCATATTTTAGTAGATTTGTAGGAAAAAGTGATTACACTAGTATATAATTTGTTTTATAAATTTTAACAAACGAAATCTGTAGAGTTCCTCTGCAAGGAATTTTCCTGACAGTGAATTTCTTCCTCTAGCGAAATTTTTAATCAGAACGTTAAAAAAAATTAAAAAACATTCTCCATATAACAAAATGGTTGTTTCCTTATAAAGAATTTTTTGAACTTCTATCTTTTTATTGCACTTTTTTTATGTTTATCTTTTTTTATTTATTTATGTCATTTTTAGTGAAAGTGTCATTTAAAAGTTGGAATTTCGGTACAACCAAGTCGCTCTCCGATGTGCCACTGTGAGACCACTCGCATTATTCATTCCAGCAGAATGACTTTTTTTTTTCAACACTCCTTAATGATATGCATCACTTCATTTAAGTAATGTTCATAAAATTCATCACATTCGTTATATTAATTTAAATACCTCGAAAATAAAATTTGATTTCACTTAAAACGAAATTTCGATATTTTAGTTCTTCACTGTAGCAAACGTATGAAATAACTACAACCGAGTATTCACTATATCGTGGTTCGACTGTAACAGTAAATGAAGGTAGTATTATTTAGGGCTGTTCTGTTTGTACTCATAAAACGGGTAGTGAAACTATTCATATCTGGAAAAAGTTAAGTATGTTAAGTTGGCTTTTATTACTATTTATAATTACAAACTGAATATAAAAACACGAGCAGCTGTGGCTCAGGGGATGGAGTGTTAGTTAGGTGAAATAGGTTCGAATCTCAGTGATGACTGGTTGATACAAATTCTGCTCCCGGCTTGCACCAACGTCTGACGCAAAGGGTGTCTTGGGATATTCATCCACTTTTAGATGCACCTGGATAATTTTAAAAAAAAAAAATTTCCGCACATGCGCTGTATAAAGCAACTATTTCAATTACTCTTATCTGGCGTAGTTTTTTTTATTATTTTTTTTTTAATTTTAAAGCAATCATTTAATTATCAGTTTAAAATTGATTCAAACGCTTTGTTTAATTTTTTTTTAATATTTAAGCTATAGCAAAAGTGGCACTAGACCTAGTATATATTTCGGACATTTACCAAAGGTCTAGTCATACTAGGTCTGGTTAAGTGCCATTGCTCGGTATATCCTACGCTGATGTTTTTAAAGTCAAGTGCCATTGCCCGGTATACCCTACACTGATGTTTTTTTAAGGTCAAGTGCCACTGACCGGTATGCATTTGCCCGGTATACCCTTCACTGATGTTTTTTTTAGGGTCAAGTGCCCCTGCCCGGTATACCCTATACTGATGTTTTTTTAAAGTCAAGTGCCACTACCCAGTATATATTTGCCCGATACTCCAAACACTGATGTTTGTTCTAATCTATCGTCAGTAAGTATTAAAATATTGAATAAATGTAATTATATCCACGAATATAAATATTTCGGACATTCACCAAAGCGACTAATTTGATTGTCAACATTCACCGGTGAAAGTCAACAACAACCGATTTCGGTCATTCACAGTAACGTGCACATCATTTACATAATAACCTCATCAGAACGATTATTTCATAATTTGCCTAAATAGCATCCGGCATTTCAAAAAGTAAAAATAATTGGTTTTGTTGGCGATGACCTCGTAAGGCGATAAAGAATCATGCATAGTACAGGTAAGGAAGATATTAACCTCGAAGGAAAAGTGGATGAATACCCCAAGGAACCGACGCAAAGTATCCGTAGTTGTATACAGATCATGGGTTAGAATTCCCTCTAGCCGTCGAGTTACCCTTGAGAAATTTTTGTGGTTTTATTCTCCATATGCGGGTTAATTCCATCGCAAAAGTTCTCCGTGAAGACTAAGTTGTCCGAATGCTTGCTCTAGGAGTTATTTGTCTTCTGGGTTGGGTTAAAAATTACAAGGCTACGGAGTTGAACATTGATAGTTGTAAAGTCAGAATTGGTTTGGCTGTTCAATGCCGGTTACATAATATAATACTGTTCACAATTTTTTACTTTTCTTTTTAGATAAGAAACAGTTCTGCATGTACGTTATATCTGTTGAAAATGTATTGGTGGTTGTTTGGTATGGAATATTTTGCACCTTTTTAACCCATTTGTGATTAGCGTCCTATTTTTGGGACTTCCTTTTTTCAAATAAGAAAATAGTGGTATCATTCGTCATTTTAGTACTTATTTTGCAAAAACAAGGTAGTTCTATCTGCCGCAATATATCAATGATGTAATAAATATTTATATTCAAATCAAAAACCAATGCAAAGTGCAACGCCAAAAGTGTTAGTTGCCCTAGGGTCAATTCGTCAGATGAAGAAGGCAGATGCCAGCAGATCTAAAAATATTTTTCTTTCGTTTATCGTGGTGGGAAAATTTTATAACTTACTTTATAAAGCAAAATTGGAATTTCTATTAAATAAAATTTTAAGCAACATTGAAGAAAAAAAAATTAGCTCTTTAATTAAATCCAAGTTGTAAATACCTTGCATTTGGTGGCGTGACCTTAGGTCGACCTTAGAGCTTAAATGAAAAACATCTCTATGTTAATAATATTAGTAAATATTTGTTTATAACAAAGTAGATATTTTTTTCTGTTCCCTTCCAATTTAGCTTTAAAAAAAGCACAGTGTTTATTCTAAAGTGGATGTCTCTTTCTGTGACTGATCACTTAAGCTTTAACACTTTCGTTTACGCGATAGCGTGTGGCGAAATTTTTCCCTACAGTTTGTGTTAGTGAAACAGATCAAGTTGTAGCAAGATGCATATTGTCATCCATCTATTTTTGTAGAAAATATGCCAAAATGATGCAGACCTCTTATGACAATAACATGGTGTTCATTAAAATAAACTTATTGTAAAATTTAAAAACTAAGATGGTCGCTAAATAAGAAAATTTTATTTTTATAGGTTATCGCTCTTCAATTGGGTATACTATAGACTACGTCACAGGTCGTGTTATTCCTACTAAATTTAACTAGTAAAAGGCATTTTCTGCGAACCTGATTTCTAGCAACAAATAAACATGAAACGAAGTGTTTTGTTATAAGTCGCTACTCGCCAGGTTGGAATTGTATTAGTCTAAGTTCCTTTAGAAATAATTTATTTTGCTGCTTTATCTAAGTTTATGAATTTAGTAAACATATTTAAAACTCAGTTTATTAATTAAACTAAAAGGTAAATGTTATTCCTAGTAAAATTTTCGAAGTGGAAGTAGTTGTGTCTTTTTCATATTATACCCAATTATATATTATTACCTCCTGCACTCGGCTGGCAATGAACGTGTTAAAAAAAAGCACTGTGTTTATATTTGTAAGGGAAGGTTTTCTCTCTTCCTACTATGTGCGATTTTGGATAAATAAAAACGAAGTAAATTGGAGACATCACAACATTTAATATACACAGTTATTTACAAGTTAATATAAAATATATAAATCCATTATTACTTTTACATCCCAATGTCTGGAACGTCAATATAGTAATTATTATTATTGAGTTGTCTTAGCAACGTTGTTTTTATTTTTCATAAAACTAAATATAAATGCTTGTTATGTTATTGCTCTTGCGCACCACAGCACTCCCCCCCTAGTGAGGTACTCGAACGATGAAGAACCTCACGTGTAACGTGCTGAAATGCGCACTGTACGTCCAGATCTAGTCACTCGGGGTGGAATAACAAGCTTCACTCTTTTGTTTCCGTTGCCTTGCTCTGTAGCAGCTTTAGAAATTGTAGACGATGAAATAGGTCCACAATTCTTTTCAACCAGTAAAGGTGTTTCTGAAGTCTTTTCAGATTCTGTAGAAATGTCCGAAAAATAGGGCTTTATTCTATCTATAGATACATTAACTTCTTTTTGCTTCATTTTAACAGTGAAAATTTTATCGGTTCTCTTTAAAACTTTATATGGTCCATGATATGGTTGTTGCAAACTATGACGAACACAGTCAGTACGGACAAACACGTGTGAGCAAGTTTTTAAATCTTTGAATATAAATGGTTTCTGCTTCGAGTGATGACGAAATGGGACGGGTTTTAATTTTTCCATGGTGCTTTTTAAATTCTGAATGAATTCTGATTGCGCTTCAATGTTTGAATTTTCAAAAAAGTCATATGGTAGTTTTATATTTTCACCATACAAGAGTTCTGCTGGGGTGGCTTGACAGTCATCTCGCAAGGTTGTGCGTAAACCAAGTAGAATAATCGGAAGTGACTTTGTCCAGCTTGGATTTTCATGACACATTATGCTTGCTTTCAAAGTACGATGCCAACGTTCTACACAGCCATTAGCTTGTGGGTGATATGCAGTAGTTCTATTTCTTTTAAAACCAAGTAATTTCGAAAGTTCTTGGAACAATTGAGACTCAAATTGCGCACCCTGATCAGTTGTAATTACGCTTGGAATACCGTAGCGAGCGATCCAATTTTTCAATAAAGCATCAGAAACTGTCTCTGCTCGAATATCAGGTAAAGGAATGGCTTCTGCCCATCGCGTGTAGCGATCAATTATCGTAAGGCAATAACGAAATCCTTCTGATGATGGCAAAGGTCCAATCAGGTCTAGATTAATGTCTTGAAACCGTTGACCAACTATAGGATATTCTTGTAATGGAGAATGATTATGTTTAGAAATTTTGGATTTCTGGCATTTCAAACAACTTTTGGTCCAATCACGAATGTCTTTGTTTATTGCTGGCCAGATAAATTTTGATGTAACTAATCGAGCAGTCGCTTTAATTCCAGGATGTGAGAGATTATGAACACTTTTGAACACTAATTTTCTAAAGTTAATTGGAATAAATGTACTCCAAATGTCTTTGTTGTCGGGGTGATGCTTTCTCCAAGTTTTGTTGGAAAGCGTATACTAGTGGCTTGTGATCAGTAAATAACGTAAATTCTCGACCCTCCAACAAATATCGGAAATGCTTAATAGACGAATATGCAGCTAGCAGTTCACGATCATAGGTGCTATAATTCTTTTGTGTAGGTGTTAGTCGAACAGAAAAGAAACCTAGCGGTTGCCAATCATTATTGACGAGTTGTTGCACCACTCCACCTATCGCTATATTGGAAGCGTCTACCATAAGGGCAAGTTTAGCAGATGGCACTGGATGAGACAAATTTGCTGCAGATTTTAACAATTCTTTGGATTTCGTAAAAGCATTTGAAGCTTCGTCTGACCATTCGATAGTTCGATTATCATTCTTTTTGCTGTTTTTTAAATAATCATATAAGCATGCTTGGTGTTGAGCCGCTTGAGGAATAAATCTTCTGTAGAAATTTATAATTCCCAAAAATCTTCTTAGTTGTTTGACTGTTTTGGGTTTATTGAAATCTTCAATGACTTTGACTTTTTCTTCTGTTGGACGAATTCCTTTTAGAGAAACATTGTGGCCAACAAAATTCACCTCAGGCTTAGCGAAGTTGCATTTACTGAGATTCAATGTTAATCCAAATTGTTGCAATCTCTCAAAAACTATTCTGAGATGTTGTAGATGTTCCTCTTTAGAGCGCGATGCAATTAATATGTCATCCAGATAGACGAAACAGAATTCTAGACCACGTAGAACGGCGTGCATAAATCTCTGGAATGTCTGCGCTGCGTTACGAAGTCCGAAAGTCATCAAAGGAAATTCGAACAGTCCGAATGGTGTACTAATAGCTGTTTTTTCTATATCTGCTGGTTCCATGGGAATTTGATGATAAGCTCGATGAAGATCTAATGTGGAATATACAGTGCAACCTTCTAATTGGTGTGTAAAATCATGCAGATGTGGTATAGGATATCTATCCGGTAATGTAGCTGCATTTAAAGCACGATAGTCTCCGCACGGTCTCCATTCGCCATTTTTTTTCTTGACCAGATGTAATGGACTAGACCAAGGGCTGCTTGATGGTCGACATATGCCACGCTCCAGCATGTAGTCAAATTCTGCTTTGGCGATTTTTAGTTTCTCTGGAGCCAATCTACGCACTCTAGATATTATGGGTGGGCCTTTTGTAACAATAGCATGAGTGACATTATGGTTTAAGTTAACTTTATTCAGTTCTATTTTTTCTGAAGATAAGTTTTTGAATTCTTGCAGCAGAGAATGAATATCTGGATCTAGATTATTACTATCGAGGGGTGTTAAAAATGAAGATGGCCCTTTGATTATTTTAGTTGAGACTGTCAATGATGTTAAAGGATCAAGCAAACGTTTTTGTTTAATATCTACCAAAAGTCCATGTGCCTTAAGAAAATCTGCGCCAATTATTGGCTTTGAGACGTCTGCTATGATGAAATTCCATTTGAAACGTCTTCTCAAGCCTAAATCTAAACTAATAAGTTGCTTGCCGTAAGTTTTGATTGAACTTGAATTTGCAGCATAAAGTTTAAAATCAGATGGGAACAGTTTATTGGGTTTTGGCGGTGGAATTACAGACACGTCAGCCCCAGTGTCAATAAGATAGTGCCTTTTGCTTGACTTGTCAAAAAGAAAGAGGCGGCAATTTGGATGGCCGTAGTCGTTGGCCTCTTCAATCGACTGGCCCGTTAGTTTTCCGAAGTATTTGTTGGTTTTTGAAATTGGCAAGGTTTAACACAGCGATGTGCCTTGCTTCCAAATTTAAAATGGTACCAACATAACTTATAACGAGAAGATTGGGATCTCGAACGGCTACGGTCTCGAGCTGTTACAGATTTATCTTGAGATCTACTCCTTGTAATGAATGTATCAAATTTCTTAGTTAATTCTGCAATACTAATCTCCAATGAATTAAATTTTTCGTCACAAATGTTTTTATGCTCAAAAGTTTTACTGGATACTTTATCAACTGTACATAACTCTGTTGAGCTAAATATACCAATAATTTTGTCTGCCATCTTTGCCATTTTATCCAAAGAATCAGAGCTAATAGATAATATAGCTTGAACCTGTTGTGGTAGCCTCTGTAGCCAAAGTGATTTTAACAATTCCTCAGAAATGGAATTTTCAGCCAAACCTTTCATTTGTCGCAACAAGTCAGATGGACGCTTATCGCCAAGATTAAGTGTAGTCAGCACCTTTTTTAACCTGGCTTCTTCAGAATCTGTCAATCTACTTAACAATGCATTTTTTAAGGCGTCGTATTTTCCATTCATTGGCGGGTTCAACAAAATATCCTCAACGAAATCTAAGACATTTTCGTCTAACGAGGCAACGACAATGTTATATTTAGTTAAATCACGAGTAATATTGCCGTTAGCAAACTGTGCTTCAAGTTGTAAGAACCATAACTTAGGTTTATGTCGCCAAAAAATTGGTGGTTTAACTGCCACTTTGTTTACTTCTAAATTCACATTATCTTGAGTTGATGAATTTAAATTATCGTTTGTGCTTTCCTCCATGTTTAATATAAAGATAATTATAAAATAATGGTAATGCACAAACCTTTCTTTTATCCAAATAAAATCTTCGCACTGTTAAACTAATCACGTCCTGAGGTCACCAGTTGTAAGGGAAGGTTTTCTCTCTTCCTACTATGTGCGATTTTGGATAAATAAAAACGAAGTAAATTGGAGACATCACAACATTTAATATACACAGTTATTTACAAGTTAATATAAAATATATAAATCCATTATTACTTTTACATCCCAATGTCTGGAACGTCAATATAGTAATTATTATTATTGAGTTGTCTTAGCAACGTTGTTTTTATTTTTCATAAAACTAAATATAAATGCTTGTTATGTTATTGCTCTTGCGCACCACATATTTAAGTGGATATTTTTACTGTTTCCTACCACTTAAGCTTAAAAGAGCACCGTGCCATGAATTCAAGTCTTAGTGTTTTAATTTTATTGGGCACCTGGGTCGCGAAGCGACCCCTATCCCATTCAACTAGAATTTTTACACTGTTTTGGTTGACCATTGAGGTAAGCAGGAAGTGGAGTTGCTTTTGTGAATGTTTCAAGCACTTTGCTTGAATAACTAAAAAGGAATCAAAAAATTAAATGAGCAGCTTGCTGTATAGTTGCGTTTGTTTGATTTTGGAGTTGTTCAGAATTGTATCAGCATGAGGAAACGTTATTTTCAGAAAGGTTGATGAAATTATTTGTTTTGATAGTTATGATATGAGGCGTCGGAGGTGAAATGTGCAGCTATTGGTCTGTAGTTTTTATCCTTGATATAATTTTCAAATTTAAAGATTTCATTAAAATTTGCTGTTTTGCATTCTTTGGCTTTATCGAAAAAATCTGCGTTTAGCTTGTATATATGCTGTGATAAAGTGCCATGAATTAGAATTCAATTATAAATATTTATATTATTATTATTATCATATAATGGTAGAAAAAATTATCTTGTTTTTGTAAAATAAAGTCTTAATAATGAAACATTTGTGCTACCACTATTTTTTTCTTTGAAAAATTTACTGCCCGTTTAAGAGGCTGTAGTCGTAGTACTTTATTTCGTCGCACTAGAACTGCACAATGGGCTATTTTATTTTATAACCGTCGTTGAACAGCCGACCCAATTTTGGGTTTTCGACTACTGATGTTCATTTCCGTAGCCTCGAAATTTTGAACCAATCCAGAAGTCAAGGAAACTCCTGGATCAGTACTCCCAAAGGTATGATTTGTTATGGGAACTTGGAGGATTTGTGACTCGACAGATTTAACGTGCAACTGTCACCATTTACAACACGGGGAGCCTTCGGACAGCGGGGATCGAACACACGAGCAGTGGGCCCGTGCCCTACCAACTAGGCTCTCCAGGCCTACACGGTCTGGAAATATTGGAGACTGTCTCGAAAACATTCCTGAGGATGATATGAAGACATCTCAAATTCGATCCTTTGCAAAAGAGTGGTAGCCCGACGACCTGTGCGTGAAGTCAAGTACTTTAGTGATGCCAACTTGCTCCGGACAGTGGATTAATATTTTTGAGTGTTAGTTTTTTAATGTATGATTTTTGGTTTAGTAAATTCGATTTATAAGGTTGCTGTTCATGACTCAGGGCTGCTTCTGAATAATTCAAAGACTTATGAAATACGTCACTTAGCTACAATTAAGCCATTTTGAATCTTTTTCAAAGTTAGCAAAATTAGCCAGAAATCTGAAAATTTTAGTTGGTACTTCTCTACCGTTTTTAAAAATATTTTGACAAATCTCAGACAAACGTTTCTGACAAAAATCAGTTGGCCTCTCTGGTATTTTACAGTAGAACAGTTTATTGAGGACCGATACTGCGTATCATTAATACCTTAGCAGGCTGATCAAAGTGGGTAACTGACCGCTGCGAATGATGCTTGATGATCTACTGTGGCAGTCGTTTTAATGGACGCTAGACGTAAATGGGTTAATAATGAGATAAATACATATTTATCTTTTTGAAAAAAATTACATTTTCTCTAAAAATGATCTCTAAGTACCCATGTGTAAAAAATGATTTATGCGCATAAAGCAACAATATATATATATATATATATATATATATATATATATATATATATATATATATATATATATATATATATATATATATATATATATATATATATATATATATATATATATATATATATATATATATTCATAATATCAAGTTGAATAAAACATTTGTTTGCTAAAACGTTTAAACTAGCTCTCCTGATGAAGAATAAGCGTAATCCTTTGGTTTAAGTAGTGATTATATGTTCTTGAAACTTGTGAAGGAAAAACAATCGTTATTACATGAATAGTATTGAAGTATTTCTATAAAATTTATTTAATTGTAACATTAATTGCAAAAAAAAACTTGAATCACATTTAAAATCCCATTGCGCTGCTATCCACTCGATAATCTGCACCAGACCACCAACTGTGTCGACTTCTGGCATGAGAATCCTTGTCAAAAATTGTGGAACGTGCTATAACATGTCCTTTACCAAATATTTCTCTTTTGTGCTGTGTGTATTGGCGAACAGTGTGTCCTTTCTTCTGCAGAGATGTGATGACCCCTTCGTCAATACCACCTTCAAGACAGACGACGTTAAAGGAAGTTCTGAAAAATGGAACATTTTGTTTAAAGAGTTTATGGATTTAAAATTGCTTTAACTCGTTTGTGCTTAGCGTTTATTTAAAAGAATGGTTCTTTTTACTGAGCAAAAAGTTCATTTTTAAACGAAGCAAAACTAAATTTCTGTTTGAAAGTTTGTCCCTTTGAAAGTTCCCTTTATTAAATTTTTTTATTTTTACAGACATGCAGTCTTATTACAAGGACGCCTTTTGTATAACATAGAGCACAAATTAGAGAAGGTGATCATGAATATGCAGCAAAGGCTACGACTGGTTTCGAACCAGCTATCTCCTCGCTACAGGGTGTTTGGACGATTGGCGAGACTCGATCGACCAGGGAGGTCCCGACTCTTTAAAGTTCTTTTTTAAAAGAAATTTGATGCAAAGGAGCATAGTTTTTTCTTTTCTTTGTTACGTGCAGTCTTCTGGCAAAATATTTTTGGGAACTTTGAGTTTTATTTACTTTTTTTTTTTTTGCAAAAACAACAAATAAGCGCGCAAATTTTACAGAAATTAAAATTTTATGAGTTATTGATATTATATAACATTGAAAAATTAACACACTTGGTAAAAAGTGTTTGATTCAATGAAGTAAAATGTAAATAATACTGGGAATTTTTTTTCTGTTGCATGAGATTTTTTAAACTGATCTTATGATAATTTCGCGTTGCTGACTTCAAATCTGCAATCGGTTTCACACTACACATTTCAGTTTTTATGCAATTGTATACTTGCAACGGATGATATGGTTCAGTCTAATTACGTGATTGTGTACGTCGTATTAACGGTACAGCTTTAAGGGCTGGGAATCACGCTGAATTAATTTTTTTTTGTACCAGATTTAATTGGACACCTGAACCTGTGTGAGTCGAACCTGATTGATTTATAAAATAACTATGAGATGTTTATTTATCAATTTACGGGACTGCAAACTTCAAACAAAAAATTTAGGAAATAAAAGACAAAAGAATTGTAGCCATGTAATCATATTCAGACTGAAACGACTCCTATTATAATTACATTTTTTAAAATAAAAAAAATGGTTGATTATAAGACTCTCTGTTTAAAAGATAGAGGGCGGTGAACATTGTGGGGCAGTTTTTATGCCACCACCCCTGAAAGAGTAAACCCTTGGACGAAGAATTTTTATTAAACATACTTTTCATTATTTTGTTTTAATTTGGGCTAAAATAAGAGAAAAATATTGCATCAAGCATTTTAATAATTCAGGGTTACGAAATACACCGGTGTCCTTTTCTGCATTAAAGGTAAAATCTTTCCAACACGGCTCACTTCCAAACAATAATTTTTCAAATTTGCAGTTATTCAGATCTAAGGGGAACATCATGATTGAAATTAACTTAATTTACGAAATCAAATATTGATACATTTTTGAATGTAAACAAGCAAAAAAATCTTCAAACTGCTTTTTTTAAATTATTATTTCAGTACAAATATAATTCCAATGCTCTAACAAATTTTTTTTTAGAAAATATTAGACTATTTTTAAAAATACCAAAATATTTTTTTGCTTGTAACTAGAGCGTTACGAAAAATACATCTATAGGAACACCGGTGTTACATCTGCGTTAAAGGGTTAAGTGCTACAAAGAAGCGTGAAATTTGGATGCTATGATTTTTTACCACTCGTTTTAGTTTTATGCATTTGACTCGATTATCACTATGTTGTTTTATGAGGCAGAACAAAATTTTCTTAAAGTTACTTTTATGAAGCAAATATTTTGGATTATAGCAAGTTTGATATAAAAAAAATGTTGCTTACTGATAGGTCACATTTGGTCTAGGATCACCGACAAAAAATCTTGGTTGATTCAACGCCACCTGAGGATCCATTCCAAAGATTACCATGTTCAGTAAAACCTATAAACAAAACAATGGACTAAGCTGTTTAGCTTTTACTTTTACTATCAAAAGTTTATACACTATTCTTAACTGCAAACCTGTCAACTATTAGGAGATTCGTAAAGAGTTTTTTTTTCTTCCCAGTGGTAGTAAAATAACTATTGAAGTGATATTACAGGTAAATACTTGATTCATTTTTTTTGCCTTCACTAAAAGCACTTTCCTTTATTTAGCAAAAATTGGGTGCCTGGGCCGCGCAGCGGCCCCTAACCCATACATCGTGAAATTATATACAATGATTTAAAAACATTTTGATATAAGCAACATTATGGTGGCTTTTAAATCTAAAAGCACTCATACTCATATGTGATAGTTATCTTAGCATCTGCCCCGCTAGGGGCTCTAACTAATTAATCTGAATGGAAATAAATAATAAATCGCCGAAGCGCAACTGAAAGGTGAAAGTTGGGGTTCAGTATCTTTTACTGAGAGAAAATTAAAATGAAGTAGTGAGATTGAACAAACAAGTTTAAGAGAGAGAAGAGGTTTTGTGGCAGACTGCCACGCCTCTGTTCGAGGTATTACCCCGAGCTTCTCAGGTGCACAGTAGCCACATAGCCTTAGAGAAAAGGAGAAATACATAATAATTTACAAGTATTTACAGTTATTTACAAAATTTACGGGACAAAACTTCGTCGGATAGGAAAAAGGCGGTTGCCGTGCTATATTTTATGTTGTCTTTGATGAGCTCAAAAACAAAATTTTTAAAGTAATTGCACGTATGACAAGAGAGTACATCTCTGAAGAAACTTGCATATAGTTCAGCTACGTGCTCATCTATTTTGTTGATTTTTAAATCTCGCCTTAGATCTTTCATTCTCATGGATTTGGGGGCTCCAGTGATATATCTGAGGAATTTATTTTGAGTAATCTCCAGTTTCTTTTTTTGAGTAACAGTGGTTGTGCTCCATGCAAGGGCTGCGTAGCTGATGATCGGTTCCAAAAGCACAATAAGATAACTAGCTTGTCTTCGTTATGTATTTTTAAATGTAGTGGTAGTAAGAAGTATATTAAATTAAATTTATTTAAGCAGGAATTAAGCTTGACTGTAAAAATTTCGCTACCACATTAAATGTGAAAATAAAATGTATTTGAAAATCCAAAATAGTCAATTGATTCATTACTCTTAATTATACAGGGTTGTTCTAAAATGATGGGCAAAATTTTAGGAAGTGATAGTATACACCCAAGCAAACATTTTACTTATCAAAGAATGCATGGTCGAAAACAAACCGCTAGAGGGCGTCAAAGTTTATGTTCTTATATGAGGCAAAAACACACAAAGAACGATGAAGTTAAGTTATAAAAGCAAATTTAATGGCATGTGATTACAATAAGTGTTCAAAACAGTGGCCGGCAGCGGCTATGCACGTAATACAACGTCGAAGAGAAGATAGGCAACATTCTGAAACACACCAGGCATATCACGAACTTTCCCTGCAGCTGCCGAAAGCTTGGCGACAAGTAACGCAGTGCAGTAACTCGCAACAGAAATGGAGCTTTCACGTTTGCATCAAACAACTTTCCAAATGCGCCAGCATCTTTGCGTTTAGTTTTCGAGCATGCATTCTTTGATAAAAATTGTTTGCTTGGGTATGTACTGTCACTTCCTAAAATTTTGCCCATCTTTTTAGAATCACCCTGTATACACAATCCAATTTTTTTTGTTATTAACTATATTGTTTAAAATAGTAGAAAAATAACGAGGGAAAAATTCTATTAATCAATAAAGTAGTAATTTTTAAACATGGTTAAAAGCAAAACGTTATTAAATAAAACGCTACGTTATTGATTAGTTAAGGACAAAAAATAATTTTTCATAAAAAATATTTTTTTAGAACAGGAGAAGAAAAATTGTAAAAATATTTGTTTGTCTTTTTAAAATGTAATTGATAGTTAAAATATTGTTAATTGGTGTAAAACGTAGTCAATTAAAACATTGCGCTAACATGTAGTTAATTAAAACGATGGTGCATATATGAATTAGTATGCTTTTAAATAGTCTTATGGTATAGGAATTATACTGCAAGTATTTGGACTAATTTTCAAGATTTTAATTTTTTAAAAAATCAGAAACTACCTATTCATTACGATTTATTTTATTTACCATTTATTTTATTTTTATTAACAATGTGATAACTTTAAAAAAAAAATCAATTAACAATTAAGAAATCAGAATTTTAAATTTAATTATTTTACCTAATTTTTTTTATCTGGATTATTAAATCTTAAGTTATTTTAAGTTGTATTAAACACTGCAAGCATTCAGAGCTTTAAGGGGGAATATCACTGTAAAACTTTCACAAAAACTGGTTTAATTATTCTTACATAATTCAAAGAATGCACTTGGTAAGAAAACTTATTAAAATATTCAAATTGAAGATCTTATATATGAAAATGAAACAGGTTTTTTTTTACAAGCACACAGAACATGTTGACTCTTAAAACTCAGAATATATTCTGCAACTCCTAAAACTCGCAGAATATATTCTGATGCAAAAATTATACAACTTTCCAAATTCTATTATAAATTAATTAAAACTTTTGAGTTACTTGCGAAAAATATTAAGCATTGAATTTATCAAAGTACGAAAGATGCGGTCATTTTAACCACACCTATTTTAATATGCGAGCGGTGCTACCGTGGCGGGAATACCTCCGATTGTTCGCATTACCCTGCTGTTTATTTTTAAAAAGTACAGTTTTCCGGACTTGGAATAAGATATAAATTCTGAACCATTCATTCTAAATATATTTCGGTACTTGAAAATATGTTATTTAAATGGAGAAAAAATAAGATTAAGAGCTTTGATTTGAACTTTAGCCTCCAAATGAGGTAACCCAGGTTCGAATTCCAGTAGTGGCTAATTTTTACGAATTCTGCTTCCTGCTCGCACAGACCACATAGTTGATGTAAAATAAACTCAGTGGCAGACTGATCATCTTTTAGAATCCTCAAACCGTCTGGCTAACTGTGAAGGATTTCGCGTTATCCTTCTCTATGTAACGCAAATGCTGGTTAATTCCATCAAAAGTCTTCCACGAAGGCTAGTTTGTCACGAAGGCTGCCTTAAATATGCTAATTAACTAGTATCGACGATATTTTAAGATACAAAATAGTGCATTTATGCATTAAGTCATTTTTTAAAATTTATATGAATATGTTTGAACATTTAAATATTGAGCATCGCGAACTACAAAAACATAAGATTTTAAGTACCTGAACATGACCTTGAGGTTGCATCCATCTGCCTATTACACCCATTACTGCTACCAATTCCTTGGTGTTAACATCTGTGACTAGAGCAGGAATAATACTATGAAGTGGAAGTTTGTATGGTCCGTGGGCATTATTACTCTCTCCATCCAAGCTCATATATTTTGCTCTATCCTGGAAAATAAGTTTTTATGCTCAAAAATCATTCAGTAAACTTTTTCATTTGATTAAATGCTTATGTTCCACGATTGGAACATGTCTCTTTTTCAAAGTGCTAACTCAAATCTTTCATTCTTAAAACTTGCAGTTTGTAGAACAGAATATTACAATGCACCAAAATTTATTATTTTAAAAAATTAGATATCATGTGATATGTATATAAGAATGCCACTGGTGACGAAAAATGCACAAAGCGGTGGAAACTCAATTCATACACATATATTTTAATTATTTCATAAGCCACTCATTAGTAATTACCACTATTATTTACATTTAAAATTCTTCTTATTTTTAATCAACTTCATTATTAATCTGAAATTAATATTATTAAATAAACTACCAACTCCCTTCTCTTTCTAAAAAATAGTTTTTAGTGGTTATGGAATTAAATTATTCTTCTTATACTAAGAGAATTCAAAGTTTTATATAAATGATAATTTATTGCAGTCATCTTGTAGTGACACTTTTAAAGAATGGGCGTAATTATCTTTATTTTACAACTTTTACTATTTAATTTGTAATCAATTTATTATTACTTTTTCAGAAAGTGGAGCAGTTTGCCATCTCTGTTTCAATAAACTAAAAAAAAAAGTTGCTAATATTAACCCCATTTAGTATATTTATGAAATTCTCGTCGTCCTAGACAAATCTGTATATATCTCCTTCTGAAATCAAACATCTGTTGCATTTTTTTTAAACAAAATGAGTAGCTCACTGAAGGAAATGTCTATTTAATTTGTATGCAAACCCACAGCCACTGTTATCTTTAAGACGCTTTTTACACTAGTGCAAAATTAGAGAGCAACGGATAAACGTATAAGACTGAGGAAATTAATTTAGTCGAGCACTTTATCACAATAGAATTGGGAAACAGGTTTTTGGGAATGGCTTGGTTTGTTTGAGCGAACAATAGAATAATTTTAGAGTATACTTTCAAAAATCTTTTTAATAATTATGTATTTAAAAACTATTTTAAATACAATTAAAACTTTAGTACTTTTTAGTTACACAATTTTTAATTCGGAAGGAACTATTTGTTTACAGGGTTGCCAACTACTACACTTTTTGCAAAATATTTTACTGAATAAGTAGACAATTACAAATTAAAGCATTCAAAATTTTTGGTAATTTTGCCGATATTTTTAAAAGTTTCACCGCGAGGTAGCTGGATTAAAGTGGGTTTTATGTAAACTCTTGAACCAATCACATCTTGTTGTGTGGAAAATAACTTTGAATCAAAATTACTCGATAAACAATCATCCATTTAAGCAAAATTTACTACTACTAGAAAAAAAATTTCCCACAAAGCGTAAGAAGTTGGCAACCTGGTGTTTATCGTCAAGTTTCGTATGCACCTGGAAAAAATTAAAAAGTGGTAATTCTAATATAAAAAAATTATGTTATATTATAATTGTAAATACCATAATATTTTGATAAATTTTAGCTTAATGTAGATCTATACTCTACGTTTTCATTTTGTAATTCTGAAGTGAAAACTATGATTATCAACTTCTTTATAACAATATATTCATACCGGCGCCCCCATTGCCGAGCCGTTTTGCCTATCCGTCAAACAGTCAGTAGCCTGGAAGTAGGTGGTTTGAATACAATTGTGAACCCGGATGTATCTATCTCGAATTTATGCTATGTATTCAACTTGAGAAAGACCTATAAGCCGCTTTGTAATGAGCACACAAGTCAGCATATCTATGTGTAACAATAAATAAATTGATACAACTTTCTAAGTTTTTCCAGGTGCATACGAACTCTGGTTTATTTTAGGCAAACAAATTCAAGGGTTGCTAAGCAGAGGACAAAGCCTCCTTGTAATAATTTACCATTAAATCTCATTGAGTAAAGGCTCAGAGATTTTTCATAGTCAATGTGGTGGTTAGTAGTCCGAAATATTCACTTCACTCATTGTAAATCGGCTAAGGAATGTTGTTTTGTTAGTGTGGCATATTTTCATCATTTTTGTTTTAGAATTTTTTTTAAATACTTAAAGAATTGGCCAAATTAATGTTTTTATTATTTGATTCTTTGTTTAATACATTTGATTTCAAAAGTTCACGCATATACATGAAACCCCTGAAAATCAAGTGGGGATGTTTTTAAATGATGGCAATTATTATTATGTTTTAAGAACTATCCTCTCACTCGTCAATTTAAAGTTATTTTATTACCCCTCAGAAAAAGGAACCTATAGGAGGATCGTAATATAATGGATCAGTCCTAAAGCATTTATGCTAGATTAATTGTGAAAAAATAGATACTTCAATTTCATAGTTTTTTTTTAATTTTGGCGAAACTATTTCCATGTATATGCTCCAAGCAAACATTTCGCCAAAGTGACGAAATGACTATCGTCACTTTATCTAGAGAACGAATTTCATTAAAAGTTAAGAAATATTTCGTCATTCGATCGTCTAGTCTTCATTCTAGTTTTTTCATTCTAATTAATAATCTCCCACATACACCGTGATGAGGCATAGCCACCATCCACAGCCATTCGGTGGCTATGGATGAGGTTCCGAGTTGAGGAAACATTTTCGTCATAGATTTGAGAGTTCGCAGTATGTCACAAATCACATGATTTTATGACGAAAGGATTCTTAAAATTAACGAAATACTGCACAAGGATCGCCGAATCGTCAAAAATAAAAAAAAATTTTCTGAGAGTGTTGCGGAACTATGTTACTGTTACTCTTTATTACATAATTTCTGCTAAAGGAGAAAGTTTGATAATTTTTTTTAGCTTTATCCAAGATAGATAAGGTTCTTGAAAAATCTAATTGTTTTATTACGTGTAACACAAATCCGCAGTCATCAGGTATGATTCCCGTTCCAAAGTTCGATGACACACTGCAGACGAAAGAGCACCCGTTCCCTTCTGCATCAACAGCTGCCACATATGAAGTATCACAGCCCCCAGACAGCGGCACACTTCCTCGTAATACACTTCTGAAATAAACATTCAAAAGAAAATTGAACGGTTTGCCATAAAAACCATGATAAGCTATGTTTTCAAATTGTCCCAGAGTGTGTTTTTAACACATTGCATGCGGGCAAGTATTGCTGTTATAGTTCAAATTTTTTTCTAAAAATAGTATACAAGATTTCATAAAAGTTGGAACAAATTTGTCTCCATATCTACAACTTCAATTATAAAAAAGAAATTTGCGACGAGCGACTGTTGTACTGATTACTTACAAAATGAATCATTTATGTTTGTGGTAATCACAAATGAATTTTCTTCTTCTTTTTTTTGTGAAACAGAGTGAAAATGAAGTAGTTTTGCTACCACTTTTTAAAGTGGTGAGTTAATGTATTTTTGAGGTTATAAGGTTGATTTTGAGGTTTTAAGGTCGAAGTTAATTTCGAAAATAACTTTGAAAAATGAACCTCCCAAGGTTTAAAATCAAGGTGTATGAGATAATTTTGAGATTGATAGAAATCTACCTTAGAAAGAGATTGTTTTGGAAGTGTACGCATCATTTTTTCTTCACTTCAAACAAATAAATGTATTTGAGATGCAAATAATTTCACCCGATTTCATCCAAAAGTATTGCTGAGTTATATATGAGGTTGAAACTGAAGTTAATTGATGAGATTATTTTTGGTACAAAGCATAACCTCATTAAGTGTATTTCTTTACACCTGTCAACCTCAAGAAACCTCAAAAACACTTTTTTGAAGTAAGGGAAAACCCTATTAAATCGAATTTACTAAATCAAGAATCATATTTTAAAAGTCTACAACTCGAAAATGTTTATCCGCTGCTCAGAGCAAGTTGGCATCTCTTTTTTAACTCTTTCTAGAACAATCAATTTCGACTGTAAATTTTAGTCAGGCAAGACAATAGCGACCTTAGATAATACTTAAATTTTCAGTAAAGTGATATGCTCTCTGTTGTTTATAGAATAGTGGTTGCCAAACGTTTGAAAACAGTTATACAACTTAAGTGGTTCGTAATATTTGTTGCAACAATGATTACAACTCTAGTGGTTCATAACATTGTTGTCAAACTGCACCGGAAAGGGTTAACAGGAATGCATTTTTTTTGTAATTGCTTTGCATTGGAATAAGAAATGCAGTGTTTGAAATCCTTTATCGCAACCATGAATTTTCATCAAATCGCAGAATAGATAAGATGCTAGAAACATAAAATTTTTAATAATTATAAGAAATAAAACTGCTGTTCTCGAAAAATACAATATTTTTTTTTAACATTTCGTAACCGTCGTTGAACAGCCAACTCAATTTTTGGGTTTACGACTACTAATGCTCAACTCCGTAGCCTTGTAATTTTGAACCCAATCCAAAAGACAAGGGAACTTCTGTATCAGGTATTGGGAAAAAATTACCTTTGTGGAGGATTTTTTGATGGAACTAACTCTCATTGGCATTACATGAAGCGGAAAACCTCCACACATGACGGACTCTAACACATGATCCGTCTACCACCGAGGATATTTTACGTCAGTACTGTGATCGGTGCAAGTTCAATCGAAATGCAATCTTAATCGAAATTCGCTGTTCCGTTAAGGATTAAAGAATTTCAATGTATTAGCTTATTTTTATATATGACGTTGCGTTAAGAATGAACCTAATCCAGTCCGTAAACGGAGATGAGAACTACTCCGGATTCTACAAAATATTTTTAAAAATGGTAGGAAACCGTAAAACAACTAAACCGAATTTCGGTGAGCTTAGCCAATTTTTTTAAAAAAACTCTACAGGAAAAGCCTGCAGGAAACTGGCAATTTATATAAGCCTTTGAATTGTTTAGAAGTAGTTGTGATTGTGAAAGCCCTATAAATCATATTTACAAAACAAAGAATTATTGGTTTATTAGCAAAAATTAAACATAAATTTTTGCTACCAATAGAAAATATTAATTTGTAATGCGGATCCAGTTGGTATCCCTCGCGTTTCAAAAAGAGCTAGATTGGTCATAGTTTGTCAAAGATTTGTGACATAGATTTTACTATTGCATTACAGAATAGGAGGTGCTCGAAAATGTTTTTCTTAGAATGTGGGAGCACATTAAGTTCATTTTCTCAAGAATAATACAACGTTAAATTAATATTTTGAACTATATTAATTATAAAAAATTTATAAGTATCTACCACTTTTATTTTACACAATATATAAATAAAATTTCTTTAAGCAATTAAAAATTATGAGCGGCTGAATGTCAAAGTTAAATACATAGCAACCAACTATAATCGGTTGCTGAGACTTGAATAAGAATCATTTTGGAGTTATTAACGCCTGAATGCAGGACGGGAAAGAGAAAATACTAGTAGAAGAACTGTTTCAATATTAGATAATATTCGGGAGGAGCTAATCTATTCTCAACAATAACAATTCACTGTTAGGAAATTTATCACGGCGAAGAAGCAATTCAATATAAAAATTGCATCCGTTAAAAACAATTGGTAGTTATGGATTTTTATCATTCCCGGAAAAAAACTAAAAAATGAAATTTATTGTTACCAGTTTTTACTCCGGTGCGTTGCCAAGATGAGACAATCTAGCGTGAACGTGTTAAAAAAAAGTGTTAGGAATTTCAAACTCAGTTTCCGGAGGTCCCTTAAAATTGATATAGTGATGTTCAGCTTATTGCTAAAACAGTGGCAATCAATTAACACGTTTAATGCCACGCTAATTTCACATGGCTTGCTCGTCTGGCCACACTAAATAACTACAAACTAAATTTGCAAATATAGACAGATTTTGCTAGTTTATAAAAGGTTTAGCATGACATATCTGAAAAAAAAAATGGTGAATTATATATGCATACGAAAAATCTACTAAATTGAATTTAATAAACCAAGAATCACAATAATTAAGTAAATTTTGAATAAATTTTCTGAAATTCCATAAAAGAGTGTAAATTTTATAGTTCTATATCATGTCAGCTGTCAGTCAGCTGTTTTTCGCGGCCTATGTGAAAGGTCAGTGTCAGCAAGCGGTGGTAGACGCAGCCTAAATGTAATTTCAGTGTCACCCACCGGTGGTTGACGCGGCCTAAATGTAATTTCAGTGTCAGCCACCGGTGGTTGATACGGCCTAAATGGAAAGTCCAGTGTCAGCCACCCATGGCTGACGCCGCGCTCAACGTGTTAAATGCTATAAATTTTCACCCCTTCCGTAACATAACTTTTTTTAATTCAGTTATAACATGGTTGCCACGTGCGACCTAAAGTGGTAAAAGTGCTAACTAATAAAATTTAAGATTTTATAAAAATAAATTAAATTTTTGCAAATTTTTAAAGCATTTTCGTTTTTAATTTAATATTGAAAATGGATGCTAACTTTTTTTTTTCGTTTCGCCGAGTCAGTTTGACACGGGTGACTAAAAAAATCAAAATTTTATTAAAGTGATTAAAATTAGCAATTTTTTATAGCATATTTTATTCAGTTTACTTTTGAAAGTGAAAACAGAAAATGTTTTTGTTTTAATGTTTTTGTTTTGTTGTTTATTTGAAATGTTGTTGTGGCTTATCCTCCACCTGTATGCCAGACAAGATCCATTAGACTGTTACCCCTCAGAAAATCGAAAACCAGAAGGGAAGAAGCGTATACGTCCTCCCTAAAAAGACCCAAACAGTCCAGGATGTGTTCTGCAGAGGTCTGCTCAACATGTCATCTAGAACAGAATGCAAAGAATCATCCTGCCCTCAAAGAACGAGAGACTCTTTGCGTGTCCTCTTGCCAATCTTAAAATGCCGTTCGTGAGACTCTGTCACAGTTAAGAACAAACGAAGAGCCATGTTGACAGGGAGAGGTCCTCTACTCCTTTCAAATTTCAGATTTGACTTTAGATTAATTCTCTGAGTAGGTCGGGCGGAAAAGGAAGGTGTAGACTGTAGAGTGACTACAACCCTATTTGGCTAAGCGACCCGCTTGCTCATTTGCCATAGATGTCAACGTGGGATGGAATCCGCTGAAAATGAACATCGTGGAGCTTTGAAATAAGTTTAAGAAGGATGAAAATGATAGTTTTTTTTTTATCTCCAACTGTATTCAGTTGTTAAGGTGTTGAGACTATCCGAAAGAATTCAGCGTTCTCCGAAGTCACGTTCGTTGCGAGCAATTTCGAGGCTTTGTTCGATTGCAATAAGTTCACTTTTAAAGACTAAAGAAGAATCAGAGTTACAAAAACAGACAAATTTAAATAAAAACATGAATTAATTTGAAATTAATTTCATCATTAGAATTAGCAACCTCTTAAAGCTAATTTTTATTAGTTTTTCTACTTTGAAGTCGATGCAAAGAATGTTTTAAATGTGAATAATTCAAAATGAAAGTCACAGTGGTTGCTACGATTGAATAATTAAAGGGAAAATAAATTGAGTTTCTACCACTTTTTAAATTTATAGTCGCCTGCGGTATCCCATTATTCTTACAATATTAAGTTAGAATAACGTCTCTGTTGTAATAACCATTCTCCTTTTTTTGTTACTTCTGTTATAATAACTATTCTCACTATAATTCTGCGTTATTCAATTATAGTGGTTGTCGGGGCCACTAACGATTTTCATTGTTATTCGTTTATAAACTTTGATTATTGATCGTATTACTAAATATTATTTTATGGTTAATTGGAACCATACTTTGAAGTATAGAATATCATGATTCATTCGGAATCATTTAATGGGTTAACTTTTTTCGTTATTATTATTATTGTTTTCAATAAAAACTGTTGTTATTGTTTATGAGCTATTTCCTTCAGTTATTTTATTGTTACCAATGGATAATTACTTATTAAGGTAGGTTGGACCCTCCAGTGGTGATCCGGAATGCTTCATGTTAACTTTTTAAAATCATAAAATACATTTTGTGACAGAAATTTGAAGACCAGAGTGATAATTTTAAGGCACCACTGGGCTGCTTTCACTTCTATGAGGCCCGACTGATAGAGAATGAGGCTTTCAAAAGAATGGAAACGACGTTTTAAGTGTTAACTTTTTCAGTTTTAAAAAGCAGTCTTAAGAATATTGGTTCTAAAAAAAAGACTATCTAAAGGTTCTATTCTTATCAAAATTAATATGATTTCGATTTATTTTGACTACCGTTACATTTAAGTATTTGAATTACATATAAATATAAGCTGACTAGCATATATATGTTAAAATATAAATATATATGTTAAAATTTTTTGAAAATAGTGGTAGTCAAAAAGATTTTAAATTAAGTTAATAAATGCAAGGAATATATAGAAATAAAATTTTACGCCAAGAAAAATAAAATTCCTGCTGACTGTAGGATTGCACCACTAGGACTAGTAATTCTGAAGGGAGTGCTGAATTAAAGCATTTCCCATTAGTCTTGAAAAATCTGGGAATCCTGATAGATTTACTTCGACCGAAAACTAGCTATTACTGAAATGGTTTTACAGCCGACTTTCACCCCTGGTACTGTTGCCTCATGGAAAGTATATTTCAATGTGAACTTAATTTTAATTGAAATGGTATATCCCTACCAATATAACAAAGCTTTTTTGAAAAAAGTAAAAGTTGCCATCTGTGATTGTTAATAAGTTTTTCCTTGCTCTATATAGAGTTGACATGGAACTTTAATATTGTTTTTCACTTCTTCAGCAAATATTTCATTTCGTTCCTAAACATGCTAGAAATGAAAAAGTTTTGCAGTCAGTTTCGCATTTTTTCCCCGGGGAACAAACAGACTTGTTACATGCAATTTTGCGATCATACAAAAGTTTAAAAAGTAGTCGCAAATTTAGCTCGTTTTCACTCTAATTTTCACAGATGAAACTCGTTTGTTGTTATTACAAATACAAATGATTCAGAAGGTATGCAATCAGTATAACAGATTTACATGACGTAAAACTTCGTTTAAACTGAAGTTGTAGCTATAGAGGCAAATTTACCTCAAATCTTTAAAAAATATAGACGACCATTTTTTAAAAATTTTATTATCTAAGAGTTGAATTACATTTTTCCGAAAATTACAGCAAAAGCTTCTCGCATGTTATATGTAAAATGAGGAAAAAAAAAATCCCCTTCAGTTAACATGCTTTGCTCTCCATTTTTTCCTTCTCTAAGGCTTATCACTATCTCATTATAGGGCCCTTTCATTAAAGACCATATTGTGTGAGTGACGTGTTACGAAATAAATAAGAAAATGAGAAAGGGTACTTCTAATTACCAAAAATGTACTGCAACATATAAACGGGGGTACGAGAGCAACTGTAGCCTTGACAAAGGACCATTGTAATGCTTCGTAGTCATAGCTATAATAGTTATTGGCCAGCGCATCAGTTATGAGGAATATTAAATCATAAATACACAGTAATCTGTGAAAAATAAGCTTTTGAACATAGTCACTATCATTTATTTTATTCTTAATTATATTGACTGTGTCCTTTGACAACTACACTTCCTAAGATTTTAAATAATAATCCTGATCACACTGATATTCCCAACATTTCAACACACGGAACCACTGTAGCCTTGATAATGGGCCATTGTATTGCTCTGTTGTCATTGTATATTTTTTGTAATTATTAGCCGGCTCATCACTATATGAAATTAAAAACGCTATTTTTTTTTAAATAAACGTTACGTTATGATTGAAATCGTAAATGTATAGTATTCTTCCCAAAATAAACTCAGAGATGCCAACTGCTCCGGACACGCCACAGTAATTAAAAATACGGTAAATTACTACAAAGTAAATTTTGCTAATATTTGACTAATTTTGTTTGCTTTTCAAAATATATAGCATGGCGTAAGTACCACAAAGTGGTGAATTATATAAACCTACGAATTATTTGGAAATAGTGGTGGATATAAATCTACTCAATTGAATTTATTAAATCAAGAATCACAATTGATAAAGTACCACTTTAAAATATATATTTTCTGTCCGGAGCAAGTTGGCATCTCTGTAAACTGTTGAACATACCAACTGTCCTTTATTTTATTCCGAATTATTTCGACTGTTTCTCTGACTACAAAACTTCGTAAGATTTTGAACAATAATCGGGATCACACAGATAATCCCTTCTCGTCAACGTACAGAGCGACTGTAGCCTTGACAATGGGTCATCGTATTGCGCTGTAGTCACAGTATAGTTATTGGCTGGCTTATTATTGTTTGAAATCAAAGGGCTAATTTTTTATAAAGTTGAGTCGAGCTTAAGTATTCTGACAAAATAAACTTTTGAACTTACCCGTTGTAATTTATTTTATTCCTAATTATTTTGACTGTTTCCTGTGACAGCAACTCATCGCAAGATTTTGAACAATAATCTGGATCACATAGATAATCCCAACACGTCAGGTAGGCGTACTTTAAAGATTCAGTTATTAAATGAATATAGTCTGCAGAGTTATGACCTAAAGCTGAAAGGGAAATATTTATAATTGTTCTAAGAAAGCTGCAAAAGTTTCCTGTCAAGTGAGCAAAAATTAATTAATTAAAGAAAATAGGAAAAATGAATATCCTGTATGATTTTTGATCTAATGATGGGAATTTCAGGTACTAGGACTCAATCATAATTCTTCAAAGGCATAACTTTTAGGACGTTAATTAATTTATGCAATATATATTTTAAGTTAAAAATCAAGCACAATAAAGGATTTCGGAAAGTAGTCCTTGTAGACATAGATTGAGTCCTAGTACGTGAAGATCCGATCATTAGATCAAAAGTTATTCATAATTTCTCTTTGATTTTAGAATAAAAATGATAAGACATAATAACTAGGGAACGCATTTTTTGTTACATTTATACGAGTTCTTGATCTTACCTAATTCGGGTGTGGGGATTTTAAATCTGAAATTAGTTTTATTCAGAAAGCTGCATGTTTTTTTTTCTTCAGAATAATATTTTTAGTCTAGTTCTAGTTTTATTAAATTTTTAGTTTACTTTTTTTTTGTCTGATTGTACAATTTTAAAAAGCCAGGCTCGTGCATCACTGTCATAGCCGCAGATAAGGATTCTTCTCGCTAATCTCAAAACATCAAAGAATGTGAATTCTATTTCCCACAGAGATTTGTAAATTGTCTCTATCCATAAAACATAACCCACCGTATCTTATGGATTAAGTTCTAATTCACCATTTATAAAACGTGTATTTTTCTCCGTCATCTTAATTACAAATCGATATAGTTAAACTAAATTGGTGAAACCGCTCATTTGATGCGATTGGCAACGTATGATTACAATTGAATAATGAAGTGATTGTGCACCAGGTTGTATAATGGAATAACTAAATGCAATAAGTCATACCTTTTAGATCGTACGTTTTAAGAACATTTAATGAAACCAAGGCGATTAGTCCCATGGTATTTGGTCTCATTTCCCAGACTCTAAAACCGTGAAAATCTATACTAAGTGCATCAGAAGGCACAGGTATTGGAGGATGTGTCAGATGATCTTTCATGTCTTCAGCTGTCAGTGTACCTCCGTTTCTTTGAACTTCTTTGGCGATTTGTTGGGCGGTGTTTCCACAGTAAAACGATTCAGCTCCTGATTCAGCTATTCCCTATCAACAAAATAAGGTAAATTCAACTTTGGAAGAATAATCTTTAAAAAAAAATTTTCTTCATATTCATGATTTTATTTTTTTGTTTATTGTATTTTAATGCTTCTGATTTTTACTTAAGTAGTAATGCCAACTTGCTGCACTTTGTAAAAAAAAAAAAAAAAAAAAAAAAAAAAAACATTTTCTGGTTGTGACTACGGAACTATCTCTAGAGGGATGAACTCAGACACAAAGAAATTATCCATTTTTTTATAACTGCTAATTTAATTACATAAATATTAAGGAAAAAATTGCAATCTTAGAAGGTACCCTTTATTTATAAAATACGAGGGGGCTTAAGACTCCTCTGCCCCCTCCCAATTCCGTGATACCTGTTTTCTAGTGGTAGCGAAATTTAAGTTATTTTTAGTTTAGTAATTTTCATTTCAAGTTATTTTCCCCCCACTACATATCGAAAACTCAAATTATGATACAAAATGCTACTTTATTGGCAGACATATAAAGTAGGCGTAATTATAAAAATAATATTATATATTCTACAAGTTATACAAGGTGACCTCAATGGCTAGGTACTCCGTTTCATCTCTTTATATTAGTTTCCGCATATTTCCTGTGTTAAAGTTGAAAGCAATAATAAATAGTTATTTTATTTTTACCACGTTTACTTACCTTCTAACTCTTCCGGATTTTCCGGAAGATTTTATTTTCATATTTAAAGTGGTAGTAAATATATACTATTTTTTCTTTTATAAATTTAATTTTCAAATGATTTTGATCATCACTATTCTTACAAAAATTAAGCACATATATTAATATGGTTGTCAATTTAAGTTTTCTCAAATACAACGCATTTGCTTGCTTAAAATTGAAGTTTTAATTCCATTTTAATACCACTGAGAAAAATGATAATGGAAGGGATTAAAAGTTGGCAGGTATGCGTTTATATAAACTTGCCTTCGTGTATGTCTGTCCGTGTGGAATTTTGTAATCGATTTTAAACGTTTTTCAATTTTTTTCTTAATTATTATTCTCCACTACTAAAACGGAGTTTTTAAAAATATTACTTTTTATTTTGAATTTTTTTAAAAATAAATCTACTCTTCCCGAAAATTGCCTGTTATTGAAATGGTACTACTACAAGTTTTTTGCTTTCATTTTCAGACCTGAATACGTTAACCGAATATAAATGACGAGATATTTTTGAAGTAACTAAACTGCTACCTTTTACGTTATTCAACAAAAGTTTTTACCTAGTGGTAGTTAAATAATTATTGAGTAGACAACCACTTAATTCATCATCAATTAAAATACATTAAAATAACTAGCTGGTCCTTTATATGTATATTTAAACTATTTAAATGTAACGATAGTTAAATGTGTATTAAATTAAATTTATATTTATTATTTATTAAAGCAGGAATCGAGCATGAATGCAAAAATTTTTCTACCACATATATTAAATTAAAATCTTAAGCAAACTCGGAAGTTCGTTGTAGTGGAACTAAGCGTCGACCCTTTTCACATTCATCCTGAAATTAGACTAAGTGACTATACATGACAAAAATAAAGTTTAGGGAGCAAAATGGAGTTCTTGCAAGCCCGGAAGAGTAGTAAGATATATATGATAATATCAACTTGTGGCTATTTGAAGTGGTAGTATAAATTATATTTCCCATTTATTTTTGAGAATTATAAACTGAATTAAAATATAGTTTTGAACACCACATTAAATAAAAAAAAAATAAAAAAAAAGATACAATATATATATAAATGCATGAGAATTAGCCGATGGCGTCTTTTCTCCTTCAACGAAAAAATATTAAAATACTTAAGAAAAATTTATGTAAAGATTATTATAATGTTGCGTATGTTTGACGATTTTTTCTTTTTCACTATTTGAAAAAATCGTTGATCTCATGCGCTAGTTCTTACAGAGAGCCCTCGATCGTTGTTGTTAAAAATTTTGTTAAGTATTAGCTGTGTGCTAAGACTTAACAACATTTTCTATCACAGGAAAAAAAAAATTCTGAAACAATGGAATTTCTAAAGTTGGTGCAAACTATGCATTAAACCAAGAAAAATATTTTTCAACGACCATAATAGTTGGCACCTATTAGAAAAGTAATTCAATAGTCATATTTCCATCCTCAAAAGGAAGTAAAGTTGGCAAGTAACGCAAATGTAATGTTCATACGCACCTGGAAAAATTTTAAAATTATTTTAAATTTTGTAAAAGCAGTTAAAAATTTCTTAGTTTTAGATTTTTTTAGAATTAAAAATTCAATTCCCCCATAATCAGATAAAAATTTATTTGTTTAGGATTATTTAAGTATTATGATACTTACAAGCACAGTAAAATATAATTTTTCATCTTAATATTTCTACTACTATTTAATTTTTCCCAAAAGGTTCATACGAACAGTGTATTATTTTAACATTAGAACTAAAATAATTTTGTTCACCACTACACATAAATCATTTAAATAATGGAAAAATCATCATATTCATGATTGGATTTTGTTACACTGTTTTGCCGTTTAGTGTTAGACTTCGTGTATTAGTCGTCCCCACCACAGAGTATCAAAATTGTGATGGCATGTCATCGGATCATCCTCAAATCTGTTTTCCGGGCCGTCGCCAATAGCCCATTGTGCACTCCTACTGATGAGTGATTTATTAATTTGAGCGATTTAACCAATCCTCCACACGAAAGGGCTCGAAACACCATGTAACACTAGATGCCAACTTGCTCAGCTTTGTAAAAAAAAGTATTTTCAAGTGGTAATGAAATTAAGGTTTATTTTTAGTTTAGTAATTTTCAGTCTAGGTAATTTGTTCACCATTACATGTCAAAAATTCAAAGTTAAATACATTTTTATTGCAGTTATCTTGTGGTGACATTTTTAATGAGTGGGCTAATTGTCTTTTATTCTGCTATAAGTTTTACTATTTAATTCTCTATCAATTTATTAAAACTTGCGCAAAAAGCATAGCAGTTACCTTCCATGGGGATGTATCTTTGTGATGTTTTTTTCTAATTTATGCTATCTGCTCTCTAATTTCTTTGAAATGAGCATACAAGCCAGCGTAAGTATGAATAATAATAAATGAATATGTACAAATTAAAATTTCATAAAAACTCAATTTGTATTAAAAACTTTAGATTTACAAAACTGAAACTATAATATCCCTTGTTTTCGTGCTTTTATTTGTGCTGCGTTTTTCACATTGTTTAGTTTCTTCACGTATGGTATAAAGTGCATACTATCTTCGTTTGGATACATGCTAAGATGTGATAATTTAGTTAATTAATGAATGGATCGGTTGCATGCGGAAAACAAATAAAATTGGATACTTTTATACTATATTATGCGGAGCAACAAAGTTGTATTCATCTGGGATAAATATTAAAAATTAAGTTACTAGTCTTTATATATTTTTTAAAAATAAAATTTATAAAACCGATACTCTATGACGATTAATTTAATTTTTGTGCTGTCCTATGACAACACTAGACTATATGGGTAGCCATGCCAGATCTGAAGAATTAGTGAAGGCTAGAACAAATCTAAGTTTAACGTGATTTGGCTCTGTTTATAAGGGCTCATAATTGTTGCATAATTGCTCTATTCATTTACTTAAGGGGAATATCGACTCTTTCCCTTATTGTAGCGTGGTCTTGTTATTTTCTTGCTACTCAAATCTAGGCTCTTTATAATAAACCCGACACTATCGCAAATCTGGTTAGATGGCATAATTTGTGTTTTTATCACACTTAGTTTAACTTTATTCATACATTGTTAACCCTCCCTTTGTTTGAATAC
Source organism: Parasteatoda tepidariorum (assembly GCF_982258835.1). Taxonomy (NCBI): domain Eukaryota; kingdom Metazoa; phylum Arthropoda; class Arachnida; order Araneae; family Theridiidae; genus Parasteatoda; species Parasteatoda tepidariorum. Next base: position 60,549,605 of record NC_141763.1, on the reverse strand, counting down.
TATGGATGTATTTATATATATATACATGTTTAATAGTGTGTAAATCTGTATATTAATAATAGAAAATATTAAGTAAGAAAATTTCATATATACTAGCATGAATGGATCTTTGTGTTTACTTGAAAACAGTCTGCCAGCTTTGGTGCTGTTATTATATCACCGGGTGAAGGTGGTTTGCCATCTATCAACAGATCTTCTGCATTTTTAGAATGGAGAAACATGTCTTGGTTATTCTTCCACATAGTGGCAGCTTTATAGGGCACAGGTGCACCATCTCTTGCTAGTTTAATAACAGGCTCAAGAATTTGTTTCATTGTTAGCTGTAAAAGTTGAAAAGAAACTCATATGTAATGGCAATATTGGTTGTCAGTTTTTTTTAAAAATTTATTATTTCTTTTATAACGCAAGAAACTTTCCTAGTTAGTACCTAATTCAACCTTATTAAAATTGACCTAAATCATGATGACCTTATCACATGATTTGATTATTCACTATGAAAAGGTAAAAGGTCACTTAACGTACTAAAAGCCTTGAACACAATCTCAGACGTTCACTGTGCCTAATTCCTTAAAAGTGAATACTTTCGTACCTTGGTATACAAATTATGCAAAGTATACAGATTATACAAAGTATACAAAACTTGGTCAGTTTGTTAGAATTTTTTTTTACAGTGGTTGTAAAATCATATTTATTAAGTATAAGTTTTACTTTGGTAAATTCGTTTTGAAGTTATTTTGACCACCATTCATCAATACATATATTGAATCCTCCAGAAAGATCGTGCCAATCTCTATCGTTCTCCCAAAGGACCACGCAAAATATTCAAGTGGTAGCAAATCACACTTGTAATTTGAAGTTTTCCTAAATTCGCAGCCGCTTCACTATAAAGCGAAGGAAGTTGACCGCTTTGTAGTATAAATTTTGTTACCCCTTGAATACTTTTGGCGGACCTTTGGGAGCTCTAATATCGAAAATCGACACGATCTTTTCGAAAGACCCAATATAATATTTTTTTGTACCAGTTATATGATGAGACTTTAAATACAGAAGTACCAACTTGCTCTGGACAGCGGTTGGATATTTTCGATTGACAGTCTTTTAATATGAGATTCTTGGTTTAGTAAATTCAATTTACGGGGTTTTTATTCATCACTACTTAGAAATAATTCAAAGGTTTATATCATAAGCCACTTAGCTACAGTTAAGCCATCCCCTCCAACTAATCCTTATTATTTTAAACATAGATGAATGAGTAGCTAACCCTCTGGGTTAGGAACTGTATTTGTCAGCAATACAGTACTGTATTTGTCAGCAGAGTTAACCTCTTCGAGACGGGCGAGTCATATATGCATTTTCAGGGGGTTGATAATCAGGGTAAAAAAAGATGAAACTGGTAACCAAGCTATTTTTATAGCAGTTTATTTGTGGGCGGGGTAATAATAGTTCACATTAAAAATTGTAATGTTACACTTTTAACGCACAAGGATTGGATGTCTTAGCTTTAAAGTGAAAGCAAAAATGCGTCTGTCATATTAGCTATGCCCAAACTTAAGCTACAGCGATTTATTTTTTACTATTCTGATTCCGCACTAATAGATTTATGACTTGCCCGTCCCCCCAAAAAATAAGTAAATATTAATTAAAAATTTGGCAAAATTATCTGAAAACCTGTGAATTTTAGTTCGCTCCCGTTTTTTAAAATATTTCGTCTTATCCGGAGCAGTTAATGTATTGCAATTTTTTTAGATTTAAGTACATTTGAATTCTTTAGCCCTAAATAAAATGTTTAACAGGCCGTTTAGTTTACTTAAAATAAAGATTTATTTGCGTGATAAAGTCTTTCTTAAATAAAGCAAAAATTTAGAAAATATATATACATATATATTTATTTATTTAGTGGTAGATAAGAAAAAGAGAATCACCAATTTTATTATAAAATGAATGTTTGCAAGTTCTTTTCTATAAAAGTTTTACTAAAGTGCGAATCAGTACACGTTAAGTAGTTTAGAACGGCATACTTTGATAACAATGTGAGTAGGCCTTAAGTAATAGGTGTTGACTTAAGTCATTAGTAGCTGACTAAAATATATTTAAAATGAAGCGTTGTTGAATATAACAGAAGAGCTACAAGGCTGCATTTATAAAGTTCTTCTGTCACATGGTATAACAATTTCATAGTTATCCGATCTCCCAATTTTCTTTTTATATTTTGTGTGGTAACAAAAACTTAATTTTAATTATCTAGTTTGAACAAATTTAATTTATATTTTATTTTATTACCGGCGTTGAACATCTCACCCAGTTGAGTTTACGACTATCAATGCTTAACTCCGTAGACTTGTAATTTTGAACACAATCCAGATGACAAGGGAACTCCTTAAGCAAGCATTCGGCCAAACTAGCTTTTGTTGAGGACTTTTTTTAATGGAAATAACCCGCATTTGCGTTATACGGAGAGGAAAAGCACGATAATCTGCCTCTGTTAGCCGATATTTAGGGGATTCTAACCCATGATCTGTCTACCACTGAGGATATTTTACGTCAGCTCTGTGATTGATCAATGTGAGCCCAGACGAGCAGAATTCGTATCGACTAGCCACCACTGGGATTCGAGCTTGTGTCACCTCGTTGTGAGGCGAACGCTGTATCCCCTAAGTCACCGAGGCTCGAAGTTGATTTATAAGAATTGTGACCACCACTACAAAGAAATAAATATATAGAGTCATTAAAAAAATTCGTAAAAAGGGTTCATACTCACCTGGAAAGAATTAAAAAGTGGTATAAATATTAGTGTAAATATTTTGATATTATAATGTTTGTAGATACCAGAGTATTTTATTTTCTACAATTAAATATATATATAGACATAAAGGTGACAAGTAGGAAATTTTATTTTGATAGTGGAAGCTAATTCTATTTAGAAATTCGTAGCTTCTTTATAACAAAATGGATACATACACATACATATACCTTTTCTTTTCGAATTGGAGCATAGGGCTTCTATCATAGCTTTCCATCTCACTCTATTTGTGGCCAGTTATTTTGCCTCTCACCAAGTCTATCCTATAGTTTTCAATTCATTTACAATCGTCCTGCGCCAAGTACTTTTAGGTCTTCCTCTTTTTCTATTGCCCTGAGGGTTCTAATCAAAAACTTGTTTTACTTTAAATTTTTCAAACGAAATCGATACCAGTTACTAATAATTTTTAGGTGCGTATGGGCCCTGGTAAACGACGTCAGGTTCCCATATTTTTATGTACGATTATTAATTTAGGATAGTGTTGTTGCACCATTGCTCAGAGTTTCCGGTTTGGTGGTAATATCTTCCTACTTGAAGGAAAATGTATCTTTTAATGCAGTAAGTTTAATTTAAAGTTCATTTATCCTCACCACTACGTTTCAACGCCAATTATTCAAACGCCAATTATTTAAAATTATCTTGAATAAATCATACGAACTGCGACCTATACAAAAATATTCTCATCAAGATGACCACCGACTCAATTGACAATGTCAATACTGAAGGCCAAGATAATAAAATTATAGCCTACTCTGAGGCTACTACTATCAAAGAATACAGAGTTAACTTTCTAAGACTCATTCCTGGAATAACCTACCTCATCAAGCAAAGACATTTTGCAGGAAAAAGTATCATATGACCAGAGACCCCCTTACAGCCTTCAAATGATCAACCGCAACAAACAAATTCACAAAGACTGTAGGCGTCTAAAACGATCACAGTGAAATAATAAAATAAAATCTTTGGTGGTAGAGAATAAGTCAATATGGAATATTACAAAAGCTTCCCTCTTGGAGCCACCAAAAAATAAACCTCTTCGTTGCGAAAAAGCTTTGTTTCCTCATATATTGAAAAGGCAGAGGTTTTTGCAAACCATATGGGAGAACAATTCAATCTTAATAACAGATACGACCAAGCTAATCACAAATTGGTTAATCAACGTGTAGTTATTTTTTTATCACGAAATCAAACACCAGTTTCAATTGAACCAACCATCATTGAAGAAGTGAAAAACCTCGTTTGAAAACTAAAACCTTTAAAATCTTCTGGATGTGACAGAATTGAAAATACGATGGTTAAATTTCTCCTTAATTAATATATTGGGAATCTTACATTAATCTTCAATAGCTGTCTTAAATTGAATTACTTTCCCAACATCTGGAAGACGGCAAATATTATTCTTATGTGAAAACCTAATAAAGATCCATACTCACCCTCCAGCTACCATTCAATTAGTCTACTGAACGCTAACGGAAACACTCTTGAACGGTTTATTTATAATAAACTAAAGTCATGCTTTACTTTTCTTCCCGCTGAGCAGTTTGGGTTTAACTAGATCTTCCAAGCAATTATTTCAAATTGTGGACTATATAGCCAGAGATCTTCATCTTAAACAATTTTCAACCCTACTAATGCTGGACATTAGCAAGGCATTCTATAGAGTTTGGCATAATGGTATAACCTATAAATTAATGCAATCAAATTTCCCACGTGGGATTGTCAAAATTATTAACAATTATTTCAGAAATAGAAACTTCTACATCAGTGTCAATAAACATAAATCAACGACTAAGATTATTGACTAAGACTACGCGTTGGTTTCATGCAAAGAAATATCCTGGGCCCGATACTCTATACTATATATACTCATGATTTTCCAATTGATCATAGTGATCACGGTATTTTATGCCGATGACACAGGGATTGTAGTCAAATCTGCTGATCCAAACCTAGCTACTCAGAAACTGTTGTCTAAAATCTATGGCACTGAGGACTGGTGTCTCAATTGGAAATTTGAGACAAATGCTTTCAAATCACAACTTTTAATTATACAAAAGAAGAGAAAAATATTTCAAGATCATAACCAACTTCAACTATTTAATGAAATCATACCAACTGTTAGCAAAGCCACTTATCTTGGTCTTGTTCTAAATAAACATCTTACATGGACGGATCACAAGGCAAATACTGCAGTAATTAAATTACAGAATCTACTCAATCAAGGACACCTCAGCTGAAACACAGAATATTATTACATTACCAATAATGGCATACGCATCGGCTGATTGTTGAAATGCCACTGAAAACCAACTGAAAAAGCTTGCTACATTACAAAACATCATGAGGAGTATTACCAAGGCCACGTGGTTTCAAAGGAATACTGACATATATATTGACCTAAAAATCGATTCATTTGATCAAAATTTCAAGAACCTCATCAGAAATTTCTTTGACAAAGCTTTTGACTGCAATACTTCAAACTTAAACAATATATAAATTTAATAATCTTAAAGACGATGCCAGTCTTAGACCTATTGCACACTTCTTTACGATAGTGATGCGGCATCTACCCTTCAGCATCATATCCAAATGAAGACATCTTCGTAGTAGAATATTAAATAAAGACACCTTCACAGAATAGTTGTCTTCATTTGTATATAGTCATCTTTTGCATAGATTTACTATTTGTCTCTCTTCATCAACTGTTAATCTTCATCTATTGGTTTCTGTCTGCAAACTAATTAATTTCATCTCTATCAACTTAAGGCGAAATGCCGTTTATTCGCTACCCATCATCCTATTTGTGTTCCTGTTACCTTATCGATTCTCCTCTAAGCTCAATATTTCAAGATAAATGGGAAAAGGGCGCATCTGAGGCCTCTGACTCCCAGTTCGAACTTAGTGACTAAAATTATCTCGAAATGAGCCTTTCAAGGTGTCAACTGAATTAACTGAAATTCTTCAATATTTAGTTTTCTATATTCGCCCGCTATTTTATTAAATTCAATAATTTGATACATTATATTAACTAAAATTTAAAAATATAGGATTACTTTCAAATAGTTATATTCATATAAAAATAGATGACGAAAGATCTATTACTAATAAATTTTAAAATATTAAGTTACCTTTTTTGAGCCGAACTTTTCAATTATATTACACATCCCTGCAACCGTTCCTGGAACAGATACCCAGTGTCCATGACTGAACCACTCTCTTTTTTGGGGATCTGTGATACCATCACCTCTAATTTTTTCTAAAGTTGCTCCTTTACCGGTCCTGCCACTGCATTACAAATACAAATACAGCTATAGAAAATGGTACACTGCATTACAATGCTCCTGCCACTGCATTATACTATTATAATTATTAAATAAATTACACTTCTATGCATTTAAAAAGATAGTTCGTTTATATGCATTTGAAAGCCTAACTTGTGTGAAACAAACACATACCCTCCTATTATTACAGAATTTCTGTAGTTTCAGTAAAAAAAAATTCCTAATAATAGCAATGGTTATGTATTATTAGATCTACAGGGAAATTCTGTCCATGAAAGAACACACATTATGTAAAAAGAAGTGGCAGAGCATTTTCCCTGAAATGTAAATATCAAATGTGTCGCTTATTTCAGTCGGATACTTTCGTTACTTTTATTATGTTTGCACATTCTCTTTTGCGCCACATATGCTAGAACAGTATAGTTACCAATTGGAACTAATTTCTTCGTTTCTGTGAAATTCAACATACCAACGGTACAAAAAAATGTATTTCTCAGGTTTTGCATCAAGAAAATATTTATTATTATTAGCTTTAAAAATAATTAGTTAACTACTCCCGGAAACTTGTTATAACTGAAATGGTTTTACTACCAGCCATTCCTCTTTTCCGTCTCGCTTTCACCCCTGCCTATAAATAAGACGCCCAGTTCCACTACAACGAACGAACGTAACAAGCTTAAAGTTCACAAACATAATAACTAAGTAAACAATTCATTTTTTTATAGTTCTATGTTGACGATACAAAGCATGTCTATCTACCGTGAAATCTTAGAATTATAAAGCTTTAAATTTTAATTTATAATCATGGCATCAAGGTTGCCACGTTGGAACAAAACAAAAATTGGTAAATAAAATAAATTTATTGTTTTATTTAACCCCTTGGGGACGGTTGATTCAGAAAAGCATTCGTACAAAATCAGAATCAAGTTGTAATTAAATAAAAAACGGTAACTTAAATGTAGTCGTTGCTAATTTGACAGACTTACTTTGCTTTTACACTAATTATTAGTTTAATCATATATATAATCAATGTTAATTCAAAGTATAACTAAATAGTTTTATTTTGAACAAAGTAATGGTGCATTTATTAAATCAAACAATTATAACCCCGCCCACAAATAAACTGCTGAAGAATTACTTTGATTACCAGTTTTATATTTCTACCCTGATTGATACGGTTTTATGCTGTCACGTATTTGTGACAGTCGGCGCGAAAGGGTTAATATGATTGAAATTAGCAAATTTTTATGGTATATTTTTTTCGCTTTACAATCACAAGTGAATTAAAAGTTTGTGTTGCTTTAAATATTAAGGCACTATACTATACTAGGCTCTAATTCAGGGGCTCTATTAAATATGAATAATTGGAAAAGTAAGTCATAGTGGTAAGTTACGATTAATAATAATTTAATTAAAGAGATAATAAATTTTAAAAAATGTATAAAATTTTTACCTCTTTTATATGTTTAGTCATTAGTCGTCTGTGGCATCCCTGTGGATATGTGATTTATTAAAAAACCTACAATGTAGTTAACGCAAGAATGCTCCCGCTTGATTTAAACATTAAAGAACTACCACTCTTGTTGTAATTTTCATATTTTTGCAAAGCAAAATTCCTGACGTGAATGGGTTAACACATTGCAAGCGGATCACGTAAGAATACGTTTATGAAATTTATGCCATCCCATACTAAAGTTCAAAAAATGGCAGCAAAACTATTTCTTTTCCGCTCTGTTTTTTAAAGAAGTTCGTGATAACCACAAACATAAATGATTCAGTATGCATGCCGTCAGCATAACATTCAAATTTTTTAAAATTAAAGTTGTAGCTATAATGACAAGTTTGCGGGAAAATTTTATACTATCTTGCATATCATTTTCTTAAAATTTTAATCTACGGCAGTAGTAATAAATTTTTTGAAAAAGTTGCCCGTATGCAATGTATTAGTATAATACCGTGTATCACTTCGTGAACATATTCGTTTTTTAAAACTAAGTATCATTACTCATGTTGTTAACATAACGTGGCAGTTAAAATATCTCGCTTCTTTCAAAAAAAAAATGAAAAATACCATAATTTTCTTACCGCCGTTTTAATTTTAATGGGAGATTTTGACCCCAGATGAATGATAATGACCAAGCGTTTTAGTAATAAATTATGCATATTAATCACATTAACCGGTATTATTAACCCTTTCACGCCGACTGTCACAAATACGTGCCAGCATAAAGCCGTATCAATCAGGGTAAAAAGATATAACTGGTAATCAAAGTAATTCTTTAGCAGTTTACTTGTGGGCGGAGTTATAATTGTTTGATTTATTTAATTCACCATTACTTTGTTCAAAATAAAACTAGTTATACTTTGATCTAACATTGATTATATATATGCTTAAACTAACAATAATTAAAGTAAAAGCAAAGTAAGTCTGTCAAATTAGCAACGACTACATTTTAATTACCGTTTTTTATTTCATTACATCCTGATTCTGATTTTGTACGAATGCTTTTCTGAATCACCCGTCCCCAAGGGGTTAATAATTTCCAATGAAATTTGGTTAGCGTCATTAATTAGCCGTATTTCTTGAAACTTCAACTTTAACAACGAATTTTTACATGCCTGTGTGTTAAATCTGTTAGGAAGATTAGGTGTGTTAAATCTGCGAATGAAGATTTTATCAAGTTCATGGAACAAAAATCAAGTACACTGCTCAAAAAAATTAGGGGAGCCATGTGCTCCCCTAATTTTTTTGAGCAGTGTATATATATATGTACACTGCTCAAAAAAATTAGGGGAGCACATGGCTCCCCTAATTGTTTTGAGCAGTGTACATACAAGAATCAACTGCTCCGCTTTCAGCAAAAATTTTAATAAATTGGTAGTGAATAAAAAAGTAAAACGTGTAGAATACGTAGTACGAATAACTACACCTTGTCTTTCAGAGTCCCCTCAAGATAATTACAATAAAATCGCCTTTGATATGTTATTTTCAATTTTCAGTGTATCGAGGTGGAAAAATTGCTAAAAATGAAAAATACCAAATTAAAATTAATTTACCTTTCTATTAACACGTTCACGCCGAGAAAAATGAAAATACTGGTGCGGGAAAAGAGAAAATACTGGTAGAAGAACTATTTCAATATATTAGAGAATATTCGGGAGGAGTTAATCTATTCTCAACATTGTTGAGTCAACAATAATCTGTAAGGAAATTCATCAAGGCGAAGAAGCAATTCAATATAAAAATTGCATCCGTTGAAAACAATTGGTAGTTATGGATTTTTATTATTCACGGAAAAAAACTAAAAAATGAAATTTATTGTTACCAGTTTTTACTCCGGTGCGCTGCCAAGATGAGACAATCTAGCGTGACCCACCGGTGGGTCACCCCGGCGTAAACGTGTTAACCACAAGATTTTTTTTTGTTGCAAAGTGGAGTAAGTTGGCATCTCTGTAAGTAGTATTTGAACGCTTCAATTTTTTAGTTTAATTATGAGACATTTTCGTAATATCGAATGATCTGTCTGGTGACCAAAAAAGAATCAATAAATCTAATTTAAATCAAAATAATCCAATTCAGATCAAATAAGTCCGATTTTTTAAAGAATAATTATGAATTATGTCAAATCTGTTCTTTGGTAATTATTAATATTAACCGGTAAATCTGATAAATTCTGGTGGATAATAGTCTTATTTATTAATAATAATCGGCTATTAAACCGATTAATTACGTTGACCGTAGCATATACATATTTTAGAAAACTTATGTTTGCTTAATCTAGATACATATAGTTAAAGTAAAGCACAAAGAATTAAAAAAAAATGTGTTATTATAATGAATTTTAATTGAAATGCCACGTGAGTAATATTTCGAATATTCATCATACGGATATTTAATACTCCGGTTTAGTAGCACTCTATTAAATGGTAGTGCACGATTTCCAGCTAAATTGGAATTGAAGTTATTGAAATTCCAATAGATGTTGGAATTTAATCTTGAACAAAATTCATTTGTGTTTATGGATATAATTTATTTCTAGAAATTGAAATTGCTGTTAAACTTTATTCTCTGCTCATGGATTTCCGTTTACCCCCAATTAGTTTTATTTTTCAATTTTTTGGATTTAATCTTTTTTTTTCTTCACTAGTTTTACTACTTTTCCTATTACTTATCGCAATGATTAATAGTGCTTTGTACACAGGACAGTTGGCAACTTCCTTAGTTTTTTTATGAAGTGATAAAAAATTTGTTAACTAAAACAAGTGTACTGCACATAACATAAGTTAAACATGAAGTACTCTTATTTAGATTTATAAGTGTCACCCATTTATATATCCCTTGTTGAAAAGTATACATACGGCTCTTGCAAATTTATCTCTCATAGTGGTAACAAACTTACCTAAATACTAATATAAAAATTTTTTTATAAGAAAGGTTTAAACGCTTGTTCGTTCGTTGTTTTAGAAATGGGCATTTGAGGCCCTTATCCCATTCATCAAAAGGTTTAAACGCAGGGATGTCAACTGCTCCACTTTCAACAAAAGCATACCTGCCTTCTTCTTCTTTATTTAAATAAACTGGCCCCTATCCCATTCATCATTAAATTACATACAGTGAGGTAAAATACATTGATTTGGCAAACATTGTGGTAGCCATAAAAAAATCAAGCCGTTTGCTTGTGAAATAATAAAACAATGAAAAAATTCAATATGACAAATTGACGTTTTTACATAACATTAGAAATACGGTGTTTAACATTATAATTAAATTCGCTCAACAGTTCAGTCCATCTCGCTACCTGGGGTTTAATGTTCTTTTGCGTATTCAAGTATGTTATTGCTGAACAATCGGTGACTAATGTAAATTGCAAACCCAACAACAAAGGACGAAGTCTAGTCATTGACCATACCGCAGCTATCAGTTCTAAACGACTTGAATGATACTTTTCTTCTTCAGGAGTTGTTCGGCGACTTACGGAATAAACTAACTGAAAAGCACTAGACTTATTTCGTTGCAAGAGCATTCCAGCTAATCCAACAGAGCTTGCATCAGTGTGTAATTCAGTTTCATCGCGTGGATCAAATAGTTTCAACACTGGTCTCGATACTAATTTAGAACGTAAGCAGGGTTCCCGCGGTCCTTGAAAAATTTAAAAAGTGGTAGCAAATTTAGGGTGGAGCTACAATATACTTTTTTATTTTAATAAACTTTTTTATCGTAGAGTGCTGAAATTTTCGTGCATATATATATTTTTTAGAAAACAATTTTTAGTGGTGGCTACACAGAAATAAAAATGTCAAAATTTCTTTTATTTTTATTACCACTTTTTAAAATTCTCAAGGACCGTGGGAACCCTGGTAAGTTTTCAAAAGCATCATTTTGATCATCAGTCCATGTGAACGATGAATTTTTCTTTAGCATCCTTGTGAGGGGTTCAGCAATTGAAGCATATCGTGTTATAAATCGGCGAAAGAAACTTGTTAAGCCAAGAAAACGACGCAATTCATCTTTGGTCTTAGGAGCGGGGTATTCAGCAATGGCAGCAAGTTTTCTTGGACCTGGTCGTATTCCATTTTTATCAATTACAAATCCCAAATACTCAATATCTGACATTCCGAATTCACATTTAGATAGCTTCAGTGTTACCCCAGCTTTTAGCAACTTTTCAAGTACTTGTCGAAGCTTCACTATCATATCATCAAAGCCGATCGAACCGAAGAATATATCGTCAATATAACATGATACACCGTTCCAAAGCAAATCACCCAAAGCTAATGACATCGCTCGCTGAAAAACAGGTGGTCCATTCGATAAGCCAAAAAACAAACGTGTAGGCTCATAATGTCCATCAGGAGTTGTAAAAGCTGCCTTTCGTGAGGATTCTTCATCCATTGCTATCTGATTAAATCCTTGACATGCATCAAGGATGCAGAATAAACTAAAACCAGACAGTCTTTCAAGCAAATCATCGATGCAGGGTAATGGAAATTTGTCCTTAATAGTTTGTGAATTTAAATGTCTGTAATCAATTACCATACGATGATCACCAGTTTTCTTAGATACAATCAAAACAGGGCTACTGTATTCAGAAGAACTGTTACAAATAACACCCTGATCTTTTAATTCTTGAACGATTTCTCTTAAAACTTGTCTCTTGTAGTTAGAAGCTCGGTAGGGTGAACGAGAAACAGGTTTACTACCTGGTGTCTCAATGATACGCATTATAGTATTAGTAATGCATCCTAGTTCATCTTGTTTTAAAGCAAAACACAGCCTAAATTCATTTAACAAATCGCATAAAATTTGCTGCTGTTCCTTATTTATTGATGGTCCAATTTTAACACATTCTCTATCGATAGGATTTCGCACAATTTCTTTTGCTAATAAAACGGCTGGGGTTGAATCCGCATCTTCTTTAACCATTGAATTGTAACTATTTTCAGATACCAAATTTCCTCGCAAGATAACACGATTTTTCTTTAATTGTAATTTTACGCTACTAGGATTCACGACGGGCACTTGGGATTTACCATCGTGGATAGCAAACGTAACATCCTTGCTTAGACCATCTCGATCACTGCAGGAAATAAATCCGTTTTGAGATTTGCATGCACTGAAGACAGTTACCAATTGAACTGTACGCGGTTCAATCGCGCACTTTTCGAGAGTCTTCAACACAACCCTATCAGGCATTTCATTAATCTGGAAATCATGCAAAAAATCCAGCTCTTCCACGTGAACTAACTTGGACCTGCAAACAGTTTGATTATTAGTTGTACTTCGACTTGGCTCTGTTTGTTTGCCCTTGGCGATATTTTCTTCTTTCAAAAACTTATTGTTACTATATTTATTATTATACTGAATATGATTCTTAAAAACATCTTTGAGTTCAATAAATTCATCTACCTTTTCAGCTAATGTATAGGGTGAAATTATATGGGTCCACTGATCCAAGTAACGTTCTCGTATATCTGGCGGCACCCGAGCTTTCATTCGAACTGTGATGATCAGGTCTTTTGAACTCTCAAAACTACTTATTTTAAGTCCTGCAGTCCACCCATTAAAATACGTTTCAAGCTCGTGGTAATATTCTTTCCATGACTTTCCATCAGTATTCTCATGAGAATAAAAAAGCTGTCTAAATTTTTCAGGACTTAGTCTGTATGGACTGAACTGTTGAGCGAATTTAATTATAATGTTAAACACCGAGATGGTACTAAAATGGCTCATGTAGATGCCCTTAGTCGTTCACCAGTCGAAGAAAGAATTTACACACACCGTTATTCTAAAAACTCAAAATCTAAATCGTACACAAGAACTGCTGTTGCCAAAACATGGAATACTAAATATGCAATAAGAATATAATTAATGTTCACGTGCACACTTTTGCACTTATTGTCGACTTAAATTAAAAATAAAACATGATTTGATATGTATGTACAATATTGATTATTGAAAAATGAAAGACATAATTGATGAATATGGATAAATCATACCTTGATACATGATAAAATAACATATTTGGAGAAAATGCAGTAAATATATTTTATCAAAGAAATATTGCTCATTAAATACAATAGAATTTGCAAAAGAATTTAACGTGCATAAGTTGATAAATATAGATGCATAAATTGGCTATATTATCAGAAAATAAATTGGAATGTAATTTAATTTAACTTAAGTAAAAGTCTGCGGTGAAAAGTTCTGTGAATTTAACTTGAGAGTCTTGAAAATAAAAATAGAACTCACTGGGATTGAGATGTTTCCCCGCAAAAGGCGGAGCACTTCTTCATTTTTGAGCAATTCCTGTAATTCTTTGACTAATGACACTAATCGGTGAGCAAGTTTAGGCGTCGAATTTGATGTTACTCGAGGGCTCCTTCTGCTGGGGCGGCTCTCGCACCCAGTAAAGTTAGCTGTGTGGTTTTTGTAACAATTACAGCATTTTGGAGGCGTTGTTCTGTCTTTGTTGCATTCATGAAACCTGTGGTTTTCAGCGAATTTTACACACCTTGCAGGTGCATTGCAGTGGCTTTGCGTATGTCCATAATTTTGGCAGTTGTAACATTGTATAGGTCCTCGACCTCCTCGTTATCGTTCGATTTTGATCGGGATCTGCTGTATGTTGTTGACTTCGAATACTCTATGGTGATTCGCCGTTGATGTTAAGATTATAAGAAAAAGTGGTAGGAGCCGATAGGCCTCTCCCATTCTCTTCTTAAACTGTACTATTTTAAAGGTGTCAATATTATTTTTCTGTAATTCCGTATTTATGGCATCTGTATCAAAGTCCACAGGCAGCCCCCGAACCAAAACCTTAATTAATCTGGCTTGCAGTGTTATTTCAGATTTGTTGGGCGGATCTCGTACTTTGTCGGTATTCTCCTTAGGTTTTGTTGTCGGCAAGATAGTGGCGTCATCTGTTGAGTTATGTTGGCTAAAAGAAGGACAGCTGTTTGGAGAAATGAGTGTAGAAATATCTTCAATTATTTTGACTGCATTTTTCTTTTTCTTCTTCTTTTTTCTTTTCTTTGCTGGTGGTTCTGTATTATTGTTAATATTGATGACCGTGTCAGTTTCTGTATTCGGTGTTGTTTTCAGGTTTTCATCTTTATTTTCCATGGTTATGTCTTCAGTGTTCGGATTAGTTTCAGTCATTATTGATTCGACTTGAATGGATTTTTTATTCATCTCCTTGTTTTCTTCTGCTTGAAAGTTTCTCCTCTTCCATCTGACGTGATAAGCTGCATTTGTCAGTTTTAGGAAATATGAGTATTCATAGTCTCCAGGATAACTTGATCTTATTTGAATGAGCCGTTTGCTAAGTAATTTATCCAAGCGAATCAGCTCCTCTGTATCAAACTGAGTGTAAAACTCTACAAGATCGTCAATATGTTCATGTTCAACTGATGAAAAATATCTTTTTGAAATCCCACAAGTAGCAATGATTTCTTTTAATGACGTGGATTCTTTACAATGCGACGGTGAATTACGACCAGAGAGTGAGACCTTTCCACTACGAGCTGTTTTATGATACGGCATGACTTGAAAAAACAAAATGGTTGGCTCAAAATCGAGACATCAAAATGGTCAGTAGTCAGTATTGTTTCTCCCGACTCAAGAACTTGACGAGAACAAAATCAGTATCACTCACCTCGTAACGTTCAGGATAATCAGCATCAATTCAGCATGACCGGCATCGCAAGGGTGAAGAGGACATCAGTAGAGCATGATCAGCATCAGTTATATGACCGCAAACGCATCGACTGCAATATCTAATCAAAAGCATTGATTGCTTGATATGTAGGAAATCTCGGCGTTAAGCGCGAAGCACTTCTAACCGATTCATCTATACTGTTTTGGCATTTCGACTAGATGTCATATGCAGTTCAAAGTTCTAAAATATGATCAGATAATAAGCCCATGATGAGGTGAGGCATGAGTGGATTCAGTAGTACATCAGTTGGATGGGGAATTCCCCTGGATTAAATTCGTGAGAAGATGCAGCACATCTTGGTCCTTCAGCAAGTCTTTGAGTTCACTGATGAGGCTAACAAGTCTGTGTGCTGTAGAAGTAGGTGTGTCCTTGGTCGTTTTTCTCTTTCGACTGGGGCGGGCCTCACACCCAGTGAAATTTGAGGTGTGGTTTTGCATGCAGTTGCAACATTTAACTGGGGAATCTCGGCTCTTTCTGCACTGAAATGAATAGTGCCCTTCGGCACATTTCATACATCTTGGGATGGAGGAGCGTTGAGTGTGACCGAAATTCTGACATCGAAAACACTGCAGCGGCCGTCGGCAGCCGTGGTATTTCTCTATGCTGATTGGGATCTGCTTGATGCTCTCAATATGGTAGATCATCTCGTGATTGGCTAGCATTGGCATTACGATGAGGTACAGGGAGAGGGGCCTAAAGGCTCCACCCACTTTCTTCCTAAACTGGACAATTTTCAGGATCTCGATGTTCCGCTTTCCTAGTTCAAGGGAAATTTCATCTGTACTAAAATCATCAGGGAGGCCACGGATGAGGACTTTAGCATTTTTAACTGGCTGAGCTTTTTCTACTGGAGTGGAAGGCTCTGTGGCTTTGTTGGTAGTCTCCTCCGTAGTTTCTGATGCAGTGATGTGGTGGATGGGCTCCAGCATGAAAAGAGATTCCGAAGGAGTGCAGCATTTCTGGGTCATGGGTGGGGATGAGTCATCATTTTCCGTAGCTGCGGTAGACTTTTTCTTCTTCTTTTTTCTCTTTTTAGCTGGTGGCCCTTTGTTATTTCTATTCAGGGTCTCAGGCTCAGAGGCTGAAGTCACTTCTTCTATATCCATATTCAGTTCTTTACTGGAAGGAGTTGTGATAATATTTGGAACACTGAGCTCGGGAACGGGCTCAGTCTCTATTTTATTTGTAACACTACTTTCTGGAATGGTCGCAGGGATTTCCGCAGTCTCAGTGATAGTAGTCTCCATTGTAGTTGAGACAGTTGACTTCTCTTGGCTCGACTCAACAGTTTGAATTGCGGACACCGCTGCGTTAAAGAGTTCGTTGTAATATCTACTTGGTGTTGAGGTAGAAATCTATCCGATGGAATCTCGCAGCTTACGAAGTTCCACGATATCAGTAGTTTGTTCTAGAAGAAATTTTGAGTAAAGTGCGTAATTCATAGATCTGGCCGGTAAAAACCTTCTGTCGATCGAAAATGTCTCATCTAAATCTGATGTTGGCATGCGGCCGGAAGGAAAAACCTTTCCGCCGCGGGCAGTTCGGTGATACGGCAATGTTGCGGAGCAGAGAAGAAACACGTCTTGTCTCTAGCAAGGCTTGAGCTGATCTTTCTCCCCTCCAACGTCTAGTCAAAAGCATACCTGCCAACTCTTCCGGAAGATTTTATTTTCATATTTAAAGTGGTAGCAATACTCAGGTTATTCCAGTTAATTTCTTGAATTATAATGATAATTATAAATGAGTTTGACCACCAATACATATAAATAATTACAATAAATATTTAAAAGCATAATAGTCCTTGCTCAAGCGAATTTCAAGGGGATCAAAATATAAATATATTTTTGAGTCAGATTGTTATTCGTTTATTGTTTTACAACCACTCTGAAAATCCATTCTCGGAAAGATGGCAGGTATGCAAAAGTTTCAAATAAATTGGTAACGAATTAATAAATAAAATTTGTAAAATAAGGATAATTACGTTTTTACGTGGTACACTTTTTTCAAAGTATCACCTAGAGATAACTTCCTTATCTTACTTTTTATCTGGGCACTTCAGCCGCTAAGCGGCCCGGATCCCATTTATCGTGAAGTATTATGTTACTGATATGTTGACATACACCAACAAAACTGAATTTTATATCATGCTTTGAATTTTCGATATATAGTGGTAGTAAAATTATTTAAAATGAAAAATATTAAACTTAAAATAACTAAAATTTTGTTACCACCGGAAAATATTTCATTAGAAAGGGGAGCAAATTCTTATGAAATTTTGGAGATATAATGACCCGTATTTTTTTTTAAATTGTTATCACACATTTGCAGTCCTGTGTGCTCATTTAAAAGTTCGGCTTATAAGAGAATAAAGCACAAGCTAGAAAAAGGGCATTCAAAAATACGAGATTTAAGGCATAATTTGCGCCTGCTACCCAACGCTAAAAAGTATTTCGCGAAACTACAAAAACAGCGTTGCCAGAGGGGGCCCGATTTGAATATTTAGAATTCTAAATATTCATTAAAGATTTCATCGTTTGATTCTCTGACGACTTATCAATATTAATTGTTTGGTCGATTTCCATTGTTTATTTTCATTTAATATTACTTAACGTTTATCCTTGCTTTTTTTCTTCTTCAAAAAAGCTGCCATTTAGCATGATTTTTATGACATTAATAAGGACAACTATTACCCTTCGATCTTAGTTTTAAAGACAGGATTGATTCCGTTAAATGACCACCTGATAAGGGAATTAAGAACGATGTCATTGGTTGCGATAGAAACGGCATGTAATTCTTGTCATTCCATGCAAGGTCTTTTCTAGAAACAATGCTTTTCTGACAGGATAATTAAATGTGCCCTGTTAAAATTTCAAGACTTTTTAAAGAATGCATTCTTTTAGAAGATAAATTCCCAAGCTTTTTTGGATCACCACCCACTTTGCATGACAAAAAAAAAAAAAAAAATTCAAAGTCCTAACGATACAAGAAATAAAATAAATGAGATATAAAAAATTTTGTCCCATGTTAAGTCTTTTAATATTTTTTGTTATGATACCCTTTTATAAACATGCATTTAAGTAAATGAGGTAATGATTAACCCTTTCGCGCCGACTGTCACAAATACGTGCCAGCATAAAGCCGAATCAATCAGGTTATAAAGATAAAACTGGTAATCAAAGTAATTCTTCAGCAGTTTATTTGTGGGAAGAGTTATAATTGTTTGATTTATTTAATTCACCATTACTTTGTTCAAAATAAACTATTTAGTTATACTTAGATCTAACAGTGATTATATATATGATTAAACTAACAATAATTAAAGTAAAAGCAAAGTAAGTCTCTCAAATTAGCAACGACTACATTTAAGTTACCGTTTTTTATTTAATTACATCCTGATTCTGATTTTGTACGAATGCTTTCCTGAATCACCCGTCCCCAAGGGGTTAATTTATGTAAACGTCTTATGGTACCAATTTTAATAAAAGCAACTAAAAGTAAAATTTTTAAGTCTTTTCATAAAATTAAATTTTTAAATTATGTTTATATTTTATAACCGTAGTTAAACAGCAGAGCCAATTTAGTTGGTTTACGACTACTAATTTTCAATTCCGTAGCTGGGTAATTTTGAACCTAATCCAGAAGACAAGGGAACTCCTGGATCAAGTATTTGGAGAAATTTGCCTTCATAGAGGACTTTTTCATAAAACTAACCCGCATTTACTCTACATGGGGAGGAAAAGCAAGAATAGTTATTTAAATATTATTTTTCTTTAATATCATATAATGTGAAATAAGTTATCTTGTTTATGAAAGTGGTCAATTCTCCCTGCAATCGATCTGGATTTTTTTAGTACAATTAATGCTGATTAACTCATATTTCGAAATCAAATCAGAGAGTTATTTTTTATGTGCTAATAAAAGAAAATCCGAAATTAGATATATTATGATAGTATTCATTTGATAGTATTCATAGCAGTGTTGGCTCAGGGTATACAGCACTACCCTTCCAATAAGGTGGGCCGGGTTCAAATCCCAGCGATGGCTGGTGAACACGAAGTCTACCCCCCGGCTCGCACCGGTCACAGTGATGACCACAGTTCTAGTCTGATTTTAAATCTGGGCACCTCAGAAATTCCTCAACACTTTTTTCATAAATTTGCAACTGCAAAATTTTACATTTCCGCAGTTGTTTTTCAGAATGGGTTAACGAAAGCATCTTGTCCATCAATCTTTAGAAAAATGTTAATTTTCTTAACTGGAAATGAATTAATTCCGAAGGAAGGGGATAGAATACCGAGAATAAATATATGGAAAATAAGTTAATTTTCTCGATTGGAAATAAAATAATTCCGAAGGATTCAAAGAAGTTAAAATACCGAGAATAAATATATGGAAAATAAGTTAATTTTCTTGACTGGAAATAAATTAATTCAGAAGGATTCAAAGAAGTTAGAATACCGAGAATAAATATATGGAAAATAAGTTAATTTTCTTGACTGGAAATAAAATAATTCCGATGGATTCAAAGAAGTTAAAATACCGTGAATAAATATATGGAAAATAAGTTAATTTTCTTGACTGGAAATGAATTAATTCCGAAGGATTCAAGGAAGTTAGAATACCGAGAATAAATATATGGAAAATAAAAACAGTTGTTGAGTTAATTACCTCCCATTTATTGAACGTATTGTTTTGTCAGCAGCTTTGTAAAATAAACAGTGACAGTCGCCTCCGATACCACATGAATACGGTTGAAGAAAAGAAACAGCTGCCATTGTTGCTACAGCTGCATCTGCTGCATTTCCTCCTTGCTTCAGAATATCTGGAAAATATTCAGTGTTTCAATTAAACCTTGACATATCTTACACTAAATAATAAAATTTAATTCCAATGATACCGCGCTCTATTTAAATTGAATACCTGCAGAGTTAAGTAAGACTATTTAACCCTTGGACGCTGAATTTTTATTAAACATATTTTTCATACTTTTTACATTTTGTATTAATTTAGGTAAAAATAAGTGGAAAATTTTATTTTTAGCATTTGAATAATTTACGGTTATGAAATACAGTCAGTGTCTTTTTCTAATAGGTGTTAATTCCGAAAAATAATTTTTCAAATTCAGACTTATTTGCAGTTATTTAGTTCAAAGAGAAATAGTTATTGATTTTTGAAATTTCTTTAATTTTCAAAACTAATTTGGGTTACATTTTTGAATACAAATAAAAAAAAATTTAAGCTACTTTTTTGGATTTTATATGTTAATGTAATTATAATTCCGATGGATTTTTCCGACTTATATCTTTAGTAACTACTAAGTTGTTTTTTTATAATTAAAATATACCAAAATATTATTTTCGCTTGTAATTAAAGAGTGAGAAATATATATATCTATATATGAAAGGGACGTAGGCGTTCCATCTGCGACTAAGAGTTATGTTTATTAATATTGTTTATTTTTTAAGAAACGTAAAGAAAGTTACAGTTGATCCAAAATTATAATGATCAAAAATTTGGTGAATCGTAGATTTGTTTTAAACATATGAATTGATATTTTGAACTCTTAATACATTTTGAATTAATTTAGCAGTCGGTGTCTTTCTTTGAAGATAGTTTTTCGTTACTTTTGTTAAGAAGATAAAAAAAAAATATCACAATTATTTTGTTACTAGTTTCGATTTTCGGCGAAACGAAGCACGAGTTTAAAGCGCCTGATTTGGATCTGTAATCCTAGTTACAGTTCTTTTAGATTTTAGAAATATTAATGTCAGCTCCATTTGTACCACTAGGCAAAATATTTGAAGACTACGGCATTCCGTATCTAATCCTAATTCTGAAACCAAAAAATATATAATGTGAGAATATATATTCTTTGCTGAAACTATGATCCTGAAAGAGTTTGCGAACCTTTTCCAATCAATCATCATGGACATCTAGTGGTGTCGTAGCGATTGACATTGTGGAAGTTAAAATGCAAATGGAGTAGAAAAAAGTTGTTTTGCCACGAAGTTATGACTTTCTTTTGTATCATGGAGAGAGATACATCACTTCAGATGTAGGCTGCTGTACGTCGTAATATGATGACTGGCAACATATAAAATTGGAAGAAACCATTTAACATTGCTTAGCTGCACTGTTGGACCTTGTAAAAGAAGTTAGAGTTTAGCTATACGCTGATGAGGATAATCCGTTTTTAGATCGCGATGTATGTCTTTCTGGTGCAAGAAGCATCTGGCTTTAGTCAATTTTGCAGCTGCTATATCACCGGGATGGCGAAGGGTATGTTAGTATTGGTCTTATTATGGAGAGATAAAGAAGCATGTTCCAACCTTAAATTTTATCTAAACTGGATATTTTGACATTTAAATGGTGCAGAAAATACTTTACTTTTAATTTTGGTGTCGTGATTATCTCACGAAAATTTGGAGTTCAAGATGAACTCTAAATTGGTTGCTTTGTTTAGAGAAGGGATGACATCATCATTAAATAGTATTAGCTAATTGCATTTGTGCATTTTTTCTTGTTTTCCGGATGACGAGCAATTGTGATTGCTGAGCATTTACATGAAATTTCCATTTTAAACACCAGTCTTTAAATTTTAATTAAAATTTAAAAGGGCATTAGGAGGGTCTGGGGCTATTACTCTCTGGGCACCGATATTTGGGTGATACTTTGCTTTGAGCACCTGCAAAGCTCAGTGTTAAACCCACTGGAGAGGTGAGGCAGGGAGTTATTGTATGTACCATTTACTCCTTCATTTTTATTTCTTTTCATGATTTGTAATCCCATTTTATGATTTTTGTTTTAAATTATATACCACCACACCCCATTTGTGCTTCAGCGATTTTATCTAATTTTTCACTCAGACGAATGAGCTAAAGCCCCTCGCGGGGCTGGTACTCAGGTAATCTCACCGAGGCATAGGTATGCAGGGGTTTTAGCAATAGTAGCTATTTTATTTACCATCGAAATTCTTGAACATATTTACAAACAAAGAATATTGTACTTTATATAATTGAATTTTTATACCATGAAAGCATATAGTAGTCACTGGAAAAAATTTCTTAGAAAAACTGGATAAGCAATGAAGACTGTTGTAAATATATTTTAAAATTAAAAGAAACTGGCAAGTCAAAGAAGATATAGTTTATTTTTTTAAAATGTTTTATAATTTTGTCGTTTTTTTAATTTTGGTTAAGGGATTAAAAAAGAAATAACTTTTATTTTAGGCTAATTAGAATGATGTATAACTTAAATTGCTTCAATTTGGCTATAAAACTACAAAATGGAGTATTATTCCATAACCATTCAATTATTGATTTTTCAAACTAAATTTTAAGCGGTTTTTTATCATCTCAAATGGCATGAAAAACTAGATTAAAATTTTAAGAAATCTGAAAAATCGAATAATGTAAATATTTTATATCTTACAATTCAAGAATTTATCATCATTATATTAATTTTAAAAAAATGTCTTTTATCTAAATTCCTCATTATATTACAGATTCGTCTTTGAAGAATCGGAGGCTTATAGCTTCCCGTGATTGAATTCTTTAATTTAAAGAATCATTCGAAGGATATGAAGAGAAATCCGACAGATTAAAATATCATAAGAATAAAATTTTGAACCGTTATATCGGTTAAACTATAAAACCCAGATTTTAAAAATTTTTGGAAGGTAAGAAATCCGAATTTAATGGGGGGGGGGGAATATACCAGAAAAAGTGCGTTTTTTGGTCAAAATATGCACATTCTGCCAAGGTTACATTAACTGCTATGCATATGTTAGGAGATTTCTATGAGATATTCCCAAAACACTTTACAGAATGAAAATTCGATCTACCAAACAAAAATTATAGGGTTATTATTATTTATTACTTTTTGCTGACTGTACTAGTCATTGAAACTTTTATCAGTAGTGGCTGATAGTAACGGACAATTTTAAGGAGTAACTTTAAGCAAATTATTCATCGACTTTTAGAAAGAACTTTATATTGGAACGTAATAAAGAAAAGTTCAATATTTGACGTGAATTGGTCAGACTTTTTTTAAAATGCATAAAATGCCAACTTATACGAATTTTTTTCTCTTTATTACTACAGTAAAATTCACTATTTAATCCTTTTCCTTTTTTCCTTGCACTGTAGTCAGTCTACCAACACTAATTTAACACATGTTACAACCACTAGAAATTTGAAACAAATTTTTTTTTAAATGTTTAGGAGCCACTATTTTTAGAACATACTGTGCACCTGAGAAGCTCGGGGGTAATACCTCCAGGGGAGGCGAGGCAGTCTGCCGCAAAAACCTCTTCTCTCTCTTAAATTTGTTTGTTTAATCTCGCTACTTCATTTTAATTTTCACTTAGTAAATGTTACTGAACCCCAACTTTCACCATTCATTTGCGCTTCGGCGATTTATTATTTATTCCCACTCAGATGAATTAGTTAGAGCCCCTGGCGGGGCTGATGCTAAGATAACCACCACATATGAGTATGAGAGTTTTTAGAACAACAAAATGCTAGAGTATATCACTTTACTCAGGGATGCTAACTGCCGCGCAATTGTTTCATTAAATTGGTAGCGAATTAAATTGTATGACTTGTAAAATAAAGATTATTACGCCTACTCTTTTAAAAGTGTTAGTTACTATAAGGTTGCAACTTATATAATACTTTGAATTATTGATATGTAGTAGTTGTAAAATTACTTAAGACGAAAAATACTTAACTAAAAATAACGCAAATTTCGTTACCACAAGAAAATGTTTTTTTTTTTTTTTTTTTTTTTTTTTTTTTTTTTTTTTTGTAAAGCGTAAGAAGTTGGCATCTCTGTTTACTTAGAATGTACTGTCTAAAAGTCGTGTTTGTTCATGTCTTGCCTGACTGAAACTTGCCACCGAAATTTTCTGTTCCGGAAAGTGTTAATGTGTAATTTTCAGTTTAATACATCAGATATAAAATATTTATTACCACTACGATATATAGATAAATAATTCAGGGTTGCCAACTTTCTGCGCTGTTTAAGAAAGTTTTTTCTAGTGGTAGCTAGGTTTACGTTTTAATACTTTGTTCTTGGATTTGTAAATTTGTTTTTAAAACTATTTTCCACACCGCTGTATGCAAATGATTCATAAATTTATACAAAACGCTACTTTGTACAAGTTTCCTCGTAGTATGGTTTTAAAAATGTTGGCAAAATTACTTAAATCTCTGACAGCCTCAGTCTATTTAATAGTTTACCACGCGATAAAATATATAGCAAAAAGCATATTAGTTGGCAGTCCGGATAATTTTAACAAGCGTATAAAAACCAAAAGAAAACGTTATGTTCTAAAGAAATTTTATACGATTTTATTTATAACGGTCAAATGTATTGTTACTTAGATTAGTAAAGAACTTCAGCAAAAAAGGTGTAAGGTATACCAATTCCTATATTCGTTGCAAGAGGTTGGTCTGAACAAACTGCAGCATTTCTAGTGACAAGAGATGACTGTTGAGCCCAAACATCCATTTCGACTAGATCATCAAAATTTCTTAAAGTTAAGTTCTAAAATAAAAATCTTAAATTAATACAGAATTTTCAAAATTTATAAAAATCTATATTAATGCATCGATCTTAATTGAACTTCAAAATTATACAAATTATAGACTGAATAATCTGGCCTGGCAAGGATTATATAAGTACAAAATGTTGATAAGAGCATTAAGCATACTGTTGGAAGTAAATTACTTTTCTTTCTGGTAGAAGATTTTATAATATGAAGTATTTCGTAGGGGTTCAACAATTAGTAAAAGTACATTGATTCATAGCTAATAGATTTATGCGATTACATTCACCTTTAGTTATAATAATTGATTTATATACCTTGATTAATTACATAATTCGATTAATAATAATAAAATAAATTAGTTTTCAGCATTTAACGACTTTTTTCTCAGTGACACATTTACATTAACGACAGTGACGAAAGATGTGGAGAAACGAAGACAGGCGTCGCTGGTTTAATAATTTTGTAATTACCACCACACATCGTTTATCAAAAACAATATACCTGTATTTTATTTTATAACACAGCCTTTCCAATTCTGAATTTACGACTATCAATATTCTACTCCGTAACCTTGTAATTTCGAACCTAACTCAGAAGACAAGGGAACTCCTGAATCAAGCACCGAGACAAACTAGATTTCATGCAACGCTTTTTGATGGGGCAAATCCGCATTTGCGTTGTACGGAGAGGAAAATCACGTAAGCCTCCCATGGTTAGCCTGAGAGCGAGGGGATTTTAATCCATGATCTGCCTACCACTGAAAATATTTTACGTCAGCACTATGGTCGGTGCGAACCAGGAAAAGAATTCGTATCAACATGCCGCCGCTGGGATCCAAACCTGGATCGCATCAATAAGAGGCGAAAGCTCTATCCCCTGAGCCACCGCAGCTCCGACATATCTGTATAAAATTTTTATTAAAGCTTTAAAAGATAAAATAAGATCTTAAGAAAAGAAATTTCTTCCAGTATTTTTTTAAGCTCCACTGGTAACCAATTAATACTTATTTTTGATCTCTAAACTAATGTACTTTATTACAAAAATTCATTACTCGTAATTAAAAGCAATTAACGCTTACATCAAATCAATTTTCATACTCACGAAATTTTCATTTCTCAATTTTCAAAATTACATAATGTAAAGAAATTAAAAATGGTTGTCCAAAACTCAAACACTGGTTCTAAGATTTGATATCTTGTCTTCTGTATTGGGTTCAAAATTACAAGTATGCGGAGTTGTACATAATTTGCCTTAAATCTAATTATATGTATAGACTGTTATAAAATAAAATAAAACGTTTTATTCTATCGTAAAGTGGAAACAAAATAACTTAAAGGCAAACTTTTTATTCAGGCACCTAAAAAACTAATTTAGTGTATATAATATCCTTCAAAAACCGATTAATATACTTCTCCCCGATGTCCAGGGAGAAAAAAAATTTCCGTGTCCCGTTTTTGATCGACTATCTTTTTCCTGTTTTTAGTTCGAATCTTTAGTGCGTGCAGAGAGGAAGACGGTGCATGACCAATTCCGAGCAAAAAAACTATGATTATATACCAAAAATGGAAACAGGTGAAAATAATTATTGTATTGATCGGTTATCGTCTGAGCACGTTCTAGAAAATTTAATATTTAAGCATGTATCGGAAACCTTTTTGTGCATTGTAATATTGTAAATATACCAATAAGATTCAAAAGGTGTGGAATGATAATACATAGCATTTTGCAAAACTTTCAGCTTTTCAATTTGCGTAAGATAAAGTTTAGCATTAATAATAAACTTCATATCTTTCTGATGGAAACAAACATAAACGTTCATCATAATTCATTGTAAAGCAGGATAATGCTAAAAATGCAAAGTTCTAATGTTCAGGAAAAAATTAGCATTAAAATCATGCTATGACAGCTTTTGTATTTTTGTAAGGAGCATTTGCATTTTATGGAATACAAGCTAGCATTAATTCTAACTTTTGTACCGCTTTTAATAATATTCTCGGCTACAGTGTAAGTCGGTAACTGTAGGAATATAGTAGACACAAAATTGTAAGTACTGCAGGCTCCTCGCTTTTTCGGATAAACTGAATAGTTGAGATAATGACTATATTCAAAGCTAGTTGAGGAAATACTTGTGAAATAATAATTAGATCAAGCGGTTCCAAACTTTTTTTGGGGCAGGGAACCCTATTTGATTGAGCGTCTTTTGGCGGAACTCCGCATTTATAAGTAAAATTCATTAGCGCAGCTGTAAACATACAAACAAACAAAAAACTACTAATTATTTTGATACTATTAAACGCTAATAATGAAATTTTTTCACTCATCGTTCTATTAACACGTTCACACTGGGAAAAGTGAAAAAACTGGTACGGGAAAAGAGAAAATACTAGTTAGAAGAACTATTTCAATATTAGAGAATATTCGGGAGGCATCCGTTAAAAACAATTGGTAGTTATGGACTTTTATTATTCCCGAAAAAGAAACTAAAATTTATTGTTACCAGTTAACCCGTATCAGTTATTGTTACGGTGCGCTGCCAAGATGAGACAATCTAGCGTGACACACCGGTGGGTCACCCCGGCGTGAACGTGTTAATGATAGTCTAAAAATTAAGGTTTTATGCAAATAGTTGAATTCGTCGGTTTCGAGCGGCGTCTAGTCTAGTTCTGAATTTATTTTTGATGTAATGCATAGGCTGAAAATGAATAAAGTATGTTGAATCATAATTTTCAAAAAAGTTAGTTTTCAACAATAAACAATGAGAACGGTAAGTTATTAGAGGAATATTATTTTTTGATTCTCAAATTGGATTATTTTATTTGGAATCGAAAAGTTCACTGAGAAATACTAATGCATACCCTCCAACTTATGAGGATTTTGAAAATAATTCTTTCTAGTGGTAGCGAACCAAAGTAGAAATTTTTAAAGCAAATGGATCTCTCATAAAACTTTTATCAGAACTTAAGAATCTAGCCATATGGCCTGCACTTTTATAAGTAATAGTGGACAAGTAACGCTAAAATTAATTTTTTTTAAATATTAAGACATTAATTTTGCTACCGTCTGAAAAGAAGATTTCTGAAACTACGGAAATTCCGTAGCAGTTGGAGGGTATGCTAATGCAATCTTTCATAAATGCATATTCTTTTCATAATTTGTTTGACCCTTTAACGGGCCCTTTATTTCTAGTAAAGGTAAATTAAAGTATTTTTGGAATTGAAATTGTTTTAAGAACAGTAATTGATATTTAAAAAAAACTCATTTAGTTTATAAAAATGCCATTTTTTTTGGTTATAAATATACTTAACATGACCTATTAGGAACTTACTGACTTTTATTTTTCTTTATTTACTAAATAAATTCCTTAAATGATACAAACTTCAAAGAGAATTATGTATTTTATAACTTTTATACGTTTTTTAAAAGTGACAAATGGTTACCAATTTTATTCAAACTCACTTCAAGAAAGCTGAAATTATTGAAAAATGGAAACCTAAATTAAAAGTGGTAAAACGTGGTGGTAAGTAAACTTACCACGGCCTTCAAAAGGGTTAAGATATCGATATTGTAAAATATATATTTTAAAAAGAATTAGGCAATTTCTTTATTGTCATTTTACTTAGAAAATATCACAAAAACAATCAAAATATCAAATAAATTATAGATTATTGTTTGAATTTAAATATAATTACAGGTTTCAAAATTCATTACTGGTTAAAAAAAATTACTTAGAACCTCTGCAACCCTTCTGCGGAACCCTAAGGTTCCGTGGAACACCGTTTGCGAACCACTGCACTAGATAGTCAAAGGATTAATTTATTGATTTAAACTACAATTATTTAATTTTATTTTAAAAACAATAGCTATGTTACAGAACAGTTGACTATGTTAATTCTAAAACTCTAAAATAATTAGTTTCTGAACTATAGCTAGCTTAAAAATAAATAAATATGTTGCGCAGTATTAGTATATACATTATAATTCTAGGCAATTTTATACATTCGAATATTTATTTTTCCCCGTTCATGTTCGTTTTCATTTTACAAAGAAAAAAAGAACGTAGCACCAAACTATTATAGTCCCATACACAGTTTTATAAGTGCTTAGTAAACTATTTAATTCGATTTCACACTTAATTTGGAATTTTCTCAGACAAACATTATTACAGTGAAGAAAATCCTTTGTTAAATATCGATCTTTTCGTTGGAAATTTTCCCCATCTGTGGTCGATCCCTCCAATCATCGACAAGAGGGGGAGGAATGCACCCCCGGCCATGTCGGCGCCCCTTTTGATTAATATCTTCCCTTTCAACGTTACATATTATGATGTCTTTGAGACATAATAAGTCGTTCGATTTGTCTTTGGCGCTTATAAAGAATTTTTCCTTTCCTTGCTTGAGAATCGCTGTGTGACACAGTCAATGTCAGCAAAAATTATTATAAAATCAAAAGCCTCAAAACATTAATTAGTGATTAAACAATATAGGTGACTTAGTTTTGAAGATAATCGTGATGAGATATTATAAAGATGAAAAATAATAAAATAAATAAGTTTTTCAAGTGTTCTGAGGAGGCAAAAACAATTACATTTATGTCACTAGTCTCGCATTTCTTAGGTTATGCTAACACTTTAATTTGTTATAGAGGAATATTAGCAGGGCTGACTGTTACCCGGAAAACAGAACATTCTCGTAGATTAACAGTTTAATCTCTAATTCATTTTCGGGTGCAGTAAAATATTTGTAACTACCAAGGCTTACGAGTATTGACAAATATTTTAAACTGGGCGCCTGAGGCTGTTTTACGTGATCCTTTCCCATCCATCTTAGGTTATAGTAACACTGAGATGGTATGTTCCAGTGGCTGGAATGCAAACTGGAGTAAAAATAAAAATAAAAATGTATTTTGGACAAAGCTGTATTGCAGCTAAAGTGAGCAGCTGTTGGCTGATGTCTTTTTTTCAAACGTAAAGACGTATATTCAGTGCTTCAGGCTGGATGTAGAAATGGATGAATTTAAATAAACAATTTTGTAATGTTGATTACTACACATCATTGAAAAAGAATCTCACAATGTACTTTTCTTCTTGATTCTCATATTAAATGTGATCTACTGTAGTACAATCTGTTAAGCTTTTCGATACTCGGGGAGAAATTTGTATCTTATTACCAATGTTGAACAGAAGATTCATTGAGCGCTTGTGCTGGCCTTAATATTACGATTCAATCTACGTAACCTAGCAATTTTGAATCCCCAAAAGATAAAGTAACTCCTAGATTAAGCAACAAACGAAACCAAACTTATTTTTACGAAAAACTTTAACTAGGAACATAACTCGTATTTGCGTCCTGCGAGAAAAAACAATGTCCAAAAACTTCCTATGGCTAACCGAACGGTAAAGAAGTTAGCGGGGTCCGTATAATGAAAATCTAGCTGGGTAGGCCGGGTACTCGGTACATCTCTATTTTTAGCACGTGAAGATCCGATTATTAGATCAAAAATTAATCACTGTGCACATTTGTAATAGGGTAAAGCATTTTAACCATACTTGCATAAGGAAAACTTTTTCACGTTTTTACGAAAGATTTTTCTTGAATGTCTTTGGTAGTAAATTTGTTCATACTTTAAATTTTTTTCATTAATTGGTGTAATTTTTTTGTTTTTGGTAGAATTTTTAAGACGTCTTTGCCTCTCGTTGTTTATTCTTTAGAATCGTTAATAAGTTTTTGTGTTTAGTTGTTTTCGTTAAAGAATTGTTAATAAGTTTTTCACTCGAATATTGTTAATTTTCATTGTTTCTAGATTAAGTTGAAAACGTGTAAAAATTAATCGAAATTTGTTAACTCTTTTTAACCCGTGACAAAGTAATGACTAAAGTAACACTAATACAATGCATTAAGAAAATTTAAAAACAGAATCATAAGCAAATTTAATGCATGGCAAAGTTATGTCTTAGATAAAGTTTCTTTAACACTATCGAAATGTATTAACAGCATTTAAAATTTGCTCTTTTTTTATAGAATAATAAATTGACTCTAACATACAAAAAAGTTATGTCTAAGATAAAGTTTTATTAACACTAATAAATTGATTAACAACATTTAAAATTTGCACTTTGTAATCGAATCGTACGCTTTCTCTAATATATAATAAATATGTCTAAGATAAAGTTTCTTTAACACTAATAAAATAGAAAAATTTACCCTTTGTAATACAATCGTACGTTTACTCTAATACATAACAAAGTTATGTCTAAGATAAAGTTTCATTAACACTAATAAAATATATTAACAGCATTTAAAATTTGCTCTTTGTAATAATATAATAAGTTGACTCTAACACATGAAAACGTTATGTCTAAGATATAGTTTCATTAACACTAATAAAATAGATTAATTTTTATTGTTTCTAGATTCTGTTGAAAACGTATAAAAATTAGTCGATTATGGTTAACTCTTTTTGACCTATGACAAAAAAGTAATGTCTAAGCTAACACTAAAAAATATATTAACAAAATTTAAAAACAGAATCATAAGCAAATTTAATGCATAACAAAGTTATGTCTAAAAGTTTAATACATATGAAAAAATTATGTTTAAGATAAAGTTTTATTAACACTAATAAAATTGATTAATAACATTTAAAATTTGTTTTTAGAAATAGAATCGTACGTTTACTCTAATACATAAGAAAGTTATGTCTAAAATAAAGTTTTATTAGCACAAATAAAATGTATTAATAACATTCAAAATTTGCTCATTGTAATAGACACATAAGCAATACTTACTCAAAACAGAAAATTTTCACAAATTTCTTAATTAATATCCAATATTTTTAATTTCATTCTCGTTCTCAAATATCCCATAAAACTTCAGAAGAATGTGTATTCTCAGTGTTTCAATTCTTGGATGTTTCAGTACCAACTGAAATAAATGCTACGTGCAAGCGGTTTTTAAATACCAGAGCAGAAATTTCACAACTTCAATAATCTTCGACAACGAATATTAACCCAAAAAACTGTGAAGTTATTTTATCTGTTCTTTAGTGTAATATTACGCAGTCTAGTGTTTATTCAGATAGATATTTAAATGAGTATAAATGTGCGTTCGTCAACTTTTCTTTAAGGTGTATAAATAGTCCACCATGATACCAGTTCAAATGATCTTTATCAAAAGGAAGCTCACCATTCCTATGTCTTTAGGTCATATCTGCTGAATTTTCATTGTCTAATATTTAGTTTGTATAGGGTAAACTAACCAGTGAAGGAACACTTAAGCTTCGCTTGCCTTTTAAAAAATCATATTAATTTCAAAATTCGTAATTTCAGTTAAATGACAGTGTCAACATATTTGTTACTAATTGCAAACTATGCAAAAAAATTGTAGAGAACTTACATAATATTGTTTTAAAGTTTTGGAGGTTCAAATAGCAAGTAGTAAGAAGACCCAGTGAAGGAACAGCTCTTACCAGTGAAGGAACACAAAATTGCCCAGTGAAGGAACACTTAATTTTGGTTATTTTTTAATGCTCTTTATGAATTTTTTAGCTATACAAATACAGTCGGACATCTATTTAACGAACTTCCATTCTACGAATTTCCCTATTTTACGAATTTTTTCTAGGAACCAAGAGCATTTTGGAAATTTTTTGTAAAATAACTTCCATATAGCGAAGGGAATTTTCTATTTAACGAACTTTTCATTGAGATCCATTTTCCCTATTTTCCAAAATATTTCTTAAAATTTTAAACTTGCTAAAGCAATTTATGGGGGAAATGACCTTGAATTAATTTTCGAAGCCACTGCTTTATGAAATGTATTACTGTTTTGTCTAAAAATTATCTTAGAGAAAGCAGTAAATTCCCTTTCCCTTTTTGTTTGCACTTCAAACGAAAAACTCACTTCAAATTAACGGATTTCATCCGTAGCAATTTAGCTTAACGCAAGTGGTAATGTATGTTTAAAATTACTTTTATAATAAATGCAACTATATTTTTATACATAAATTTAGACTTTTTTTAGTTGAAAATGCATGTAGCATAATAGTGTAACACTGGATAATGTTTTGTTCTATTCTTGCTTTCCCAGCAGATTTCTTTTATGGTTAAGATTTATATGATAAATAGTAGATACTAGTTTACAAGATAAAAGTGTATCAATTGCTATTTTAATTATGTCTAGTGTTTAAGAATTTAAAACCTGTTTTGTGTTGTTTAATTATTTTAAGAGGTGATTTTCTATTTAATGAATTTTCCATATAACGAGCTTATTATTGGTATTAAGTGATTTTGTTAAATAGAGGTCCGACTAAAAACAAGACTATTTGTGAAATTATAAGATACAAGTACTTGTAAAATGCTAACTTTTTTCTGTAATCATGAACTAGAAATTAAAGTGATGTTAAATACAAAATAAATAAAAAAAATCATTCTTTCTTATAATTTGACAGTCAAATCTAAATCATTGTGTCATCCGATGCTGTTTATTATCATTATTATTTTACTACCTGTTTGTTTACTCTTTTTCCTCTTATTTCTTGAAGCTTTTTTTCTTTTTTAAGTATTTTTTCTTTCTTTTTTTTTCCATGTTCTCTTGTTTTAATGTTTTTTAGATCTTTCAGCCTCTTGAAATTTTTGCCATTTCTCTGAAGTTAGTGCAAAAGGTAATTTATTCACTTTTCTTCTTATTTGACCTTTCTTTTTATCATCAATATTTGGCCAATGTAAATGGCTCTTCCAAACTTCTTCTGATTTCTAGAATGCCTTTCTCGAAAATAGACGGGGGAAAGGTGCCTTGAAGTTTGAGGCAAATCCATCTCTTGCTGACTTATATCTAGAGGATCTTTAGAAGTACTGATTTTACTTACAGAATCATTTCTTTTTTCAACTAAGAGAATCAGCATGAGGACTCATTTCAAATTCGATATCTAATATGCATTCATTATCAATACTAGCTTCAGTTCCGAAGTTTGACTTAACCAAGTGGTCTTCTTTTAATACGTGCTTCTTCCATATTGAAAAAAGTACAGGCTCTTGGACATTTTCGATATTAGACTCTTCCGTCAATGCTGTGTTAAAAATTTACAACATATCTTGAGGGATTTCCCTCAAAAGCTTCTGAAGAAATTGAGTATCGTTTCTGTTTATCTTTGTTTTTTGTTGAGGAACTTGCTTCTAAATTCTAACATTGTAAAGTAGTTTCTATAAATTATATAATCACATTGCTATCCTATAATGATAGCTTATTAGGAGTTCTTGGTGCAAAAGCCAGCGAAAAAAATCTATTAAAATTTTTATGATTATATTTAATTAGTTTTCGATTTGTAAACATAGTTTATAAAGTTGCCTAACA
Source organism: Parasteatoda tepidariorum (assembly GCF_982258835.1). Lineage (NCBI taxonomy): Eukaryota > Metazoa > Arthropoda > Arachnida > Araneae > Theridiidae > Parasteatoda > Parasteatoda tepidariorum. The sequence continues at coordinate 60,515,406 of NC_141763.1, read as the reverse complement.
TTTGATGTAACTACACACCCCGTTAATAAATATAAATTATAATTTTATCATAAATTAAGCTATTAAATTAACATTTTGAACTGAAATTATTTCAGGAATTATTCATACAATTTTTAACAAAATTTCGGTTGTCCTCTATATAGCAGAATTACTTATCCTAGAGTCATGTAAAATCATATATCACACATTACTGTTCATTCACTGGAAGTATTCCCAGTGTAGGAATATGCCTGTTTCTCCACTGGTTAGAAGCTGTTTTTTGTCTTTTAAACAGAATTTTGATGTATAATATGACTAAAAGTACAAGAAAATTACAAAATTTCTTTTATTTTCATTAACTGAGAAATGAACCCAGTAAAGAAACACTTGTTCCTTCACTGGTTCTTCATCGTTTAGTGATCCAGTGAAGGAACATGCCTGTTCCTTCACTGGTTGGAAGTTGTTTTTTGTCTTTTAAACAGAATTTTGATGTATAATATGACTAAAAGTACAAGAAAATTAAAAAATTTCTTTTATTTTCATTAACTGGGAGAAAAACCCAGTAAAGGAACACTTGTTCCTTCACTGGTTTTTCATCGTTTGGTGATCCAGTGAATAAACACCCCCTTATCTCAGTACTTGATTATGCTATGGTGCTTTAAAAAAAATAAAACGTAACTTCAATAACTATATTTTGAATTCTCTTTTTCACAGTGAGAAAAATAAGACTACTACATGCAATTAATTCCACTTCAAACATATAAGTACAAACACTCACCTTATAATTTTTTCAACGAAACAAGGTGTTGCAGAGATAATAACAAATTCAAAAATTTTTTCAGGGAAATCTATTTGACCAGGTAATCCAAAATATTGCTAGATGACTTCCTATTGTTTGGCAGTAAGCTATTGTTACCAATCAATCTAAAGAAAAACTTTCAAATTCTTATTTTTAATCAATATATATGAAATGTTCCTTCACTGGGTAGTGTTCCTTCACTGGTTAGTTTACCCTACTATACATATATATATATATATATATATATATATATATAGAATAAAAAAATATAAAAGAATTAATTGTAAATAAATTTACTTAGAAAAATATTTCTTTGTTAATTTATATAATTTTTACCATGTGCAAATCCATTTCTGGAAAATCCGTGGCTGAAACTATGTGCAAAGCAGGCAAATCATGTTTCTTTCTCTTTTTCTCTTTTATTTCTTTCTTAAATAAATGCTAATTTTCTAAAATCATTAATTGTCAACCTCTTTAAATTATCCAATATAGTATTACCTTGCGCACATCCATTTTCGGGCTCATCCTTGGTAACTAACAAATCAAACGCACCTCAGTACTGCAGTAAAAACGCACTTTAATACAAAACCCCTCTATTTACGCTTTTACCCTAGTTTGCCCTTTTGGTTTCATATTTTGCAATCTGGCAATTTTGTTACGAAAATATTTTAAATCATTCTTGAAAAATTGCCCATTCATGTAAGTTCATTTGAATTCGCTACTCGCTTTATAGATTTCATTTCATGTTTTATTCTGTTTTTTCTTTATATTTTATTTCCTGCTTTTACGTGATATTTTTGCTTATAGTGTTCTATTTTATTTGTTGTAATTATTTGTTTTATTGTTGTTATTTTTTTCCTTTTTTCCCGGTTTCTTGTTATTTTTATTATTATTTTTCTTTCTCCCCCTTTTTTCATTGTTCTGTAATTTTTTCCGTGTTTTCTCTACATTTTGAACTTTACAGTTTTTATGCAATTTAATAATGTATTCCTAATCAGAATGTTTTTAAAATACTTACTTGCACTTAAAATACTAATACTTTAAAATACTCGAGTACTTAGTGGCTCCCACTTTTCTGCTGCTTAGGGAATGATAGGAAGAAGGCAATAACACATTTCAGTATAAAATCCGTTAAAATCGTTTTTTTTAATTGGTCTTAAGTGTCATTTTCAAAGAAGAAAAAAGGTGTGTATGTGTGTATATAAATCTATACTTACTTTATAAACCTGTACATTTACACTACATTGATTTTCTTCATTGTATAAGCATTTTATTGTGCACCAAATTTATTCATTTTCCTTTCAAGGAAATAAAGAATTATTCTTATACGTTTTTGCTATTAATTCACCTAAATATCACAAATGCAAGGGTTTCATTTAATTTTTTTTAAAGAAAAACACCAACCATTAAACTGCTCCTATAAAAAAACTCTTGATATACATGAAAAAATTTTAATCATATTTTTATTATTTTAATTATTTAAGAATCGTTATGCATATATAGTTTTGCAAACATTAAAAAAAAACATTAATTTACTTAAATTTACATAGACAAGAGGCAGAAAAGAATATTTTTTTAAAAAATTTATTTCAATACAGAAAAAAAATACTCCTTTTCCTCAAAGCTTAAGTATATGAAGGAAAAATTTTTGACGTTTAGAACTAGACGTTTAGAACTGATTTTCGTACAACCAAATACCATCCATTATACATCTTTTCAAAAATAATTGCACTGGTCTCCTAAAGATTTCTAACACTTATTCCAGATAGAATTTAGAAAAAATAAACAATAAAAAAAGCAAGTTTTCCAGTCTTTTTCGAAAAATACTTTTTATGGTTTTTAACGTTAATATTATGGTTTTTAACGTTTATTTGTTAAAAGTAATTTTTTGAATTAAAAAAACTGATTTAAAAAAAATTATTTTAATTTTCAAAAATGCCTAATTTGTTTGAATCTTACCTAAATTATAGCACATCGGTAAAATTTTTAAATAACTATAACTTTTAAAATATGACATGAAAAATATTTATTTTTTAAATTTTTTTTAAAGAATTTTGAGAATAAAAAATTAATTTGCTTAATCTAGAAACTTCACTCATATGACTTTATAAACTTTACTTATGTAGTCAGAATGTAGATAGTTAGTGAGTTTTTTATAGTTTTGTACTGTGTTCTGTTATAGTATGTTGTTATCCTTTTCATGCTATTTATCAATCCTCTAAATTTGCTGGTCGAATATTTTGGAACATCCAGCATTGGCCAATTTCAGTGACCGAGCATTAATGGGTCAAATAACACAACCAAAATTTTTCGATTATTAAAACTATGAAATTGTACCATTGCTTATAGCATTTTGTCTACAAATAAAATTGCTTATACACTGCTAGAAATTTCTCGGAAAAAATGGTTAAATAACAATTTATTTAACTGTTATTTTACCATGTATAAACAAAACAGACAAATAATCATACATAAGATGGTAATTAGAGAAAAACCGTTTATTAACTGCTTTAACCTAATACGGTTAATTAACCAGAATTTTATTACACCAACTAAGCCCACCTAATAAAGCTATTAATGAAGTTCCTTGCAATTGCACGCATATTATAGCCTAGACGGGCTAATCTGTCAGTCTCCTGACCGAAAAATTTCGAGTCCCAGCACTGACGTCACAAAATTCCCTTCAACATATGAAAACTTTCCAGTGTGTCCAGTACTCTCCAATGTAACTCCTCCTTCTTTCGAGGCGGCCCTGCTCCAATGCCCATTACCTAACCAAAAGCCCAGCTCCTTTGTCCAATTAAATATCTTTTTTTACGGGTTTGAAACCATACTCGTTGTAAATAGTTAAAAAGCTGTATTGTTTTGTATTCCTGGTTTTATAACCATACTAGTTGTAAACTATTAAAACCGTAAAGGTAAGAAACGTTCTTAACCGTAAAGTTTACGGCTAATCGGATGGACAGGCTGCTGCCTGTTATTTTAACATAATTTTAGAATGAAAATTCTAATTGTGTATACTTTTACTTAAGCTTTAAAAATTTCAAAAGTCCATTTCAACGAAAAACAGTCCATTTTCTGATTTTATTAAAATAAACTTGTCATTAATAATCTAAATGCTTACAATATTATGCTGTTGAACTTATAAAGGAATAAAGTGGATAAAAGATAATTCTAGAACAATTTTTCAAATTTAATATACCAAAAACCGATTAAGCTAAAGAGTTTAACTTAATTACTGCGGTTACTATTAATGCGTGTTGGGTTAGAGGTTGTCTTGAAAACACTTATTTAATTAAATATAATGAGTCTTTAACAGTTTTTCGGATATTTTATTAACAGTTACTAGTGCTTAAAACCGAAGAGTAATTTGTCTTGACTGTATCAAACAAATGGCGTGACAAAAATATTAAAAGACAATCAATTTGATGTCTCAGTAATGAAGTTAATAGAAAAGAAAAATTCAAAATAATTTGTACAGTTAATTATTGGAACTATTTATCTTCAATTTTTTTAATTTGTTTTCTCACGATAAATTTCATACGCCAGTGAGTTATATAAACTAAACGTTTAAAGGATAACGTTTGGAGCATTTTGTTTTTAATTATTTAAGGTTAATATCAGTGTTGTTTGTTTCATTTAACATCAGTTTCATTAATTGCACGCACGAAAATAAATTGCATTGAGGAACGAATATTTCGTTGGATTTATACAAGTAATTGGTTCAACCTATTTCAGGTGTGGGGACTGCAAATTTGAAATTAGTTTTGTTCGGAAAACTACAGATTTTTTTTTCTTCAAAAGGTTGTTTTTTGTTAGTTTATTTTTTTGACTGAATGTACGAGGTTTTTTTTTTTTTTTTTTTTTTTTGCTTTTTTAACTGTCGTTGAACAGCCGACCCAATTTTTTATGGGTTTGTAATTTTGAATCTAATCTAGAAGACAAGGGAACTCGTGGATCGAGTATTGGGAGAAATTTGCCTTCGTGGAGGACTTCTTGATGGCACTAACCCACATTTGCGTTACATGGAGAGGAAGACCACGAGAACGTTCACGGTTAGCCTAACCTATGATCCGTCAACCACTGAGTATATTCCGCGTCAGCACTGTGGTCGGTGCAAGCCGGATGCGGAATTCGTATCGACTGGGATTCGAACCTGGTTCGTCTCATTGGAAGGCGAGCGCTCTATGCCCTGAGCCATCGCTGCTCTAATGTACGAGTTTATAATGAACATATAAGTTTGTATACATACATATACAGTTGCCTGCTCATTTGAAAATAACACTTAAGACAAATATATGACCTTAAGAACAAGTAAATAAGAGGAATCGTATAGAAGGGAGAGACAGTACCAAATTAATAAATTAATTTCTCTAATGTAAGCTTTTGAAAAGTGTTTCTATAAACCTAAATAATTTACATAATAAAAAAAAAATTTGAAAAAAAAAAGTTCTTTAGTTTCTTGGGAAAGTTAAGGTAAGCTATATTAACATGAAAGTTCGCAATCAGAAGCATACTTTTCAGAGACTAATTTAGGACTGTTTGGCCCCATTAAGAAGAAGAAGCTGGCAGTAAAACCATTTGACTACCAAGGCTTATAAGGTATAACACAATATACAGGGTGGTCCTAAAATATGTGTCAAAAATGTAAAGGTAGGTAGAGGGTACATATATAGTTATATTTCGGATAGGAATGAGTGTGCGGTAATGGCACATTAAAGCACTAGCTTGTAAAGCAGTATGAATCAGAGGAAACTGAAAAGACAAGTAAAGACAAAAGAAAATAAAAATTTATCAACAGTTTACAAGAGGTGCTCAAAAGAGCAGTCACCAACATCGATACAAGATTCACAGCGACGGCGCATGGAACGGCGTACATTAGAAAAGAAGTTAGGCATGTCGAGCACATGTAAAGCAGTAACAGACAAGCGGGCAACAAGATCTTCTTGATGGGACTCTCGTACACCAGGCTTTTAATATGACCCCAAAAGAAAAAAACCAAGCAGGTTAAATCAGGAGAACACGGTGGCCAGGGAACTGGTCCACCCCGTCCTATCCGATGCTGGCCGTAGACAGCGTCCAGGTGATTTCTAACGCTCCCTGTACATCCTCTGAGCAGCTAATTCGTTTCCTTGTGCAACTCCCGTACATGAAATGCACGTCGGCAAGCTCCACATTCCTGAAACGATGCATGCTGTTTGAGATCCGTGTGGGGAATCCAGCTAGCAAGAGCTTTTATACGCCGCAGTCATCAGCGCTCCCTACCGGCTCAATACTGCACACACAATCCTATACGAAATATGCTTATTTATGTCCCCTCTACCTACCTTTACATTTTTGACGCATATATTTGAGCACCACCCTGTATACACGAAACAGTTTTCTTAGGTAAAAAATAACTATTAACTAATCTTGGTAATCACGGATATTTTTTCCTTGCAAAAACAAGTTAAAAATTTTTCTCTTTTCAGCAACAATCATTAATTCAGTGGTTTGAAATTCTAGAAACGTGTTTTCTTAATCTAATAATGTATTTCGTTAATATATAAATTTTTAGAAGTTTCTATAAACCTAAACAATGTAAGGTTAACTTTAATTGCAATAAAATGGCATGATTGTGGTTAATGTAATCATAACTATCATGCTCAATCCGAGATCGAAAACATAGCTTTTTTGGGACAAATATAGACCGAGAATATCTAGTATAATCTTTATTTCAGTGAACTTAAGATCTGAAAACGTGTTTTTCTCACACTGATAATGTAAAGTCAGAAAAAATTATAAATATTAAAAAAAATTGAAATTATTTTAAATTTTTTAATTATTTTGGTATATGTTTTTCAATTGATTGCGCAGTGTTAAACAACACCAATTTGTTCATTATCTTCGTTTACCCTTTATAAGTAATACAAATAATTTAATAAATAATTAATTATTAGCTTTCAATGATTTAAACCTATTATAAATACATAACATAAAACAAATTTAGAGTAAAGCGAATTTTCAGCATTCAACAGGCGCTAGTCAAAGGAATTTATTGTACGAAATGCGTAGATCGTATGAATAAATTCTATTTATTCATATGATTATTCATACGATAACTTAGGATAACCACTTCCGTGATTATCCTAAGTTATATCGAGCTCATATATTTTGGAGTTAATTATTATCCCGAGAAAATTTCGGGCTTAACAGAAATCGTCATCATTATTTGTTTTTATCTCGTCGTTAAAGGAAATCGTTTGCTTTGATATGCAGATATTGAGGATTTTTTTTATTTCGCGTTCCAATGGTCAAAATTCAATTTACATGGCTGAACAGTAGCATAACCATTTTGGAATAGAAAATTTATGTTTTGGAGCGAGTAAATTTGATTTTTAGAGCAGATCTGAGAGAATAGTTTTAATAATCGGAGCAATAAAGTGCTTGTAAAATTACATTTGCGAGCATACAAAATTGCATTTTATATTATATTTAACAGAACTCGGGAGAAAATTAAATAGATATTAAATAGAAAGGTTGAAACAGAAACACAAAGAATTACCTAAATAAATATGTAACTGAAAAAATTTAATCAAATGAGTGTCTTGCAAAAATGAAATCTACAAAAAAGGCTTAAATAGTATTTAAACATGCATTTAAACGTGTATTTTAAATAATATATTTGAAAAAGAAAAGAAAAACTGTCAGTGCTAGCCGATTTCCTCCTAAATACACGCTTTCTTTTTTGTTTGTTATGTATCGTTTTTCGGTGATTCTTACTTGGTTTCTCAAATACTGATATTTTTAATATGAAGTAATTTATGATACGCTAATTTTGAGTTTCACTTTTTGAAGCACACGATTTGCAGCAATTACAGCGTAAATCCACCTCGTTTGATGATAAATTTTTTTTGGGCAGTTACTTACAGTTTTTTGGAGATTTTCACGTGGTTTTTTAGGTTCCGATATTTTTAATACGATATCATTACAACACATTAATTTTGAATTTCAATTTTTGCTTCTTGACGCACTCGAATTGTAGCAATTTCTTCGTAAATCCACGTATTTTGATGATAATTTTTTTTTCGGTAGTTACTTAGTTTTTTGGACATTTTTACATGGTTTTTCAGGTTCCGATAGTTTTAATACGATGTCATTACTAATTTTGAATTTCAATTTTTACTTTTTGACCCACTCGAATTGCAGCCATTTCTTCATAAATCCACGTCGTTTGATGATGATTATTTTTTCCGCCAGTTATGTACCATTTTTCGGAGATTTCATGTTTTTTTGAAAACCCGATATTTTTAATACGATGTCATTAGGACACGCGAATTTCGAATTTTAGTTTTCACATTTTGACGTTTTCGAATTGCAGAAATTTCAATCGTAAATCCACCTCGTTTGACGATTATTATTTTTTTCGGTAGTTACTTGCAGTTTTTTTTTTTTTTTTTTTTTGTGTGGACATTTTAACATGGTTTTTCAAATCGCCAAATTTTTAATATGATATTGTTAAGACACGCGAATTTTTTTTAGTTTTTTATATCATATTTTAAGATATTCAATTCGTGATGATCCCTTCATAAATCCCTGAGTTCTTCCTTATTTTTTTCAAGTCTTTTCCATGTGGTTTTTCAAATTCTGACATTTTAAATTAATAATATGTAATTACAACACGAGAATTTCGAGTTAGAGAAACGAGTAACGATTTCTTCGAAAAACACTTTTGGGGTGCTTTGATTTTAATATGATTCCACATTGTTTTACGATAGGCCTATTTAACTTCTTTTTTCTAATTTCGATATTTCAAATATAATGTTATCACGTCTTGTATTGCTAATTTTAAGTACTTTTTGATGCTCTCTATTTGCGACGATTCTATAGTAAGCCCAAAGCGTTTATAGATAGTTATTCCGGCCTTTTCTACACAATTTTTTTTCCCTTCAAATTATGGTACATTTAATAAGGCTGGTTCTTTTGCACAAATTTTGTGTCAAGTTGTGCCATTGCACTTTTTGCTTATTTGGAACAACTTGACATAATTTTGGGAAAACCAGCATTTTGGAGCAAGCTGGGGCAGGCATTTTGTTTTTGAGTAGTTTGGTCAATTATATATTCTGTGGTTTGGTTTCCAACAATAATGGTAATTTAATTTTCATGGTTTGATTTTAGACAAAAATTACTTTGCAACTGATTTTATATTATAAATTTGTGTAAAAACATAAAATTTTCTAGACAGCTCCAAATCTTAGATTTTAGTTCTATTTTACGTCACTAATTTTTCTGTCATATTTTTTTATATTTCATTCTTTCATGTGATAAATGCAAACTACAAACAGAGAAAAGAACAATTCTAGATTGATAGTTTTTATAATTTATCATTTTAATTAAAAGGAATAATGGAGAATGTAATCCACATAAATATGTGTTTTATTTACTATTGAAATAAATATAAAAGCCCGAAAAACGGTAAGAAATTAAAGATTTAAAATAAATCCTAATTTACTTTACAAAATGTACTTTAATCTTCATTAACACGAGTCATTATTAAAGAATTAATTTTTAAGCATCTTATAGAACTAAATAAAACAAATAACCAAACGATTACGAAGAATTTCAAAAAATCGATTAAAATTAATAAATTAAAACGATAATCTTACCAATCTAATTAGAAGTTAAGCTTTTCACTGTAACGTGGCGCTAATACCGTTCAGACGAGAATGTTGCCATTTATTTGAAAGGAAAGACGCGTCGTAACTTAATTTTAATCGTTAGAGTAGAAACACTCTATATTTATCGTTTCTTTGTGGCTATAATTATTATCCTTTTTGCAAATGTAATCATGATAAGTCAAATGTTTGTCATTAAGCCGATGTTGTAAACGGATATTTCAATCAAAATATTCAATGAGAATGCGGTAGAACAACATTAGTTTCAAATATTATAATTTTAATGTTATTATTGAGCTTCTTTATTGATGTTATTTTGAACTTGCGTTACAAAATTTTGGCAAAAGATTTAGTTTTGATATAAGTTAAAAGATTAAGCTTTGATTTGAAGATTTGAGTTATCGTTTTAAAATTTTTAAATTGTAAACAAGTTATAGTATAATATATATTTTTTGAGTAATTTTTATGTAAAACTGCATCCTGTCAAAATATGCAATTACTATAATGGATTCAAAATAGCTACTTAAAACTAAATGTTAACAATTGTTTTAAATAGTTATTTTTATTGATTTTTCATACAATCACTTTTGCGAAAAAAATTTATGAGTTTTTAAGAAACCTAATATAAAATGAAATTTAAAAAAAAAATATTTCAATTGTTTTAAATATTTAACCATAATTAACACTCTGCAAATTAATTTTTTGCATAATATATAAATACATTTGTAGTTAATACGTATATAACATTTAAATTAAAAAAAAAAGATATTGTGTCCCTAAAGTAAGTATGTATGCCCTCAATATATATATATATATATATATATATATATATATATATATATATATATATATATATATATATATATATATATATATATATATATATATATATATATATATATAACGAAAAATTTCTTGAAATAACTTCCTTACTTTGAGTATTTAATTCAAATTTGCATAAAAGTCTTAAAGGCAATTATGATTGTGATTCTCTTCTATAATTAATGACATTAACCTTTTCAGCTTTCTGTTATAATTAAACGATGTGATCAATCTTTATGATTAAAGAACAAGATATTTAATATCATGAAATGCAATTAGTGGTTAACTGCATCCATTAAAAAGAGCCTGACCAAGTCCTATTCCAAATTAAAGTGGTCGAGAAATTTGCATTAGGGCACTTTTTATTACATTCTTTCTTTAATGACAATTGTTATAACATTCCATCAACGTTTTGCCCCTTCCGAAAATAGTCACCCACCCTAGCAACCCTTCCAAGAAAGATATGTTTGAATGAATATAAAAACAAAATCGTAATCATTCTTAGGTGGCGCCCCTCCCTCTACACTCGGCTAAACTCCCGCTTATGGAGTGGTGCAGTCCATATCGATCGCCGTAGGGGGGCGCGATTTCGAACACTGCTGCGGTCCGCACCAGAGAGCTGCCTAGAGGAACGTGATGAACGTTCCATGGAATTTGTGCCACAGCCCCAGCGTGAAGCAGAAAAGTTTATTGATTAGCATATCGCCTGCGGGAAAAGTACAGGCTGACCGGTGCGTGCTGGTTGGTAAAGTGCCAGAGATAGAATTTCCCTGTCTCTAGTCGGAGTTTTAACTTCGACAAGACTAATGGAACTGAAGATATGTCACGACACTTTTGGGACTCATAATAATGAACAGTTTCCTGTAAAGGGATGCTTCCTTTAATTTAATTCCTTTAAGTCTCAAAAACAAATTCCACAGAGAAGCCATTGGTATATAAATTGAATGGTCAACATGAGGTATCTTTGACGACATTGTGCTTAGTTTTAAACTCAACTCCGGCAATCACATAGAAGAAATTAAATGTGATAACCTTATCAACATTTGACGTATAAATCATTCTTCACTTGTGATATTATGAAATCTGGAAATTCTGTTTCATACCTAGCGTTGTAAAGATCCTTTTGTTAAGCTTGGAATAAGCAAGATTCGTATTTTGCACACATGAGCAGCAGACTGAGTGCAACGCTCAGTAAATACATTGCAATTGATGGGACTAGAATAGCATGTCTTTTATGGACAATAAAATTTTCATATGGACGATAATTTTTATGTGCCGTCTTGAAATATGACTGCCGAGGTGAGCTTTACGAAGCGAGCAGCGGCCGAGCTCAGCCGCCGCTTCAACGGGCTCACCGTTCGCAGCAGGGGGTCCTCGTCCGCAACTCCCAATAATCCGTCCGCTTCGTCCACCCCTCCCAGCGTCCAGCAGCAGCAGACAACAAATAATACACCCTCCAAGAGTGGTCAGTTGACCAGTTGGATGTTGGAAGGTGTGAAAAGGCAACACCAGAGGAATCAGAACAAACAATGCGAGCGAATTGCAGAACTATTGGCTAATAGGCCTGGCAATTTGGAAGAACTTTGGAAAGATTCGGCTTTTTTGTCCAAATTTTTCTTCTACCTACCATCTATTGACAGAACAGTCCTGGCACAAGTGTGTTGTAAATGGAAAGAGGTACTTTATCAGCCTATGTTCTGGAATGGCATTTTGCCTGTTCTGCATTGTCGAGAACTTAGGGCAACCTCTGGAGATCTTTCTTCTACGTCAGAACTGCGAAAAAGAGTGAGTTTTCTTTTGTTTTCCATATCTTACAACAGACCTGCCAACTTTTTCAGTATTTAGTTAAAAATTTTCCTGTTTATTTAAAATGATTGCAGAAAACATTATTTAATATTTAATTTCGAAAGATTCCATTCGCCATAATATATAAATAATTGAAAGATATACCTAAAATGTTAGAAAAGCAAGCAATATTGTCTTTCGGTGATGGTGAAATTTTAAAAACCTTTATTTACTTAATTGTTATTGAACTACAACTTACACTTAATTATTATTGAACTACCACTTAAAATAATGTGGATGGCTAGAACTTCCGATTTGGCTACTCTGTCTAATCTAAATTAAACTAATTTCTGTATTATATCTTTTACTTGGACATTTCAGGTAGCTTCTGTAACCCTTTTTAGCAAAGTTTGTTTTTGGATTAATGAAACTCATTGAAGAAATTATTTAGACCCAACACACTACATATAAATAATTTAAAAATATTGAACTAAAAATCCTGGTAATCAATTCAATATTGGTTGAATTTAAAAGAATCCTAGTTGGGTAATTTTTTTTTATCTGTATTATTGAGGAATTCTGCTTTTGAGAGATTATTAATTTTTTCATCTAGTTATTTCTGTGAGTAGATTCCGAGTTAGCAGCTCTGAAATAAAAATATGTTTTTAGCTATAATGATGAACATCACGAAAGTCATCTTCTTTGGGAACTGATAAGAAATACTTTACATACACATAGCTTCCAAGTAATTCATTTGGCTGTTTCAAGGAAATGTATGAACAATCTAGAATCCGTCCCGATGTTTTACTTAAATCTAAAATAACTTCTACTATTTAATAAACGTATTGAGGTGCTATTTAACTTATACGCTTTATTCTGCATTTTTTTACTGTTAGTTCTAACTTTTTTACCGCTGTTATTTACAAGCATGGTAGAAATGTTATCTGGAAGGAGCTTAATTTTTGTTTCTTAACATGTTCACGCCGGGTGTTGCGCCTGAAAGCGGGACAGACAAGAGAAAATACTGGTAGAAGAACTATTTCAATATTAGATAATATTCGGGAGGAGTTAATCTATTCTCAACAATAACAATTCACTGTAAGGAAATTTATCACGGCGAAGAAGCAATTCAATATAAAAATTGCATCCGTTCAAAACAATTGGTAGTTATGGATTTTTATTATTCCCGGAAAAAAACTGAAAAATGAAATTTATTTGTTACCAGTTTTTACTCCGGTGCGCCGCTCGATGAGACAATCTAGCGTGACCCAACGGTGGTTCACCCCGGCGTGAACGTGTTAAAGATTGTTTTCAATTATTTTATAATTTTTTACTTTTAGAATTGGTTTAACCGGTTTCTCACTGTCTGAAAATCTTTTTTTAAAGTGGTAGAAAATATGAGCTAAATCTAGATAGCCACGAAAAATTTTTGATTTAGAGGAATGAAATCTAAATTTAAATCAAATAAAAGCTAATTTAAAATTTTTTCAGTAGTCTTGTAAATCTTCAGCTACAACCAAGTTTCACCCTTTTAGGGACAAAAATATTGATAAAAAATGTAGTTAAGAGAATTCTAGTTATCGTAGATATATCAAAATTAAAGCAATTAACGGATCAAAATTGAAGCTTTAAGTGAATAATTTTCAAAATAAAAAGTGAATAATTAAAAACCGTGTTGTTTAAAAGTCAAAAACTAAAAGTTTAGTAGTTTATATTATTGTCAAAAATAAGTGGGATTTTTATTCCATCGCCCCTTAAAGGGTTAATGTAAACATTGGATGCATGGTGAGCACCTTACTCAGGGAAAAGAACTTTTTAGTGGAAATAGTGAAAATTATTTCACCTCGCTTCTATTTCAAATAATGTCAAAAATGTTTGAAATATTGCAAAAAACTAAGGAACGAAAAAAAAAAATATTTCAAAAAATTTACTGCTGAAACTCAGTCACAACTACAGTTGCAAAAAAAGCAAAATTTTGTTGTGATTTAAAAATTATTACATTTAACGGAAAATTCTGTCCTCGAAAGTACAAGCTGCATTTTACGGTAATGCAAAAGGTTCTGTTATAAAAGAAAATGTTAGGCTCTTTACCTTTTAACTCAACGGTAATGTTCTAGCTTAAAGAGACATAGCATATATGAAGTTAAAGAGCATGTGCATACATATTCTAACTAAAAATTCTAACTTAGAATAAGTAATAATTATAACTTAAAATATGTTAGCATGTGCATACATATGTAACATATTCTAAAATATACGATATAACTAAGCGGTACATCTATAATACACATTTAAGTGTAAATGCCTTATTACTTTTGTACATAAAAGCACCTTTTGCATGCTTGTATAATGGAGCTCGTTCTTTCGCATGCAGAACTTTCCGGTAGATTTTATAGCTTTATGAAAAAAGTAGTAGAGCATTTATGCATAGACAATATAAATTAGATTCCGATAGACCTGATACCTTCATGAAAAAAGTAGTAGGGCATTTATACTTAGCCCTTTGACCACGAATTTTATAAAAATGATTTTTCTGTCCCGTTTATTATTCAAAAGGACAAAATAGGTCACAAATAAGGCAAATTTAGTATTTGAGATTTTTCTGACAAGTGGTTATCAATTTAGAGGCTGGGACATATATGTCCCGGCCGTACTTAATGGTGGGATACATATGTCCATTAGTAATTTTTAAACATTTGTTGGGACAAATGAGCCCCGTTAGTAGTCAAAGGGTTAGTATAATTTGATATTTTTCTGGTAGACCTAATATACCATTATGAAAAAAGAAGTAGGGCATTTATGCTTAGACCGATTTGATTTTTCGTAATGTTAGCCGCCACTTGACTTTCAAAATAATTTTAGACCAAAATATAGATAGTACTTAAATAATCAATACAGATGCTCATGTTGCAATTTTGAGAAAACGAATGCTTAGTTCCTCCAAACAACCATTAAAAATGAAATAATTAAGGTACCAGTCTTTTTAATTGAAAATAATTTATGAAATATATGGATCAAAATATTAAGAATAAAAACAAGCTGCAATACGCAGCGCTTTATTAAATTTAGCATTGCTAATTAAAAGTGAATGTTAATTAAAATTACTAGGGGGCTAAGCCTCCTGTTCGCTGGTAATAATTGTTGTTTACAAGCAAACAGCTTTTTTGCTATAGTTAAAATTATTCACTTAACTTATATGTACTAAAAGGCTTTTCCCTTCACTTCCTACACCCAAATATTACTATCTATTAGTATGATAAATATTTAGATCCATTGGAGAACAAAAGTAAATTTTTCTAAATAAACATTTTTTAAAAATAACATTTATCGGGGTGATACATTAAATACTATTTTTACTTGCATCTCATTGTGCATGAAGCTGATCGTTAAGTTCTAAATCATTTAATAGATCTCTTTAACTGTCATTTATAGCAGTATATTAATATTATTTGCACAAAAATAATAATTGTAAAGCGGTTAATAAGATTAGGCCACCTTTCTAAATAACTTAATCTTCAAATGTAGGGCAGAATTATATTATAATAAAAACAACAATTCTCTTAGTTTCAAACTCTTGAATTAAAATCGTAATAGTAGCAGTACAGGAAAAAAACTTTAAATTAGAGATACAAAAATATTTATAGAAAAGCGATACCTTTATGACTTTTACAAATTTTATTTACCACTTTTAACCCTTTCAGGACAGGCGAGTCATGAGTGTGTTCGTAAGGCAGAGATGCCAACTCGGGACACGCCAAAATAATAATTAATAAAAAAACAGTAAATAACTAAAGTAAACGTTTCAAATATTTGACTATTTTTGCTTGCTTTTTAAAAGGTATATCATGACATAAGAACTACAAGAAGGTGAATTATATGAACCTATGAATTATTTAGAAATAGTGGTGGATAAAAATCTACTAAGATTAATTTATTAAACCAAGAATCACAATTGATAAACTACCACTTTAAAATATATATTTGCTGTGCGGAGCAAGTTGGCATCTCTGTTAATTATCACAAAATCATTTTATTCAAAATTAATATTTATGGAATAAAAGACTGGTAGTAAAAACATTCGATTTGTGTCGTTTTTCTCTCTGAAGTATTCGTGAGCACCGCTACGTATCGATTGTTACAAACATAGAAATTTATCATTAATAACATTCATCTGAGATCCTGACAAAGTTTTCAGTCATTTTCCTGCAG
This sequence comes from Parasteatoda tepidariorum, assembly GCF_982258835.1. Lineage (NCBI taxonomy): Eukaryota > Metazoa > Arthropoda > Arachnida > Araneae > Theridiidae > Parasteatoda > Parasteatoda tepidariorum. The sequence continues at coordinate 60,499,158 of NC_141763.1, read as the reverse complement.
AGTATTTTGAGAACTTTTACTGGTAAATTAGTTAAAATAGTAACAAGAGTGTTATGCCATTTTTCTTTTATTTTTGGATGAAACAGGATATTTAAATTATCACGTTATGTTAACAAAAAAATATAATAGTAATTAATTATAAAATTGTTTGCTGTGTTATTTTCATATTGAAGTGAAAAATACAAGTTAATTATTTTGCTAGTTTTAATTTTAATTAAAACTTTTGCCTATAATTCAAAGTAAACTGGCTACCGTTTTTCAATTTATTAAAGTACCTGCATTAATGATATAAATTTATGTTATTGTGTGATATAAATTTAATTCAACCATAAATTTATATAAAAATCTCAATTATGAAATTTAGGTTGGTTTTTCAATTGCACGGCAGTTTTAATGTAATGTAATTTCAATTAAAATGTTTTACGACTTCTGATTTTTTTTAAATTAGAATTGTTTTGGGAAGAACTGACACAATTGTCAAACTGCGACCATTTAATATCCGTCACGAACGTTTTTTTTTTCTTTCTATTACCTGGCTTAAAGCTTTTTTGGAAAGCAGAATATGCTTCGAATAATTGCAAAATTAAATTAGCCGATTAATGCTAAGTGATGAAAATTGTCATTACACAAGAAACACTTACCAAAAATGCCAACTTGCTCCGGACAGGAAATCTATATTTTAAAGTGGTAGTTTATCAATTGTGATTCTTAGTTTAATAAATTCAATTTAGTAGATTTTTATCCACCACTATTTCTAAATAACTAATAAGCTTATATAATTCACCACTTTAGGTTAATCGCGTCATCTCATGCAATACCCATTAAAAAGCAAGCAAATATAGTCAAATATTTGCAAAATTTACTTCGCAGCTATTTACCGTTTTTTTTTATTATTTTGGCGTGTTCGGAGCAGTCGGCATCTCTGACTTACGTAAAAAAAGTGGTACCACATGTTTTTTTTTTTTTCCCCATTGGATATGTCTTTCTGTTATATATACCTTTAAAAATGCATAGTCTAGATTTAAACTGCAAATATTATTACATTTAATATGTTATGATAGATAAAATTAGCTGGTTTTAGCTATTAATTTTATTTTTATTATAATTAGCTATTATTTTATATTTTATTTTATTCTATTCTATTCTCCTTATCTATTATTTTTTATTCTATTTCTTATGTGCAATTGTAACAGGCAAGGCTGCTTGTACTAAAAAAAATACAGTAGGGAACCGATTATCCGGAACGATCGGGACCATCGCTATTCCGGATAACTGATTTTTCCGGTTTTCTGAATCGCTGCAACAAGCCGTTTTTTTTTATTGTTAAACCCAAGTAAGTAAAAAAAAATTTTTGGAAATAATCTTAAAAAGAAGAAAAATCGATGGAGTAATACACTAATGATTATTTCCAAAATGATGGTAAGGTAAACATCTTTAAAAAAAGAAAGAAAAATCCTAAAATCTTATAAGGGAAAAAAAAGTTTTTTTGAAAATGGCGGGAAAATTTATCGAATTTCGCTCCGGTTTTTTGGTTTTCCGGTTTGCTGATTTCCGGATAACGGGTTCTGTACTGTAGTAGTAAAATCATTTTATTACTAGCTTGTTTTTACAAGAAATAGTGCCCCCCCTGGTTTTCCAAGATTTATTAATGTTAGTATCTTCCAACTACGGATACAGTCTTGTTTATACATTCTAACTTTTAATACGTGTTCTGATAAAACTTGTACTGCTGATTAAAAAGTAGTTGAAAAATTTCTCGAAACTTAAGTGATAATTTTTCTCTTAAACATTAACGAATAATAAAAGAAACAAAAATCACTTTCTATATTTAAGCAAACATACAAGTCTACATTGTAAGTGGATGCTGCACGTATAAAACATCAGTATCATTATTAAATCATAATTTGAAATGCGTTTGAGATATGCTTAAACAAAATTTACAGTCTAATATTTAAATTTTATACTTAGAATTTATAACAATCAGAAAAACTATTCATTGTTTCAAAAGCTGTTTAAATAGTAAATATTTTTAATGATTTTTGTCAAGCGATGCTTTTTAAAACAATCAGTGATTCTGACGGCTAAGATAACACATTACTTTTTCTCAAAAAAAGGAATGAAAAAAAAGCACACTTCAAAATTCATCACGCGATTTTTATATTACATTTAATGGAATATTTAAGTTGATTTCAACATATCGTGCGCAAAAGAAATTCTAATGATTTTTACTAAAACACATTTTTCTTTAATTAAAAAACCCCTTTTTTTGCAAGAAATTATTTGTTTAAGTATATGTGTATATATATATATATAAGCTCAAAAAGAAGATAAAACAAAGAAAAATTATAGACATATGAAAAAAAAGGGGGGGGGGAATAATAAGTAAAAAAATAACAAACAATTAAAAAAAAAGAAAGAAGAAAAAAAAAAGGTTGAAATTTTATTTAACACGTTCACGCCGGGAAAAGAGAAAATACTGGTAGAAGAACTATTTCAATATTAGATAATATTCGGGAGGAGTTAATCTATTTTCAACAATAACAATTCACTGTAAGGAAATTTATCACGGCGAAGAAGCAATTCAATATAAAAATTGCATCCGTTAAAAACAATTGGTAGTTATGGATTTTTATCATTCCCGGAAGAAAACTAAAAAATGAAATTTATTGTTACCTGTTTTTACTCCGGTGCGCTGCCAAGATGAGAAAATCAAGCGTGACCCACCGGTGGGTCACCCCGGCGTGAACGTGTTAAAAAAACCGGGAAAAAAAGATATAATCTTTTCATCAGCCCACACGATTATATCCGCAAAAGTTTAATCCTTTTTTTTTAAAACTGTTGTTTGTTATTTTTTTACTTATTATTTTCTCCCCCCCCTTTTTTTTTTCTTCATATGTCTATAATTTTTCTTCGTTTTATCTTCTTTTTGAGCTTATCTAATGAGTTCTGTTTACTTGTAGCTTATGCGCAATAAATGAAACTTATTGTTTTTCTTAACTTTCTTCGTGTTTTCTTGTATTTATTTATATATATATATATATATATATATATATATATATATATATATATATATATATATATATATATATATATATATATATATATATATATATTATATATATATATATATATATATATATATATATATATATATATTATATATATATATATATATATATATATATATATATATTATATATATATATATATATATATATATATATATATATATATATATATATATATTATATATATATATATATATATATATATATATATATATATATATATATATATATATATATATATATATATAGCACTGCTGTTAGCATTTTAAAATGACTTTGCAATAGCATTGACTGTTTTGTAAAGTTAAAAAATTTAATTGAACTTCAAAATTTCATGTTTCTGGCATGTCACAAACAATATTTCCAATAATAACTAGCTTCAAAACTTCCTATAAATTTTTCAATATTTAATTTTTTTTATCTCAACCGGTGTAAGCATTTCTAGAATATACGCATAGGGTATTATTTACAAAAACTTCGTTTAAAATAATTTTTTCTGTCAGTAATTTGTTTGTCCCAAGAAAATCTGTCATTTTCCTGGCTACTTTTATTTAGTGGTTTATAACCAAAATAGATAGAGCCAGCAATCAATATCTTATGTTAATAGATTGATTAGATACTTAGATACCCTCCTATATGAACATGTCTTGTTGTATGAATACAGAACCAATTTTCTGGTTCAAAATCTATTTCAAAACTTTTTCAATGTGAGTAGGTTTTTGTGTTGTCATTTTCCTGACTTCTTGAAATCATTAATAACGTAAACTACATAGATTTATCTGAGTTATTTTAAGAAATCCTATTGTTTTCTACAGAATATAAACGTCTTAGGCCAAAATATTAAATTAAAGTTATGTGCTATAAAATGGCGAATTTGTCATTATCCTGGCTGTCATTTTCCTGGCTTGTGAATGCCAGGACATTGAAGTGTTACCAGAAATTCTTCTTAACTGCTAATACTGTAAAGGAGGAAAGCAAATATTAACCTAATACCAAGTTTATGTATGATTGTAATATGCTTGGATGTAATCTAAGTTATTTATTTATTTAGTGATTGACTATTATACACAATTTTATTCTGTACGTATCAGCAACAAAAATATTTTTGATTCTTTCTACAGTGGATAAAAATAATTAATTTAAGCAATTTATGGTCCATCTAACATAAAGGCTTAAGTTGAGTTACTTACTATTAACTTAAAATGACTGTTTTTTAAACTTCTAAGCTAATGTGTCATTTTCCTGGCATTCAAGATTTGGTGAATTTCTATTTTTTATTTTTTTCTCGAGCAAATGTCAATAAACTACCCTGCTGCCTGCAAGATATTAATAAGTGTAACTAAAGAAGTATACAAAAAAAGGCTTTAATTCTGAAGGCTTTAAATGTGAAGAAATGTTTTGGTCCGAATTGTCATGTTTAAAAAGAATCACCCATATATATATATATATATATATATATATATATATATATATATATATATATATATATATATATATATATATATATATATATATATATATATTACCAGAGAAATGTATTTGTCCTTTACTTAAAAGGCAATACCACTATTGTTTCCAACTGTCTGTTTCACAATGAACCAATTTTTATTGAGTTTTTTATTTATTTAAAAAAAAGTCTTATAATTGTCAAAATAATAGATTCTATGTTATCCGCATAACCCTGTTAATGGAAATCGATTCCATAGTGAATAACCTATATGCACGAAATATCAAAGCTATATGCATGCCTGCCAATATTTAATCCTTTCGAGGGGGATTTTTCCAAGTGGTAGTAAAATTGAATTTTAACTTAAGGCAATAACATACGTGTTATTTTGAAGAAGCTTTAATAGAAAACGAAGACGACGACTGACACCAAACCTCTTAACCAGTTAACGCCCAGCATCATATATTTAGGACAGTTCCTTTTTTCAAAGACATTCATTGTGGTGGGAAACTTTTTTGAGAATTTTCATTTTTTTTTTTTTTTTAACAAACAAATATAACTTTATTGAGAACAAAAACACATAAATACAAAGAATATATATTCGTCGTCAAGAGGAAAATCCTGTCCAGGCGACAAAGAAAAGTAATACAATAAATTTAAAATAGAAATTTAAAAAAAAAAAAAAAAAAAAAAAAAAAAAAAAAATACAATCATAAATTATTTTGCTCATCAAAAGACGTCATATATTGTTGAACACTGTAATAATAGAAAACAAAAAAAATGCATGAAACTATATATATAAAAAAATAAATAAATAAATAAAAAAATAACAAAGGTAACATAAGAAATTCGTTTGGATTGGCACAAGACTGGTATAAAAAATCAAATGCTTCCTTTAAAGTGAAAAATAGAGATCTAAATCGTCAATGTTCATCACAAATTGAAATAAAGCACGCTTAAAAGAAGAATATATTTTGATGTTTTGCAACTGAAATGGTAATTTATTATATAATTTAGGTGCTAAGTAAAAAAACTGTTTTCGTGAAATTTCTTTTGTAAAGAAGGGAATCTCATACATTTCAGTTGGTCTCCTTTCAGACACATTAGTTTTTAATTTGCATATTAATTTATTGTTGTGTAAATAGAGTAAAATACGAAAAAATACATTATGGCGAAATGGTAATAGGTTAATTCTTGTATATATATTGGTAGTAGTTACACTTGAATTATTTATATTTAGAGAATTAATAATCTTGAAGCATTTATTCTGAACTGAGATTAAGGGAAGTAAATTAGTTTTATATTCACCGCCATATATTATCGCACCATAATTAATTAAAGAATAAAACCTGGAGTAATAGAGTGCTTTCACAAAATTAAAATGAATTTTATTCTTAAGGTGATAAAATTTAACTAAAACGAAACGCAATTTTTTAACTAAATTGTTAATATGTGTTTTCCATTTTAAATTAGAATCGATATATAGTCCTAAATATTTGATATTGTTTACAGATTGTAGAATATAGCATTGACAATTTTCATTAGTACTTTTGCAGGAGAGAGAGTGAAATTTTAAATTTAAGTTAAATTCTGATTTTCTTAAACTGAAATAAATATATTTAGTTTTATTTAGATTTAAATTTAAGTCATTTATTGTAAACCATTTTGAAATTATGCGCAAATCAGATTGAATTTGAAAAATTAGTTGATTTAAATCAGTGCAAGAATACAAAATTACGGAATCATCAGCATACGTTATTATCTTACCAAAAAGTTTGAGTTGACAAAAGTCATTGATGAATATAATAAACAATAAGGGTCCTAGAATAGATCCTTGAGGAACACCACGGTTTGAAAAAATATAATTACTAAAATTACTTCGGATTTTAACTCTATGTTCTCTGTTTGAAAGATATGAAACAAACCAATTTAACATAATTCCTCTGAAACCAGCAAATTCTAATTTTTTAATTAAAAGATTGTGATTGACATTATCGAAAGCTTTTGATATATCAAGAAATATAGCTACTGTTGTCTTATTTTCGGCAATACTATTATGAATAAATTTTGAAAATTCCAAAAGAGCTTTTTCTGTACTTTTGCCTTTAATAAATCCATGTTGATTAACAGAGAAAAAATTTGTATGTTTTAAATAATTGTACATTTTATCAGCTAGAGCTTTTTCAATGATTTTGGAAAAAACAGGTAATATTGAAATTGGTCTATAGTTTGATAGGCAGTTTTTATCGCCGGTTTTAAAAATAGGAGTTATGGTTGCTCTTTTTAAAGAAGTTGGAAATATGGATGACTTGATTGAGGTATTGATGAAATTAGTTATAAAATTTATATTATTGAGAGCAAATAGTTTAATTAATTTTACATTAATACCGTCATAGTCAAAGGAGTTTTTATTAGAAAGAGAATTTATTAAGTGAAGTACTTCACAATCATTCAATTCTAGGAAAACAAACGAGGTTAAACTTGGTGACATATATATTTGCAAACTGTTTAAATTTGGGTTTGAGGTATTGTAGGCATTTGCAAATGATTTATTGAATTGATCAGAAGATTCATAGTCGTTTAAAATATCAGGTAAAGTAAGTGATTTTCTCTGATTACCAATAATACCATTTACAAGATCCCATTTTTGTTTATTTGAATCACAATTTAAAAATTTGAATTTGAAATATTCTGATTTTGCTGTTTTAATTAAGTTCTTAAGCTCAGAAACTATAGTGTTATATGCTGTTTTGTAAATAATATCCCATGGATATTTTCTAGTTTTTTTGAATAGTTTTTCCTTTCTTCGAATTAAAATCAAGATATTATTAGTCATCCAGTTATTTTTGGCTTTTTTGTTTGATTTATGCTTATATTTAAAATTATTTTTTAAATTATTGAGTTTGAAAACAAAACTTCGATATTGTTGATCAAGAGAATCTTGAGGATTGTAATTAAATTTGTAATTTGACAGATAATTATTGAGCTTATTATAGTTGATTGAAATTTTATTTTCAGCTTCCTTAATTTTATTTACCTCATCGTAATGAACACTGCAAAAGGTTGGATAGTGATCGCTTATGTCATTTATGAATATTCCGGATTTGATTGAAAATTTATTTGTTTTTACGAAGACATGATCAATGCAAGTTGATGAGGAATTTACTCTAGTTGGTTTGTCTATGTAATTTTGAAATCCAAATTGGCATAATAAATTAATATATTCATGAGTAATAAAATCATCACTTAGAATATCAATATTTATATCACCCATCAGTATTATATTAGGATATTTAAGCTTAGAGATTATTACTTTAAGTTCAGTATTAAAAAAATCAACAGTAAAATCATGAGATCTATATAAAGATAGAAATAATAAATCTAAAGATTTGCAATAAAGTAATATAGATTCTGCGGAAACAAAATGTATAGCTAACTCTGAAATATCAAGACATTTTTTAATAAAAACACAAACACCTCCAGAGCGATTATTATTTCTGCAATTAAAGAATGAATTATAACCATCTATTGAGTAAAAATTAGTTTCATTTTGGTAAATCCAAATTTCCGACATAATTATGACACTTATATTTTCAATCATGCTAGAAATATGTGAAATAAAATTATCAAAGTTGGCTCTTAAACTTCTAATATTTATATGTAAAATATTAATGTTTAACTTACAGGTTGAGGTAATAAAAAACTTTAAATCGTCCAAATTTTCAATTTTTAGGCAGTCCGGCACAGATAAAAATGTTTCTTCAGTTGGATGGAGTATTAAGGTCTTGAGATGATTTCACACGTATTATTTTGGACGATTCATCTTTTCTCAGGAATATTTTACCATCACGAACCCAACAAAACTTGAATCCCTTTTCAGATTTAGCCTTACGTGAAAGATAAAATAGATGCTTCAGTTCGGGAGTCAAATGTTCATTGAAGTAAACAGGCATTTCAGTGAATCTGGAGTTGACTTCGCAGGTTGAAAGTTTACGATTTCTCAGTTTCTTTAAGAGCTCATCACGTACAGATTTGGATTTAACTTGAACGATGATGGGTTTAGGTTTATCTTTATTAACCCCTTGGGGACGGGTGATTCAGAAAAGCATTCGTACAAAATCAGAATCAAGTTGCAATTAAATAAAAAACGGTAACTTAAATGTAGTCGTTACTAATTTGACAGACTTACTTTGCTTTTATTTTAATTATTGTTAGTTTAATCATATATATAATCAATGTTAATTCAAAGTATAACTAAATAGTTTTATTTTGAACAAAGTAATGGTGAATTAAATAAATCAAAAAATTATAACTCCGCCTACAAATAAACTGCTAAAGAAATACTTTGATTACCAGTTTTATCTTCTTAATCTGATTGATACGGTTTTTTGCTGTCACGTATTTGTGACAGTCGGCGCGAAAGGGTTAAAGCTGGGGACTCTGTGAGCGGTGATCAGATTTTCGGATATATTAGTATTCGCAACATTATCAATCTGGGATATTACTTGTTGTATGTCTTCATTTTCACATTCGGGTAAGTTACTTATTTCAAAGTTGGATCTTCGGGAATATTGCTTGAGTTCAATAACTGCTTCTTTTAGTTCATTCAGTTCCTTCTTTATTTCTGTGCTTTCTCTAGTTAGCTGATCATTTTTTGCTTGTAAAGTTTTGTTTACGTTCTGTAGCTCTGTGATAGAATTTTTCAACTCTTGAATTACTTCACTGTTGAATTCAATTGAACGGGTTAAGTCATTGAATTTGTTAGTTATTAACTCTTTTAGGTCTTTATTTTGCTGTAAGATATCCTCGAGAATGTCTGGGCTAGTTGCACTTTTTATTTTCGTTGGATTTTCCTGTGATTTTGAACATTGTGCGCAGGTCCACTTTTGTTTTTTATCAACAGTAAGTCTTCTAAAAGCTCTTTCAGCGAAACCACCACATTGAAAATGAAAAACAGAATTGCATTCACCTTTGCATGTTAATCCATCTGAGTCTTCCAGAATTGGTTCGGCACATGCTTTACACAAAATTTTTGACGAAGACATTGTTTGAAGCAATATTTATGTATAGAAAGCTTGCTTACTAAAACATTAAATTGATATTTTCAAATTTTTATAATTATAAGTGAAATTAGACTTAAAACAATGGGTAAAATCAAAATATTCAAGGAGCGAGAAAATTTATCTGGGTGAATTAAAAGATTCTCAGATACCACAATGATTTAGTTATTTCTGACTAGATCTAGGATTAAAAGGGGCAAGTACTTTTTGAATGCCCTAACAGTAGAAAAACCAATTACTTTCGCTAATATATTATACCACATTTTCCATAAAACCACTTCTTGTATCATTTCAATATATAAAGTCGGGACAAAACGGGTTAATCTGTAATCTGCCCTAGGGCAACTGATGCTATTGGCTTAGATAAGAGATAGTGGCGTACAAGATAAGCCTTTAAATTATTTAGAAGTAGTGGTAAGTAAAAACCCTACAAATCAAATTTACTAAACAAAGAATCATTCATAAAAGATTACCACTCGAAAATATTTATTTGTTGCTCGGAGCAAGTTGGCTTCTCTGCAAGAATTCTTAATCTAAATCACAAATAGCGTCGTAATTAAGAAATAGAACAATTTAACTAGCTCTGTGTGACCATTATTTTAATTAGCATTAAATTATGTTATGAATGTTATTTAAATTGAAAAAACCTAACTTCAAAGTGATTAACTTAAAAAATTTTAAACCAAATGCTGTTCGAAACAAGAGCTTCTGTAACTATTTTAGATATTATTTTCAACAAAAAAAAAAGTGTTTACAATGTGTTGAAATTTTTTGTATCTTCTCATTTAAATTTTGACCCTGCAACACATCTTTTAGTTTTTAAAATCTTATCGATAAACAGTTATTTATATTAATTCGATCGATAAACGGTTATTAGCCACCTCCGGCAACCAGCTGGTCCGCCTTTTTAAAGAAGTAGATTTTCAAATTTTTCGAGATTTAAAATCGTAGTTAAAAATCAAGACAATATGCAAATAATATAATTATTTCGTATTGTTCCAGTGAGAGTGGATTTTTGTCTCTGGCATGTTTATATGGTACAGAGGTGAATTTGTTATTCCTAGTCCTAGTGTTTAGATTTTACTGGGCACCTGGGCCGCGAAGCGGCCCCTATCCCATTCATCTGGAATTTTTGAACAGTTTTGGTTGAGCAATGAGGTAAGCAGGCAATGGAGTTGCTTTTATGAATAATTTGTTATTAAAATGTTTAGTACGACACATACTTGCATAAAAAAAACTGCTTATTATCTTAGCACGTTCTCGCCGGGGTGACCCACCGATGGGTCACGCTGGATTTTCTTATCTTGGCAGCGCACCGGAGTAAAAACTGGTAACAATAAATTTCATTTTTTAGTTTTTTTCCGGGAATAAAAAAAAATCCATAACTACCGATTGTTTATAACGGTTGTAATTTTTATAGTAAATTTCCTTACAGTGAATTGTCATTGTTGAGAATAGATTAACTCCTCCCAAATATTATCTAGTATTGAAATAGTTCTTCTACCAGTATTTTCTCTTTTCCGTCCCGCTTTTAGGCCTGGACGCGTTAATAACTCCAAAATGATTCTTATACAAGTCTCAGCAACCGTTTAAATTAATTGGTTGCTATGCATTTAAACGTCAAAATAAAAATATCCTACCGTTGTCCGCTCTAAGAAATTTTATTTATATATTTAAAAGTGTCTTAAAATAAAAGTGGTAGATACTTATAAATTTTTTATAATTAATATAGTTCAAAATATTAATTTAACGTTGTTATTATTCTTGAGAAAATGAACTAATATTGAAATAGTACTTCTACCAGTATTTGAACTTTTCCCGGCGTGAACGTTTTAATGACACGTTTAATGGCTAATAAGTCAAATTACCATCTTTGCCAAAATCAAGCTGTGCACTTATTTGCTATAATTAACTATGCGAGTCAATGAATTTCATTTGTAAGGGTTTTTTGCCAAAACGAAATGAACTGTAGTGTGTCTACCACTACAAAATTACAGTAAAGAAGGTACCCTTCCATAGATGAAAGTTGACATTGTCTGTAGTTACCATCACCACATTCTGACGTGATGTGAACGCGCTTACCTTGGCAGAAAAGCCAACTTGATTGAACACATCGATGAACACGCCAACCATCGATGGATGGATGAACACGCCACCTACTCGTGCTGTTGCTACCTTGTCTCGATCACGGACAACGTCGGCCTGTATACACTCGTCTGCTAATGGCAGCACATGAGTGACGGTGAACTTATTACACTTACAATTAGTACTAAAAAGTACGGTGATCTTAATACAGCTCTCCCGGCTTCTCAGAAGACGGCAATGGTTCAACTTTTGGTATCCATTCATCGAATTCTACCACAGCTATAATTCTGGTGGGGAGTACAGTAGTGGGTCTAGACTACGAAATTCCAATTCACCAGTATATAAAACATGTTAATTGTAAGCTCGATTCTACGATGGGGTACCTATTCATAGATAACGGTTGACATGGTCGAATTCTACTCTCCCCAAAGAACTTTAGCTGTTTTAAACTTCTTTAATTTATAATAATGCATGTTTTTAAAGCAAAAGAATAATTTAAAAGAATACATGTATGTAATTTCTGAAACAGTAAACAATGCATTTTAAAGCAAAAAAATAAACTTTAACAAATAATTTATATATAATGGCGTTATTCAAGAACTAAAAGACAGCGAAACGAAGTTAATGATAATTTACGTTTAAAATTTAAAATCAGCCTTTGTTTTTATTTGACACATTTAATTGGCAACTAAAATGAGCTGATAGCGTTGTCAGACAGCTTTATTTAACTTTTTTTTAACCTATACGAAATATTTTTACTTTTAAAAAACTTAATTTTCTTAATATTTAGACCCAGGAAGGAGTTGAGACTTGAGTGATTTGTCTTAAATGTGCGTACGTTAGGTTCTATCCTACCTTACATCTTCTACTTATCAGTTATACAAGGCCCATGTGTTGGCGACAGTTTCTTTGAGGTGACCCTCACATAAACATTCACAAATGAATGCAAATTTTAAAATCGCGATGACTTGTGAAATATATACTTTCGAAATTTTCCACATTAATCTTAATTTTTACATTGGTGTCAGTTAATTGAAAAATAATTTTCACGATAATGTCATACTCGATGCACCTATGTGTATTATCTATAGCCTGTGACCTGCGTGAATCAGAATAAAATGAACAACATTCACAATAATATCATATTCAATAAATATCGCTTTGAATAATTTTCACGATAATGTCACACTCGATGCACCTATGTGTATTATCTATAGCCTGTGACCTGCGTGAATCAGAATAAAATGAACAACATTCACAATAATATCATATTTAATAAATATCGCTTTGAATAATTTTCACGATAATGTCATATTCGATGCACCTATGTGTATTATCTATAGCGTGTGACCTGCGTGAATCAGAATAAAATGAACAACATTCACAATAATATCATATTCAATAAATATCGCTTTGAATAATTTTCACGATAATGTCATACTCGATGCACCTATGTGTATTATCTATAGCCTGTGACCTGCGTAAATCAGAATAAAATGAACAACATTCACAATAATATCATATTCAATAATTATCGGTTTGAATAATTTTCACGATAATGTCATATTCGATGCACCTATGTGTATTATCTATAGCGTGTGACCTGCGTGAATCAGAATAAAATGAACAACATTCACAATAATATCATATTCAATAAATATCGGTTTGAATAATTTTCACGATAATGTTATACTCGATGCACCTATGTGTATTATCTATAGCCTGTGACCTGCGTGAATCAGAATAAAATGAACAACATTCACAATAATATATTCAATAAATATCGGTTTGAATAATTTTCACGATAATGTCATACTCGATGCACCTATGTGTATTATCTATAGCCTGTGACCTGCGTGAATCAGAATAAAATGAACAACATTCACAATAATATATTCAATAAATATCGGTTTGAATAATTTTCACGATAATGTCATACTCGATGCACCTATGTGTATTATCTATAGCCTGTGACCTGCGTAAATCAGAATCTGACTTTGTTTTACAGGGCCGGCTTAAACGTACGCGTGGCCGTAGGCCATTCAAATTTTTATGGCCTTTCGATAAAAATGTTTTTCTCGTATATTTTTTATTTATTCAAATATAAAAGTATTTATATATCTTTTCATTTAAGCAAGCATATTTAAAATAAAAATAAATAATAATAAATCAAATTTTACTTTATTTTGTTAAATTAGAACTAAAAAATAATCATAACATTTTGAAAAAATTGTAATATATATTTAAAATTGATTTTTTTTAAAAAAAAAAATCATTGTTTTTCTTAATTTTTTAAATTCATTTAAAAAAATCCATTTTTAGGGGGCCCCTACTCATTGAGGGCCCCAGGCCATTGCCTAATGGGTAATCCGGCACTGTTGTTTTAATTGTTAGCAAACTTGATTTCATCGTACCAATAACCGATAAATACTGTTTTTTTATAAAGTAAATTTTTTAGTTTTTATTTGAAGGATAATAATATGAAGTTGAGAATTTAATCTTCGCGATCAAAAAAAATTTCAACATTTAAATATTGCTATTAATAGTTGGTATTCAAATTAGAATCACGGCCGGGATTGCCTGGTTGGCAGGGCGCTAACTCTCGTTTGTGGAACGGGAGTTCGAATCCAGCCGGCCGAAGACTCCCTGTGTAGTAAATGGTGACTGGTGCGCGTTACATTTGTTGGGTCACAAAGTCCCCCATTTTCCCATAACAAATCAATACCTCCGGAGGTACTGAACTGGAGATTGATCGTTCTCAGGTTCAGGTCAAAATTACGATCTGTGGATGAATGAATGCATTTTTGAATGGGTCCGCCCTGTAAACGGGTGTGACGTATGGGTGTGGCCGAAGTTGGATGTTTGGCCATAGATGGCGCCACTGTAAAACAAGAACAGTCAAACCACCTCGGCCTTAATGGCCGATGACAACAGCAACACCATTAGAATTTAAATAAGTTTACCATTATTCCAGTAATAAAACTTTGATATTGCTACTTTTTTTAAGGAACAGACATTTTTAAAGTACGCTAGGCACATATTAGTTAAAAGGGTAAAGGAAAATTATTAAATCCAACTCTTATCTGAAGTTGTTTCTAGTAATTTTCTTGATGGAAAGTAATGTAACAAAGTTCATAAAAAAACGTCCTTTTTCCATGGTTTTTAAATCTAAATTATGTGTTAATGAACACCTAAACACCATATATAACATTAAATAGGGTATTTATTTAAGTTAACACTTTAAAAATGAACACCATTAATTATAAACTGTATCTCATACTTGAAAAGAAATAAAATAAAAATTCTCGTTGCCGTAATATTGCTGAAATGAGGAAAATGAACGAAAACTCAAGAAACTAAATGTTACAAGGAGACGTTTTTTGAAATCCTGTTTATCTTGAAAATATGCACGAGACGTAGCATTTTCTCGTATATTTAATAGTTATTGCCGGCATTTTGTAAATTGCTGTTTCTTTCTTGGGGTTTCGGGATCTTTGGAAACATTTCGGAAAGTTTTCCCATTAAATGAAGGAAGCAAAGATTTCTTGCGCATAGATGATAAAATATTTATTACTATATTCTTTTTGGAAAAAAAAATAGACATTAACTTTTAGTAAAGTATGAAATTATTGCCTTTCAGAAGTACGTGTCATGCCAGTTACGATTTCGAGTCGTTACAGTTTACGATACTATTACGATTTGAAATTTCAATGAATGTGCTTTTCATAAACAGCCAAATATATTGTAGTTTATTTTACTATCCAGAATTGTACATTTTTATACATCAAATGTTTAGTTTTGTAATGAATACATTTTCACTAAGTATATGGTAAATAATAAATAATATCTCAGCTTGAGAAATAGCAGAACTTACTATTAATTTTTGCTCTTGGCATAAAAGTTGCAAAATAACTTATCTATAATATCTCTGGAACAAAGGTTCTCTTTTCTCACCATTTCGGACTTCTTAACATACATTTTTCACATAGTGGTAGTATGCTTAACACTAGAAAGACTAAAACTTAGTATGTACCTATATTACCCAAAATGACTGAATTGTAAAAGAGTAAATAATGTGAAAGGAAATTTGTTTAAAATTAATTTTTAATATTTTTTACATTATTTACAGTTATATAACAAGTTATTAGCAAATAGTAACAATAAAAAAATTATATGTTGTACACAATTCTAAGAAATCGTGTCATTATATACATCATTGTTTTTCTAATTGAAATTAAAAGCAGTCAAAATGACTTCCTTACACCATCTAGTGTTAAGGTCTATGACTAATGGTATACTTAACAAGGCATAGATAATTTTTTTTTTAATTTAAGACGTTCACGCCGGGGTGACCCACCGGTGGGTCACTCTAGATTGTCTCATCTTGGCAGCGCACCGGAGTAAAAACTGGTAACAAATAAATTTCATTTTTCAGTTTTTTTTCCGGGAATAATAAAAATCCATAACTACCAATTGTTTTTAACGGATGCAATTTTTATATTGAATTGCTTCTTCGCCGTGATAAATTTCCTTACAGTTAATTGTTATTGTTGAGAATAAATTAACTCCTACCGAATATTATCTAATATTGAAATAGTTCTTCTACCAGTACTTTCTCTTTTCCCGTACCAGTATTTTCACTTCTCCCGGCGTGAACGTGTTAAACTACTTAGTCAACGATTGCTTAACTAATGTATCCTTTCAGTACTTTCTTGTCGAACGAAAGGCTCATATTCATGACTTAATTCACAAGGCCAATGGCTATCGAGTTAGGCTTGCCCTATAGTCATTAGATACAACAAACATCTAATATTTAACTAGCGGCATCTAATATTTAACTGTTCGTTGCCTCTCACCAACCTCGTTGATCGCATCGCAGTAATTGTTGTTTCTTGGCATAAAACAGTTTTTTTTCTACGAAAACTGAAATAATTCACTTAATATATGTACTAAAAAGAATTATGTTTACGAACGTTTGTGCCTCCACTTCTAATGTCCGAATATTTCCATTATGATTCTATTAAGATCTATTAGTGAACATAAGTAGTTCTTCTAAGTAATCATTTTTAAAATAACACTTAAATCTAAACTTATATTGTTATAACAACTTTAGTGAGTTCACAACAGTAATTTAATATTTTTGCTTACCAAACGGACTGATACATGTATTCTACACAATTTTTGCATGAAAGAAATGCAGCAATCTGATCGTGAGTTCACAACAGTAATTTAATATTTTTGCTTACCAAAAGGACTGATACATGTATTCTACACAATTTTTGCATGAAAGAAATGCAGCAATCTGATCGTGAGTTCACAACAGTAATTTAATATTTTTGCTTACCAAACGGACTGATACATGTATTCTACGCAATTTTTGCATGAAAGAAATGCAGCAATGAGCAATCTGATCGTTAAGTTGTAAATCATTTACGAATCTCTTTAACTGTAATTTAAAACAGTATACTAATATTTGTATACTAATATAATACTGTAATTTGCGTGCATTAATATTCTTCAGCGTAACTAATCTATCAGATTTTTCTTACGTAAATTTATGCATAAAACAAATCTCGAGTTCAAAACACGAAATACTGTGTACAGTTCAACACTATGAAACAAAACTGATTTAGATTCTTATTAAAACACTTTTCAAAGAATGAAAGAATGCTTGTAAAATTTGTTGCACCATGTTAAAAATAATTTATAATTAAAAAATAATTTTATGAAAAACTATTAAAGTTGCAGTAAAGTAACAGTACGTCATTTTTTTTTAATTGAAGTGATTGCGTTTGAATAGTAACAAATTTAAAGAAAATACATTTAATAAATTTTAATCTATCATTTAACTGATTTGCCAAGTTGTATAAAAACCAGCTAAACTTAACTAAATTGTTGAATAATAGGATTTTTGTGAAGTTTAAAAAGCATAACATTGAATTTTGAAGGGAATACTTCTGAAGTTTTGAAACATTATTGAGTAGTGGGCACATGGCCTCTGTCACTGCACCTATGCGGTCGAAACAGTGAAGAAAAGAAGCTAAAATCCAAAAATTTGAACTGAAAAAAGTTTAACATTTCTTGTTTGTTTTTTTTTTTGCACTTTTGTTTATGGTATTTTATGCCACTTTTTGGAAATTATTCGACGGCAATTCGCCCATTGCAAACCCGTGGTAAATATCAATAGATTGAAAATTGCAACGAAGTTATTAAAATTAATGTTCTTATTTCAGGTGTATTCCAGTTTAGAAAAGAGAGGATTCACATCATTGTGTTTGTTTGGAGCTGGTGACGATGACGTCTATGACGTGGTCAGTAATTTTCCTAACACATATGTCCGGCAGATCCGGTCGCTACTTTTACGCTGTTGCAATGTGACCGATAAAGGTCACGAAGTCCTATTGGAGTTCTTCCACGGAGTTGTCCATCTTGAAATGTCCGGTTGTAATGAGGTGACAGATGCCGGACTGTGGGCAAGTCTCCACCCTCGTATTACTCACCTCACCTTAGCTGATTGCATCAACGTCGCGGACGAGTCAGTGGCTGCCATAGGTAATATTTTTTTCCTACTTTTTTTGTTCTCAAAAGAGCAGGTTTCCCAATACCTGTGGACTTGAAAGTTTTAACACTTTCAATATTACATCCCGCACATTCACCCGCGCAATTTTAATACAATATAGCGGGGAATATATTGAAAGTTCAATAGAACTTCCATTATATTCATCCGCGATTTTACCCTTTCGATATTGGAGCCCGAACATTCACCTGCGATTTTACACTTTCAATATAGCAACCCACGCAAGTCTTGCGCTGCGCAGTTATTACAGAATGTCTTCGAATCTTTATAGAGCTTGTAGAACAGGGGTTTCCATCCAACTTATATGAGGCCGGTGGCCGCAATTAAAAACACCAGTCAAATGGCGGGCCGCAACTCTATCAAAATTTTATAATAGACTCTTTTATATTTGAAGGAACATTAAGTATTACTGTCAGGTTTTTATCAAGTTGTACAAAACAAAAGTATTGAATTACAAATTAAAATGAGAAGTAGATTTTGAGAAGTATTTAATTTAATTGCAGATAAAAAAATTCTGGCTGCAATAACTTAAAGTGCACCTATGTATTAAACAACTAATGTGCAACAGACATCAAATTGTCAAGATATAAAACTTAAAAGTATTTAAAACCCATATAGATTTTTTACGAAAATTGTCCACGAAAAATGACAACTAATATATTTCAGTTCGCGGGCCGCCAGTTGGTAACCACCGTTGTAAAACTTGCATACGTGAGTGTGCAGGGTCTCTCTTTTCGAGAGATCTTGCACTTCAACATAGCATTTCGTACGCACACGCATGTAAGTTCTGCGCAGCGCAGTTATTACTAAGACTATCGGTTTTCTACAGAGCTTGTGTAAAGCCCAAGTACGGGAACGTAAGAGATACCAATTGAAAGTTCAAATCTTCTTGTAATAATGAATTTATTATTTATAGTAGTAAATGGTTAGTGAATGTTCAAAGTCACTATTCGAAAATAAACTCTTAACCCAATTCAAAATAAGTCACTTCGACATCGGACAATCATGTCCTTTCTTCACCAGAAATTGTTTTACTGTTTCCATAGCAGCAGACAACCTCAAACTTCCAGTGGGAAGAATTTGTCGTGATAACTGTATAGCATGACCTGTTCAACAGGAGAAAATTTACAAACACTCTTTCATGTGTTTTAATTCTTAACCCAGTCAGGTCTAGACGTGAAAAGTTGTCTATATATCAAAAACATATAGATAAAAAAGTTACAGTACACATTTGTTTAAAGCTTTTTATTTATTTCAATTACCTATCACTTTAGAAATATAAATTGTGAATGCACTTCTGATTTAAATATAATAATTCATATTATTCTTGACAGCTACCACATAGTCTGCTGATCTCAAAGAACTTATACAACGATAAATAATTCACGACGGATGGGATAGGGGCCTCTCCGTTGCGCAGCTCATGAAAAAAGATCAGATCAGTTCATATTATTAACATGTGACGGTAGACAAAACTATATATTTCATTATAAATCCCAGCTATGAAATAGTTGTCCTGCTACTTTTTTAAACAAAAAAAACAGAACCAGTTTTTTGAAAGGACGCTGGACTCAATTGGGTTAAAAACATCGAAACTGCTGCTTACTGCTCCCTCGCAATATAACTGTCAAATAAAGGTTTGCTCTGAGAAAAATCATTATACTTTTTTTAATATCTATTTGAGACAAATTTTACTCATTTTTAAAGAGCTTTTGGGGCATACCTAACTTTTACTGCTTTCTGAGGATCATTTTCCCAAGTGTTTAATGAGTATATGTATCCCAGTGTATGAGTGAATAGTATCCCAAGCGTAAGTAAGGATGATTTTTCCACGTGTATATTGAGTATATGCATCCCCCTCTAACAGTGTAGAGTGAGTGTATAGTATCCCAGGCGTAAGTAAAGATGATTTTTCCAAGTGTATATTGAGTATATGCTTCCCTTTATAAGAGTGTAGAGTATCCCAGGCGTAAGTAAGTAAGGATGATTTTTCCAAGTGTATATTGAGTATAAACATCCCCCTATAAGAGTGTAGAGTGAGTGTGTAGTATCCAAGGCATAAGTAAGGATGATTTTTCCAATTGTATATTGAGTATATGCATACCCCTATAAGAGTGTAGAGTGAGTGTATAGTATCTCAAGTATAAGTAAAGATGATTTTTCCAAGTGTATAGTGAATATATTCATCCCTCTATAAGAGTGCAGAGTGAGTTTTTGTATCCCAGTGTATGAGTATATAATATCCCAAATATAAGTGAGCATGGTTTTTCAAACTGTATATTGTCAATATGTATCCCAAGTGTAAGTGAGGATGATTTTCCAAAGTATATAGGGAATATATGTTTCTCAGAGTATGAGTGTGTAGTATCCCAACTGTAAGTGAGGATGATATTCCCATGTATAAATAACAATTGTAGTTAGAAGTTTTGTTGTTGTTGTTTTTTTTCTTCAATTTTACGAAGGCTTAAATGCATACTGTCTGATTGTTACACATCTTATTATATGTTTATTTTATTCATTATTTATTATGGTGACAAAAACATTTTAAACTGTACTTATAAATCCAGGAAGTAAATATAAGTATAAATTTTGCCACTACTTTAAATAATAAAACAAAATATTACAAAAACTTTGTAAATGTTGGTCTTTTTGATGGTGGAATTTAAGACCGAAAATACTTAAAGCAGTAAAACAGTCAGTTTTTTAGAATCGATATTTTAATAGTACGGAAAGGATTCTATGTTGATTCACTAAAATTGGTGAAAAATATTTTTAAAGAGAAAACTGTATTCTGCAAATACATCATATTTAAAGGAACTATGTTTTTTTTTCTTTAAATATTTTTGTGGCATATCATTGTCTAATGATAGAGCCTTCAACTATTTGAAGATTAACCCTCAGGCGATCCTTTTTCAAAATGCTGTTGAAATTGTTAACAACTTTTTAACAACTTTTATTACAAGGGTAGCTCTATTGAAAAGTGGTAACGTGAAATAACATCAGAAATATAGTAGTGCCCCCATTTAAAATCATTATGGAATGTAGGAAGATTACACGTAAATTTAATATAATTGATTAACTAATTCAGATGACAGAATTAAAAGTTAATGTAAAGTTGTGCGTGAGATGGTGCGCCCAGAATTGAGCATAAACCTTAGTATGATTTTCAATGGCGAAAGAGGATTGCAGCTTTCCTTAACTTAAATTGGGTGCAACCAAAGAATATAGAAAGGAGCTTTCCTAATATGTAACTAACGTGGGGAACTGCTCAGTACAGGATGCTATAACAGAAATACAACTTAGAAGGGCGCAGTATACTCCGATTTTGCAGAGCATTGTAAGTACTAAGATTCAGCACACATGCACAGTAAGCAAAGGGACAGTTAGAAGCCATAGTTTGTCTAAAGTAAGAACACCCCTAGCCCTTCGTCTGGATCCGAGTCGGTGACTATGGTAACGAGGTATAACTATTTCAAGTAGTGGTGTGGGTTCATTGTTTAGAACAGGTTTTGGGTGGGGTGGCCCCAGAGAGAAAGGGAATCTTTTTCTTTTGTCTACTGTGTCAGCCATAGAGTGTAGAGAAGCTACCCACCCTGAAATGCGCTATTCTTGTTTCCATAGCAGCAGACGGTCTCAGACTTTGTGGAGGGAGGAGTTCTTACCGTAGACAAACTATACGTCATCTAACCAGTTGTGTTGTGAACGCTGCTTCCTGCCAACCACTATTTTATTCTTTCTCTCTATCTCAATATTTCACAACATGGATGATATCTTATATATCTTATTAAATAGTAAAATACTGATGCACGATATGCAACACATCAATCATCAGTGAAAAGAGAATAATTCCTTCCCTCCCCTAAATCAGCAGTGATTGAGCCCGTTTCGAAAAGAAACTCTGCTGCTGTGCTCCTAAATGTTGCTTTTTCCTTTGCACATAGGAACCGTACCAACCCTTGAGGGACAAATTTACATTGTGTCTATGAAAGCTAGCCATCCTCTTCTATGTATATTCTTTAGTGCTACACAAATTTTATGCTACACAGAGTACATACTTTCAACTCTACGTTTATCTTTAATCACTTCATCAATAGTAGCAAATGGACTTATTAGAAGTCATGATGTTTGCTGGTCATGGTATTCAATTCTCTGGGTAGAAACGATATTAATGCATACCCTTCACCAAAACGTTTACATCCATTTGTCCTAAGCCGCGATCGAAATGAACAGTCACCATTCAGGTTAAAAATGCCTGCATCACACAGTGTTGATCACGATCACCTTCTGGCACAAAAAAAATCGTACTGTAGAACATTGTTTTTTTAAGCATTCATGTTTGTTTACAGCCTCCACTTTACTTCCATGAATTTTTATCCTCAATCTTAAATGCTATTTATCACCATACCTTCCTTTATACCACGGCTGCTAGAAGTCACACGCGGCTGTTGTTGCAACTTTTCTTTCGGGCAGTCCTTAGATACCGTTTACAATGCACGCGAAGAACCTGATTGGTAAAATATATTTACCGCTTTCTCGTTCGCTTCTCCGAATCCGCGTGTACAATTTTATTTTTCCGCGTGCAATGAAGATAACTGTTAATACTTTCAAACTTTAGTTTCGAAATTGGAGGGTGGAATTTTTTATGTCTAAAAATGTATTAATTTTGTAACAATTATGATTGCGAGAACTGAAAAATTAGCTAATAGTTTTTGAAGAGAAGTTTATCTAGAAATACTGGGTGTATGTTTGAGGGTATACATAAATATTGTTATGATTTGTAATATTAGCATTGATTTTACAGCTCAATTGCTGCCCAGCTTAAGGGAGCTCAATCTACAGGCATACCACGTGACAGATGCTGCTCTTGCTTTCTTCGGTCCGCAACAAGGGGGTACTTTGCAGGTTCTCCGGCTCCGATCGTGCTGGGAGCTGACCAACCATGGCCTTCTCAATCTTGTGCATGTCTTGCCCAACCTAACAATTTTATCCCTTTCCGGATGCTCCAAAGTAACGGACGACGGAGTCGAACTTTTGGCGGAGAATCTAAGACAACTCAGGATTCTGGACCTGTCTTGGTGTCCTAGGATTACGGATGCTGCTCTTGAATACATTGCTTGTGACCTCAGTCTTCTGGAGGAACTTATACTGGACAGGTAGGGAAATAATTCTATAAGTGATCAAGTTGTTGATAAGTTGTCAAGTTATTCTCATACCTATATAATATGGATCAGAAAAAAAATTCAGCTAGATCTATTAGATTTATTAGATCTTTTTTTATGTGTTTTAATTGTTTATTTGCCATGGCGGTTTATATGAATTTAACACTTGGGTCACCGGTGACCGGCACTGAGTTTGTTCGTAGCTCCACGGGGGTCACCGGTGACCGGCGAAGCCAATATTATTAGAAACACATAATTCGAGTAGATTTTTAGTTATTTTAATTTTCTTATATTATTATCGTTACTAGAATGGTTTGAAGAAATTAATGCAATACATACAGAGAAAATCATTTTGGTCAGGCTGGCAAGTCATGTAAAATTGGTGTGGCATTCAACGTGTTAAATGAATTTTTTTAATCAAGCTAAACAATGTGAAAAGAGCACAAATAGTGCCATAAAAACATACATATTGTATCAATTTTTACTCATTCTGATCTATTTCGATTTAGAGCGAATTGGCATAGTGGACATTAAGGAAGGTTATGTTAATGAACCTTCTTTGATATCAAAATACTTAATGCTAGAAAAAAGCAAATAGAGAAGGTAATTGTAAAACCGATCATTGTAAAACCAAAATTTTAGCATATCTGTTTATATAGTATTATTTGTGCTCTTTTCATGTAGTTTAGCTTTATAAATGTATAGTAGAACAAAGTTAACCCTTTCTTTTCAACTTCAACTAATTCTTTATTTAAAGAGCTCAAATATTAAAGGCATAACTTTTACAACCACGAGAAAATCTTTTGTAAAAACATTAAAATACGGCATTGATGGGAATATTATCAGTCATATGTTTTTATATTTATAAGCAATTACGTTAAGGGAAGACTTTTATTTACCATGGAAATAAACGCTGAAATTGAAAAAGAATGGAGTATAAGCATGGTTCAATCTCAAACTAAATTTCGATAATAAAAATGTATATTTCTGAGTTTATTCGGATATCTGTTATTATAAAAGGAAGAGTTTGTATATTTGTTGTTGTTTGTATATAGTGTCCCTCTGGGAGGCCCTCTGTACAAACATTTTTATATATTCATTCGGTTGAATTACATATAAAAATTTATATAAATGACATGAAACATTAAATTCTTAATTTATTTTATAACTGGTGATGAACAGCCGACCTATTTCTTAGATTACGACTTTCAATGTTTAACTTTCCGTAGCCTTGTAACCCAACCCGGAAAGCAAGGGAACTCCTGGATCAAGCATTGGGAGCCTAGGACTTTTTGATGGAACTAACCCGCATTTTTATTATATGGAAAGGGAAACCATGCACCCCCCACGGTTAGCCCGACTCTAAAGGAATTCTTACCCTTAATCCGTCTACCTCTCAGGGTATTCTAAGCCAACACTGTGGTTCACGCGAGTCAAAAGTAGAAGTTGTATCAACCAGCCTCAGCTGGGATTCGAACTTGGGACACCTCATTAAGAGGAGCCATCCCATGAACCACCGCGGTTCTTATTAGCAAAATTATATGTTTTAGATGCATATCTGTTAACTTTGAACGATATTTTGATTTAATTATATTTATAATAGAAACTCAACTCAAACCGTTGAGCTCGTCGTATGAAAACGCCCACGCACATCTTTATACTGTTCTAGCAATATTGCTTTCTGGCGCTGTTGTATTCTGCATCGCATGAATAGAATTTTTAGAGATTTTGAATCTTATTGTTCTTATACTTTTCTTTTAGATTAACTAAGTGAATGTGAATTATAATAAAGTTGATAGTTATTCACTTTTGAAAAAAGAATTGACATACATCCATTTACAATGCAATGAAAAGCACTTTTTTTCCACAGTGAAACCTTCAAATATCATTTCTTCAGCGTCATTACATGTTCTTTCTTTCTTAAAAAGGAAAAATATCAATAAATTCAAAAATTATAAAAATACATTTTCTTCTTTTTAAATCGCTTCCACATTTTTGAAGTCAAACTAATCGTTTTTCATTGATACGACTGATTCCACATTCAAAAACCTATCTTTAGAAGACAGAGTTCTATTCGCATACCTTCTTTCCATCCAGTTTCCATAGCAACTGAATTCGGAAGCAATTCATTCATGTGAGAATACCTGGTGGATTTTCCTTCATAGCCCCCCTTATTGCCTCTTCAGACCCCCTCTGCCTCCACTTTCACTTCAAAGTGCTTTATTCCCCTTCCCTAAGAATAGGGAAAAAGAGAGGATAAAATGGCTTGGAAAACATAGTTAGAGAGAGAGATAGAGACATGCTCCAAAGTACATCCATAAAGGCTCCTAAAATGGACTTGGAATTTCGCACTTAAGTTGAGGGCTTGTCAGATATTTTTTCATCCTTTTACACGCTTTTCAAAAGTTGCTCGAAAGCTTTTGTTGTGAGGCAAAAGAGAGAGAGAGAGAGACAAAATTTATTATGCTCTGAAAAAAAATCACTTTAGAGATTCAGAAATTAAATTCATATACATTTAATAAAGACGTTCAGAGTGTATAATAAATTCCTCACAATGTAAGGAATTTGGTTGTTAATGTTTTGTAACTTAAAAAAAAAATAATGGGAAAAAAGAGAGGATAAAATGTTTAGGAAAACATAGTTAGAGAAATATAAAGGCATACAAAGTTCTATTAAGGAGAGGATAAAATTTCTGAAAACAGAGGATAAAATATGGCTTGCAGAACAAGTAGGAGCATGCTCCCATTTAAATTTAGGTAATAAGCTAAATGAATTTCCTTTTATAAATGAATCCCAATAATATTTTAGCATGACATGGCCAAATAAATGGCCATGACCGTATACTTGGCCATATAACTGGTTCAAAAGGTTCAGAGGATATGAGAATTTTACAATTGGTATATTCACGCACTGTTGTGATGGAGAATTCCAATCTTCTGCTATGTCTGAACTTTTTGAAATGATTAATACCTCATATAATGAGAGAGCATTTATATGACGGTCTGAGTTCAATAGTTCAGTCGTTTTTTGACTTACCCGAGTTTCACCGCTGAACGATTATTTGTATCATACGTTCGTAAAATCACTATAATAGGTTTGAACTCATGAACTGAACTAATTCTTAGTTTACACGATGCGTCATTTGAGTCTGTACAATTACTTTTAAGAACTATTTAGGTTTTTATTTCTCTTTCTGTTCTACCATACTTAAAAAAAAATCATGCTTTCGCACAAGTTCAACATTATTTTGTTTGTATAAAATCACATTTACTTTAATAAGAACTGATGTTTGAAAAACTCTTAGAAATTTTCTTCATTTTTATTTATTTTTAAAAATGAAATATTTATTTAGGATACTAGTCTTAAAATTACGAATATTGTAGAAATAAAAAAAATTAGAGTAAGTTTCAAAAGATAAATACATTTCTAAGATGTGAAAAAATGCACTATAGATGTAATAAACGAAGAAAAAAAACTATAGGCTTTATACACTATTCTACAACTGTACTTTCTTTGAATTTCAAGAATATTTCATGAAAATTTAATGAGTTCGGCGACTTAAAGGTCACTTACGGTCTTTTACCATTTTGACTCTTTTGCCATTTTTATGTCTGGTTTTTATAAACATTTCAAGATAATGAAATTGAGTTTTCTCTTCCGTTTTCGTATTACAAAGAACTTCGTTCAATTGTTTATGAAATTTTAAAATTTTGCTTCGAAAGTAAGAATTTTTCTTTTTGGTTTTGTTAGCTACAAAAGTTGCCTAGGGAAACGATTGAATTTTCAATTGCAGTAAAAATAAAATTAAGTCGACTCCCATAAAATTGTATAGCCTTGTTATAACGCCTACACTCAACTTTAGTTTAATTCTTCCGAGTTTCTCTGAATTCGAAGGTTTTGATTCTCACAAGAGCCGAGTACACTGCGCCAAAGAGGACGACATTTTATATTCAGGTGAAGACAGATGAAGCATTTGTTCTAAGTCTTCTAATATTAAAAAAAAAAATAGAAGAGGAAAGACGCACAATGGTATGTGTAACTCGCGTTTGCCAGGTATTGGTCCATCAGATAGTCTGCAAGATAAGTTTTTATTTAAATTATATTACAGCCGCTTAGCATGTAAACTTGCCAGTTCTTTAATACAAAAACATAAGAACTGGTTACAGAATTATTTATTTCTCAGTTTTATCTTGGAGATATCAACTCTTGTAAATTTGTAAATATTTGTTTAGTCATTTCTTGTATATATTCTATTACTTATTTCTTTAATTTTTGTACCACGTGATTTTAATTTTCTAATTGCCTTATATGCTTATCATTTAGTGTATTATCTACTATATTCAATCTTGACAATGGAGATATTCTCCAATATCTTCTTATCAATTTAATACTATATACTTACTTTTTGACTAACCAACTCATGACTACCCAGTATCGATAAATCGGCTGTAGGAATTACCACACATTCCCAGCATGACAATTTTTGAATATGATATGATTTGATAATTTTTGATATGATATGATTTTGATATGACTTGATAATTTTTGATATGCAGTGGGAATAAAAATTACTTAAATTGAAAAATACTAGACTGAAAATAACTTAAACTTCGTTACTACTGAAAGATACTTATTTACAAAGTATTGCAAGTTAGCCTTTCTTCCTAAGCCATGATGACTGATACTGGGAATGGTTGTTATCTCGGCATTTGGTCATATATTGGTTAGATATAAGATATGGTAAAGTAATATATAGAGAAGAAAAATAGTGGAGAATATCTTCATTATCAAGAGTGAACAAATTGCACACAATGATAAGCATTGAATACAGATAAAAGGCATTCAGTGATTTTAAAATCACATCGTAAGGATTAAATATTAAAGTAATAAAATATAGATACAAGTAATAAAAATATATAAAAGAATTGACATGGTGAATAACAAATTAAATATTTACAGGAAAATAGTATATATAAGATAAAGATAGGGTAAAAATAAATTAAAGGGTACCTTGGTTAGTATAACCCGGCAGCCCGATAGCACCGCTCGTGCCGGGTTGCTCACTATTCTGAATTTAAACAGACCTGTGGCTCGCCTGGATCGGACCCTGCTAGAGTGTTGTTCCTTCAGCAGGTTTGCCACAGTTCTGGTGTTTAAGCTATGTGTCTGCTTGTGATAAAAAACAAAAAACAAGTGATAAATAAAGATCCCTATTTATAAAACTTAGATATGAGACAGTCTGAAGTAAGAAAGGCCTTTAATGGGCTGTAACTAGCGCTGTCTTTGATAATCTCTATATTAACAAGTTCACGACGGGGTGACCCACCGGTGGGTCACGCTAGATTGTCTCATCTTGGCAGAACACCGGAGTAAAAACTGGTAACAATAAATTTCATTTTTTAGTTTTTTTCCGGGAATAATAAAAATCCATAACTACCAATTGTCTTGAACGGATGCAATTTTTATATTGAATTGCTTCTTCACTGTGATAAATTTCCTTACAGTGAATTGTTATTGTTGAGAATAGATTAACTCCTCCCGAATATTATCTAATATTGAAATAGTTGTCTATCCCGCTTTCAGGCGCAACACCCGGCGTGAACATGTTAAGAAACAAAAATTAAGCTCCTTCCAGATAACATTTCTACCATGCTCGTAAATAACAGCGGTAAAAAAGTTAGAACTAACAGTAAAAAAATGCATAATAAAGCGTATAAGTTAAATAGCACCACAATACGTTTATTAAATAGTAGAAGTTATTTTAGATTTAAGTAAAACATCGGGACGGATTCTAGATTGCTCATACATTTCCTTGAAACAGCCAAATGAATTACTTAAAAGCTATGGGTATGTAAAGTATTTCTTATCAGTTCCCGGTGGGTCACGCTAGATCGTCTCATCTTGGCAGCGCACCGGAGTAAAAACTGGAAACAAATAAATTTCATTTTTTAGTTTTTTTCCGGGAATAATAAAAATCCATAACTACCAATTGTCTTGAACGGATGCAATTTTTATATTGAATTGCTTCTTCACCGTGATAAATTTCCTTACAGTGAATTGTTATTGTTGAGAATAGATTAACTCCTCCCGAATATTATCTAATATTGAAATAGT
Organism: Parasteatoda tepidariorum; assembly: GCF_982258835.1. Taxonomy (NCBI): domain Eukaryota; kingdom Metazoa; phylum Arthropoda; class Arachnida; order Araneae; family Theridiidae; genus Parasteatoda; species Parasteatoda tepidariorum. The sequence continues at coordinate 60,469,648 of NC_141763.1, read as the reverse complement.
TGTCTATCCCGCTTTCAGGCGCAACACCCGGCGTGAACATGTTAAGAAACAAAAATTAAGCTCCTTCCAGATAACATTTCTACCATGCTCGTAAATAACAGCGGTAAAAAAGTTAGAACTAACAGTAAAAAAATGCATAATAAAGCGTATAAGTTAAATAGCACCACAATACGTTTATTAAATAGTAGAAGTTATTTTAGATTTAAGTAAAACATCGGGACGGATTCTAGATTGCTCATACATTTCCTTAAAACAGCCAAATGAATTACTTAAAAGCTATGGGTATGTAAAGTATTTCTTATCAGTTCCCGGTGGGTCACGCTAGATCGTCTCATCTTGGCAGCGCACCGGAGTAAAAACTGGAAACAAATAAATTTCATTTTTTAGTTTTTTTCCGGGAATAATAAAAATCCATAACTACCAATTGTCTTGAACGGATGCAATTTTTATATTGAATTGCTTCTTCACCGTGATAAATTTCCTTACAGTGAATTGTTATTGTTGAGAATAGATTAACTCCTCCCGAATATTATCTAATATTGAAATAGTTGTCTATCCCGCTTTCAGGCGCAACACCCGGCGTGAACATGTTAAGAAACAAAAATTAAGCTCCTTCCAGATAACATTTCTACCATGCTCGTAAATAACAGCGGTAAAAAAGTTAGAACTAACAGTAAAAAAATGCATAATAAAGCGTATAAGTTAAATAGCACCACAATACGTTTATTAAATAGTAGAAGTTATTTTAGATTTAAGTAAAACATCGGGACGGATTCTAGATTGCTCATACATTTCCTTGAAACAGCCAAATGAATTACTTAAAAGCTATGGGTATGTAAAGTATTTCTTATCAGTTCCCGGTGGGTCACGCTAGATCGTCTCATCTTGGCAGCGCACCGGAGTAAAAACTGGAAACAAATAAATTTCATTTTTTAGTTTTTTTCCGGGAATAATAAAAATCCATAACTACCAATTGTCTTGAACGGATGCAATTTTTATATTGAATTGCTTCTTCACCGTGATAAATTTCCTTACAGTGAATTGTTATTGTTGAGAATAGATTAACTCCTCCCGAATATTATCTAATATTGAAATAGTTGTCTATCCCGCTTTCAGGCGCAACACCCGGCGTGAACATGTTAAGAAACAAAAATTAAGCTCCTTCCAGATAACATTTCTACCATGCTCGTAAATAACAGCGGTAAAAAAGTTAGAACTAACAGTAAAAAAATGCATAATAAAGCGTATAAGTTAAATAGCACCACAATACGTTTATTAAATAGTAGAAGTTATTTTAGATTTAAGTAAAACATCGGGACGGATTCTAGATTGCTCATACATTTCCTTGAAACAGCCAAATGAATTACTTAAAAGCTATGGGTATGTAAAGTATTTCTTATCAGTTCCCGGTGGGTCACGCTAGATCGTCTCATCTTGGCAGCGCACCGGAGTAAAAACTGGAAACAAATAAATTTCATTTTTTAGTTTTTTTCCGGGAATAATAAAAATCCATAACTACCAATTGTCTTGAACGGATGCAATTTTTATATTGAATTGCTTCTTCACCGTGATAAATTTCCTTACAGTGAATTGTTATTGTTGAGAATAGATTAACTCCTCCCGAATATTATCTAATATTGAAATAGTTGTCTATCCCGCTTTCAGGCGCAACACCCGGCGTGAACATGTTAAGAAACAAAAATTAAGCTCCTTCCAGATAACATTTCTACCATGCTCGTAAATAACAGCGGTAAAAAAGTTAGAACTAACAGTAAAAAAATGCATAATAAAGCGTATAAGTTAAATAGCACCACAATACGTTTATTAAATAGTAGAAGTTATTTTAGATTTAAGTAAAACATCGGGACGGATTCTAGATTGCTCATACATTTCCTTGAAACAGCCAAATGAATTACTTAAAAGCTATGGGTATGTAAAGTATTTCTTATCAGTTCCCGGTGGGTCACGCTAGATCGTCTCATCTTGGCAGCGCACCGGAGTAAAAACTGGAAACAAATAAATTTCATTTTTTAGTTTTTTTCCGGGAATAATAAAAATCCATAACTACCAATTGTCTTGAACGGATGCAATTTTTATATTGAATTGCTTCTTCACCGTGATAAATTTCCTTACAGTGAATTGTTATTGTTGAGAATAGATTAACTCCTCCCGAATATTATCTAATATTGAAATAGTTGTCTATCCCGCTTTCAGGCGCAACACCCGGCGTGAACATGTTAAGAAACAAAAATTAAGCTCCTTCCAGATAACATTTCTACCATGCTCGTAAATAACAGCGGTAAAAAAGTTAGAACTAACAGTAAAAAAATGCATAATAAAGCGTATAAGTTAAATAGCACCACAATACGTTTATTAAATAGTAGAAGTTATTTTAGATTTAAGTAAAACATCGGGACGGATTCTAGATTGCTCATACATTTCCTTGAAACAGCCAAATGAATTACTTAAAAGCTATGGGTATGTAAAGTATTTCTTATCAGTTCCCGGTGGGTCACGCTAGATCGTCTCATCTTGGCAGCGCACCGGAGTAAAAACTGGAAACAAATAAATTTCATTTTTTAGTTTTTTTCCGGGAATAATAAAAATCCATAACTACCAATTGTCTTGAACGGATGCAATTTTTATATTGAATTGCTTCTTCACCGTGATAAATTTCCTTACAGTGAATTGTTATTGTTGAGAATAGATTAACTCCTCCCGAATATTATCTAATATTGAAATAGTTGTCTATCCCGCTTTCAGGCGCAACACCCGGCGTGAACATGTTAAGAAACAAAAATTAAGCTCCTTCCAGATAACATTTCTACCATGCTCGTAAATAACAGCGGTAAAAAAGTTAGAACTAACAGTAAAAAAATGCATAATAAAGCGTATAAGTTAAATAGCACCACAATACGTTTATTAAATAGTAGAAGTTATTTTAGATTTAAGTAAAACATCGGGACGGATTCTAGATTGCTCATACATTTCCTTGAAACAGCCAAATGAATTACTTAAAAGCTATGGGTATGTAAAGTATTTCTTATCAGTTCCCGGTGGGTCACGCTAGATCGTCTCATCTTGGCAGCGCACCGGAGTAAAAACTGGAAACAAATAAATTTCATTTTTTAGTTTTTTTCCAGGAATAATAAAAATCCATAACTACCAATTGTCTTGAACGGATGCAATTTTTATATTGAATTGCTTCTTCGCCACGATAAATTTCCTAACAGTGAATTGTTATTGTTGAGAATAGATTAACTCCTCCCTAATATTGAAATAGTTCTTTTACCCGTATTTTCTCTTTTCCCGTACCAGTATTTTCACTTTTCCCGGCGTGAACGTGTTAAATAGGTGATTAAAGTTTGAGGCTGTGCAGTCTTTGGCTTCGCTATGACATTTGGTATCGAGCTTTGCCATGAAATAATTAATATCATTAATTTTGAGGTTTTGCTTCAGATAATTATTACTATAGTTCATGGGGCCCCATGAATCGTGCGAATTAATTTACCTTCAAAATTTGATAGTTTTCTCTTAAGATGATTACTAGGTCTTGTGAGCACGGGGCAGGCATATGTTAAGATAGGGTCTAATTGCCTGTAGATAGACTGTCCTCTTATTGGCAAGATCTAATTTTGAGTCTTTGTTAAGGATAGCATAGAGAGCAACGAAAGCGCCTCTAGCTCTTTCAATGATATCGTCAATATGCTTACTCCAGCTTAGATTATATGATACGATAATACCTAGGTTTTTAACTTGTCTAATTAGTGGGATATTAATATTAAAGACACAGATATTAGAAATTTTATGATTTTTGATTTTACTATTAATTAACATGAACTGAGTGTAACTTGACTTGGTTCGCCATTTGCAGCACCATATTGTAGAAAACTGCAGTTTTCTACAATAATTTAATTTATTCTGTAAAACCTCTATTGCTCGGTTAGTGTTCATAGATTTTGTAATGATGGCAGTGTCATCCACGTAGAATGCCACAAGTTCATTATTATCTTTTTTGTTAATTGGGAAGTCTGCCGTGTACAGTATATCAGTACTAAAATTGACATTTGCGGTACTCCTGCTCTGATAATTTTGTAGTCCAGAAAAGGATTCGTTTAATTTAATTCTGAAATATCTATCGTTAAGGTAGGAAATAAGGATAATTAAAATATTATTGGAGAAATTAATACCATGAAGTTTGACAATTAAACCCTTAATGCCATACTCGATCAAACGCTTTCGCGACGTCGAGTAGGATAAGGGCCATTGTCTCATTTTTGTATTTTCCATTACTAATAAATTCCATTAGATTTATAACTTGTTTCGTGTTTGATAGATTAGCATGAAAACAGTACTGTTGGTCTGGAAGATTATGCAGGTAGGTATTTAGTCGGTTTTTAATAATGTTCTTAAAGACTTTAGAAATGGATGGTAAGGCTTGTGATTGTTTGGGTTTGAAATAGTAAAATGTCTGATTTTTTCCAGATATTTGGAAAAAAAATGCGATTTTTAGACAAGCATTAAATATATACGTTAGTATTGGGATGATACTGGGTGGGGCGTTTTTAATCATTTCATTGGCAATATCGTCATGACCTTTCTGTTCTTAAGTTTTTTGATAATATCAATAATTTAATCATCATTAGTAGGTTGGATATCGTTGTTAGCTGAATTGTTCCAAATGATATTAAAATAGGTGCTATAGACATAATTATTGTTAACATTGCAGGAAGGTTTCTCATTCATTGAGTAATTGGGTATACATGGTCTTTGTAAATACAATTGGGTATACACAGTGTTTGTAAATACGATTAGGTATACATGGTCTTTGTAAATACGATAGCCTTATCGTTCTCTGCGGAGACTAGATTCCCACTGTCTTTCAGATGGAGATTTGTAGGGGGAGTTTTCTTTAGTGCCTTAGCCATCCTCCACAAAGAGTTATCCTCTTTATTCAAGGAAGCAACTTTTTCTTTCCATAGAGTATTTCTGTAATTTTGACAATCAGTTTTTATTATTCTGTTCAATCTATTAATATCTGATTTATATGCTTGATTGAATGTACATATTTATTAATTTGTTCTTATGTCTGATTTTATCCTTAATTGAGCTTGGTAAATTGAAATTACTGAGATTCTCTGTTCTCTCAGTAATTGCATCTTTAATCGCGAGCTTTAGAATAATATTAAGATCGTGTATAGAATTATCAATATCATCATTAGAGGCGATAGGGGACAGTTGCTGAAGTTTTATGGTTAGGATATTATGATATAATAACCAGTCAGTGATTCTTCTTATAAATAATCTCTTCTTTGCAGTATATATTGGTATTGATCAGCACTGGGAGGTGGTCTCTGCTTAAATTATTTATTACATTAAGAGCAAATGCTGGTGGCATGTTTGTGAGCATTATGTCCAGTATATCGATCTATACTTGTGGTGGTAATGAGTCGGTTCAGTAGGTGCATATAAAGTAATGACAAGATTTTTCACAATAGTGTGCAGTCCCAGTTCTTGTTTATTATCCCAGTTGCATCCCCAGATTTTATTTTTGGCTTTCATATATCCAAGTACAATAGTATTTATGTGTTTTGGTCGAAGTAAGTCAGAAAGTGGTCTTCTTTTAGATCGTTATTCGTTGGATTATAAATTGTAGTGATTTTGATATTAATTGATCTTTTTTTAATTGAATGATAATCGAGGTTTCGTCGATATTGTCCGTCGTTTTAACAGAATAAAGAGATGATTTGATAGTTCTAGATACATGCATGGCCGCTCCACCGACTTTGTGAGAAGTACGGTCGCATCTATAGGAATTGTACAGAGGGATGTTTAACCTTTGATTTGGTTTTGCATGGGTCTCTGTAATTGCTAGAACATCAGGGTAAAGTCTAATAACTCAGCCATTTTGGTAGTTAGATTGTTCGCATTCCAAAGTATTATACTTAGAGGTGCAAAATTATTATTCCTTGTCATGATTGGTGCCTTGGTCTTTCTCTGTATTAAGAGATTTTGAAATTTGTTGCTCACTAACCTTAGCTATTAGATTTTGAAGGTTGTTTGATGCTTCTGTAGCCTATAATAGAAGATTTTCCATGGTAAGATCTTCATTAGTTCGGTTATTTTTAACTACGCTAGCATAGCTTTTTGAGTTTTCATTTGTTCTTGGGATCAGGTTCCTTTTACAGTCGAATAACTTTCCTTTGTAATTTTGATCTTATCGACAACTTTTAAATATTTTTCGCAGCCAGAGAAGTTGGCGGGGTGGGTTCCATTGCAGTTGCAATTTTTCATTAGATGGTTGCCAGCGCATTTAACGCATCTAGCTGGGTGTTATATATATATATATATATATATATATATATATATATATATATATATATATATATATATATATATATATATATATATATATATATATATATATATATATATATATATATATATATATATATATATATATATATATATATATATATATATATATATATATATAAACCAAGTGTAAAAAACTTCCAGCTTAATTGAAACATTAATGAATTACCACTCTTCTTGTAATAGCAATTTTGATATTGTAATATTAAATGTGACCAATAGCCGCTTATTTCACCTCCGACGCCTCATACCACAACTATCAGCACAAATAATAGTCTTCAATTCCAGCATCTATAGTCTACATCAATAATCCAAAGCATCAATAGTCCACAGCATCAAACACTTTACCAATACTGAAATCCTGACCTATGTTACTTCACGTTGACAATCAAACTACGGCCATCCACAGATTACAGCAAGTTGCTCTTATTATTTTCATTTTCTTTCAGTTATACAAGCAAGGTGCTTGTCACCCAGTAACAGCCACCCCATAGACTGCTGAACTCAAACTGTCTTTTATTTTAACTTTTTATTCTATTTCATGATGTATGGGATATGGGCCTTCTGTGCCGCCCAATTTTTTATAAATAAAGAAGAAGAAAAGAAGAATATTAAATGTGTTTTGTTATAGTTTAAAAACTAAAATTGTTGTAATTGTATGGCAGGTATATAATCCGAAACTTTAGCACTATTTTGTTCAGCAGCGTATTTCCAGAGGTAGAAAGCTTATTTAATTTATTCGTATTTTTAATAAAAGAGTTTTAAGATTATTCTGATCACAATGAAATATAAATAATTTAGAAAAAAATGTAACTAAGAGACCATATCAATTTGCGGTTCAGTTCTATGTCTCATCAATAACAAATTTAAAACGTTTTATCTCTACACAGGAAATTACCACAAAAACGAAAATACTATTACTTCAGAATTAAGTAATTTAAATACTTGAAGATTTAATTTTTAAATTATATTATAGCTTTTAACTTTTTTATAAAGTGGCAGAAATTTAATGTTTTTTTTTTTAATTTTTGGTTTAATTTTTTGAAATAGTCTTTTTAATCTTTTATGAAAAAAAATTTTTCTCATTATCTTGTATTAATTTAGGTCAAAGCTAGTGAAAAATATTACATTTTAGTAATTTATGGCTGTGAAATACAGCAAGAAACACCGGTGTCTTTTTTTGCGTTAAAGGTAAAATCTTCTAAACACGGCTCACTTCCAAACAATAATTTTTCAAATTTGCATTTATTAACACTTATTCATCATAAGAATTTCGCTAATTTACAAATTTAATCATTGATAAATTTTTGAATATGAATGGAAAAAAAAATTGAACTACTTTTTTTCAGATTTTATATTTAATTACAAATTTAAATAGGCAGTTGTGAAATAGTGAAAGAGTTTAAAAGATTTATTGCATAGAAGGTATGCGATTAGAATTTAACACTATCCAAAGTTTGCGTGAGCGTTTTATTTATTCCGTTGCTAATAAACAATGCGATGAAAGATAACACGATAACTGTGATATAGCCTTTGCGCAATTTTCACTCTCATTTTTCTTCGAATTTATCGAATAAATGTAAGCAATGAATATCATCTGTATATGAATAATTTTTTACAATCAAATTTATTTGTGCATTTTTTTTTCATTTTATACTTAAATTTTTTCAAATATTAAAATTTTTCTACGTCTTCTTCCATTCGTAATTATGAAGTTAGGTATAAAATTAACCGTCGCTACTCGCCGTCTGGATATTACAAATGGCGATCTACCAGTCGCCACCCGATCACCACTTTTTTCCATTAAAAATGCACATCCTGTCCATTTTATTATTATTTTTTTAATAAATAGTAAATACGTAAAATATCCTCAGTGGTAGACAGATCAGGAGGTAGATTCTCCTTGCCGTGGTTAACCGTGGGAGGTTTTTGTGGTTTGACAGTTCATGTAACGAAAATACAGTTTAGTTTCATCAAAAAGTCTTACACGAAGGCTAGATTGTCCCTATGTTTGATCTAGTCTTCCCATTCTTCTGGATCGGATTCAAAATTACAAGGCTAAGGAATTAAACTTTGATAGATGCTTCATTTACATTAGAGCTGCAGAATGTTTTTTTTTTTCAATTTTATTTTATAACCGTCGTTGTACAGCCGATCCAATTTTTGGGCTGCCTTGTAATTTGGACTGCATAGCCTTTTAATTTTGAACCTAATCCAGAAGAAAAGGTAACTCCTGGATCAAGTTTGAGAGAAATTTGCCTTCGTGGGGGACTTTTTGGTGGAACGAACCAACATTTGCGCTACATGGAGAGGAAAACCTCCCACGGTTAGCCTGACGGCAAGGGAACTCTTACCCATGATCCGTCTACCACTGATGATATTTCATTTCAGCACTGTGATCGGTGCAAACCTAATGCGGAATTCGTATCGACCAGCCATTACCGGGTATCGAACCCGGTTCACTACATTGGAAGGCGAACGCTCTATTTCCTGAGCCATCGCAGCTCAGAATGGACTATTGGTGACGATCTGGTAAACATCAGTGAGGCTGATCCGAAGACATGCCATTACAATTTTGATCCTCTGCAGAGGGGATGGCTCCTCCGCATTGGTAGCCCGATGACTTGCACGCGAAGTCGTGCACTTTACGGTAGAACAGTTTATAGAGGACCGATACTGCATGTCCTCGTTCCCAATGAAGGCTGATCAAGGTGTTCACCCACTTACTGATCATGTGATGCTTCACTTCTGTGTTCTACTGGGCACCGTGGTTTGACGGTCAGTGTGGACTTTGATAGTCGTAAACTTAGAATTGGGTCGGTTGTTGAAAGCCGGTTGTAAGATAAAATAAATAATTATAAATATTTTATTAATATTCTGAAAATTACTTATTTCTCTCTTGTTTCTTGAAATATTTCTTCCTTCTTTAAATAAATCATGTAATGTTTACCATGCTTAAAACTATAAATGGCAACATTTCTTTTAATTGTTTGAAATTTTCAATTTTTGGAAAAATGTCATCATGTTTTAAAAATGGCTACCTTACCTTTCCATAGCGAAATTTTATAATTTTGCTCTAGGTTGTGAAGATTTGTTATCAGTATAAAAATTCATAAATGAACATGATGTGGTGTCCGATAACGAAAAAAAAATTAGCATTAATTGCGAGGTTAATCAAGATTAAATGCATTATTGTTTTCTAATACTTTTTAATTTCATATGAAGAAATAATAAATAAATTACGAACTGTTTAAACAGACCAGAATCAGGATAATTTAACTATTACCTTTTTACCTTTGCAGAAAAAAAAAATTTTTTAAATTCAAGTGGTTCTGATATTATAATAATAATACCAATAAAAAGTTTCAAGTACTTTTTTACAAAGTTAAGAAATTTTCTTTACAGACAAAAAATAAATGTTTACACTTAATAACAAATAGTCTACAAAACATCGAATTTGATGTAAATTCGAGCCGACCATACTCGGTTTATTGATTTTGGTTGTCATGGAAACCTGTAATCGATTGCAGCACATCTTTTCCTAAAGTATTCCTAACGCCTAAATGGAACCCTTTTTTTCCCGGTTCATTCATAACTTTATAACTGAATATTATCATATTAACTGGTTTAACGCATAAAACTCGCCATGCAGTAATTATTCGCATTTCTAAAAGCGTTTGCTAATTAAATGTCTTAATTTAATCTCTTTGCATTAATTTTTACCTGAAACTGCGTGGCTGATATTTAATTTCGATGCAATAACTTGCTGTATACATTTCACCGTCGATTTAGAGTTTAACTTTTTAAGAACAATTGTCTATAAATTATATTAATTTTCTCACCCATTCCGCAGTTTATGTATTTAGAGATTGGTCAATATTAATGTGCATCGATCATTTCACAATTATATTACGGAGAGATTCCATCTAATTCCCAATTTACTAACCTTTTTGTTAATTAAAAAAAAAATATTATGATGTTTTTAACTTACTGATTCCCTGATTTTACGTGTTTTATTTGTTTTTATGTTCTATGTATGGTTGTGCTGTCTTTTTCCTTTCTTTCTTTACTCATAGTTAACTACTAATTTCTCATATAACTAAACATCTAATTTTAAATTGCGCATATCGATTCAATAAATATTGCAAAATGTACGGAGGTGGCGTTATTGGCCAGGTTGTCTTTGGCATTTATTCCTAGTTTCCGCAATATATCAAAACTTGCTCCCCTTTGTAAAAAATCTTTTCTAGTGGTAATTAATTTAAGTTATTTCTACTTTAATATTTTTGATATAAATTTTTCCAAGACAACAAATCGAAAATCATCGTATGAAATCTTACATATCATATGAAATCAGAGATACCAACTTGCTCCGGACAGCAAATATGTATTTTAAAGAGGTAGCTTATCAATTGTGATTCTTGGTTTAATAAATTCAATTTAGTAGATTCTTATCTACCACTATTTCTAAATAATTCGTAGGCTTATATAATTCACCCCTTTTTTTTAAATTTCTTGTAATGCTATATTTTTTTAAAAAAAAGCAAAAATGATCAAATATTTGGAAAATTTACTTTGGCGTGTCCGGAATTTCTGTGATATGAAAGGCAACTTTCTAGCAAAAATTTTACTTTAGTGGTAGCTAAGTTTACGTCTTAATGTGTTATTTTTTAGTCATTTAAACTTATTTTCCACATCGCTACATATAAATAATTTAAAAGTTCATATGCAACGCAACTATGTTTAAAAGCCTCACGTCGTAAAGCTTTCAAAATGCTGACAAAATTACCAAATGTTCTTAAAACTCCCAAGGCCTGCCAACTATAGTGCTTTTTGCAAAATATTTTATAGAGTGGTTGTCATTTTAAAACCAAAGCTTTCAGAATTTTTGGTAATTTTGCCAACATTTTGAAAGCATCACCACGAAAGAGTTGAGAAGTAGTGGCGTTGCATATAAACTTCTAAATCATATACAGGGTTTTTCATAATTCCCTTCGCCTGTAAACGCCATTTTTCTTTACTACAACTGGCTTCAGTGGTACATGTTACTGCCATCTACTGGCAACTGCTTAAATTAAAACTTAAATACTTTCGAATAATTTAATTTGTTCTTTTTTGCCACATTCGTCATCGTTTTTTTTTCTATAACGCTTCGAAACCCCGGAGGGAATTATGAATAACCCTGTATATGTAGTGTTGTGGAAAATAAGTTTAAATGAATAAAAAAAAATACATTGAAACATAAACATAGCTACCATTCGAATAAAGTTTTACACAAAGCGTAGAAAGTTGGCAGGACTGGTTTTGGTTTTTAAATGCCTACCACTATATGAAATATTATGCAAAAAGCGTAGAAAGTAGGCAGGACTGGCTTTGGAAAAAAAAACAACATTAAATCGAGGCATTCGACGAATCAATCAATGACATTCGACGAAAAATGAGAATATAAGCAATGCAATAACCGTAAAATAAATTTTAAGTTATTTAACAAACAGTGGTTCTTACAGTTAAATGCGTTTGCTTTAGCACAACTTCCAGAGTACAAATTCACCTTCAAACTCAAAATCCGTGACAATATCAAAATAACAAATTCGCTACTTTCTTATTGGCTGCATAATTGTTAATTGTAATAAAAATGCAAAATGCTAGCCATTGATTTAATTTTTTTTCCTGTCTTTAAATAAAAAAAAATAAATGGAAAAAATCGTCATAACTTCATTATTTTTCATAATTACAAAAAAATCATAAAGAATAAAATTTAAAAAAAAATTGCATAATTTAATGAAACGTAAAAGCCCTAACGGCATTTTAAACATGAAAAAAGGTAAATATGCTTTTAACTATCTCTGCCTCCATTTTCCACTAATTCACAGCATATTACACTTCAAAATGTCGCACGTAATTACATTTTGGCGAACGTAACTAATCCTAAATGAACAGTTAATGAAATTAAATGCTCATAATTTAGTCACATCTTCGCCACGGAACCTTTCACCATGGAAAGCCTGTTTCCTTTATTTTATTACTTCATAAAAGTTTTGTGACTAAGCTATTAAACGACATGTCAGCTGCGTTAATTAGAGTTCCGAGCTTAAATAACACCACCGCTACATATGTGCAGCGCCTAGAATATTTAAGGTTGTTGATGCATGGGAGAAAGCTGAGTTAACGGAATGAAAATTATGACAGGTCGTTCGTAAATGGATGATTTTTATATCATTATGTCATTTCCAAATGCATGATTTTATATAAGGATTTCTATGTAAACGGTTTTAAATATATATTTTTTCTGTTGTTCAACTTATTGACATTATGGGAAATCGTGCGTAAATCGATGAAAAGGTGACAATATATTGTTATATGACTGCATATTTTAATATTTAAAATGTGTTGGTTTATTTACGGTTGTTCGTTTATTAAGAGAAACTGATTTGATTATAGTATTTGAAATAAAATTCATAAGTTCAATGAGATTACGACCGTTCCTAATTCAGACTGCTCTCAAAGCTTTTCGCTGCCATTTTATTTTAACACGTTCACGCCGGGAAAAGTGAAAATACTGGTACGGGAAAAGAGAAAATACTGGTAGAAGAACTATTTCAATATTAGATAATATTCGGGAGGAGTTAATCTATTCTCAACAATAACAATTCACTGTAAGGAAATTTATCACGGCGAAGAAGCGATTCAATATAAAAATTGCATCCGTTAAAAGCAATTGGTAGTTATGGATTTTTATTATTCCCGGAAAAAAAATAAAAAATGAAATTTATTGTTACCAGTTTTTACTCCGATGCGCTGCCAAGATGAGAAAATCTAGCATGACTCACCGGTGGGTCACCCCGGCGTGAACGTGTTAAAGTTGCAGATTGCTCGAATTATTGCATTTGTAATATTTTTAAATAAAGAGATAAAGTAATAGTAATAAGTGATAATTAACAGAGCCACGGAAAGAGAGAGGGATCCTTTATAAAGATTCTCTTCAATAGTGGAGCAAGCACTCCTTCAGCTAAATTTTGCAACCAATTATAGGGCACCAAAAATAAGATAAGATGATTATACAACACAATCATTTTATACCGACTTTCAAAAGCCGATCCAAATCTGAAATTAAGACTATCAATATTCGACACCGTAACCCAATTCAGAAGACAAGGAATTCTTGGATCAGGAATCGGGAGAAATTTTTCTTTGTGGAGGACTTTTTAATGAAACTAGCCCGCATTTGCTTTGCATGGAGGGAAAAAACCACAAAAACCTCCCATGGTTAGCCGGACGGCAAGGGGACTCCAACTCAGACTCATGATTTGTCTATCACGGAGAATATTGCTGTCCTGAATTAGACTTCGAGGCTCAGTTCCTCAAAATAAACTAAAGTGGATTTTTCCTTTAATAAATTACATTAATTTTAAATATGCCCTTTAAACCAGTAAGAATTGCATTTTACACATAGCTGTCAAATATCCCAGTTTTCCGGGAAGGTTTTATTTATATTTAAAATGGTAATAAAATTCAATATTTTTTTTCCAATCCCCATCCGTGCATTGTGAGATTTGTCATTAGGGTATCAGAAGGGCAGATGTGTTGGCCAATCCTTCAAGGGGAGCGAACGCTTCTCCAACATTAAAAAGAAAAGAACGTGCATGCATCTGCCCGAGATTCTAACCCGGGACCTCTCTGACATGACCCCAGCTCCCTGACCACTATAGAGCCTAGGGCTGAACGTCTATATGCATCAAGACTGATAAAAGCAAACAATGGTACGAACGACCAGTTTAGCTTGTTTTCAGGAAGAATCATATATCCATGACTACTACCAAGATTGTTTAACTATTATATAGCGTATATGGGACTACTTGACTACTTCTTACCGGATAAAAAGTAAATAGCAATGAGTAGTTTATAGTTGAAAATAAATTAACTTCTTCAGAAAGCAGCTACAAATAAAATGATTTTACAACAGTTTTCTCTCTTTTCTGTCTTGTTTTCAGGCCTGATACAGGCCGGTCGGCTAGTTATGATAGATTATTTTTAATTTAACAAATATTGACTGAAAATGATTTTTACCACCAATAAATATAAATGACCACCATAATTTACCACCAAGCCGTGTTGGGTATGGGGATACTTAAGAGAAGACATAAACCTCAGACCGATGGCAGCTCATTTTTGTAGTGACGTAATCTTAACTAAAATACAAAATATTTAATTTCCTTTTATTCCAATTGCATTCCAATTACCAGAAAGAACCACCTTAAAGACCACAATACAAGACGAATGGGAAAAAAGCCGCTAACGGCCCCAGGAGCCCAGATATATTTCGATGATGATGATGGGTCAGGGGATAGAGCGTTCACCTATCCCAATGACCCGGATTCAAATCCAAGCGGTAATTGGTTGATACGAATTCTGCTGCCGGTTCGCACCAAACACAGTGCTGAAGTAAAATATCCTCAGTGGTAGATGGATCATGGGTAGGTTGGAATCCCCTTGCCATCAGGGTAGCCGTGAGAGGCTTTTGTGGTTTTCTTCTTCATGTAATGCAAATGCGGGTTACTTCCATCAAGAAAACCTTCACGAAAACTAGCTTATTCCAATTCTTGATCCAGGAGTTTCCTAGTCTTCTTGGTTAAATTCAAAATTACATTTCTACGGAATTGAAATTGATAATTGCAAACTCAGAATTGGATCAGCTGTTAAACGCTGGTTATTAAATATAAAAAATACTTTACCAACATGAAAGGTTATATTTTATTGCCTATATTTTAACCCCTTGGGGACGGGTGATTCAGAAAAGCATTCGTACAAAATCAGAATCAGGATGTAATTAAATAAAAAAAGGTAACTTAAATGTAGTCGTTACTAATTTGACAGACTTACTTTGCTTTTACTTTAATTATTGTTAGTTTAATCATATATAATCAATGTTAGTTCAAAGTACATATAACTAAATAGTTTTATTTTGAACAAAGTAATGGTGAATTAAATAAATCAAACAATTATAACTCCGCCCACAAATAAACTGCTAAAGAATTACTTTGATTACCAGTTTTATCTTTTCGCCCCAGTTGATACGGTTTTATGTTGGCACGTATTAGTGACAGTCGGCGGGAAAGGGTTAAATGACTCACAAAAAGGAACATGTTGATGTCACTGTTATTAATTTTATTGTTGTTCTGCTCGCTACATTCGCCAGAGAATGCGAGTATCGGCAACAGTATGGGAAAATCTGATCATAAGAGGAAAAGTTTGTCAGAGAGTATCGTTTTTTTTTTTCTTCTTCTTCTAAAAGTTTTTTTCATGCTATTAATTTAGTAGATTCTGACAGCACAACTAGATTATAAGTTCAACTTGACGCATAATTCATGTACTTTAAAAATATCGTTTTGCTGAAATTTCATGATATTGAATATCAAATTAAAAATTACTCAAGAATTTCAAGTTCCTTCTTTTTATATCTAAATGAAAATAGTGATAGTATTTTTTATACCAATAGGGTACTTTATTACCTATTACTTTAGTTTTAAAAAAGCATTACTCTTGACTTCAGATTCTTAAATAAATATTTTTATTATTAATATAAATTAAAATAGTCATAAATATATCCTAATAATAAAACACTTGTGTTTTCCTTTTTTATACGTCCTTTTTAAAAGGCTTGAATGGGTTCAAACAAATTAATTTAATTATTCATTTATATGTTATTGTCTTTCTACTCTAAATAATAAAGGGAGTAACTCAATTTGTCATGCTAGTACTGCCACCTCTTTGACATTCCATTTAACTGTCAACAAAATTATATAGTATATAAATTATCTACCATTTTTATTTATGGGAATTTCTTTCACTGTGATAATGAACTGTGTTTTTTACGTAATGTGGCTTTTCTTTCTAGAATTTATACAATAAATTTAGAAAAGCATGGATCAAAGACTTTTAGCTACTCGTCTTTTTTATATAATACTTGATGTTTCAACCTTTTGAGTCATGTCATTTAACCTTTATGACTCCAACCGGCAGTAATACTGCCAAGTCAACTGTTAAAAATTTACCACGTATCGTAAAAAGATTTTTAAAAAAAACTTATAGAATGACTTAACTTAAAGTAAGATACATGTGACTACCACTGTTTTTCCCACTGTTACAAAACCTGTAACTGTTTGTGAAACTTTTTATGAGCACCAACCTTTTACCTGCAGGATTTTGCCCTTACGGAAAAAGTGTCTTGTGGAAAAACGTGGCAGCAAGTTTGCATTTGAATTAAATGGAAATTTTCTTCATTCAAGCAACTAATTTTGTCAAAAAATGCAACAACTGCTTGATATACATTACAAGATATATAATTTTACTTAATTAATACATTTTGGCTGATTGGAATATTCTATTCTTACAACTGCAAGTTTTAAAAATTAAAGATTTGAGTTACCAACGTTTTGAAAAAGAGACATGTTCCAGAAATGAGACGTTGGCATTTAAGCGATTAGTGTTAAGAAGAGTTTATACTCAAAGAAAAAATTAAAAGTTTAGAAAAAATCTTCTATTACCAGTTTTTTATCTTTTAGAGTAGTTTGAAAATCAGTTCATAATATTCTATGGGTAATCAAAATTTACCTTTTGTACTCCGATGTCACCTCTAAGGCGCCATTAACAGTCACCACTCTAATGTTAAAATTTTTTATACCTTCATAATTAGTAACTACATTAATTTAGAAGTTTAAAAAAATTATATAAAATATTGTACTGTGTCTTTTAACCCTTTTGAAGGCCGTGGTAAGTATACTTACCACCACGTTTTACCACTTTTAATTAAGGTTTCCATTTTTCAATAGCTTCAGCTTTCTTGAAGTGAGTTTGAATAAAATTGGTAACCATTTGACACTTTTAAAAAACGTATAATAGTTATAAAATACATAATTCCTTTTAAAGTTTGTATCATATAAGGAATTTATTTTATAAATAAAGATAAATAAAAGTCAGTAAGTTCCTAATAGGTCATGTTAAATATATTTACCACCAAAAAAAATGGCATTTTTATAAACTAAATGAGTTTTTTTATATCAGTTACTGTTCTTAAAACAATTTCAATTCCAAAACTACTTTAATTTACCTTTACTAGAAATAAAGGGCCCATTAAAGGGTTAAATGATTTAATGCTTATACATTAGTTCTTAAAGCATTTTAAGGGTTAAAAACTACGGAATTTCTGTATTTTTAGCTGACAATGTCTTCAGAAATCTAAGAAATTGTAGTAAAATTTCTATTAGTACATTCGATAACTCATCTCTTCGCTTTCAAATCATTTTAAAAAAATGATTCCTATTCTCAGAATATTAAATTGAAAAGGAAAGCAGTGAGTTTTCAATTAGCCGTATAGAAATTTAACTACCATGTTTCTAAATTTTTTGAGGTTTTAGGTTAGATTACCGTAATAAGTACTGAAGATTTTTCGTACTGATTTCCAAGGTTTTAATTCATATTTTATTACTAACTAGAAATTATTTCAAAAGGATTGTTGATACCTTTGGTTTCTGGAAAAAAAAATTAGAAAAAAAAGGTTAAGAATAGTAACTTAATTGTTTTATTCTTTGCCTTTTTTTTTGTTTTGGAGGAAAAAAAAGACATGCAAGTACTACAACATAATCAGGGAAGTTGGCTACACTAACAAGCATAAAAAGTGGTAACTATTTTATGATGACATATTCAAGAAAATGAAATTTTAGTAAATGGGTTAACTTTGAAAATACAGACATTTGAACTTACAACTACATATGCAATCTGAAGTATTAATCCGTGTCGATAGTTTTGAATCACGTATGTTATTTAACTTAAAAAGAAGAAAACACTTAAGTATTTTTACTACAACTAGTTACGTCTCTGAACGTAGCTTGCAACACTGCATAATGCTTTAGCTGTATCATTAAATACAATGCTGGTATTTCGTACATTGACAGCTACATATATGTATAGCCAAAATCAATTAGTAACATCATTTCTTTTTCTCTATTTAAATTAGGTGTGTGCATGTGACCGACATAGGAGTTGGTTATCTTTCAACAATGGTTAATCTCCGCATACTTTACCTACGGTGGTGTACGCAAATTAGAGACTTTGGACTTCAACATCTATGCACAATGAGAAGTTTGCAAATACTTTCACTTGCAGGTAATATTCCTTATAGTACTTGAAAAGAATATTTCTTAATAAATTTGATTCTTTTTTTTACAAATTATGATGATTCTAGTTAAAATCTCTATTGGTAAAGACAATCATTGAATTTAAAGCCTTCATAAATATATTAACAATTACACAAAAAACTTTACCTAAGCCTTTATTGTATACATTTACATTTATATGCATTTAGTATATACATTTACATACATTTTAGACCACGAGGATTTGAATTGCATAAAAATTGTTACTTAAGGGAAAACTGACGCTGTATTATATAGGCCTACACCAAACTCAGGAAAATAAAGGGTTTAGAAGAATTTTTCCTTGCTGCTTTTGGCGAGTAATCCCCCCAAGTCATATTCATCATTAAAACAGTGGATATGATTTTGTAGTGTTAGAATTGGTGGGATACAACTTTGTTCGTTAATTTGTTTGAGCTTTTTTCACAATTGATCTGGTTTGTTTCTTTCAATTGATTGGTTTAATTTTTATTCGACATCAACGTTCGGTTACATGGAACCCATCAAAGTAGACGACTTTTAGTAGACTAAGTAGACGACTTTAGTAGATGAAAGTGAAATTAAGATTTAGTGTGGCAAAACTGTCAGCATAATTGAAAAGATCACGCTTGAAGCAATGTCACTTTTACCAATGTAAAGTTCGGATTGATCAAAATAAGAAAATGAATAAATAATTTTTTTCCGGTTTCAACACCAGCAATTTTGAAGTCACTCATGAGGATTTCAATATTTATTAGCATGCTTCTTTAACTATAGAGGTATTGAAAAAGGGAAAAAAACGCTTCTTACTCTCATTTTGGTTGATGCGAATTTTGCCTGAATAAAAGGACCCCACTTCTAAAAGCTTCAACTATAATCTTTCAAATTGTGACAACAGTTTTGCCATGTAAAATATTTACTGCTAAAAAAAATATTGTTTCTATTGAGTTAATATTAAAGTGTTTACATATTTGTATCCAACCCCTTTATATGCAATCAGAAAATGAATATTTCTCTCATAAGACTTGAAGCAAGTAATTATCCATTAAATTATTTAGAAATTTAATACCCAATTCTTCTTTTGAGACTTGTGGCTTGTTTGAAATTGCAATAAGACCTTCAACTATCAATTCAGTTTCAAAAAGACGCTTTCAGAAACATAATACGCATCTTTAACAATTCTGTGTGCAACATTTAATCAGTTTTTATCAAAGAGTGCATCAAAGCTTGAAATATTTTATCAAAATATTTTTCTGAAATATTTAAGAGGTATTACAGTTCAAAAATATTCGATATGGCAAAGAACAGACTTTCATTTATTGTGATAAGTATTCACAGCTGGTAATTCGTGACTGAGATCTTTAGAAAATCTCTTATAATTCCTTAACCATCCTCTTACTATTTTCAAGGAGACAGGAAAAGAAAAAAAAAACTGTCTGCTGTCCCAGTTTCGAAATAAATCAGACACGACTTTTCATAATATTTGCACTCCGATGAGTGGCCCACAAGACATATTTATTGAATTTTAATGAAAAGATGATACCATACAGCTTCCAAAAACTGACTTTCCATAATGTTCCTATAATTTATTTTATACGAGATAGATCAGTGGTTTCCAACTGGCGGCCGCGAAGCTTTTTTTGTGGCCCGCGAACTAAAATATATTAGTTGTCATTTTCTTGCGGACAATTTTCGTAAGCAATCTGTATGGATTTAAAATACTTTTCTCGTTAATAAAAACCTAATTTCTTCGTTTCTGTGAAATTTATCATACCAACGGTGCAAAAAAAAATTATTTCTCAGGTTTTGCATCCAAGAAAATATTTATTCAAATACAAAAATAATCGTGTTTATTGCTCTCTTTTATTTCATTTTATAGTATTTTGTGAATATAATTTAGCATGTGTGTATCAGAAATTTTCCGATTTAACTTTTTGAAACCACTCATTTTGGGCGAAAATATTTACACACACATTTGTAAATTTGTGTACAAAGTACAAACATTCTTTCTTTCAGAACACTATTTATTTTTATTTCTATAAACGCAATGTAGCTTACGCTTGATATTTTTAAACAATAACAATAACACTCTAATGTACTTATGTGTACAGTCACGGAAAAATTATCCAGAAAATAGCAACTGAAGGATCGTCTATTTCTTAATATAGATACTTCTCAGACACACAACAAATACAGCGTTTTGCTGTTTCTAGGAAAGGACACAAAAGCCGTATTTGTTGTGTGCCTGAGTATAATCTGTATTAAAAAAATAAATGATTCTTTATTTGTTACTTTCCGGATACTTTTTTCCGTGATTGTACATATCCGTGACACTTGCGACAGGTTGTGGAAGTCCGCAACAAATTAGGTAAATACTCGAAATATTAAGGTTTAAGTTATTTTGTGCCTGTAATTTTTAGTTTTGTGTCCTTGTCATCGCTTTCTGTTTAGAATAAAAATGAAATGTTATTAAATATTAAATGTTTTAAGTTTAATGTTAGCATAAATTATAGTGTATATTTCACCGTGTTACCACCTTTCAAACTCAAGGCATTCTTGGTAAGTAATAAAACAAATAAGTTTACTTACTACATCTATTCGACATTTCTATTAATCAGCGAATAGGGCATGAAAAAAATTGTTAACAGTGTTCAATAAAACAATTGAAGAAATAGATAATATTCAATTTTTTTACCATTTATAGTAATAAAAATTAAGAATTCTTAATTTACCGTAAATATTATGGCTTATCTGAGGGACAACCTAAAACAGCAACTTTTTTCTACGCTTGTCAAAACTATCACATTAATAAGCATTGGATTTTGACGTCTCTTAAAGCCAATTTTAACAACCTACCTTAGTTTAATTTTAAATTTAACTAAAAAAAAAGATAGTTTACCAACTCTATAGAAAATTAAGATAAAACTACCGAAAATCACTTACAGTTTGAAAAGAAACAGAACGAATATTAATAAGTAGAACGGGAATTGATGTATCATTAGAAGCGAACATTCAGTCCGAAAAAGAACGGTTGCGAAATATATTGCAAATAATATTAGCTTGCATGAGATATTTAATTATACAAAATCTTCCAGTGGCGATGTTGAAAAACTAGCACTTCAAGACGGTACAAATGTAGGAAACCTATTATCTTTACTTAGACTTGTAGCTCAGTTTGATCCGCTACTAGCAAAGTGTCTTAAACATGCCACAGAAACTCCAAAAACTATCTCATATTTGTCACCACAGATTCAAAATGAATTCATTCATCTTCTGGGATCTACAGTTCGAAATCAACTAATAAACGACATCAAAAGAAAAAAATATTATGGACTTTTGTTAAATTCAATTCCCGATATCTCTTATCGAGAACAAATGTCCCAAGTCGTTAGGTATGTAGATATTGATTTTATCAATAAAAAAGTTTCCATCAAAGAATCTTTTTTGGATTTTATTGAAATACATGCTAAAGATGCAGCCTCGATCGAAAATACAATTTTGGAGAAATTAAATTCCGATGCAATTTCATTAACAAACTGCAGATCACAATGCTACCATAATGCTGCCGTGATGGCGTTCAACAAAAAATAATGGAAAAAAATCATAAAGCATTATTTGAAAATTGTGATAACCATTCATTGAATTTAGTATGAGTTACTGCAGCCAACCAAGATAAAATAGTTGTGACATGTTTTGGAATAATTGAAAACATATATCTCTTTTTCTCACTTTCAACGTTACGATGGGAATTATTAAAAATAATTGAAACAAAAACTGTCAAACATGAATCTGAAACACGATGGACCGCCAGAATGCAAGCGGTTATCGTTATCGTCGATGGGGTAGAATATAGTAGAACTATTAGAAAAATTAGCAGAGGACACTACCACTACAAGTAGCACCAAAAATGAAACTACAATTCTGTTGCAAAATATACTAACTTTTAGTTTCATAACTTTAGTTCATTTCTGGTATGAAATCTTAAGGAGGATTGATCGTGTGCAGCTCAGATTACGAGATCCTAGAATGAATTTTAGAGAAGCGTTCCATGATCTTGAATCATTAGCGACTGAACTAGCCGAAATTCGAGACAAGCTCTGTGAAGAGGCAATAGAAAAGGCGAAGTCTCTTTGTGAAAAATGAGATATTGATACAATAATACGTGTAAGAAGACGCCGCAAAATGACCGGAGAATTGGCCAGAGATGTTGATCTTTCCGCAGAAAGTGAAATTTCTAGCGTTATGAAAAACGTTCTTGATCGTCTCCAACAAGAAATATGCACACGATTAAGTGACCTTAATTTCAAATTTGGATTTCTACTAGACGTTGAAAATTTATTAAACAAGGATAATGTTGATAACCTTGAAAAAAAAGTGTAAAAATTTGGGTGAATTTTATGATACAGATTTCAATGGAATAGAGCTCGTTATCGAAATATGTGACTGCAAAATGTTACTCCGCAGTAGAAAAAAATTGAACCTAAAACTCCATTAGAATTTCTTACTTTTATAATCTCGTATGGAGAAGATGTTTTTCCAAACCTGAGAGTGGCACTTCAAATTCTCCCGACTATCTCAGTATCAACTGCTAGCTGCGAACGATCATTCAGCTATTTAAAATTAATTTTGACATATCTACGATCAACGATGGGACAAGATTGCCTAAGTGAACTAGCATTTTTAAGTGTGGAAAGAGAAAAATTTGAAATGATCAACTTTGATGATATTATTGATAAATTTGCTTAAAATTTATACATAGTAATTAGTTTTATTAATGTATTATAATCATATTATTAAATATATGTATCTCCTTAGAGATAATAAATATTTACTTTTTTATTGTTTTAAAACTGCGTGTTTTTAAAATATTTCTTTATAAATATGTAAAATAAATAATAGGTATCTTTTGAACAAATTCTAGATGATCATATACGTTTCAAAATCTAGTCTTGTTTCCTCAACAAATTTAAAACCTAGCTTATAGCTTGAGCCTATGACTTCATTTATTTTTCTTTATTTATTTATAAATTTGCGAGTACATTTTACATATAATATTATATGGTTTTCGATTGGGGAGAGGGGGCGCTGAAAAGGTATTGTGCCCCGGGCGCGAGTTAAGCTCGCTACGCCACTGCTTATCATACTGCCATCCTCCCGTTGGTTTCAAAATTGTGAAGCCTTAAAAAGTCATTTACTTTGGTGAGATAAAACGATCGATTGGTCAAATTGATCTCCAAAGGCAGTTTTAGGTAAGACCGAAATTCGGTTGTTTTAGTGTTAACATTAATGACACACTAAGCCAGGGGTGTCAAACTCGCGGTTCATCGCCGCCGCAAAAATGTTCGAGCCGCATGCGGCCCGAGATGAACATTTTTGCGGCCCTGTCAAAATGTCCGACGCAAAGTAAAAATAAAATAGAAATGTTAATTAGAATAGAAACTAGCATATAAAATTATAATATACTTTATTTATAAACTATACGGATCATTTTAAATTGTACGAGTGAAAATGTAAAATTCAAATTATCTTGCGGCACTTGCCATTCCAGGGAAACTGCATCGTATCAAAAATACGCAGAAAAAATTTCTAATCTTAGAACAGAATTTGAAACAAGTTTTAAAGATTTTAATTCTTTGGAAGACAAATTTTGTTTGTTTTCTTCGATTTTCTCAATAAATATAGACTCAGTACCCAGTAATATGCAAATGGAAGTGATTGAGATTCAGTGCGACTCAAATTTGAAGGCAAAATTCATTAAAGTGGGTGTGCCTGAATTTTACAAATATTTACCTGCTAAGTTTGAAAATATACTCGAAAATTCGCATATGAAATTTTTTCCATGTTTGTAAGTACTTATCAGTGCGAGCAATTATTTTCTGTTATGAATGAAAATAAATCTCCGGTCCTAAACCGTATTAATAACGCTCACGCTAGGTCAATTTTTAAAGTAGTCTCGGCCAATAAAATTTCTCCGGAAATAGGAAAGATAGTAGCAGAGAAGAGATGTCAAATATCAAACAATTATTTTACTTTATATGTGTTTATTACAATGTACTATTGAAAATAAAAATATTTGTTTCTAGGAACACTGATGTTTTTTTTCTTCTTTTTTTTTGCGGCCCACCTAAAGTTAAGCATTGTTTATTTGGCCCAAGTTAGCTTTTGAGTTTGACACCCCTGCACTAAGCTAACAACTGGTAGTTCCGAATCGCTTTACTTCATTCATGACTTTCATAAATAAGTACACTTTTTTATATCACGAACTACTACTTTTTTTATATCTTAAACTTTTGTATCACAAACTACTACAGAACAGTACCGAATGTTGTCTATTTGCTTGTTGATATCTTTATGGATCTATATTCTACCCGGATGTTACAATTTTTCAAAGGGAATCTCAAGAACTTCAAAACGAAGTTCTTGAAACGAAGTGACACGAAGAATAAAGAAATACTGAAAGTATTAATTGCATGACTTTATTCTGACACAACTTATCACTAAAAGTTTGATTACTTGAGCTGATCTAGGTCTTTACGACTTTCATGGCTTTATAAGATAATGCGATATAAATTGGAGTAATGTTCTCCTTCTGAAGAGTACACTTTACTAATTAAGTCTTTCGCTTTTATTTGGATAATTAAAGAAATTGATTTCCTCTGAAATAATATTTGTTTTACAAATTGTGAAGTGTAAATTTAAAGGTAAAAATTCGTAATAAGACTTCCAAATTATATTTACACCTAAGCTCAAAAAAACGCGCCATCTTTTATAATCATTGTACTTGTAGTGTTTCATTATAACTTGCGCTGCATAACATTCAATACGTAAATTAAATCCTTTTAACTGAAGACATAAAAATTTAAAGATAACACTCAAATCACAACTTTGTAAAATTTAAAATATGCGGAAAATTTTCATAAATGGTAAAAATACTCTTAAATTTCAATATAAATTTCAATAATAAAACTTTTTAGAATATCAAGCCGGATCACTCATTGCCTCGTTAACTTAACGTAAGCGTAGGAATACACCTGGAATTTTCACTATATTGTTCCGGTTTCAGAATCTTTTTACGGTTTACACTCAGTTCCAAATCCATCATCAAATTTTTGCTATCACTTTTTACTTACACAGGTATGCCAACAACTCCACTTTATACAAAAATTTTATGAAGTGTTAGATACTTAAAAACTGAAATTGCAGAACTTTGCTTGATTTTGCCGACATTTTGAAAAGCTTACGAAGAGATGACTGGAATAAAGTGGTGTTATATAGGAGGGATTTCAGAATTATTCGTAAGTCCATTGGTATCACGTCATTTAAAAAAGAATCCTTTTCTTTTTTAAATGACGTAAGCAAAATAACTTCTTTGAATTTAGTAAACCAAGAATGACACATTAAAACACAAATTTGTTATAACTAGAAAGAAAAAAAAAATCTTTCAGAGCGGAACTAATTGGTTTCTCTGGTTATTTTTGGTCTAGCAATAACATCAATAAAGAATAATTTATTCTAAAATTTAGCAATTTTTATTTTTGCAGGTTGTCCTTTGTTAACATCAAGTGGATTGTCCTCATTGGTCCAGTTGCGAGAACTGAGGGAGTTGGAACTCACTAACTGCGCTGGAGCTTCGGAAGAATTATTCGAATACCTGAGACAACATCTGCCCCTGTGTCTCGTCATCGAATAATGATACCAAATTTTCCTACACACTAAGTAAATGAAACCAAATCTCATTAAGCAATACAGAGACTTGATCACATAGGCTCGCAGCAAATTGCGAAGATCTCTGAAGTCGAAATTCCAGCACATCAAAAAAAAAAAAACCTAAAGAAAACCCTTTCTAAATCACCAATTCGCAGATGCAATTTGGTTGGTTTTTATTTTATTGAGTGGATCTTGTAGTTTTGTGGCAACACACCTATTTTGGTTAACGATAAATTTAGAACGATATTCTCCCAGGAAAGTAAAGAATCCTTTTTTCAAGACGTATCACTTACCCTGATGTATAGTTGTCATTAAATGATAGCTGGAAATGACCAGGAGAAAATCAATCTAAAGTTTTATACAGGTCATTAACTTTTGTTCTTTCGTGACCTCAGAGGCGATTGGATTTTCGCCAAAAGGGGAAAATTATCACGTGGGCAAATGATAGAGGAAAAAGTTTTCCCTAACATCAGTACCAAAGTACATGTAAAAATCATCTTTCGATTTTGAACTTCTTGAAAACATGGAGTCGTATCGTAAACATATTCCATTTCAGCAAAATATATTCACCGAGGCTTATTCCAACACTTATAATTATTTCATCAAGTGTAAAGTATAAGCCTTATGTTTTTAAATTGTTTGAGCTAAATAAAGGCAAGAACATAAAACTTTCTTGTTGTTTATTTCTACTTTCAAAATTACTAGGGGTCCCGCCTCTTTCTCGCTGCTCCCGCAAACCCCCGAAACTGATTTCGTTGTTCATGCGTGCTCATTTGACACTTGTTAAGTTTACTTTAACATCGCATGCATGCTGATACTCTTTTTTAAATGACGTTCTAAAAATTTACTTCATATACATCTTTTGAAACTTTTGATATACAATATTCATACAAACATTTAATTCAATTTATGTACTTCTTCCGTCTTAAATTAGTTGCTGCGTTTAGGTCAAAAATTTTGTTTAAAACTAGTTGCTATGTTTTTAAGTAGTCATAAATAAATACCGATGTAGTTTATGAGATCAACACCATTAAACTTACATTACTAATGAATTATCCTTTCATTAGCTAGAAAATAGTTTTTTTTGTGATTACTGGTGGAAAATGTGGTGTGTTTTAAGAGAGTGCGAACTCGGGATTTTTTAAAACTAATTTTGGTATTGATTTAAGGAGGGAATGATTGGTAAATAAATGTTGTATAGTACCCTGAAATCTTTGAAAAATGCTCAAACAAAATCATAAACTCATCAGTATCAATAATCAGTACAAAAGTATTCGAATGTAGCAACTAATTTGGGACAGAGGGAGTATTACAATACGATTTTATGTATACAAGTATATAAATTTCAGCTTTTGAAAACAAATTCACAATTCTTACATAAAATTTATAAGACCTTAATTCTATCATAAACTCACAAATGAAATGAAAACCAAGGAAAAAGATAAGAAATTGGAAACAAAGCATAGCTGGACGATTTTTGTTGATAAGAGCATCTCTCACCCACGATTATTCTAAAGTTAAATATAAAATACAGCTCTAAATTATTAAATTGTTGTTGAGTCTACTTTAATTGATAAGGATAATTAAAACAAAATATAGAATTGTTTGTCTAGGACATTTTTGTCGCTCTGTAAGAGAAGATTTTGAGTTTCCTATCCACATTTTAAGAATTCCATAATATTTTCATATGCATAATTCAAATATCGTTTAAAAAAAGCCCTCAAAAGTATAGATTTTGCTGTGCAAATTGATGAAATTAATTTTTAAAATGTCCCTAGCAGTGCTAACCGTTTAAATTTTAGTTTAATTTTTAGAACATGTCTCTTTCTTCAAATATATGAAGACTGGTGACTCAATTCTTTAATTTTTCAAAACATTCTCACTCACCAAAATATTTTGATACATATTAAAATATACATTTGGTCCTGAAAGTATGTGAAAGTTTTATTTGCGAAAAGACATTGGTTTTTAAATGAATATCCAATTAATTTAATCACATAAATATAAACACTTTTTTCGTGAAAAAAAGAAGTAATACTGTAAGTGAAAGTTAAAAAAAAAATTCTAAAAAATATTTATTCAAAATAAAAATTGTATGGCACCACATTACTAAATGACTCTTGTATGAAATGGTTCTCGTTTCTCGGAGAAATTTTAAACTGAAGTATCAATGAACTATCCCTAAAACGTTAAATTTTTTAATCACATTTTAAGTAAGAAATTTGAAATTCAATGGTTATTTCTTGAAAAAAGTTTCGGGGTGGAATTGTATAAAAACAATTTCTAAAATATCCCTAAAAGCACTAAAATTTTAGTCGTGATGAATTCATGTATACGCGACCATTAAATATAGGGTATGATGCACCATCTTACTGAATGACCCTTGCAAAAAAAACTTTCACTTTCTTTTTCTTTTTTTAAAAGAAAAAAATTCTGCGTTAATTCAGCAATTTAATTTCACGAATATGCCCAACAATTTTAGTTACATTTTCAGGAGAAAATTTGCAATTCGATTGCCATTTCAAAAAAAAATTAAATCCTAAATATAGAGTTTACTATACAGTTTTACTGAATGACTCTTGTAGAAAATAAGTTTATGCTTAGAAACAATATAAATTTCTCAATGAAAATTTCAATAAATAATTCTTCCAAAAACGTCTTAGTTTTAGTCACATTTTCATGAAAAACTAAAAATTCGACAAGTGTTTCAAGAAAAATTAAATCCTAAATTCGAGATGCATGGCACCAGCACCACTTAACTGGATTGCACTTGAAGAAAATATTACGTTTAAAAAAAAATGAAATTAAAAAAAAGGTTCTAAACTACCCTTAAATTACAATTTTAGCTACAATTTCAAGGACAACTTGAAATTCGATTTCTATTTCTAGAAAAAACTAAATCTTAAATTTAGGGTGTATGATACTTCACTGTTTGACATGTGTAGAAAACGTTCACGTAAAAAAATATCGACAGATTTCGCAGTGAATATAAGCTTAAAGAATTTCCCTTAAAATCCTACAATTTTAGTCTCTTTTACGTGTAATTAAATTGCTTTCTTGTAAAAAAAAAATTGAATCCTACATTTGAAATTCGACTGTCATTTCTAGAAAAAATAAATCCTAAATTTAAGGAGTACGACACCACTTTACCGGAGAACTCTTATAGAAAATATTTAGGTGTAAAAATTACAGGTTTCGCTGCGCCATTTTGTAAAATTAATTTTTAAACTGTATCTTAAACACTATAATTACTGTAAAATTTTTGTGAACAAACCTGAAATTCGACTGTTATTTCTAAAACAATTAAATTCTAATTACAGAATGTATGCCACCATTTTGCTTAATGGAATTCTCCCTGTGATTTGCCAAAATAATTTAAATGGTAGCAAATTTGTAACGTGAAATGTTGCATAAAACTTACATAAACAATATTTCTTAAACTCAAATATCTAACATCAACAAGATGAAAAAAAAAGTGCTTGCTAAATCAGAGAAATTTTTATTTACTTTGGTGAACAGCTTACAAACACTTGAATTTATTTGAACATGGTAGAAAAAATACCTACATAAAAATTTTTTTTAAAGAAAACAGTATGGTTAAGCTGAGTAATTTTGTGAAATTAATTTTTGAACTACCCTTTACAGCGTTATAATTTTAGTCACAACACAATCTGCGTACTTAATAAATAGTAATACTTTTTTTTTTTAAATTTAATTTTTTTTATAATTTAGGTGATAGCCAAACTAACGCTTTACCATTTTTATTATAATTTAAGTGGTGGTCAAACTGGCGCTTTACCATTTTTTTTTAAATAATTAAAGTGATAGCCAAACTCGCACTTTCGTCCTGGCTTCATAATTTTATTTTTAAAAAGTATAGATTCCCATCACATATAAACAATTTGAAACTAAAAATTCAAAATTAGCAATTTATCTGGTAGATTTTTATTTTATTTGTTTTACATAGCTCCCCGTCATGTGGGTCACCTTTTGCATGTACGAAAGTTCAGACACAAAATATATTTATTTCACACCTTTAATATTCAATCACCCGCAAAAAGCAACATGTTCAATCACTTATCTTTCTTCATAAATTAATAATGAAACATAATTTAGCGTAAAACTAAAAGTAATGCAGAAACATAACGTAAATCCTATATTTTTTAAAAATTAAAAGATGTTTTTCATAAAATTGCGTTTTATAAATCTACATTTTAAAATTTGATTATAATCGATAGAATGATTGAAGTATGGAATTCGTGTGTAATATTTTTATGAGTGGAAAATGATGTTAGCGAAAATAAAAATAATAAAGGAATTCAAAACTTTTTGCGTTGCACTACCTTCTAAGCCTGCGTTATTGATTTTTTTTTATTTTTAAAGTGATGTGGTTAAAAATAGTGATTAGATAATATAATTTTATTTTATTGAACAAAAAAGAAAGGGACTGAAAAACATAAATCACAGATAAAATGTCCTTTCTTACAAAAAAAAATTCAATGTCAGAAGTGGGGTTCGAACCCACGCTCTCTTTCGAGAACCAGAGCTTAAATCTGGCGCCTTAGACCGCTCGGCCATCCTGACTTACTTTCAATTCGTTATAACATATTAAAATTTGTAAATACACTTTTCGTGTTATAACCATATAAATCGAGTTCTTGTTTTTAATTTTATCTCTTAAAAAGATTTAATTTAATCATGGGTTTCATTGGCTAACTTACTTGAAAACAAAGAAAACACAATATTCGGCTTTCAAGAGCAATTTAGATAAATTTTCGAACCGATGAACTGGAGACAAATTGAAAAATATATTAAGTTTTCATTTTTCTTTTCCTTTCATTGTTTTGACTTAATTTTATACTTCACGTTTTTTGGTAAATTGGTTACGATTTATCAATTCACATTTTTTTAAAAATTAGTATTTTTAGAAAATCTATGAATAATTTATTTAATTCTTACAAAAAAGACGTAATTTGTTTTAAACCAACAAAATTACCATTTTTTATTTATTTAATAGTTCATTGTATTCTAAAACGTAGAATTTGCTAGTATAACTCATTTTTAAGATTAATTAATAATTTTTATTAATATATTTAAAAATGTTTCATACTTATTTCTTCATTAATAACTTTTAATATAATAAAAATTAATTCCTTATTATTAATATTTTTTTATTTCTTTTTATCAATATTTTAAATCATTAAAGATTATTTCCTTTTTCAATAAGAATTATAACTTTTTATTAATAGTTTTTTTTTAATTTATAATAAATATTATTTCTTCCAGTAAATGGAATTTCAGACAGAATGAAATTTCCTTATTTTTTATTCCAGCATTTAGTCTTTTCATGTTTTTCAAACTATTATCTTAATGTTATTTTAAGCTATTTGGTTTCTGGTTTTTGTTTGAAGTTCCAAGCAGAATTAAAAAACTGTGAATTAAATTTTCATTTTCTTTAAACTAAAAACATATTTAGTTAACTTTAATTATTCAAACAAATTACCTTTTTTAATGCTAACTATTTAATGACATAATCTACTAATTTGTTTAAATGATGTATTTTAAATAAAAGAAGACAGAAAGAATTAATTTTTAGTGCTAAAACAAAATCAATAAGGCAGAAAATGCTATAACATGGTGTTTCTCTATTGTGTAAATAGCTTTATTAAATACAAAATTTAAACAAGATTTTATTAAATAACATGATCAAATTTTTTTTTCACTTTAATTTCTGATAAACATTTGACTTTTAAAAGCTAAATTAATAAATCATTGAAAATATTTGGAATTTTAAAGATAGTCTGATGATTTTATTCACAGAAAAATACAGCTAACAAATAGATTAATTTTTAGAAATTTTTGAAAGAATGCTTTCTCTGGAAAAAATCTGTTGAATTTTAAACAAATTTAGGAGTGTATGCAAAAATAATTCATGCTTGCAGAAATAGATTTTTAAAAATATTATTGATCTTTAAATCCTGAAAACAATATGGAAATAACCGTTAAGAGCTAATAAAAACTGTATGAATTAGTTAACAAAGTTCATTGAGAAGAATTTTATTTACCTGAAAGAAATTATGTAATAAGAATATTCTTCCTCTCAAGTTTAATTCAATTTTTTCTTTTTAATTTTCAGTAGAAGAAATATTTAATAAAAGTAAGAAAAAAATCGAATTGGAGTTTAGAAGCAATTTTGGACTACTTCCAAAATTAAACTTGTAGTTTAAAATTTTGTGTGCTATCAGTATCTTGACAACCATTTTGCATAAAAGTTCTTTTTTTAAAAAAAAAATTCCTCTAAAGATAGTAATATTTCACAATCCATTATGTTTTTTTTTTTTTTAACCAAATTATTAAAAATAAATTGTGAAAAATTGCTACATGAGTAGTATTTTAAAGCGTTTTTTTAAACATATTCATTACATGTCAATACAACTACAAAATGTTTAATAAGTTATCAAAAGATTTCTTCCTTATTAAAATTTTAAAAAAGAAATAAAAGATAAAAAAGTAAAGTTATGAAATGAAATATAGAAAATTATTAAATTGAGGAAAAGTAAACAAATCTGATTATAAAGCAAAACACGGTCCCTCTTTTTATAGGTATAAATTATTGTAACAAATGTAATTAAATAAATTAAGCTACGAAACAAGTTTACAAATTTGTGTGTGGTATTTAGAAACATTTCTAAATGTATAATTATAAAAAAGTCTATGTGTGCAGGCAAAAGAAAAATTTATTTTCAAAAAAATATAAGGAAGGAAATACACACTTTCAAGATTTTTAAATACAAAATTTATTTATTTATCACAATTGCATAATAAAAATGAATACCTGATGCAAAACATATAATGTAAGTTAGTACAATTTGTAAAGTATCTAAAATTCATAAATTGCTCTTTGGTTTGTATTATTATAACTTTTAACATTTCAACAAAATATTTATTGAAAAATATTAATTAAAAAAGAAAAGATCACAATTCCATTGTGATCATGCTTTCTTCAGAATCATATTATAATCTTATAAGAAGTGCACCAAGTAGTAACAATTCTATAACAAAATACTTTAATAATTACGGAATAATCCTCATTTCAGAGAAATGAAACCAAAATTTTGTTTTAAAATTTCAACAATTTCTAATTTCATAAATATTTTAAGTTAAATAAATGATTTTTGTTTTTTAAGTATTAAAATCAGGTAAAGATTTAAACATACATTTTAATAGTCTAAGAAAAAACTAGGCAGTACAAAATGTCAATATAAAATATATTTTGTACTAACCATAAAAATGTTATACAGAATATATTTTGATTTTTGCACTTATTATTAAAATATATATGCTAAAAATATTTTATTATTCATATTCCATTTTCCCAACCCTTCAAATAAAAAAAATAATAAAAAATCATGTAATTAATCTTTCATTCAACAACAAACATTTTATTTGGTAATCATAGTTTTTTTTAAAAAAAGAAAAATTTTTTTTTTTTTTTTTTTTTACATGACAAATATAAACCAAAAAGTTTAGGTCAGTATAAATAATTAAGGATGAAATACCAAGAAAGAAAATATTATGGAAAGATGGCAATAAACGTATATAGTATTTCTATTTAAAATATATATATATATATATGTATATATTTCAAATTTGTATCACAGGAGTTTTAGCAAATCAAGATGTCACTATATTTTAAACCAAGTGTGAATTCCGTATCATTCTGTGAAGCAAGCAAAATTTTATCAATGTGTTGAAAAAGAAAAGTACTATAGTAAAGATATTAGAATGTGGGCATTTTTTTGCACAATTAATAAAAAATATGAAAATTAAATAAATTTAAATGCAATTGACATACTAACATGCCTAAACAAAGGAAAAAAAACTGAAATGCATTTCATTATAGAGGCAACAATTATAGTTTTTCCGCCTAGAATAAAACTGAACTTCTTAAACATGATCCTGATGCAAAAAAAAAAAAAAAAAACTTTCATGCCATTAGTTCTGAAATCTGTTTTATAAAAACCGAACTATAGATAGAAAACTTTATATAAAATGAATTTTAACACGTCAATTTGATTAAAATTGGAAATTTTTACAAATAATTGTAATAGATGTTACAATTATTTAACTGGAATCTCAATAACTGATTACTAATACTGACAATTTAAAGACAAGTTATTTTCCATGTATGATACAAGAATTTCCCAGGTTTATGCAAATAATTACAACTTCACCTGATTTTTGGAGTTAATATAGAATTCCCTGACAATTTCAGGTTTTCCCTGACCCGCGGGAGCCCTGTCTAAACCACTAAGTAAAAAGACACAATAAAACCCTGCATTCGATAATCCAGCTCACTAGTGACAGACCACATGTTTACCCTAACAGGTGCAAACAAAAAAACAAAACAAATGTAAACAAAATATAGGAATTTAAAGCCGATAACATTCGTTGAGTGGTGCAATAGGCGTTGTTGTTACATTAGATTGATAGATAACTGTGTAAAAATTATGAAATTATGTTAAATGATAAAGACCAATTAAACTTTTAATAGTTAATCAAACTTTAATTTTAAAAGATCTCAACATAATGATATTATAAAATTATCAATTAATTTAAAACAATATTATTAGCAGAAAATAAAAGGAGAATGAGACTTAGTATTTAAGATAATTAGTATGTATAAAATTTGTAGCTAATGCTCATAAAAGAAGCAGTAGAAAATTGAATAAACAGATGAATTTGGGATAAAGAGCACAAAACGAAAAACAAGAACATGCTGAAGAGATCAGAATTTTGAGAATATTTTAAAAATTTAAACTATAATATTTCACAATGTATTGATATTAATTAAGTAGAAAAGTTTGTCCAACTTCAGATTAAATCTGAAATGATATGTATTTTTATTGCAATGCAAATACAGTACAGAACCCGTTATCCGGAAATCAGAAAACCGGAACGAAATTTGATAAATTTTCCGGCCATTTTTTAAAAAAAAAATTTTTTTTTTCCTCATGACATTTTAGGATTTTTCTTCTTTTTTGAAAGATGTTTACTTTACCATCATTTGGGAAATAATCATTAGTGTATTACTTCGTCGTTTTTCCTTCTCTTTAAGATTATTTCCAACTATTTTTGTTTTTTTTTAGTTGGGTTTAACAATAAAAAAACGGCTTTTTGTATCGATTCAGAAAACCGGAAAAATCAGTTATCCGGAATAGCGATGGTCCCAATCCGGATAATCGGTTCCCTACTGTATTTAGCACTGTACAGGATGACTACTTTATACTGTAACATTCCAAAATAATATGAATTAATTTTAAACGTTTGGTAAAACTATTGCGCTCCCACTATTCCAGTGAGTGGTACTTTATATAAGTGCAGACGATTTTAGTTTAAAGCAAAATATTTAGAATGATTATTAGTTTTTCTTATTAGTTCAAAATATTAGTTTTTCTGCATATTACGTTTAGTTCAAAATATTAGTTTTTCTGCAGATAGAATCTTTAAGCAAATAGAATCTATTGTATTTAATAGAACATTTATATATCAAACTATAAATCGAATATTATATACTAATAGCTATAAAGATTGACCCAGGTCTGGTTATCCTTGCACAGTTCATACAAAAGAGCACATTAAAGAATTCGTGAAATGATACAAAGAAATCCAATACGGTCTGCTAATAAAACAGCTGCAGGAGAAAACATGAGTTTGAAAACTATGCAAGTTATATTAAATGAAGATCTGGGTTTTTGCGCTTATCGCAGAAGAAAAGTTAAAGGTTTTACAACTGCACAAAAATTAAAAAAGTAGCAAAGATGGAAGAAATCGCAGAATCGACACGGGAGCAAAAGCGTTGACAGAATAATCTTTTCGAATGATAAAATATTTCGCACAGAACAAAGTTATGATGCTAGAAATAATGTTGTATATTCAACAACCTTCGATGATATACCTGAAAGCGTTCGAACTGTACAACGCTTTCAGAACAAGAATTCTATAATGGTTTGGGCTGCAGTATCAAATAACAGAAAATTTCCTTTGAAATGCACCAGCAAAAGAGTAAAAATCTATGCTAAATATTACAAAGAGAAAGCATTGGCAACAGATTTATTGCCACATGATGACAGATTGCATCCCAAAAAGGATTGGATATTTCAGCAAGATTCTGCACCATGGCACCGAGCCAAAACAACACAGGTCATGTCAATTGCCCGGAGTTTATCAAGCAAGAAAATTGGCCCTTCTTCACCGGATCTAAATCCTTTAGACTACGATGTTTGGGGTATTCTAGAGTCTAAAGTTAATGCTACAAGCAGTACATAATTTTGGACTTTCTCAGAGCTTTTTATTGCATGAATGGGACAAATAACCTCTTAAATTGATTCGTATGGTCATCGGACAATGGCGTAAAAGATTAGCTTTAGTAATCGATAAAGATGGTGGTTGATTCGAATAAATTTCTTTCAAGTAAACCTACAGTTACGGTGTTTCTCATATTTGTAACAGTATTTTGGAGCCACCCTGTAGTATTACAGATTTAGTATCTATTAAGACAATGTGTATCTTCTTTAAGCATTTCATTTATGAAATACAAATTTCATAGAATACATTTTTTCAAATTTTCGCAAATCTCTCAATGTATAGACAGGGTGCGTAGGCAGATTTTTCAACAAAAAATAAGCACCTTTTAAGTACTTTTTAAGAACGTAAACATATTTTTAATCACTTTCCAAAAAAAAAAATTTTTTTTTTTAATTAGGACCCGTGCAGTTATAAAAATTAATTTTTCTTTCTATTGTTTAAAGTTCTCAATTTATAAACATAAAATCAATAAAATTCAAAAACATTTTCAAAAACTTTACATAATCAGGACAAAATAACTAGTTTCTGATAAATATTGCAGAGAAAATTGTGAAAAATCAAGCATTTTTTGTGATTTAGAACAACAATCAACAAGGCAAAGAAAAAATTTATTCTAAAAGACAAAAAATTAAGCACTTTTCACAAACCGAAAATAAAAAAAGCACCTTTAGGATCTCTTAAAAAATGTAAATCAAAAATAAGCACTTTTTAAAAATGCTATGCACCCTGATATGAAGGTAAATTGGAATTAAAGACTGAATTAGAAATGCAAGTAGTTTCATAGCAAAAAAAAAAATATTTAAAATACAACAATATTGCATAACAACTTCAATAGATAGATTTCATAGATGAACAATACAATTTATAAACTAACAGTAAAAAGAAGAAAAAATTTAAAAAATAACAGCCTCATTTGCTTTAATTATTTTAAGACTTTTCATCAATTCATCAGGATTTATTTGTTCGAGATTTGAATACAAATCAAATGACTCTTCCTCATTTTTTGTTCCGCTTAAATTTCCACAATCAGATTTAACAGCACTAAGTGCAGGGTTTGCATCATAAAATAATTTTGCCTTTATGTGCCTAAGTCCATTCACATGAGAATGAATTTGTGAAGAACTATTCAACATAGTATTACAACATTCACACTTATATTGATCTCCAAATCTTTCAATATATGAAGGTAAATCAGAACTAAAGACTGGGTTAGATATATTTTGATTATATGTAACAGAGGACATTTTAGTATTATTATGATCGTTTGCTGGTGGACCCACATTTTCAATTTCCATCTTTGTTTCCCTGCTAGAAATCAAATTATTATCATAAAAAGACGTAGCTTTCTTTATATGTTTAGCTCCTGCCACATGGCTCATGATTTGTGAATCACTGTTCAGTGGTATGTCACAGCACACACATTTATACCCAAATCTATGTTTTTCAACATATTGAGGTAGGTTGGATTCCAGATTTAAACTAAAAGTAGAAAACTTTTGTTGAGTGGAATTTACATTTGCTTCAGCTTGTTGCAGCACTGGTTTCACTGCTTTTAAACGTGATTGATGATTAGCTCCATAAATGTGACTCTGTACTTGACCTACACTATTCAGATGTGAAGCACACAAATTGCACTGGTAAAATGTGCCTTTTTTCTCAATATATGGATCAGGACTTTGATATTCCATGCCAAGTATGAAGCAGATAGAAATGTATTTCAAGACTAAAATAAAAATGTGGTTATTTTAAAAACTTGCATATTTCTGTCAATAAAATAAAAAAGTAATTTAATAATTGAAATTATGAAATAACTTTGGCACAGATGGGATACTGGGATCCCTTTTATATATATATATATATATATATATATATATATATATATATATATATATATATATATATATATATATATATATATATATATATATATATATATATATATATATATATAGACAAGTAAAAATATAATTTGGTATCTTTTAATGATAAAAAACTATCTGATAGTTATGAAAAAAAATGTTTCAGAGTGTCGGAATTACACTTGTTCTAAAATATAAAATACAAAAAAAGCAGTTTGAAATATTTGTTTTCATTCATATTTAAAAACGTATCATCAAACATATAATAATTGATTTAGCAAATTAAAAAAAACATTATTTCATACTGAATTACTGTTTCACTCAGATCTAAATAATTGCAAATTAAAAAAATTATTGTTTGGAAGTGAACCATGTTTGGTAAATTTTAACTTCAACGCAACAAGGGTGTCCAATGCGGAAATTTATAACAAAAAAAATTATTAAAATGCTAAATATAATATTTTTCACCTATTTTGACCGGTATAATACAAAATAATGAAAAAGTAAGAAAAATAAGTTAAATTAAAATTCCGTATTAAATCAATATATAATCATAAATTCAAATTTTATAATTCAAGTAAAATTATAAACTCTGACACCTACATTTTCATATGACACAGGAAAAAGATAGTTTCCCAAAACTAAATTATTTTTTCACTGTATGGCTTGTGCAGCATAATTTAAATACAGAACAAACATTTTCATATTTCTGAACCCTTTTTAAGTTTCTTCACCTGTTGTATAATATAGTAGTTAAATTTCATTTTTCAACAAAAAATATATTATAAGCTAAAAGCTTTTAAACATGCTTTCAACCTGTTCTTGAATGCCTAGAACATTTTTAATAGATCAGTAGTTTGCTCTAATGCACCATGAAAAAAAAATTTTTAAAAGAAAAATACACTTTAAGCATATTTTTCTTAAACTTGTTAAATCCTTATAAAATGGGTGTCACGGATAATAGATGGTTTAATTTTTCACAAAGGGGTTTAATTTTTCAAAGGGGCTGCACGGACCAACAGTTACAACAGTTCTCTAAGCTTCACGCATTCAGAAGAGAAAAAAAAAAGGAAGACATTTTCTGTCCGCTAAAAAAAAACGAGCATTCTTTTTTATTTCTTGACTTGTTTTTAACTTAGTTGAATTGAAATTGATGATCATCAAAGAACATTTTCTCTATTTGTTAAAAGTATGAGTAAGGATTTTTAATGATTTCAAATTTTTAAGGCCTTTACTGACTATCTTCCGCATCACTGATGCCTATACCTTAAAAAATATACTATAATATATTTCAAAATCATTTTATAATTTTTTAAATTAAAAAAAAAACCCATAGATTATTATGCATAAAATGTATTTAAAAACACAATCAAACACTACAAACTTTTAGTTTTCAAT
This sequence comes from Parasteatoda tepidariorum, assembly GCF_982258835.1. Taxonomy (NCBI): domain Eukaryota; kingdom Metazoa; phylum Arthropoda; class Arachnida; order Araneae; family Theridiidae; genus Parasteatoda; species Parasteatoda tepidariorum. The sequence continues at coordinate 60,429,771 of NC_141763.1, read as the reverse complement.
CAGAAAACAAAAATTAAAATATACTGAAACACTTGTTTGTAAGCATGTTACAATAAAATATCATCGAGGTGAAACACTTAAGTATAGATATTAAAGTTTGTTTTTACAAAGCAATTTTTTTCAAATAATGATGGCAGGCATAGTATTATCAAAATAAATTTATACTTTTTAAAATGAAAAAATAAATAAATAAACCATCTATTATAATGCATAAAATGTATTTAAAAAGACAATTAAAATGCTACAAACTTTCAGCTTTCAATCAGTAAACAAAAATTAAAATACTTAAACACTTGTTTTCAAACATGTTATCAAATAATGTTGAATAAAATCAAAAGTTAAAAAAATATTGTGAATTTCAATTAAAAGGAGAGAAAAATGCATGCAATAATTATTTAATAAGCTTCGTTCCAAAGTGTATAAAACTGTTTATCTAATGGAATAGATAAATAGGAGAAGAAGTATAGTATAGAACTGTCTATTACACATGGTTTGGCAGGTGAGCATTTAGAATCGCTCTTCAGAAATCAGAATCAGTATATCATAATTTAAACTTAAATTTAAAAAACTTTTATTTTCTATTTTAATATTGGTAATGTAAGGAATTGACAAAAAAAAAAATTAGAGTCTACATTAAATTGAAATAAATTTTAAAAAAAGAAAAAATTACAAAAAAAAAATCTATTATTGATCTTTTTTAAACATAAGCTTAGATTTTGTAATAGAAAATAGGTTTTCTACATGTCATAGCAAATGAAAGGTGCTCAAAAGTACTTTCAACTAATAAATTTAGCTCCCACAAAAGCTAGAGGAATAGCCAGTTTATAACTACAGTACAAAGCCGAATATCTGAATGTCCGATTACTGGAAGGGTCTATTTTTCACACACTTTTTAAAAATCAAAATAAACAAAACCCTTTTCTTTTTTCTTTAAAAAAAAATTAATTCTTGCAATTTTGTATAAAGGGATAAAAATCTTAACATTTTCCATCAAATTTCATTTCATTTCAAATTTTTCATGATTTCTATTAGACTTCAAAATTTTTTATTTTAATCTGATTTCTGTTGTAATCTAATAAAAAAAATAGTTATTTGGAAAATAAAATTGAGATTTGCTATCTCAGAGGTATTTCATAACAGTCGGAAAAAAAACAAAAAAAAAACACATTTTTCTCTCTCTTTCGCTTAAAAAGATTACTACCACCAAGAATCACCTACTCAGTTTTAGAATGCGCAAAACTCTTGCATTATGAAAATATTGTGGATTTGAGATGTAAAGTAAGCAATAAAGTGATTCTTTAAAAGTGTGTTTCAAAAAACATGTACAGTAATAGTATATATCAAAAATAAAATGGAAACATTAAAACTATGTGGAAATTCCAAATAGTTAAAAATGTGATCGACAAAATGATCTTAGTACTGGACTATACAATGTCATCTGGACCATTCGAATACGTGCAAGACTTTAAAAACCTTGTGAAAATCTGTGTCAGTAACAAAATTGTGATAATAGAACTATATGGTTTTATGGGTGAATTGCCAATAATCCAGTGCATAAAAAAGTGACTCTTCAAATGGGTGATTTGAAATTTCCCAAGTATGACAAGTAGCATTAAAATTTTTTTTAAAAACTATGAAAATGATTGACAGTAACTCACAAAAATGGAATCATAAATCTTTGTGTGGTTGCGGGTGAATTACCAATAATTGAATACGTAAAAAAGTGATTCTTTGAACGTGGGATTAGATGTTCGTTGAACGAAATAATACCATAAGGCTTTAAAAACCATCCAAAAAACGATTAAAAAAACAACAACATGGATTAGGGCTGGAATCGTGGATAGTTGAGAAATTATTCACTGAAATGTGTTATTCGTGGCCTTTAATAATCAGAGGTATGTGTGTGTGTTTTTTAGAGGTACCTACTTTGTGAAAATTTAGATATAATTTGTGAAAATCAAAAATTATGTTAAAAACTTAATAAAAAAATATTGAAACGTACGAAAATATATTAAAAAATTGTCACTTTAAATAAAAATCATTTATGACAGGTAAAATTTTGTACATTTTTTCCCATATGAAAGATAATTTTGCTATTGTAAAATCGTGGGCTGAAAATTGCATCCAATTTTAAAATTCCACAAAAATCATTGTCCATAGTTAAACTTTAACTTGAATTTAATAAAAAACATGCATTTAACAGTACTAGCACTAAAAGTTGTCTTTATTATGAGAACATTTTCGACTAGGTCATACAGAAAAAAGCTTCAGAGAAAAAAAATGTTTCATAAAAATAAAGGTCTGTCAGAATAAATTTACAATAGTTTAAGATAATGTTTGAATGCTTATAATAATGTTCGAATTTTGACTTTCTGTAAAGTTTACAAAGGAAGACCCTCGTTGTTTCATTTTAAAAAACTCGGCTAAAAAAAAGCTCGCTTTGATATGGCGTGAGTGGTTAGGTTTACCATATTGCAGTATCTGACCATACATGTGCTACCTTTTCGTAAAAGACATCTGGCAAAAAAGCCCCACTTTTCCCTAGATTGCAACGAGAACAGGGTTTGCATGAGAACTTGCTTTATAAGTATTTTGTGAAACTACCATTCTTCCTAAAGTTGAATTTGTGAAGGTACTGCTAAACGGCAGTAAATATACCCTGGACAAATCCCTGATAATGACGCATAAAAATATTGAAATTCTAAAAATCATGTGGATATCAGCAACAATAGCTGCTAAAATAACAATTGGCAAATGACGTAGATTTATACGTTGAGTGAAATTGGAGTTAATTATCTTCTATTAGTTATTTTTATTGAACAAGGATATTTTGATGTTTTTTTTACCTTGAAGACCTAGTATCCAGAAAAATCCATTTTCCCGACTAGCTGAAGTCTGATGGTTCCGGATATGAGACTTTACACTGTATATTTTCTTGTCCGCATTTATAAAAATCAATTATTTATGCAAACATTTCATTTCTTGTAAGAAAAGTAAAAAAAAGAACAATAATGGTACAAATAAATTCAAAATAATAAGAAATTTATGTTTTAAGCCATTTTAAGGGGGGGGGGGAAGATGAGCAAAAAAAAAAACAACATTTTTCTGCGCCTTTCCAAAAATTATTAAAATTTTGCATTTCACACAAAATTTGTGAGCAATCACATATCCAAATATAATGTATATACATACCCTCCAACTGCTACGGAATTTCCGTAGTTTCAGAAATCTTCTTTTCAGATGGTAGCAAAATTAACGTCTTAATATTTAAAAAAAATTAATTTTAGCGTAACTTGTCCACTATTACTTATAAAAGTGCAGGCCATATGGCTAGATTCTTAAGTTCTGATAAAAGTTTTATGAGAGATCCTTTTGCTTTAAAAATTTATACTTTGGTTCGCTACCACTAGAAAGAATTATTTTCAAAATCTTCATAAGTTGGAGGGTATGTATATACACAAAGCACTGAAATGTAACTTAAGTTAAATAAATAGCTACCACAAAAATTTATCTCTGGTTTAAAAAAGATAGGGTTTTCTTCTTTACAAGAGCTTCTTCAATGCAAACTTATTTAAAGTAGCAGTCTTAACTATAAAGTAATATAAATCAATCAACAAATATTTTTTAGCACTAAATAAACAAAAAGAATTACATTTTGGAAGAAACAAATAAGTGTTAAATCTAAAACTGTGAAAATCAGTGATTTTTGAATTAAACATTCTTTAAAATAAAAAACGAAAAATATTGCTTCCAATAAATAATACTTAAATATTATTTAAGTTTATAGATTATTAAGTGTTACAATTTCTAAGCTTTCTCTTGCATAGAAAACATATTTAACAATTAAATTTTAATTACAGTTTTGATATTTTATAAAAATTCAATTCAAAAGTTCATTTTTGTGAATTACAGTTTTAAATTTCGACAATTTAGCTCAGGTCTAATTAACGAATTAACTTTATCCCTTAGTATAAAAGATTTCGACTGTCTTTGGTATAAATAAACATATATAAATAGACAAATTGGAAATAGAAAATATACTCTTTCTAAGCGTCCTATAAAGTTGAATTTGATCTATTCAATTTCAATAAACAAGTTCAAATTCCGTATTTCTTGGCATATTTAGTCACTGAAGTAATGGATGATTGACTGATTGAAAATCTATGGGAAACAATAACAAACATTTTAAAACCGAAAAAAATTGGAAAACTTCTGGTGTATTCCTCCGCTTATGCGAGGCGATGAGTGAAGTAAACAGACGTAATATTCTAAGAAGTTGTTGTTGCTGTTGTTAATTTACGTCGCACTAGAGCTGCACAATGGGCTATTGGCGACGGTCTGGGAAACATCCCGGAGGATGATCCGAAGACATGCCATCACAATTTTGATCCTCTGCAGAGGGGATGGCGCCTCCGCTTCGGTAGCCCGACGACCTGCACGCGAAGTCGAGCACTTTACGGTAGCACAGTTTAACGAGGACCAATACCGCACACCTTCGGTCCCTACGCAGACTGATCCAAGTGGTCACCCACCCGCACACTGACCGCAGCCAGTGATGCTTGACTTCGGTGATCTGCTGGGAACCGTGTCTTAACGATCAGTCCATTGCGAGACTAATAAGAAATTTCATTATTGTGATTAGTGTTTAAATGTACGCGTAATTTTACCATTCCATTCAATTTATAAATTGTAACAGGTCGTGAGCCGAAAACTAATTTAAGAAAAGTACTATAATAACATAAATTAAGTGTAAGCTTTGCCATGTCTTAAATTTCTCCCTTATTTGGCTATATTAGTGCACAATATATCTTTTCGCTATTTTTTTGATAGAATCAAAGCATGTTTTTGAGGGTTTTATGTGGCTGGTGACCTTTTTCAAACTCAGGCGTAAAAATCAATCGAAAGTAGTAACTCGGAAATCCTACAGCTAATTTTAACCACTGGCGCCATCTGGAGCTCAAACCTCGCAGACTTCGAACGAGCTAGGAAGAGAAAAATGACGTCATTTTGACGTCACGTTTCTACTCCTAGGGAAAACCTGAAACCTCGCGCTTTCGAACGGATTTTGCTAACGGGCTGCGATCTTCATTTTATGATTTTTTATAATCATTTACCTAGATATTTTATGAATATATTTCAGACATAATTTTTTCTCTCACAAATTTATTATTTCATATAATAAATGGATTAAATAATTAGTTTCGGTTTCTAGCAGAACTTATAATAAAATCTATAATAATCTTGCACGACTTTAAATAAAACGTGAAAATTTTTTCTGTTCCAAATTTTTGTGTATTCTTAGCCATAATATGTTTAATATAATTATTGCCATGTTTTTATTAACTTTTATTTTAATTACCTCGTAATATTTTCAAAATATCTGCAGAAAAAAATGGAATTTTTTTCCTTAAAAAATTGGTGAGTTATGACTGAGATTAGTGCCAAATAAATAAAAGAGATTACTGTAACTAAATCGTATAAAATTTAAATAAGAATTACTATAAATTGTATGCTTATTTTTAATCCGCTATGCAATTTTCTATCAGAGATTTGAAAGAACTGAAGCTTTTAGAATATGATCGGTTTTGTAATTTTTATAAAGTAGTTGATTAGTTTAGATGCATAATTAAGAAGCATAATTTCATTTATTTTCACTTGTCTTTTGAGTTGTGTAGAATATAAGTGGGTAATAAAAAGCATGGAATATGAAGAGCGGAAATTTTTTCGATATAATCGTTTTTGAATTATTATTAAGTTGCAGTTAAATTTAGATGCATAATTAAGAAACATTTTTATTATTTTTTTTATTTTTCTGTTCATACTTTAAATGCGAAAATTTCATCTTTTATTTTCTAAGACAAAAAGATATTTTTACTCTTATATCTATCTATAATGCCAAAATATATTCGACAATTTATTTTTTGAAAAATTATCTATTATTTTTAGGAATAAAATTTGTTAAGATTAAAATTAAAAAAATTCTAAAATCACCTTTTTTAAATTTTTTTTTGTTAGAAATAGCATTAAAAAAGCAATTGAATAAGAAAATCGTTTTAGAGTTATTTCTTAATCTTCTGTTTGACATTTGATCTTTTTAAAATAATTACTCCTTTAATAAAATGGTAAGTAATAAGTTTTAGGGTGGAAAAAAAACTTAAGCATTATTCTCTTTTCTGTTTTGAGATTCTCCATTAAGTATCAGCTAAGTTATTCTAAAGATATTCACTTATATTTATTTGTTATTATTAAACTAGCGTTATTATGTTTTTATTCAAGTAATACTTTAAATTATCTTAATGTATGCGATTAATTCTACTTCAAAAAGCTTTTTTCGAATTTTTGCGGCGTGTAAAAAGAGAGAATTTTTTTTGAATTGCTTTAGCATAATTTATTTATATACAGAATGGTAAATCATAAGAAAAAAATATCCTGCGTCAATCAGAAAAACAATTGAGAAAATTTTGTTCTTAAAAATGTGTGCAATAAAAACTAGTTGATATTTGCATCGAGCTAAACTACTAACACTAATTTGTGATAAAATAAAATCACGAATAATCCTTATGGCTAGACCATTTTCCATTGCTGTACAATGGAAATGTATAACTAAAAGTTCTAACTCCCAAAAGTTCTTACAAAGTTCTCATGACTTGGCACCCTTGTCTTCTAAGTTGGATTCCATATAAGAGCATAATAAAAAGACTGGAATATAAAGAAAGAAAACTTTTTTAATAAAATTGTTTTTGAATTAATTGTTTTAAAGTTGCTGGTAAATTTAGATGCATAATTAGGAAACCTTTTTTTATTATTTTTTTCCTTAATTTTCCTGTTCTCAATATTCCAAGAAAAAATTATTTATATTTCTAGTCTTATAATTATGACATCGAAATATACGGAAAAATTTGTTTTTTAAAAATTATATAATATTTTATGAAAAAAAATTGTTAAAATAAACATTAAACAATTTCTAAAAAAAATCACGTTGTTTTAAATATTTTGTTTAAAAATTGTACTAAAAAAATTCTAGACTAAAGAAAACTTTTTAGTTATTTCTTAAGCTGTTGTTTGACATTTGAATTTTTGAAAATACTTATTGTTAGTATTACAAATTTTAGGGAGAGAAAAAATCAAGCATAATTGTTTTCTCTGTTTTGAGATTTTTTTAAAATATTAGTTAAGTATTAATAATTTGCTAAGTATTACTAATTTTCAAATATTAACTAATATATTCTGTTTTACCTGTATTCATTGGTAATTATTATACTAATCTTTTTTTGGTATTATTCGAATAATATTTTAAGTTATCCTCATTGATGCAATTAATTCTAATTCAAAAAGTCTCTTACAAATTTATGTGGCACTTAAAACAAATATTTTTCCGAATTACTTTTTCATAATTTATTTACATTCACAATGGTAAATGATAAGGCGAAAAAAATAAAATCCAGCCTCAAATATAAAAACAATTGAGAATATTTTGAAATTGAAAATATGTTTAATTGAAAGTATTAAAAATACTTGTAACGAGTTAAACTTTAAAAACGAATTTGTGATATAAAAAAAATCACGAACTGCAATTATGGTTAAAACGACAATAGTGAAATTGTGTAACTAATAACTCTAGCATGAAATTATTAAATAAAGTACAACTACTTGGCATCCTTGTCTTCTGAGTTGGGTTTAATGTAAGAGGGTAATGTAAGGCAAAAAATTCATTGCAGAGAATTTTTTTCCAAATCTTGTTCAAAATAACACAACGATTGAAAATACCATTTCCAAAAAAGAGATAAATTATTAAATTTGAAAAATAAATATTGCATTGTTTGAGTTGCGAATTGTAATTTATTATAAAAAATATTATAAAAAAAAAGAAAATAATGTTTTTCTTGAAAAAATAACTTACAATTATTAAAATGTATAAGTTTGCAATTGCGAAAAGAAAAAAAAAAAAAAAAAAAAGAGGAATCATAAAAAAGAAAGTGAAAAATTGAAAAAGCTGTTTCTTTTAAAATTGTAAAGCAAATTTTTTTTAAGATTATTTAAACTAACAATTATTTAAAAAATGCTAGTTTAAAGTTTATTTCATGCATTCTACCGATTTATTAAAGTTTATTTATTGCGCGTTATTTTGATACTTATTGTAGCTTTAAAACTAAAAGATTTTAGTGTTATAAAGTATAAAGCTACACATTTTATCAATTGCAAATAATAATAAAAAAAAAAAAAATTATAAATAATAGAAGGTAATAAAGTAATCATAAATATAATAAAAATTTTATAAATAATAAAATAAGTAAAAATAGAAAATTGCAAAATTTTGTGAAATTAAATATTAATTATTAGTTCTTTAAATCTAAAAGCACTCGATAATATACATATAATTTCTAAAGTTTCATAATCTAGTGATAAAATTTCTAATTGACTCAATTACATTTATTTAAAACAACATTCAAAGTATGATTTTTAGAAAAGGTAATAAATAAAGATGTATTGGATTTGTATTATTGATTTGTATTATTTGACGTATTATTTTTTATTTTAAGAATATTTCTTTTTTTTGGCAAACTGTTAGTAAATATAGTTATAGGTAAATCGATTCTCTAATAATAAATACAATAATGCAAACAAGTTTAAAACGAATACTACATATTAAATTCTTGAAGAAAGATCAAAGATTAAAATATGTAGATATTTATTTTAGACTATGTATGTAACTGTCAAAATGAAAGAAGAATACATTCTCTTTCTGAAAGAACACTGTAAACTCTGGGATAGAGGTCACGACCCCTAAGCGAAGGGAGAGCGATTAAAGGATAAACAAAAGTCATTGGTCACTTTCTTATAACTATCGATACAAAACGTCACTTCCTAGGGGGAGGGTCCGAACCTTTCTTCGAGGGCTGGGATTCCCTTCACCGCTCTCTTCGGGAGTTGCGAGGTTTGGATTTTGTTTTACTATCGGACGGTGGTATAGAATAGACTCCGGGGGATAGTGACGTCACCGTCCGTGTTCGAAGTCTGCGAGGTTTGGGGTCCAGGGCTTCGTTTTGCGGTCAACCATCCATAGCCTTTTCCCTTTAACCAATCAACTATTTGAATGCAGTCGTCTTAACATGCTGTGTTTCACTTAGTATGAATGTCTCTTATATTTGTACAGTTTGTGAAAATTTAATGAAAATCTGGAGAAATTACTTTGAATCTGGCAATGAAAACACAATCTCGTTTTTTTTTTATTCGCTACGTGATCCGTGAACAATTCAGCAGTAGTTTCTCTTCTCTTTAGAAATCGTAAATCGACTTTTTTTTTGTGTTTTCTTGGGGAATAACGTAAGCGTCATAGAGTGTGTGTTTTCAAACAGTGAAGTTGTGCTCTCTGAACTCTTCATCTGGATTTTGGCATATTGAAGCTTATTATTAAGTAAAACTGTTAAAATATTTTATCTTTTTGCTAAGTATATCTTTTTAAACAGTTAGCAACAAATAATAACTTATTTTATGGAAAATATATATAATTTAAAATTAGGCCTAAGAGTATTGAGCAATTGTTTGGCGCTTCTTTTTTTCTTTAAGCCTAATGGGCGAAACATAAGTATCTTGACATACTTTTTCTTTTTTTTCTTGTAATGCAGTTGTCAGAAATAGTGTATAAATGAAAGCTAAATAACTAATTCAAGCTAAAGCTTTAAGTATTGAGTTATTTTATTTGAATAATATGCTGTTTTATACTAATGTATATGAGCTTGTTTTTCTTCCGCAATTGTATATTTTGGGGAGAAGGGAAGTTCTTTACAAATTTACTTTGTCGTCTTTATTGTACACATGTATTAAATTTTTTTTTTGTAATATAGGAAACCAGTTTATAGAACATTTGCTTTTTTTCGGTGGCTTATTTGCTTTGTATTTAAATGTACATATTTTGGTGGGTTTCAATGGCCGTATGCAACTTATAACAGCTAAGCGCTGATATTATGTAGTTTAAATACGAGTTTGGACTTCCAAAGTTTCATTGTTATATTTCTTTTATGAACTACAAATTTTAAGTTTGAAAAATATTGTTATTATTTTAATTTAGATTCTAAAGTTTTGCTTTATATATTTGTTAGCTTTACTCCCTGATTAAAAAAAAACAGAGCCCCGAGTTTTTAATATTCTTAGTGCATAGCTATGTTTATTCATGATTGAACATAACAGTATTCAAAATTATGCTGTATTCTGCATGATTTAACAGGCATCAACATGCCTAGATTTGAATTTAGTTAATAAATTTCATGTTTGGCTTAATATGTACTGATATGCAGGGATGAAAGGAATAGTGATTTGGACTAATAGCAGCATTTTTTTTTTTGCGGAAATTTTGTCATTATTGAAAAATAATAAAAACTTAGCAGTATTGGTATGGACTAAAGGGGAAAAAAAACTTCTATCTAACTATATTAAAAATAGAAATGTTTAAGATAGATATTAAGATAATTAGTAATTTAAAAAAAACTAATAAAATAAACTATAAGTTATTAAAAAACGAGCTAAAGACAAGGTGTTAGATTATTCTTTATTAAATCTATTAAAATTTACCCTCAATTTAAAATTTGTCTATTTTTTTTCCACATGATATTACTTTACTGAATATTTCACCAGATCTTCAGAAAAACTAATATTCGTTACATCGCTACTTAGTTACATTGTATCTTTTTCAAAAACTATATTTGAATTGAATCATTTTTATTTATTGGTTTAAATAAAGTTCATTGTTGAATTTGGTTATGTATAATTGTTATAATAAAAAGTAATTGAAAAAACTATTTTTGGCAAAGCTATTTTTAGACATACTCAATTCCAAATCATTTAATTGGGAATTTTTTTTTTGGCTCATCAATTTGGGTTTAATGATTTTTTGCATGCTTGTTGAACTTACCATATTAAGTAGTATTTGTCATCATATGCTTCAAGCAAAATTACACTAAAATTTTTGGCTTTCACAATTGTCTATTTTCATTGTAAAGTGATAAGAGAGTTGTAAAAATCAGCTGACAGTAGGCTCTACTGCTAATGATGAGATTGCTAATCTTGGGGCAGCATGCATTCAACTTAACACTGACTTTCTTCTACCTTGCATGAATCGTAACATTGTCTGCTTCATATTATCTTTTTCTCCCTTTGCAAATTTTTTTTGTTGCATATGTCCATAATTTTTCATATTACATTAAATGTCAAAGTTATCTGCAAAATTGGAGAATCACCACCAATGTATCCATGCACAGTGTGCGTGCGTCTAATATTATCCAACCATGACTATTATTTAAATTAATAATGTGCTGTCATCAATAATATGATATTTTATTATAGGTTTTACCTGAACTTAGTTAATACATTTTCTCCATTTACTTTGCTTCTTTGTACATAGCTTATTTAATTTCCCTTTTTAATACCTTAACGAAGCATAATTAAAAACCAAATAAATGTTTTCAGATAACACAAGTGATACTAAATTTGTAATGTATGCAGCCACATTCATTTTAATCATTGGGTTTACCTGATAATAAGGAATAGAAAATCATTACCTTTTAAATAATATGCAGTAAATTAATTTGTTTAATGAGAGCTCTGTCAGTGCTTCCATAGCTAATAGAAAAAAATATGGGCAAGAATTTCTCATCCTTTCTCAGAAACAGGATGAGATTTCAAAAAGTTAAGTAAGATTTTTAAAAATTAAAAAAGCACAGACTTGAAAGAAAAAAAATAATTTCTTTAATTATAATACATTTTTAACATCAAATTTTTAAGCGTTGAGTATTTTTACTGCATCATCATAGAAGATTTTGCCTTCACAAGGTATTTGTCCATCTTACATTAGTTCATAAAAAAAATTTGAAAGTCTTGCATGAAGATAGCTTATCTACGGTAAACACGTGGTTGCAGATAAATGTGTTTTGGAAGGGTTCCGTGGTTCAGAGGGGTAGTGTTCTGTTCGAAAAGCTTCAGGACAATGCTGGTAAATAGGTAAGCTAGGTAACTGGGCAGATGTTGAAAATAGTGAAAGGGATTTTATTCTAAATGGCGTAATGCGAAACTTCTTCCAAAATTCGAGAAATTTGCGAATTTTGAAATTCATCTATTTGATTGAAATTAATTTAAATTTTGAAATAAACCTGCGCGAATTTCTCATGGTAATTATTTTTTGATGCAAGAAAAAAAGGTGCTGTAGTGAAAAAACTGGCTCTAAGCTGGGAACACATCGCTGATCTTATCTTCAAAATATAAACAGAATTGTTAGTAGGTTAATTTTTGAGTAGCTAGTTGACGTAAAGCAATGGCAACCAATGAAAAAATTTAAGATTTTTAAAACTTCACATGAACAATCTAATTAGATCATTTAAATGAATTTTAGGCTTAATCAGAGGCTAAAATTGTCATCTTCATTTGCTGTCATAATGCAGAAAAAATACACCTACTCAGTAAAACCCTCTCTAAAAAAACCCAGTAAAATTTACTGGATCTTTTCTAAAATTGATTTCTTTTTTATCCTCTGTTATATTAAAGAGCTATTCTGTTGAAGTATATGTAGTCAAACCTAAAAAAATGAGCCTATGGTGAAAAAACTGTGTTTGGAGGAGTTATCTTGCTGGCTAGATTTGACTGTATGACCATTGATTAGACAGTGCATTTGATTCCCTTTCTATGCAAAAAAAAAATTATATCCTCAAATATTTTTAAGATTAAAATGTAAATAAAAAGCAATCTTGTGTTAAAATAAGTTTAAAATGTGTGTATGTGAGTACATATGACATTTTGCATTGTGATGTCAAAAGAAACTTTTCAGACTTTTACACTAATTTATTTGTATTAATATTGAAATAAGGTAATTATCCCTGCCCTCTTTTGAAAAAAGAAAAAACCCAAATACAACATGGAAAACCGAGAAAAACTCAGTAGAACCCAGAAAAGCCCACTTCGGTTGGGTTTTTCTTTGAAAACCTGGTTTTTTTTTTGCAACTCTGGGCTTGAGGTATATAAGACACAAATTCTTCATTTTATAATTTTAGATTAAGAAAGAGATGGAATTTTAATAGGTCAATACTAATAAACAAAAAAACAATGTACTACTAGACTAATAAACAATGCTATAGGGTGTGTAGTTTATTATATGTATGCATTTTTTCAACCATGCTAAATTATTATAAATTTATATCTCAATTTCATTAAATATTTTAGCTTTTGAGATATGGCACGTACTAAGCAAACTGCACGTAAATCAACTGGAGGAAAAGCTCCCAGAAAGCAGCTGGCTACCAAAGCTGCCAGAAAGAGTGCCCCATCAACTGGTGGAGTGAAAAAGCCTCATCGTTACAGGCCCGGTACTGTTGCTCTTCGTGAAATCAGGCGTTATCAGAAATCTACTGAGTTGCTTATCAGAAAGCTTCCATTTCAGCGATTGGTAAGAGAGATTGCCCAAGATTTCAAAACAGATTTGCGTTTCCAGAGTGCTGCCATTGGTGCATTACAGGTACATAGTTATTTTAGTATTTTTAAGTTATAAGACTAGTGTCAACCTTTTTATGTAAGTTGTATCACTTATAAAAATTAACACTTAAAACAGGCATTTAACATCTGTGAATTTTTTACTTAAAGTGGGTCCTTTTTTAATATAAAGAAATTTATGAAGATAATGGAACACTTTTCTTTTTTATGTGTACTAACTCTTTTTGCCAATTAGATAGTTTTAATTATCAATTTGCTAATAGTACCAAATAAAGTATCACTAACTTATGTGTAACAATTTGTTAAAGTGCAAATTTGGAGGTCTCCACAGGGCAACTGAATAAAAGTGACTGTAAAAAAAAAACTATCATTCTGCTATCAAGGAAGACAGTTTTGCTTTTTGCCACAGGATGGCTGGGCTTCAAATGCCGATATAATGCTTGAGAAAGAAAATAGCTGAAAATTAAAAAACAAATATGTTTAAAAAGTTTGAAGTCTTAACTGGTCTAGCATCTAGATCTTAGTTAGTTGAATTTATTCAAAGAGAAAAATATGCAAAGGTTAAGGTTATCAGATTGAATACAAATAATACTAACAATATGAGCAAAAAATGTGAGCTAACAATGTACATGGATAACACGAATTTGTACCAAACATTTAATAAATATAATGATGTTAAAAGCCACCTATAGATGATGTCATTAGGCGAAGTTCGCAAGAAAGTTTAAGGAAAGAAAATACAAAAATTAATAATTAAATTTGGGTTAAGAAAACGTCTTTGATAGGATTAAGTATTAAAAGTATAGTTAAAACAAAGTGAAAAATATTGATAAGATGTAGATGTAAAGCAGAACATATTGTGATGGTCAGTTGCTATGAATATTCTTTAAATACTTGCATCAATTAAAAGTGGTTATGTATTGTAATCAAAATTTTCATTCCTCTGCTATTCTTATAAAAACTTTTTTTTTCAATGTTAGGTTTAAATTTTGAGAGCATAAATTTTTTATTTTTAATTCCTGCTCCATTCATTTATTTAAAAAATAATAATAAAGAAAAGCAGGATATGTTGAAAATTCTGATGAATAAGCTTTAAAGCGCTACAGTGCAAATTTACATTTCTTACAAGGAAAAGGGTTCTGTGAAGGTCATTTTTATAACAAAATTAAGCTTTAGAGATCCTGGTGAATAGCTACCACTGCTGACCTTAGGGAAAAATATGCTAAGTTTGTAATTAACTTTAATTTAGCAGAACTTTCTAGCTGATGTAGATTTGTGGCTCATAGGTTAAGCAGAGTTCTCCCTTCAAAATAAAAGGAAAGGACAGGCTGTTTCCCCACAGAAAAGAGCACTTTGAGTTTTAGAAGAGTACTCACTTACCACTATTAAAATTTAGCAATAGTAACTGGATTTAATCTTCACTTTTTAAATTTACCATGTGTATATAAAGAAATGGTAAAATTTAAAGAATGTTGTTTTTATTTTATCCGCCGTTGAACAGCCGACCAAATTCTGGGTTTACGACTACTGGTGTTCAACTCCACAGCCTTCTAATTTTGAACCAAAAGATGTGAATGTCTCTGAGGCTGAATATCATGCGAATTTTAACTAAACTATACAAAAATAAAACTCATTGCAGTAAAGTTGCTCCCGGCCTTTTAAGGAATGTTATTGTAAAATTCAAAAAATTAGTAGGGTGACCTGGGGTAATTCCTGATCAAAAAATGCAAACTTTTGTGATTACAGTTAAATATATTTTATAGTTGTTCCACTTAAATAAATATGAACTGTTAATTAAGAAAAGACAATTAGCTATTTATTAGCTATTTTTTTATACTATTTATAAGAAGAAATGACAATGATCAGGAATTACCCCAGTGATCAATAATTACCCCATCTGTAGGGGGCAACATTTGATATAGTTTCCTGTAATCAATAACAATGTTTACAGTAGATGTGAAACAATTAAACAAAAGCTTACACTATTTTTATATCAAAGAAAAATAAAAATAACTCAAAATATTTATTATTAGGAGAAGGAGGGGATCTTTGCAGAAATGTGCACAATTTGAAACCCATCTTTAAAATGGAAAATGCAGAAAGCATTTTAAAAGATACTTATTTTGTTAGATTAAACAAAAAACTATTATTAAGTAAATGTAGATATACTTTAGCAAAGTGTACAAGCATTCTTGTCCATGTCTCAAATTTAAAAAAAAAAGTAATTTTTTTAAAATAAAACTTAGGTGATCATTATTTACCCCAGAAACAGAGTGATCGTGAATTACCCCGGGTCACCCTAACTTAAATTCACTAAAATTCATTATTATTATACCCCCCCCCCCCCAATTTAAAAGTGTGAATGTCTCTGAGGCCGAATATCATTCGAATTTTTATTAAATAACTATACAGAAAAAAAAAATCTTTGCAGTAAAGTTGATACTTTCTGAAAGAAAAGATCTTATCCTTTAGAAATAAGGCACCTTCCCTGAAAGAACTCAAAAACCGATGGTGTCAATTTTTATAAAATGATTGGCTATTATTTAGAAAAATCAAAACAGGTATTTTGTAAGTCCCATGAACATAAGCCAGTTTAATGACACATCCCATACCTATTCTTATTCATATTCACACATTTTTAAAATAATACATTGTGAATAATCTTCTCGCTATTTGAAAATCACATCATGGAAATGAAGAACACTATCTGGAAGGAATTCCCGAAACTGAAGTTCTTTGCCTCTAATGCATTGCCCGGATTAACGGCTTCTGTGGGAAAACTTTTTTCAGGGTGAATTTGGTATGTTACAAATTAAAGAGCAGTCTTTCTATGAAATTATTAAATTTTAATTTGAGTGCCCCGCTAAACTGTCAGATAAAATAGTTCAAATCACAATATTAAGTTCTGCAAGTGCAGAATAACCATTTAAAGAAATTCTTAAACCTCTCTCAACTTGTATGAAGCATTTTATATCATTTATGATTAAATGGTGGAAAATAGTTTTTTATTAAATCTTTTAATTGTAATTAAGTGTAATCAAAATGTTGTCAACTAATCAAAAATTGTCATGTAATATTAATTTGAATTAATTGTAAATAAGTATTAAGTTTTTTATTAAGGAAAATAGTTCCTTCACTCTTCAGTTACTATGGTGTATTAAATTTGCATTTTATGAATACCATTGCAGGAAGCCAGTGAAGCATACCTCGTTGGTTTGTTTGAAGATACCAATTTGTGCGCTATTCATGCCAAACGTGTAACCATTATGCCGAAGGACATCCAGCTTGCTCGTCGTATCCGCGGTGAGCGAGCTTAATAAGCATTTCTTTGTGGACATTTTATCATCTCCATCAGAAACATTATTGTGTGTCACGTCTTTATCTATATTTTTTTTTTCATTGTAAATTTTGTGTTGTGCATTTGGTGGGTTTATGATACTTATGTAATGCTGTATTACCTTAAAAACAAATAAAAGTATCAAAATTAAAGTGTAATGACTAATTTTTATTTTGTCCTATTTCATTGCATATTTTATTTTGAAAATAATGGCTGGTTATATTTTCTGAATTAGACTTATTAAGTTTTTGTTTCTTGGCCATTTAAACTGTCATTTAATAGAGAAATCATTTCAGAGATTACCTGATTAGTGCTTATGACTGCAAAAAGATACAATGTATTTATATTCTCACATTGAATTTGCTTTCAGTAAATACAAAAAATATTTTTATTTGTGTTTGTAGGCTTAGTATTTAACAGAAGTAGACTTATTTGCAGACCATAAGTATTATCTTACAAAGTCTTATATTATGCTTAATGAAAATAAATTTTCTAGTAAATAAAAGAACATGTTAAAACTGAGAAAAACAGCTGTTTAAACAAACATAAATTTTTTAAAAAAGGTTTATTTTTTTAAAGCATTTTTTAATAACTTCACAAAGACTATGCTGAGAACATTTTATATTTCCAATATTAACTTATGGTTTATATTGAAAAAACAATGTGTCAATATAATTATCTATTGGTAATTTAAAGTTTCCTAAAAGGACTCTCGTTAGCTGATTAAATTCTATTTTCAACCGGTCTCTATCAGACTGAACTCTTACCATCGGGCAAACCATTAGCTTATTTTTCTATGTTTAATGTGGTTACGCCTTAGTAAACTTCACACAGAAAGCTTTTCAAGACTACAAATTTGTCTTTGGTTGCTTGATCCAGGAGTTTCCTTTAGGAATACAAGTTATTGGGTACGCATAAGTGGACAGCAAGACTGCTATATGAATCACACACATTGGTACTGAGAAAAATTTTTGACAAAGAAAAAGGTTTATGAGATTGTACTGAGGTAGATCCTGTTGAATGTTTAATCACATGACTAAATATCACATTCTAATAGTTAAGATTTTTGGTCTAAGTATTTTAAATGTTATTATAAATTATAGTGAATTAAGTCGCTACTAGCAGATTTCTCTATAGCAAAGCCTCATTAATCATGCTGCGCTCGACCAGTCATTTCAAAAACTTAAAAGATATATTGGTGTTTATATGTGTGTAATAAATTTCCTTAGAACTATATCTTGTAATATAATGTTTGGTAATAAATTATAAGATTTTTATATCTTGCATAATTGTTATATCCGATTGGGTAGTATCTACAGAGACACCAACTTGCTTGCTTTGTAAAAAAAGAAATATATATATTTTCTAATGATGACAAAATTTAAGTTATTTTTAATTTAGTATTTTTCATTTTATTTTCGCCACTGCTTATCAAAAATTCAATTAAGAAATGCAACTTATTTGCAATTTATGTTGTGACCTTTTAAAGAGCGGACGTAATAATTCTTATACTACAGGAGTTACTATTTAATTTGCTACCCATTTATTAAAAGTTTAGCAGTTGGTATCCCTGCTAAAATTTTTGCTGGTGCTTTGAACCAGCAGGGTTAAAGATTCGATTTTATCCCGGTACATTACAAGGTGGCCAGTCTTTTATAAAATTATCGCAAATTTTAGTTTTTTGTTAATTGCTTATCTTTTTTTTGTTGAATTTTTAGAATCCTAATAAATTAAAATGTTTCATGCTGTTAAGAGTGGATTTTTTTAAAATTAGTTATTCCACATACAAAAGTTAAAGTAAGGCATAAGCTAACACAATTTACTACTCCACTTAAAAAATTTATCTCTTAAATTAATTTTATTTGTTTTCTTTTATCTGATTTTCATCAGTTCTGTTTTATATTCTATAAATATTTGAACTGTGCGTTTTATGTAATAGTTATGCTTATAAATTTTTTTTTTTAAATAAAAGTAAGTTTGCTTTTCTTTTTACAAGAAGTTAAGAGCTAAGACACACTATTTTCAAAGATTTTTAAAAATAATAAATTTTCTTTCTTTTTACGAGAAGTTAAGAACTAAGAAACCAAACTATTTCTGCTTTACGGAAATTGTCTTTGCTTGTTTGAATTTAGAATTTATCCATATTGGCGCCCCTCAATTTTAAAACCCCTGATTTGTAGGAGGTACCTTTGCTACTTTCTCTAGATTAAGGGAGCACACAGTAAAAGCTTGTAAAAAAGCATTTTTTAATAAATTTTTCAACGGTTCAGATAAAACTTAATACAATCTTATTGCACGTATTTTAATCTTTATTTCATCGTGTTGCAAATACAGAAATTTAAAATAGTTATTATATAATACAATGTTTAAGTTATTTTTTAAATTGTCCGCAACTTGTAGCTATAAGTTGGAGAGGAAAAATCATCCAAGATAAATTTCGTTTTGATTTTCCACACAACAGATAGTTTTTGTTGCACTAGGGATTTTTCTTTTAAAAAATATAAATTTTTTTCATTAAGGGTGGTGCTATGACGAAAAATGATCTAAAATAAGTTTTATTTTCGTGGATTTCTCAAAACCAGTCTCCCCAATTTAAAAAAAACCTTAAGTGCAACAAAAATAATATATTTTTGTGAAAATTGTCAAAATTTAAAGTAAATTTGTTAAAGTTAGAGATTCAGAAAGTAAAACAGTTCCGATTTGAAATACCATGTGATCAATGATCCATAAAAATATATAAAATTTTGCAACTAACTATAATGCATCAATACCAGGTCCATAACATGCTTTCTCTCCTTCATTTTCAGCCGTCTCCCGTTTTCTTGTCAACCTGCTGTCATGTTACACCTCGTGTACGTTTTTAAAGTGGCATTTGAGAAACAATGCATTCATCTTCATTTTTAACCTTTATTCTTTAGCTGCCTTTATTTCTAATTTTTTCGAAACTCACGGCGCTTCCTTAAAAATTATTGCAGCCAAGTGTGGTGCAATTTCAACTATCTGCATTAAAAGCGTTATTAATTCTTTTAAGAGAAAGCAAATTCATTAAGAGGACGCCCTATCAGGGGAGAAACTTTTCGCCCCAAATTCTCTTTCACCTACATAACTAATTTTAAGTATGGAAGAAGTGAGATGCGACAAACCTAGAGTAAGCCATGAAGTTTCAAATAATAAAAAGAAATTCTTAAAATATCCAAATGAAAATAAATTGAATGAAGGGGAGACGATAACTTAGGATTACTATATGGAGAAGTTCTCTTCAATAATTAGTTGTCATGTTGATATTTTAATTTTTTTTCTTTCTTTCAGTAAATCAGACTATGCGAATTAAATTAGTGGTGCAGATGACAGAGAATTGCTCAAGTTCACATATTCATACAAATCACTGCAACGCGATCAACATACTAGGTTATAACTTTAAAATTTTTGCGAAAATTTATTAATATTTTGGTACTATAATCTTAAAGACAATAAAAAAAACGTATTTTATTTATGTTGGAAAATTTTACTGTGTTGTTTCCTTTTAAATAAATTCCGGAATAGTTCTATTTTTGGGTCAATCTCTGCTCTTCATCACAGCAGGGAAAAATTCTTAGCAGGGAGTACTTTATTTTTATGGGGAAAGAAAAAAAACGTTTTTAGTAACTTAATTTTTCATCTTTTTTGTATTACTAAAAGTGGAAAGAAGAACATCGTGCAGCTTTGTTTTATTTTGATTTTTTGTGCTGAGCTGTGAAGAATTAAATACTAATTTTTTAGTACCAGCTAAAGACTGGTACAAAGTATCAGTTGCAAATATCTGATACTTCAAGTATCAGATACATATGAATCTGATTTTAAATCTTAAATAAAAGTGGAGGTGAGTTATTATTAAGTATAATTTTTGTTGCTCTTATCAGAGCTAAAAATTTACATAGAATTTTAATTAGTTAAATTGCAGACTTAAAAAAAATGAAAATTGATTTAAATCAAATACAGAATTACAATTATTAAAAACAAAATAATAATAATAACTTGCATTTTATATAGAAATATGAAAACCTGTATTTGAAATTGAAATCAATTAGCTTTAATTTTTTTTGAAAATTATTATTATAATTAAAATAGTAACTGTCTTGCCATCACGTCATGATGACGTAATGTTCAAGTTTATCAAACGTAGGAAATGATTTTAGTTGAAAGAATAACTTACAAACATTAATCAAAAGCGTTAAAACTTGAACTATTACCGTCCCTAGTAAGCCCGAATCTTTTAATTTATTTTTTACTAGCCGCCTAAGGCGGCCAGCTCTCCGCCACGCTGAAGGTTTTCACAAATAAAGTTTTTTAAAAAGGAGCAGGAAATCTGAAGATTAGTGGACAATTAAAGTGTTCCTGTCCTGCAATTTTGTCTTCATATCCAGTTCTGCTGCAGATGTGTTATAGCTCTTGAGGATGTTTGAAATTATATAGCTACAACGCTTAAGAAAAAAAAAAAACTAAAATGCTAAATACATGAAAAGAACACGAAAACGAATAAATTTTTTATGGTATCAATTTCTATTTCTATATAATTTTTTATGGTATCAAATTCTATTTCTATATCTGTTACGTCAAGCACTCAGGTATTATAATTTGATCTAGTTGCGCTTTCTACGTCATTTTGTTAACATCGTTTGGTTTGTTATTTAACATCGTTTGGTTTGTTATTTCTAAGTTAACTTTCAAAAAATTGGCTGGCATCAAGCATTTTTATTCTTTAAGTTGCTTATTTTTTCTTTTGGAATTCGTTCCTTTTTAGCAAAATGTTTTTCAACCTAATCGAATTCTTTGCCGACTGTTCTCTGTATATATAAAGAAAATAAAGTAAATATTTTTAAAGTGTTGTGAAAAGAATTTTTCGTTGTACAAAGTACTACAATATCGCTACAAAAATTATCGTCTTCGCTTAAGAAAAAAAAAAAAAAATAGAGCGTGGAAAGAAGAAGAAAAACTTATTATAACAATTATGAACAGCGACAAATATATCAAAGCGAAGCGTTCTATTTACGTATCGAATATGTTGCCACATTTTAATACAAAAGTTAAACTTTTCTCCACTTTAATAAATGTAAACTAATGCGAACTTTACAATTAAATTATTAATTCCTTCGTATATCATTGGTTTAAGTTGTCGAAAATTAATATTTCAATTGTAAGGTTCGCATTAGCATACATTTATAAGAGTGGGGAAAAGTATATGCATTTTTTAATAGTTTTTTGAATATGGCTCTTTGAAGACGGAAAAGCATAGACTTACAAAATGACTGATAACTAAATAACTAATCCAAATTTTTAAAAAAGAAAAAAAATACTTCTTCATTATGTCAAAACACAATTATGTGCCGAGTTTCGTGCCTGGGCGAGGCTTCTGGGGCGATATATTGTGATTACAGACACACACACACACACAGCCGCTTTTATTATTATGTATAGATGTATAGATGTCTCTTGAAAAGGCATTTATAATAAAAAATGTACCGGAAGAATTTAAAGTCGAAATATTATTTAACCTGTTAGGTGAACGAGCGGCACACTCTGTAGTTTATTCAAACGCAGAAGAAATAAAGGATTATCATAAAGTTAAAGCTTTAATTTTAAAAGAATTTCAACTTACACCAGAAGCTTGCCTAGAAAACTTTCTTAGTACCAAAAGATGAAAAAACGAAAACCATATGCAATTTACTAGTAGACTCAGAGCCAATTGGAATTTTTATTGCGAACTTAGAAATGTACAAGATTTTGAAACGCTAAATGAATTAATAGTTAGCGATAGATTACTAAGTGCGTTAGATAACGCAGCGTAAAGTTACGTTCGAATAAAACAATTAGCCATAATTTTAACAAATTTAAATAAATTTTGACTACCCCAAAAAACTGAATTCATATAAAAACTTCCTTGGAATGCAGAAAAATAGATTTCGGTTGCCTTTTTAAGTTTTCCTGGTGATAAACTATTCAAATTATTGATGTGTGTTATGATAATTAATCACTATTTGTAGGAAGGAAAACAAAATACACACTTTATACAATAAAATATATTTATTTAAAAATATATATATAAGGCAATTTTGTTTATTCTTAGTTTTTTTAAATACAATTTATAAAAAGTAAGATTCTCAAGGGCCCTCTGAGTGCCTAGGGGCACTCCGGCAATGCCCGGGTGTGTGCCCATGCGTAAAGACGGTACTGATCGAAGCTAAGGGCAAAATAATTTTACAAACCGCGTTTAGAGAACAAGTCGAGGCGAAATTAGCAATATTGCCAGTCCAGTGGCGTACGCAAGGGAGGGGTTTAAACACCCCCCTTGAGCTCAGACAAAATGGCAAAAATAAAAATTTTTGTAGAAATTATGCGAGCTATTATTTTTTAAGACTATATTTTTATTTGCCTTATACCTACTTTTTTTCATTTTTTTTTCCACGGTATTTCTCAGAATACTGTAAAAACATTTACTATAATAGGGTTGTACTTCTGAAACCAAAATCACGTGATATATATATATATATGCTGTTCTTGAATCTTTAGGATGTCAAAACGCAAGAATTTAACAATTTTTAATTACTTTGAGAAAAAAATTACGACCTGAAATTAGTGAGGTGACAGCATCTAGTACCAATGTAAGTTTTTCTGTTGTACAGAAATGTGATACTTCCGTTGAAGAAAACGTTTCTAGCATAACAAAATCTTATGAATGTGAAAGTGGCCCTCGAAGTGTTACTTCCCACCCATATGACATTGGACTTTTTTCAGAAGATATTACATTATGTTCTTAAACTTAAAAAATCAAATCAAAATTTAACTGAACAATGTTGTTTAAATAAGAAGTCAAAATTGTCTAGCTGTCTAAATTGGGGAAATAATAGTGCTTTATTACAGATTTTGAATTTCTTTTAGTAGTTTCAGAAAATTATGAACACCCCCCTTGAAAAAATTCTGCGTACGCCACTGTGCCGGTTTATTATAAAAACCCTGACGATTGTCTATTTTATACTTCAAATTTCAAATATTTTGTTTGCTTTAACAGATAAATTAAACTTCCCTTGTTTAATTACATCGGATGCTTATAACTCTTTGATTTATCAAAATGATGATTCAGCCAAAATCGAAAAAGCTTTAGTTTCAGAATGCGACTCATCAGTAGACGTGTGGGAAGAAATGAATAAAAGTTCATGAAGGTCAGGGGATTCATTTTCTCAATCGGAAGAAAGTGAAACAGGGTGCGGTATTTATTTAATATCGGTTAATAATAAATTATGCAGTTTAGTGATGAATATTCGGAGGCTAATAAATTTCGAGAAATGCAGAAAGATTGCTTGTTGATTGAAATAGTTTCTTAAATCATGATTTGTCTTGTATGTTATGTTAGTCAGAGTTATTTATGGAGTGAGAATACTTAAGGCTTATTTTGGAGGTGTGAAATAAGAGATTAGAATTATAGATAAGATTATAGATAATAACATCATAGATAAGAGACAATTTAATAAAGGAAAGAGATTGGGAAAAGAAAAAATAGTCTGATAATACCTATCAACTCAAATCGTAAAAAAAAAAAAATAAAAAAGCGTGGGGAATTATGTATGCTGTATACAGTGCGCAAAAAAATAAACGGACCATCCTTAATAACTTTTGATCTAATAATAGGTTCTTCTCGTATTAGGAGCCAATTTTAAGGGGTGACCTCAAATATGCTAATTAATTAGAATAGAAGATATTTTAAATTAGGAAATCAGATACAAAAACGTACTTTCTCCGAATAAACATACCATTTTCCAGAGGGATACGGATTTCTGACCTCCAAAATATACGGGGTAGCCGCAATCTGGGAAATATGGTCCCAATAGTTTGGTGAGGTCCAAAGTTTGCACCTCTTAAGGTTAGTTTTACTTTTTGCGTATTTCGCCATATCTTGAAAACCTTTCAAACGAATTGAAAATTTTTTGCATATAATTCTAAAATTGATTTATCCAAAGATAGTTCCATGCGAAAAATAATTTTTAGTAAATATTTACTATTTTATTTTATAATAATAGAACAAAAATTGAATTATAAGGTATGCAATTTTTTACACTCTTCTGACCGAACTATTAAGGCTATGTTTTGGGGGGGTCAGAAATCTGAATCCGTCGAAAAGAAAATATGTTTATTCAGAGAGAGTATGTTTTTGTGTCGGATTTCATAACTTAAAATATCGTCTGCACTTATTAATTTGCATAATTGAAATAAACCTTTCAAACAATTCCGTTTGAGTGAGTCCTAGAATGTAAAGATCCGAAATCAATAGATCAAAAGTTATTCAGAGTGATCCGTTTTTTCATTTGCGTACTGTACATTGACAGTTCAACAAACTGATAAGCTTTAAATATAAATCATGATTAAACAGAATAAAATAATATTAAAGACTAGAAATTTAATTTATTTTAAACTTTTGAAAGTCGGAAAAATATCATGCCTCTACATACCCCCCACCCCACACACACGCAAAAAAAGAAACTTTTATGGATAAAAAGAAGATGACAAAAGAGTTAAGTGTTCTATTTTTACATAAAAAATATTTGACTTATTTTTTGTAAAAAAAAAACTGGCTGAAATTTCAGTTATATATATATATATATATATATTTCAGTTATATATCAGTTACATATCCAAAACACTATTTTCTTTTCTAAATTCACTTCCCAACTGTGATATTTCAGTCAATATTGCTAACTGCAGACTATTTCTTTCAATAGTTTTTAACCTGTTAAGTATTGAGAGCTGAGTTTGATGTAATGGGAAAAATGCATCTGATGTGTTAGTGTTTCTAGAAGGAAAATAAGAATCTTGCTAATTTTATGAATGTACCATATTCATCACACCCGCCATCGTGACCACAGGGAATGATTTAGGTCCTTAAAAGCTGATTGAAACGATTTTGCTCTAGGATAGGATGGGTTTATTCACAGTACGGTCCGTCTTCACTGCGTAATAACCCTCGGAGAGAACCATCGATTTGTCAAAACTTAGTAATCCTCGAAATGCAACACATGTGGCTCCAATCGTCATTTTTTAGGAAAAAATAGACATAAACCATTCAGTCCCCTTGGTCTTCGCATGTTTTTCACTGAATTTTTATTTAAAATGTAGAGCGTGAAAATAGGCCTGGATTAGTTTCTTCAGGAATAGTTCTCATTTTCAATATATGATATGAGATTGTAGAGGAATAAAAATGTCTTAGATTTCAACTTATGATTCCACAGCTCTGTTTTCATCAGTTATCTTTCAAATGAATAGGTATATGTATTATATTTCTTCTACCTCACACTAGTTTCTTAAACAAAAAAATTAAAATAATTTTCTTTGTAGATGATTCAGGTCAACAGTATGAAAAAGAAATTCGGGTGGAATTCTACATAAATTTAACTCTAGATTTTTTTTAAAATTAAGTATCAATTGATTTTAAATAGTAATTCGCCGTCATTAATTTTATTCAGGAAAAATTATGATACATTAATAAGTCGGAAAAAAAATGTTCACTGCACTAAAAATAAGAAAGATGTTACTTTGAATAATTTTTGTTCTTATGATTGTATTCTCACGAGCTTTGTGCCAATCTAATACTTTAAAGGGGTAACCTCAAATATGCTTACTAATTAATTATTGCTGTTGTTGTTCATTTACGTCGCACTAGAGCTGCGCAATGGGCTATTGGCGACGGTCTGGGAAACATCCCTGAGGATGATCCGAAGACATGCCATCACAATTTTGATCCTCTGCAGAGGGAATGGCTTCCCTGCTTTGGTAGCCCGACGACCTGTGCGAGAAGTCGAGCACTTTACGGTAGAACAGTTTAATGGGGACCAATACCGCACACCCTCGGTCCCTACGCAGATTGATCCAAGTGGTCACCCACCCGCACACTGACCGCAGCCAGTGATGCTTGACTTCGGTGATCTGCTGGGAACTGTGTCTTAACGATCAGTCCACTACGGGACAATTAATTATTGCAGACGATATTTCAAGTTACGAAATCAGACGTAAAAACGTACTTTCCTTGAATCAGCATAACTTATACCCCCAACGGATTTGGCTTTTTAACTAACAAAATATTGAGCGTAGCAACAGTCTAGTTCAGATAGTTTAGTCAATAGAGCCGTTGAAAGTTTGGGTATCTTTATGTTCTTTTCGTCCAGTAGTGGACTGACCTTAAAGACCGGTTCCCAGTAAAACATCGAAGCCAAGTATCACTGGCTGCGATCAGTAAACGGATGGGTGACCACTTTGATCAGCCTGCGTAAGGACCGAGGGTGCACGGTATTGGTCCTTGTTATACTGCTCTACTGTAAAGTGGTCGACTTCGCTCGCACTTCGTCGAACTGCCAAAGCGGAGGAGGAGAAGATCAAAACTGTGATGGACCATACTCATGGATGTTTGTTGTTAACCAGACGGTCGCCGATAGCCCAATGTGAAGAAATTTTATATATATATATATATATATATATATATATATATATATATATATATATATATATGCTTCATTTTAAAGAATTTAATTTTATATGACGAAACACAAAATTTGAACAAAATCGATCAAATAGTTTCTGATTTGTCCAATTTCAAAGAAGTAATTTATTTAAAATTTGATTTCTGAAGAACTATTCGACCGATTATATTCAAAAGTTGTATGTTAGCATTTAAAATTACATCTACTTATAAGATCCAACTATTTGTATGTCTTACAATTCAATAATTTTTCGACCCTTGTTAAATAAAATAATAAAAACTTAAGAATTATTTTTCACAAGGAATTCTTTGGACAAATGAAATTTATAATTATGCAAAAAAAAATTTCAATTCGCTTCGAAATTTTTCCAGATATGGCTAAATACACAGAAAGTGAAATTAATATTAAGGGGCCTAAACTCTTGACAGTTCTCGTGTAGAAACTATTGAGAACATATATGCCAGATTTCGACTATCCCCATATTTTGATGGTTGAAAATTATAATCCATTGAAAAAAAATGTATGTTCAATCAGAGAAAACCTGTTTCTGTAACTCAATTAATATTTAAAGTTCGCACTAATTAATTAGTATATTTGTGATCACCCTTTGGAGCTGATAAAATTCCCACCACGTTTTAGAAAATCTGATCCTCAGAGCAAAAGTTATTGAAAGTGATATCTTTTTTATTTTAGGCACTTTTCATGTATAAAATTTTGACCTTCAAAAGCAGTATTATAATAGAAAGAAGAAAAAAAAACATTAAGTACAAACTTTAAGAACCAATTCAATAGAGTCAAAACAACTATAGACATCTTATTTATTAGAGACAGAACTGCATAGAAACTTTTCCACAAAATAATTGAGGAAAGGAAAATATCAAAGCTAAATTTTGTGAGAAAAAATCCTTATAAATAAGTTGCTATTAATTATTATTCCCTGATCTTATCCTCTAAAAAACAGAATTTTTGTGAAGAAAAAGAAAATAACATAATTTAATAAACATAAATTATGAAGTGTCAGGAATGCAAACCCTTTTGTGAAAACTAAAATTATCTTAAAACTATTTTTGCAAAAATAATTGTTTTAAAATT
Organism: Parasteatoda tepidariorum; assembly: GCF_982258835.1. NCBI lineage: Eukaryota > Metazoa > Arthropoda > Arachnida > Araneae > Theridiidae > Parasteatoda > Parasteatoda tepidariorum. The sequence continues at coordinate 60,401,367 of NC_141763.1, read as the reverse complement.
CTTTTTTTTTTTCTTCGGCGGGAGCAAAAATTAAATCTAATGTGTAAATAAATCTAAGTAGTGACAAGAAAACAAAGTAAATTATTAATAGTTATAATTATAGTTATAATTATAATTATATAATATATAATGATAAATTATAATAGTTATAATTATAATTTATCAAAGTAATTATTGGAATATAGTTATCAGATTTTGCAATTATAATTTTCTTTCAATCAACTATTTTTTTATTTTGAAATTTTTTTTTTCATATTTGCTTTTACAAAATTGTAATCAATTCAAATAAAGCTCAATGAACACATTACCATAAATAAAATATTACTAATGAAATTACCACATTACCATAAATAAAATAACACAAATGATTTTTCTGTCACGTTGCTTTTTCTTTCCTAAACTCTATAATTTTATACAATAAAATATAATTAGTAAACAAAATAACAGAAAAAATCTTTTGAGTTGTTCTCTATAACAAATTACTGATTTAGTTCATAAAATTATAATAATTTCGTTTCCTAATATTTTGTTTATGGCAATAGGATCTGTCTGTTACGACCTTTGGAACTTCTGAATAAGGTTATATTAAAGCTAAAAAATTCTTCAAATAATCAATAATTGATCCTTTTGTTCTCAATATGTAACATAAAACAGGATATTATGTGCTCTCTGAGTTTATTTTTGCCTGAAAGGTTTTCAAAATCTAGAGATACTTGAAATATAAAATGAAATTTTTTTTATTTATTCAATGGAATTATATTAGGATATTTCTGTATAACTAAATTTTAAAGTGAAGAACACTTTGTACTGGATTAGCTGGGGAGCACAGTATACAGGATAATGTAATAAAACTGTGTAAAAAGGTAGTATAAGTAAGAATAAAATATAAAGTTGATCATCTAGGTTTCATGGGTACAGTTATATTGACAGCTATTTTTTCTCCATCAAAACATGATTCTTATAGCAAAAAACTAAAATTTTGTAGGGATAATATTTTTAACATGGAAAAACGAGGCACCAGGTATAAATGAAAAGGAGTATTTTATAAATTTTTAATCAATCAGCAATTCAGCTCCACTGAGCGTCCTCTAACAGGAAGAAAGAAACATAACAATTTACATGCATATTCTCTTCAACATTGTCAGTATTAATGCTATAAGTATTGCCCAAAATAAATGCAAGTTTTTTACAGTGAGGATTTGAGCCGCAATGGCTCGGTGGTTAAGGCACAGAACTGAAGTTTGATCCCTACCCGGCTACATATTGATGGAAACCAGGTTATCTAATATGAAACGGCATGTTGAGCGCAATATTGACAACTGCGCTACAATCATGCGGTTGGGTGTGAAATTATGGAGTCTCAACCTTTATGACTCTCCCTGCTCACAGCAGGCTGTTGTAAGGAAACTTTACTTTCATTAAAGTGAGGAGTAATATTTAGGAAATAAATAGGCAACTGCAAATGAAAATTTCAAAATTATGTAATCATAATTTGATACCTAGACAATTTTTATGACATTATTCTTGTATGATTGTTATGACATATACTTCACTTATAATTCCGGGACACAAAATTTGTGTTTTGTTAAAAAAATCTGCTCATTGTATGCTAGTAAGGAGATCTTATGTTGGCAAAAAAGTTCATAATTACCCTTTAGCTCTATAGGTAAAATACATAAAAAAACCAATATCCAATTGATTTATATCTAATTTATTACTTAAACTATTTACAAATAAAATATACATCATACATAAATATTTCAAAATAAAACAATTTATTGAACATTCATTGTTTGTTTAAGTTCTTTTTTCATTTTACGTACTTGCAGCAATTTATCTTGCAATTCAGTGTAATCAGCATGCTTTTGCTTATGCTGCTCAATTTCAATTTGCAATTGAGCTTCTTGGAGAGCTAGGGGCACATTTGACTCTGCATATCTCAAGAAGTCATCTAAATCATTTTCTTCCCTTAAAATGCAGAAATGAATCATAAACGCAGCTAAACTTACGACTATAACCAGTCCTTGGATTCTTGGGGTATCATCATAATCTTCCCCAGCTGAGGTATACCTTGCTTTCCATTGGCCAGCTTTACTTGTTGAAAATTTGATTGGTTCATCCTTTTTTTCAGCTGGTGGTTCAGAACTTTGCTTCAAAAACCTTTGATGACACCTAGAAACATTTAAATAAAATACTAAGTAACCTAATAAATCTATAACCTTCAATATCATCACTACAAAACTATATTAAAAACTAATTTTATTTTTCGGCTTACTTTCACTTTCTTTTTCTTTAAAAATCGTGTCTAGAAGTATATAGATTTAATTAGCAAGAAAGTTAAGAATATTAACCTGAAAATCAAAAATTAAAGAACAAATATCTCTTCATCCCCCCCCCAAAAAAAATATGAAATATTTATTTTAATGTTTATAACTTCATTGTAACCATGTTCATTTTATAAAAAACATACACATATTAAATAAATTAATTTAAAGAGCTTAACTTAAAAATAGCCTATTTACTTTAACTATAACATGCCTTTACCATAACAATTTGTTTACAATCTTCCTGTGCCAAGTATTTTTAGCTCTTGTTTGTGTTTGTTTACATGTCTTGAAGTTGAAACAGAATAATCTATCATTATTTAACTTAAATATTAATTTAAGATTCAACTAAATATAAGTAGTTAAATCACATAAAAACATAATTTATAAAGTAAATAATAAAATTAATTAAAGTTATCATGTTTTCTTTTACCCTGACATTTTTAGCAAATCAACCAACTAATGCAATGTATTAAGATGAATTGAAATAATTTTTTATAAAATTTGAATGACCAATTTCTATTTTTTCTTGACATTACATTTAAAGTTGCATATTAATAATTTTAATTAAATGAGAGATTTATAAATCTTTTTTTATTTGATATTAAATAAATAACCGAACGCTCTTGGTATGAAAAGAATAGTCATTTTTCAATAAATTGGTATTAATCAACATTATAAAATAATGCACAAAACGGAAGGCATATACTGACAATGAAAATTTTTTTTAAAAACTATTCAAAATTTTTTATTTATTAATATTTTTTGCGTTTTCAGTTGGCTTTACTATATCAGATTGAGCAAAACACACATTTAGAAGTTCATTTCATAAAAATATTGGCTAATTAGTATCATTTGACATGATGCTATAGCTTGAGGCAGATTTATGAAAGTTAAAAATTTTCACAGTTGAGAAATTTTTTTCCAGTACTTATTCTTTTTACAAGGTATAAAAAACCAATTACCATACCAAGATACCAATGTTAGTTAACTTGATGTCTATTAAAACAGCACCTAATACCACAATACAAGTGGTACTAATAATCCATCATTGATGTCAATAATCATATAGCAATTTTTGGTATATTTTGGTTAACCAAGTGCAAGGAAATTTCGCTTTTTAAATTTTTTTATTTTATTTCATTTAATTTATTTTATGAACATTAATATTGTTCATTGTTAATAAAAAAATTGTAAAAAAAAAAAAAAAAAAAGTTGGAAGAGCTCTACATTTCTTGATGACTTTTTCACTTGTACCCAACTAATAGAAGAGTACCATATTTTCTTTACAGTCACCAGAATCTAAGAATCACCTTTTCTCTATTAAATTTACTTTTTAGTACATAGCTATTTCAACCGCTGTTATCTTCTTACTAGTTAGTTTCATAATAGCAATAAATTTTTTAATATAGAAAGAAAGAGAATATTCAAGTTAAATTAGGATTCATTTTAGGAGAAACAATTTTCATCAATATCACTAAGAATAATAATTTCTACATAATAATAGTGTCTAACGAAATAAGAGGGAACCTATGTCAAAAAAAAGAAGTTTTTTTATTTTTTAAATTGCTTCATTCGCTTTAAAAGAGAAGATTTAATTCTTTGATGGCAAAATTAATAAAAAACTGTATGTATAATATAATAGCTATATTTAAATCTTCTATTTTTCTACTATTCCCATGCCGATTTCTCATTAATAAGAAAATCTCTTTTTTAAAGATTTTCCGTAAGAAAATAAGAGAGGCATCCGAATGAAAACTTTACTACATAAACAATATATGAAGAAATATTTAATAATAAGGTTTCAAAATTTTTATCTAGTAATGAGATACATCAAAAAATTAAAAAAAAGTATTAAGATAATATGAAATTTCGCATTTATTTTAAAGATATAAATAGAAAGATTTATACATTCTTCCCATAAGAATCGGATTTCTTCTCAATAAAGGCGCAAGATTTCTGAAATACATATTTTGATCCTATGCTTTAAATATAATAAAGTGAGTTAAATTTATTACTGCTACAGTAATAAAGTTTCTTAGCATTTAAAGTAAATTTTTCCTATAAATATCTTTAAATTGTATTATATAAACAATTATATAAACAAGTATGCTTATATACAATGCCAGATATGACAGTAACGAGCTGTGACGGTTAAGAAATATTTCTTAAAAATTATCATTAAAGTTCTAAATATCAACTAATAAAATGTTTTTTTATTAATATGATTCAAATAATTCCATATAAATTCAAAAATTTGATCTACAGTGTATTATCAAAAATTAAAATCGACAAGTATTTGAAAATGGAAATGGCAACTTTTCTGTAGCGCGCTTTTATTTGTTTGTATACAAATAAGGTCTTAGTTTCTAATTTTTCTTTCTTAATAAACATTAATTAAAATATGCTATTATGAAGTTTCTTTATTAACTTTTTTTATTCATAAAAGCAACATGCTATTCCGAATTTACATTTTCTTTTGTATTAATGTGCGTTTCGGATCAAGTAAGAATTCATGTTAAGAAAATTTTTGAACTTCTCTTACATACAAATAAAAAAAGTTGAGTGTTGGAGAAGTCAATTTAACTATGAAAAAGTTTTCTCTCAAATCAAATATTCTACAAAATCTAATAAAATGGTACGAGTGCTAAATGTAGCTGAAAAAAATGATGCTGCTAAAAGTATTGCAGAAATTATGTCAAGAGGCAGTGCTAGACGTCGAGATGGACGATCTGTTTATAATAAAATATATGAATTTGACTATAATCTATTTAATCAACGTTGTCGAATGGTTATGACATCTGTATCAGGTCATCTTTTGAATTTAGAATTTACTGGATCTTACAAAGCATGGTAATACTAACTACGATTTAAATATGAAATGAATCTTTGTTGTGATTACTAAGCATGTATTGTATTAATAAATGTATTTTTATTTTATCAAATATATGCATAAATTTTTTTTTTAAGTGAAGGAAGTTTAACGTATATTTTTTTAAGTCTTTTAATGTTAATACGGTGAAAATTTATTATCAGGGCGCTCTTCTTATTTTTGGCAATTTTGAGAGGTCTTTTAGCTTCTTGTGTTCCACTTCTTGAAAGTTGTCAAGACTTGGCAATCATTCTACTGCAGTTCACGATATGGAAATTGTCCCATCAATTGTGTATATAAATAAGTTTTTTTTTTTTTTTTTTAAATATTTACTACATGTTTAAGGGCCTTTAATTGTTTTTTTTTGTGGTTTTCTTTATAGTTGGGTATAGTATTTTATTACATTGTTTAAATTTCATTAGTTTTTTTGTGTTCTAAATAGAAAAAAAATTTCCTTTTTTGCATAAAATTATCAATGTAGATTTTTAATGTGTGATTAAACATCTTACTATATGAAAATTTTGCTTCCTCGTAAATCTATAAAACAATTAATGAGTAAGTAAAATATTGTATATCCCAGTGCTTAAGTCATCCACCCTATTTTTGATTTGGAAACTGCAAATTTCTAGTATGTAATGAGTATTAGTAGACTGCTTAAACAAGCTAGCATAAAAATTTCTGAAATGAAAAAAAAAAGAAAAAAAAGTGAAGTTAAGGGTGCTAACTTACAGCCCCCGGGCAAAACGTGTCCTGCCGATTATTTATGTGTCGAACATGAAAACTTGTGAACACAATGAAAAGAAAAAAAGGAAATTTTTTTTGAGAAATAAACAATTTACAAATTTTCAATTTCATATTTGAGTCATCGCTTTTCGATGTGCTCAATTTTTTCATATTCTTTTGTAAATATGTTATTCGATCGCTTTTTATATGGGAATTAATTTAGAATTCAGCATGATTTTATAAAAACTAATATTTTTTATATGATATTACAATAAGCGAATTTCAAATTTGAGTTATGACTCATTATATTTGTTCTGATTTCGTTATATTTTTGTATGATATTACAATAAGCGAATTTCAAATTTGAGTTTTGACTCGTTATATTTTTTCTGATGTCATCGGAAATACGATCATTTTTAGATCTTTTTTTTGGCAGTTATAACTGTATTTTATTCTATAAATTTTTGATAAAAAGGGAAAATTTTTTAAAAAGAAAGTATCTGTTTTTTAATTTTTGAATAAATTCTAATAGTTAGTGCTGAGAAGACTAATGCTTATAACAAAATTATCTTATTTGCCGTCCACATGTCTAAATTCTCATATGACCATTCGATATTCAACCTACTATGCAAGTGACCGTTCACTCAACAGTGTTGTACCACTCTATAAAATTAAGTTTTCAAAATTTTCCACTTTGAAAATATTTCACATTGTTCTCTCTGGATATGATTTTTAGTTTTCAAATAAAGGCACTATGAGTTACCGCTTAAAAAAAAAGGTGAATTTACAAATAGTGTGAGACAACCAGTTAAGCTGAAGAAAAAACCCTTACAAAATCAGGAAATATCCAAGCTGCTCATATAGTCACGTCATGTGTTAAATGATACTTGATGTGTGGCAAAAATGTGGGATCAAATTTTATTGTAAAATCTTTTAAAAAATGTAGAATTTTTAATTCTTTGGACTGGATTTAAGATGATTTTTTCTGACATTCAACAGAGGAGGATAAAATAGAATCCATTGCAAAGTGGTATCCATATGATTACACTACTGATCTTATTGATTCCAACACAGATGATGTCCAGGAATCTTTAAATTTATAGCTTTAAATACCATAAAAAGTTTTTATTCTGTTATAATATTTTTTTAAAAAATACTATTGAATAAATTGTCATAACTTTCTTTTTTTTTCTCTCTGAACATAATTTAAAGTATCGTTTCTAAAAAAAACTGTATGTGTAAAGAAAATATGATGAGAGATAATGTTTATTTAATTGTATATAGCATATTAAAAATAGTTTTTGAAAGAGGTAAATTAATAAAGAGTTACACATATCTATCTTGTTGTTCATAATACATCGATATTTCACAAGGTCACGATTTGAGGTGACGCCCTGATTTTCATAATATTTTGGGGGGTTGGAAATCGACTTATACAATGGTATAAGTGCAGGATATGCAATGTATTTTTTTCCTTAGATAACACTGATTCAATCTGAAATATTTTGTAATTTGAAGAACTTTAAATATGTGATTAATGTGTTTTTAAAAATTATTTTTTTAAGAAATTAAAGCATTTTATAGCACTCCAGGGAGAGATCTATATTTTCTTATGTAGTACTGATTATTTTTCAGTTCTTAGCTTTTGTAATGATTTTAAGTGTTACCGGTTTAATGCTGCACTAATGCAAGTTATGATTTTTATTTTTCTGTTACAGGCAGGCATGTGATCCTATAACTTTATTTGAAGCTCCTGTTCAGAGAATGTGCTTGCCAGATTATGAACCAATTAAGGTTTGTATTTTCTATATGCCAATATAAAGTATAAATAATTTGTAAAAGTTGTAATCTATTTGATTTTTATAGTTTATTAAAAGCTCTAACTCAGGGATTAGAGCGCTCGCCTACCAATAAGGTGACGCAGGCTCAAATCCCATCGATGGTTGGTTGATACGAATTCCGTACCTGACTCGCATCAACCTTTGTGCTGACGTAAAAATATCCTCAGTAGTAGATGGATCATGGGTTAGAGTTTCCTCGTTTCCTTCTTCGTGGTTTCCTTCTCCATGTATGAATTAGTTCCATCAAAAATTCCTCCACAAAGGCAATTTTCTTCCAATACTTCTACAAATTGTGGCTTTACAATCTTTTTCAGAAAATGTCAATAGTGAAATAAGTTTAGCTTTTGGGTCTGAAATGAATTTAGTTTTTGTGTAAATTAATCATAACTTAGTCATTCCTTAGGGTAACAATGGCAACTTACGTGCCATATTGGTCAAAAGCATAGGCGAGGGTTGGAGGAAAAAAAAGTTATGAATTTAGTTTTTAAAGTATATGTATTCTATTTTGGAATAAAGAACATTTAATGCTTGTAAACTTTGCTTTCTTTAATAAAATTAAATTATTGTTTTTTTTTCCAACTTTCTTTATAGAAAAATTAATTTTAGTATCTTTTTCTTGTATATAAATTACATACATCTTTAAGTTTTAAATAATTTCATTTTTTAATTACCATTTGTTTCAAACATAATTTAGCTAAAGAAAATTTTTGTTAAAAAAATTGAATTGTTGAAATCTTTTGGCATCCTAAATTAATTTCTCTGCATTTAAGAATTTCAAAATTATAATTTAAGTGTTTTAACATATTTTATTAAAATTTTTTTGATTCTAAATACATAACTTTTTACTACCAGTTTATAGTTGACTGCCCATTGACCCTTCAACGGCTGCATTTCATCCTCATACTGCAGTTTGTATGCCACTACTTAAATGATTAACTTTCATCAAAATATTTATTTTGTGAATGTAGGAATATAATTTTTTATTTAATTCTATTTCAAACTATTGCTGTTTAACTCTTTTTTTTGTTACTGAAACTGAAATTTTTCATTAATTTTATTTTAGCGTACTTTAGAAGCGGAAGTACGAGGTTGCCAGTACTTAGTTATTTGGACTGATGGTGATAGAGAAGGAGAAAATATTGGATTTGAAATTATTGAAGTCTGTACTAAAGGTATAAATACATAATATTATGAGATTTTGACTATATTTTGTATACAATTTTTTTTATAGATTTTGATATTGTTGGATATAAAAAGAATAAATTTTTTATATTAAAAAAGTAAAGTAATTCATCAAAAGCCAGATGTGGGCCAAGGTCAACGTTAAGGCTTCAAAACTTTTAGACCAAAAGCATAAGGGTAACAAGGTGGTCAACACTAAAAATCAGCATTACTTCCCAGCCAAGCTGGTACCGTTAATTTGAGGCTCAATACGCTTCTACCTCATCCCGGGCACTAAGCCTTGGATTTCTTTTTAATGGCAGCACACTTCATCGCTCACAACTTTTTAATCATTATACATATTTTTATTAGTAATATTTTATTTGTATTATTTTATTGGAATAATTTTTTTGTAACTCAGCTTTAATTTTTTTTATTGTTTCAGTAAAAGATCTATATTACACAATTCTATAAACCACAATTCTGCATAAACCACATTAACTTTGCAAGTGTAAACAATGAAACTTGCAGTTAAGAAATTTCTGTAACTAGGCCAAAACTATTAACTTTTTATGTTATTTGTTTTATTTACTGAGAGGCTTAAATCTAAGTTATTAAAAACTAAACTAAGTTTATTAAAAATCTAGGCTAACTAGAATTGATAAACTTGTTTGTTATTAACTCTAATCCTCTAGGAATTTTCAAATTTTTTTTTTGGAAATACGGAATATTTAAGTGCTTGTTTTTCTGTTTGAAAGTATTTGTACCTAAAAATTTTTTAAAAGCATTGATTTGTTTCTGACTAATATTGCCATTCTTAGTGGGTAAGTTTGAAGATATGTAAAATTATCTATATAACAAAAAAGTATATTAAACGAAAAACCTCACACTTCAAGATTTGCATTCTAAAAATCTCCTACTATATAATCTTTTATTTTTTTGAAAATTTATACCAAGAACAAACTTAATAGATAATTTATAAACTTCAGTGTAGTGATTCTCAAAGGAGAAAATTTTTGAAAATTTTGAGATAAGGAAACCTTAAATATTAGCTATTAATTTTGTTACTAAGTTGCAAAAAATATTTATTTTCTATTCCTTACAGTAATGTCCTGTTTTTTTAGGTATTTTTTTCATCTCATAATGCATAATTTTTAACGTAATTTTTTGCAGGAAAAAATTACTTTTAAGAATACCAGTTCAAAATGTATCTTATCTTTATGAATTCATCATCAGTAGCATGACAGCCGAGGGTGGGCCAAGGCTTTCCCTTGAAGAAATTTTCAATTATTCTCCAGATCTTAACCTTTAGGATTCCAAAATTTCTTTACTCTGTCTATCTATCATAGTTTAGGTCATTCTCTTTTTAGTTGTCTTTGCAGTTTTGCCAAAAAGAGTCTTTCTACAAGTTTTAAAACATGCATAGCATAATTTAGTTTATTAATCTTGGTAAATTTTATAATTTAAAACTTTTATAATTTAAAACTTTTATAATTTTCTGTATTGCACTGCTGTTTGCAACAAGAATTTTCTTTTACTATTCCACCTAGAATAGCTCTTAAAATATTTCGCTCAAATGTATTCAAATGTGTTCATCAGATTTTGCATTAATTTAATACATATATTCATACTTTTTTTAATTTATAGTGCAACCCAACATTCAAGTATTCAGAGCAAGATTCTCTGAGATCACCCATCAAGCAATTACCCGAGCTTGTTCAAATCTTGCTCCACCTGATAAGAGAATGAGTGATGCAGTAAATGTCCGCATAGAACTTGATCTTAGAATAGGTAAAGTAATGTAAAATTGCTTAAGCATTACCCTACACTATTGTCATATATTTTTTAAAAAATATATTTAAGCAAAGTATGTAAGGTTTCACTATGTTCAAAATTAAGGAAATCACTTTAAGTCTATGAGAGTAAAATTTCATTTTTAACCATAGTAAATTTTAGCTAAGATGAAATAAATTATTGCTGAATAAAATTTCCATTTTAGACAATATTCTATCTTATATAAACACACATTTTTAAATATTTAAACATTCTTATAAAACTTGAAAAGAAAAGATAATTATATTTTTTCTAATTACTAAAGTAAATGTTTCATTACAATTTGTACAATAAGAAACATATTTTCTTGTCTTTGGTTTGAAGCTTGAATTATATTTTAAAGCAAGGTAATTTATTAATCAGTGTTTGCTTTTGTTTTTCTATATGCATATAAATGTAATGAATGTAATTTTTTATGTTTTATAAAACTATGTATTTTAAGTGACGAAATACAAAGTTTGAATAAAATTGGACAAATAGTTTTTGGGAAATAAAAATTTAAAAATGCATCTTTTTGATATTTTATTCCTCAATAACTATTTAATTGATTTTAATTTTCATATTTTGTTATTTATAATTTGATAGTTAAAATGATGTAAAGTAATTGAATACTTTACAATGCAAATTTTTAGAACACTATTAAATAGTAAGGAATAATTTTAAAAACATAATTTTTTCCATGGAATTACCTCTGGATGAACTAGTCTTATAACTGAGTGCTAAAATATCCTGATCCGTTTAAACGGTTTGTGAGCTGTAGCTAAATATCCCAAAAAATAAAATCCAAATTTAAAGGGTCTTATTATTGCCCTTCTGATTAAATTATGAGGACCATGGTATCCAGATTTTAACTGCCCCTTTCCATATTTTAAGATAAAAATTCAAAATTATACAGAAAATAAAGTATGTTTTCAGAGAGGAAGTACAGACATAGGAGCAGTTTAACCCTTCAAACCATAAAGAGATTTTTTTTTTCCAGCTCAATGTACCTAAAATGTGTTCAGTTTATTATTAAGTTTGTGAAAAAAAGTTCTGCAAACAACTTTAAAACAAATCTAAATGGTTATTAAAAGAATTAATGAATGTATAATTCATGTTTAACATAAATGAACTTTTATTTTATTAAATTCATTATAATTAATGTCACCAAATATCGCAGATTTCCATATTTTTAGTCACAATATACCAAAAAAAAAAAAAAAAAAATGCATTTTAAATATATATTTTTATGTAAAAAATTATAAAATCAATTTTTTTTTTTTACATGTAGGTGCTGCATTTACTCGATTTCAAACTCTCAGATTACAAAAGGTTTTTCGCGAAATATTAAGTAATCAACTCATAAGTTATGGAAGTTGCCAATTTCCTACATTAGGTTTTGTTGTTGAAAGATACAAACAGGTTCAAGCTTTTATTCCTGAAGCTTTTTGGAAACTTAAAGGTACATTTCTGTTTATGTCTGTCATTTGATTATTTTAGATGTGTGCTGAAATTAATTGTTTGAAATTATTCTACACACTTCAAGTATATATATATCTAATATTTTTTAATTTAAACAGAATATTTTCAATACCATATTTATTTATTTAAACAAATTTATGAACTATTTCAAAATATTATGAAGCTTATCTATATTTACAAGGATAATATATATACAAGGATATGTTTAAGAAAAACTATAATAAAAACCGCTTTTATTTTTTTCCTGTGTTGTTCAAATTACTTTTAATTATTATTATTATTTTTTTTTTTAATTTCAATTCCTTTTTTTTAAAAGTTTTTTAGTAACATATGATAAAGGTGACATTATCACTAAATTTAAATCAGTTTTGTTTGTATGTTGTAAAGTATTTTATTATTATTACTGTTTTTTTTGTCAAAGCTTCCTTAACTTTATTTGTGATGCATAAAAAAGAGTTTAATATTAATACATATATATATATATATATATATATATATATATATATATATATATATATATATATATATATATATATATATATATATATATATATATATATATATATATATTAAATATTAATAACTTGTAACAAAGATGAGATATTAACTAAATTTTATTTAGTTTTATTTGTGTATTGCTCATATCATTTTATCATTATTATTTTTTTAAACTTTATTTCAAAGTTTATTTAAAACAATTTTTATTTAAAATTTATTTTATTAGTGACACATAAGAAAGAGGATGTAGTGACAGAATTTAGTTGGAAGCGTGGTCGTTTGTTTGATCATACAGCTTGTTTAGTTTTATACCAAGTTTGTTTAGAGGTAATATGATGGGAATCATTAATTAAAATTGTCTAACTGCATTCAAATTTCATGTTTAAATTTTTTTTTGTCTCTATTTATTAAAGGAACCATCAGCTAAAGTTATTGATATAAAAAGTCGTAATAAAAGCAAATGGAGACCACAACCTTTAGATACAGTGGTAAGTAAGATAAGCTTCATTGAAAGTTTTTAAACTATGCTTGTTTTTTTAGATACTGACTTCTTGCAATAGCTATTAAAAATTTATTTTATTTAGAATAATGGTGTGAAAAGATATCTTTCTTACATACCAAGAAAAAATGAAGAAATAAATAATCTAACTTCAGAATATGTGTTTTCTTAATTAAGCTATTAATAAAACTTGAAGGCGAAGAAAGGGGGGCTAAAAATTTGAGGAATCGGGATATAAGAATAGCATAGTTATTAAACAAAATTATTAAAAATCACTTAAAATTCCAGAAAAGAAGCACCTGTTAAAGGAAGCCTTGTTAGTGTTCTAGAAAATAATCTGTTATATCTGGTCACATTAAAAGGAAAAAAAACCCAACTTGCTTACAATCATGTTACAAAATTGGGGTTCGGTTATGATTTAGTCAAGTTCTAGTGGGTCATGTTGTAGTTTTTCCCCTCTTTATTTGAAAATAGAGAAATTAACTTTCATTTTAAAAATTTTTTTGGAATTGAAATCTACTTCATGGATTGTATTTTACATTTGTTTTTATCACTTGTCTTATATAGTATAATTTAACTCTAAAACAGTTACTTATAAAGTGTAAGTTAGAAACCAATTAAAAAGAGTGTCTAAGTCTTAGGCACAAAAAGCCCATGTGATAGTCAAGCTCTGTATAAAGTAGCAAAACACTGTCTTTAAAGAGTCACAAGGAGATACTGTCAGCGACTTTAGGCATGTTTTTTTAATTAATTCAATATTTTTCAACCTATTTTAAATGGCTTATTGTGTATCCTCTTCATTCTTCTTGGACATAATTTTTTTTTTTGAAATTTTAATTTGCCTTTTTTTTAGGAATTTGAAAAATTAGCATCAAGAAAACTCCGCATCAATGCTAAAGAAGCTATGACTGCTGCCGAAAAATTATATACTAAAGGTTACATAAGTTATCCTAGAACAGAAACTACTATTTTTCCTAAAGAGTTGAATCTAACATCTTTAGTTGAAATGCAGAGTGAAGATCCTAATTGGGGAGGTATTTTTTTCTTTAATTTTTCTCGAAGTCTTTTTGCTCATATATATTTTGTCTTAAATGCAACTATTTAGGTTATTTCTTAAAAATACTCTCTCTCTTTATTTATTTATATATATAAATATATATATATATATATATAGTGAAATCTTGATTATTTGGAATGCACGGGAATCGGAAAACTCTGGATATGCAAAAATTTTGGATACTTGATCACCAAAAATCTCGATTTTAAAAATTACCTTATTTTCTAGAAGTAAAGACCTTCATGAAAGGGAGAAAAAAAAATATCGCAAACAAATTTAATAAAAATAATGATATAGGTGAAAAAACTATAATAGTTGTTTATAAAAATAACTAAAGATAAATAAAAAAATTATTAACGACAAATAAAAAAAAACTGAGGATCATCACAACTTTCTGAACTAAATGCTTGTTTATAATTTAATGAAATTAAAGAATTGGATCTGTATTTTACTGTGTATTTTTGAATGTTCCAAAATGGGGGAGGGGGATAGGTATATTTCCAGTTACTTGAGCTTTCTGGTTAGCTGAATATTGGCTAACTAGGCATTTACTGTATATTTATGTAAATTGTAAAAATGGGCAAAGTTATATTTAGTGTATATGTTTTTGTATTGTGCAAATATTCATTTGATGTGTTTATTCTGAATGCTAACTTTAAATCTTTCCTGCAAGCTAAACAGATCAAAGACAAGATTTTGTTAAAAATTTTCACAATATAATAAAATACTAAAATGATATACACAAAAATACTACTATAATATAATATTACAATGACAACCAATGTGAGCATTTGTGCCTTTAAAAACTTGTGCCACTTTTGAAGCATTTATTAGTAATTAAAATTATGAAAACATTGATGTAATACAAAAATATTTACCTAGGTTAGCTTTGTATACCATGTATATGTTAGCATTGTATTTATATATTACTTATCCATTTCCAATATACACACTGAAAAGCAAAATAGCTTCAGAATTGGATTTTAAAGAAGAAGGAAAAAAAGTGGAATTTTTTAAATCTTTGTTAATATTTTTAGTTTATCCTATTTTTTCATAGCAAAAACAAATAATTCATAAATATTTTTTGTTTAAAGTTAAATATTTATAATTTAAATAAGCATATTTTAGAAGTTTTTAATTATTAAATTACTTTTCAGCTTTTGCTAATCGTGTTTTGGAATGGGGACCTAATCCCCGGCAGGGAAAGAAAACTGATAATGCCCATCCTCCAATTCATCCTACTAAGTACATCAATACACTACAAGTAAGATGCATTTTGTATTATATTCACTAAGCTTCTTTTTAAAATTGTTTTCAGTTTCTTATGATGTATAGCTTTATAAACTAATAATGCTTTGAGTTTATTTAGTTTTTTCTGCTAGATTAGTTTATAACATTTACTGCCCTTACATGATTTCTCTCAAAATTTTAAATTTAGTCGCCAAAAACCTAAAATGGTTGTTCTATAAGGATTGTTTTCTTTCTTTTTTACTTTTTCTTGTGTTCATTGGAGTGTTCTTTCTTTCTTTTTTTTTTTTTAAGTGCATATCATAAAGTTTAGACAATTAATACTTTCTTCAATCTTTGCTTGTCTCAACAACTTTTATGATGTTACATTTGTTTTTTTATCACTTTCATATTATGAATAATTAATCAAAGTGAATCTACGTTTTTTATACTCACACACTGAAAACAAAGAACATGAGACACATCCTTTATATAATAATCTCGTTCTTCTGCCCTATGCTTATCAGTTTTTGTCTGACAAAAAAAGAATTATGTTCTCCTTTTTAGACCACTAGAGAAAGGTAATTCTTAAAATTTTTATTCTATTTCATTATTAAAGTATCTAGAACAAATAGTATAACAAAATGTTCCACTTTCATGTAAAGTAAGCATTTTCTTTATTTATATTTAACGATCACAATTTAAAAAAAAAAAAAATTCAGTTTTATTTAGTTATTTTTATTATGAGAATTTTTATATTTTTTTTTAAATTTCTTCTTGTATTATAGTTTTTTTTTGTGG
The DNA here is from genome assembly GCF_982258835.1 of Parasteatoda tepidariorum. Classification (NCBI taxonomy): domain Eukaryota; kingdom Metazoa; phylum Arthropoda; class Arachnida; order Araneae; family Theridiidae; genus Parasteatoda; species Parasteatoda tepidariorum. The sequence goes on along the minus strand of NC_141763.1, from coordinate 60,385,070 downwards.
GGGGATTATATTTTAAGCAAATGTATGTTATAAATTTATATAAATTATATTGTTTATTACAAAACTCATGCATTGTAGGGTAATGAAAAGTCGGTTTATGAATTGGTTGTTCGCCATTTTCTTGCTTGTGTTTCTAAAGATGCAGAAGGTCGAGAAACTACAATTGAAATTGATGTTAATGCAGAAAAAGTAAACTGCATTTGTTTTCTTTATTTACTCTAACTGTCATTTTTTATTTAATTTTTATTACTGTTTTCAATTACAATTTAAAAAATTCAACTATATTCTCTTCTTTATTCCTGTATCGCATGCCTCTAAATAATATTATTCAAATCGAAACTTAGAAGTATTAATTGTTTTTATTCTTTAAAACATCTTGTTTTTAGGTTTCCCAGTATTTTATGCTTTTTTTTAAATGTTATTTCATATATATTTTTGATTTAAAAGGATTTATTATCAGTAATCACCATGGTCGACTTTCTTTAACCATGTAACTACAACATTAATATGTTTTTATGTAATTACATCAATTAACCTGCTATAATCTAAATAATTATAATTTAGTTTCATTAAATTTATCAAAAGTAATAAATGTTTGTTTCATTATTTGTAGTTTGCTGTAAATGGTTTGATGATCATAGCAAAAAATTACCTAGATGTTTATCCATATGAAAAATGGAATGCTAAGGTAATTTTTAACTTAACAACTTGCAATAATTCTTATGTAGTATTATAAATTATTTGATTATTCGTTTTAAATGTGTGCTTTTTCTATTAAATATGTGCTTTTTATATTGTTAAAAGCATGTAGTATTAAATTTTATTTGGCAATCTTTTAAACACATATTATTGGTATAATTGTACTTTCCTCTACTGTTAAGAGAAATACAGAGTTAGAAAATTTTTCATTAAGAAAATATTATTGCTTTCAAGTTTTGTTTTATGTTAAGAGATTTTTAAATTCTTTTTTTTAATGCTAAAAGAGAAAGAAAAATTTGATTGCAAAAGCTATTTGATATATTTTTAAAATACATTTTTGGTTCTGAAATATTTTTATTCCATTTTATAGTTGCCAACTGTTAGAATTTTTATTTATTTATTTTATTCGATATTCTTGAATTAGTTTAAGCTCAAACTCTCATATAGTAACTAAGGTCCTGATTTTTTTTTCAATCAAAAATGAGTAAAATTTCCTAAAAAAGAAAATTCTGCAACTGATTCTTTTTTAGAATCCAGGAAAATGAACTCTAATTTTTGAGCAGTTAAAGGATAATACTGGATAATACTGGATGTGCGCAAGGTAATATTATACTGGATAATACTGGATCCAGTATAATATTACCTTGCGCACATCCATTTCGGGCCCATCCTTGGTAACTAACAAATCAAAACTCAAAATAACAAATCACTTCAGCAGTGCAGTAAGAACGACACTTTAAAACCCTCTTGTTACACTCTATTTGCGCTTTTGTTTTCATATTTTGTAATCTGGCAATCTTTCTGCGAAAACATTTTTAAATCATTCTTGAAAAATATCTGTCCAAGTAAGTTGTTATGATTTTGCTACTCGCTTTATAGTCCCCCCTTTTTAATGTTTTTACTTTTTATTTTATTTTATGATCTGTTTCTACATGTTATTTTTACTTTTTATGATCTATTTTTATGTAGTTATTTTATAAAAAAAGTTTTTGAGTGCTCCTCACACTATTGTATTAATATATTTTGCTTTGGCTTTATTGATACAATATCAGAAAGCACTCTGTTTTGCGGATATAATCGTGTGGGCTGAAGAAAAGATTATATCTTTTTTTCCGGTTTTTTAATTAACATTTCATTTTTTTTCCCCTTCTTCTTTTTAATAAAATGTTGTTTGTTACTTTTTTTACTTATTATTTCCCACCCCCTTTTTTTCATATGTCTATAATTTTTCTTTGTTTTATTCTTCATTTTGAACTTATCTAATGAGTGCTGTTTACTTGCAGCTTAAGCGCAATAAATGAAACTTATTGTTTTTCTTAACTTTCTTAGTGTTTTCTTGTATTTATTTATTTATTTATATATATATATATATATATATATATATATATATATATATATATATATATATATATATATATATATATATATTAGTTCAAAATGAAGATAAAACAAAGAAAAATTATAAACATATGAAAAAAAAGGGGGGGGGGGAATAATAAGTAAAATTGATTTGTTAGTCCTTGGTAACTAACAAATCAATGCACAGAATAACAAATCACTTCAGCAGTGCAGTAAGAGCGGCACTTTAAAACCCTCTAGTTACACTCAATTTGCGCTTTTGTTTTCATATTTTGCAATCTTGCAATCTTTCTGCGAAAACATTTTAAAATCATTCTTGAAAAATTTCCCGTCCGTGTAAGTAGATCTGATTTCGCTACTCGCTTTATAGTCCATTTTTTATACTGTTTTTTTATTTTATTTTATTTTTTGTTTTTACATGTTATTTTTACTTATTTTTACTTTTTGTGTTCTTTTTTATTTGTTGTAATTTTTGTAAAAAAATCTTCTGAGTGCTCCTCACTCTATTGTATTAATATATTTTGCTTTGACTTTATTGATACAATATCGTAAAGCAGTCTGTTTTGCGGATATAATCGTGTGGGCTGATGAAAAGATTATATCTTTTTTTTTTCCAGTTTTTTTAAATAAAATTTCATCCTTTTTTTTTTAAACTGTTTGTTATTTTTTTTACTTATTATTTTCCTCCTTTTTTCATATGTCTGTAATTTTTCTTTGTTTTATCTTCATTTTGAACTTATCTAATGAGTTCTGTTTACTTGCAGCTTAAGGGCAATAAATGAAACTTATTGTTTTTCTTAACTTTCTTTGTGTTTTCTCGTATATATATATATATATATATATATATATATATATATATATATATATATATATATATATATATATATATATATATATATATATATATTATAAATTATACTTTGTAATGTATGTGATCAGAATTAGTTGACTTAACATAAAATGTGGAGGGTGGTGATTTTAGTGTGATTTTGATGCTCTCTCTCTATTATATACCAATATGACAATTAAGTTGTGTTACTTGCTCTGGCCTATTACTAGCCTGCTTTAATTACTAGCTCTGGCTCGACTACATTATCTTTATACATTTATGGAGGCTTTGAGTGCTCCTTAAGGAAAAGTTCCATAATCTATGAAAGGGAAAAAAGAATTGGAAACACTGTCCTATAAATAAAATATTCTATTATTGTTAAAAAAAATATTATTGTAAATGATATTACATTCCTACATGGACAAAAGTGACTTCAGAAAAATTATTTAAACTTGGGTACTGATTATTGAAAAGCGTAGATGCCAATTGACAGCTGAGAACATAATTTTTTTTAACGTAATTTTTTCTATTAAGTTGAAATAGTTTTAACAAGGAAAATGTTTGTTAATGAAATTTTCGATGTTACTATATTTTTTAATTGTGATGTTTCTGAAATTACTGCTCTTTCCTCAAACAAAAAAGATAGACAAAGTGTCACTTTGAAAATTGCTTTTCTTTCATTCCTTCTATTTTAGATTTATACAACATATTGTGTGTTAAGCTAAAATTTCTCTTTAATTTTTATTTTTTATTATCTTATTATTTCTCTTTAATTTTTTTTTATTCTAAGTATCTTTAATTTTTTCTTCCTTATATTATATGTTTAACCAAGCTTTATCAATGGATAGATATTTTTATTTTTAATTTTTTATTTAAAGAAAAAAGGAATTACTGCAAACATAGGTACTTATGAAAATAAAATTACTCTATTTGCCCAAAAGAAATGAAATTTTTGTATTTTTTTCTTCTGTCAGATAATTGGTGAATATGCATTGAATGAAGTATTCCGACCATCATCAATCGAGGTATGAAACTTGTTTTTTATTATTTTTTTCCAGAATTCTCTCATATTGATAATTTCAAAAAAAATTTTATGTTTCAAATGTATATATTTGTATATGTTTGAAATGTAACTGCGTCGTTTAATCTCTTGCTTCAAGTACTATAGATTCTGTTGAAATTTATGTAGCTACTAATGAATTATGTTAATATGCACCATATCATTTCATTGATAGATGAATGAAGGTGAAACATCCGCACCTGATTTGTTAACAGAAGCAGATCTAATTGGATTGATGGAGAAACATGGTATAGGTAAGTACAATGCCTTTAATAATTTGATTTATTTAATTATTTATTTAGCACTGATTTATTTATTTAGCACTCAATCAAAATTGAGTGCTAAAAAACTTTAAAAGAAAAAATAAATAAATGAATGTGATAATAATGTTTTATTTTTATAATTTCAATAAACATAAACAATTTGAGTAATAATTTTTTAGAAAGAAAAAAAATCTGTCTAAGATTTTGCATATCTAACGAAATTGTTGTTACAAAAAAATAATTCAAAATTTACATAAAGTATATTTAATGTTGGTATAATTGGCTTATAGATATTGATATCTGTATATTTAAATATTGGTTGTTTTGCTGTCTGAACTGCAACTTACTCTGACGTATGGGTATTGTGGTATTTCAATTTGTTTAATTTACACTCTATTATGTTAATTAAAGTTTAAAGTACTCTGATAATGTAGGCCAGAAAATAATTAGCATTTAAAATATAATGCTGAATAATTTTGCAATGGATCTGGAACAAAAATTAAAATATTGCAATATATCTTGAAGAATTATTAAAGTAAAAGAAATAAATTATAAATGGTTATAAAAATTATGGTGCTAAGAATAATGACAGTAGCTCTAAACCAAATTTAATTTTTTTTAAATTATTTTTTGTTGTTTTTGTAAGTTTGACATTTTTGTTGTTTTTAGGGTGTATAAAATTTTAATGTGATCTATAATATTCTATTCTATATATTCTATAGTATTCTTAATGTTAACATTTTTCTATGTTTACAAAAAATAAAAGTTTTTATTTTTATTTTTTTAAATAGAAATCAGGTGGAGTCTGTCTTAATTATTTTTTGCACCTCCATTTCTTCTTCTTATTATTATGATAATTACAGATTTTTGTTATTAGAAATATTAGTAATCTTTAAAATTCAATTCATTATGCTTTCATTTAAAGGCACTGATGCTACCCATGCAGAACATATAGAGAGAATCAAATCCAGATTGTATGTAGGTGTCAATGAAAATGGACGATTCATACCAGGAGAACTTGGAATGGGCCTTGTTGAAGGTGACAGAATATTTCTTTCAAATTTTCTAGACTTCTGATTTGTTTTTACAAAATATAAATAAATTCAGTTGTATAGCTCCTGAAAAACGAAAACTTAAAAATAAAACTTTTTTGAAATTTTATAACTTAACTATTTGACCTATTTTGTTTAAATTTTGTATTTTATTTTTTTTAAATTACATATTTTATATATTAATTGTCTGTTTTGTAGTAATTACATTATTATGTTGACATTAAAAAATGAATTTTTATTTATTGTTCAAATGAAATATTAATGTGATGACTTATGAATATCTTCTTGAACATTGAATGAACCGCCCCGGTTGGCCCTGGCTTTCTTTTCCCTTCTTCAGCAATGTTTGCTTTTGGCATTTATTTTTCAGTTTTTAACCTTGAGCATTTAGAATGCTAAGGTCTTTTTCAATGCAATTAATCCTTTTCTGCAGGGTTCTGTTGTACCGTTACCCCTTTGGCTGTGATCTCAAAATTTAAATTTAGTAACGGTTACCCAGGTTATTTAGTAGACAAATATCTAATGAATTGCAGAAAACTTTTAACATTTAAAACTCATTTTTATTGCACCTCTAAATCTTCAAAAAACATAGTTTCACACATTTCCAAATGCTAACATGGGAATAAATATTTATACATTAATTAAAACAAAAATGCAACCTTATAACACTCAAGCATAACCTTCAATTACTACAGTTCAAAAAAGGCATTTATAAAATAAAAACTGCATTTAACATTACTAAAAACACAGACTTGGTTTATGATATCTATAAATCACACTTAAATACTGATTGTTCTCCTACACAAAAAAACACAACATAACAGTTCAGAATTTACGGCAAATGATTCCTCTAAAATGTTAACGAAATAAAATTTAAAGTTTTATAAGTACCCTAAAGAATTTACTGTTTGCTCTCTGGAACCGCCCACCGGAATGGTAGATGAACTCATGGACAAACTCCTCGGCTAGGATCTCGAAATTTCTCCAGCTATTCTAACTTCAATCGGCTTAGGCATGTAGAAGGGGAACACCGGACATCCAGCATAGATTCCTTCGGACTTGGCCCATCGTCTCGAGGATATCGGCTAATCCCGGTAGTCCTTCCCGCTAGAGACTTCAGTTTAGCTTTCCCTAAGGTTACGATCCACCATCTCCGAGGTACTGTTTCGGACCACTCTTTCAGCGGACAAACTCCGTATCCCCAGGATACTGCTCTGGTTAACTGCTTACTGCTGATTACTACTGCCCATTACTACTGCGCTTAGTCACATTCATCGCTTCTCTTTTATCCTCCCTTCAACAAGGCGAAAGAATCTAGACTGACCTGTTTACCACGTCCAGAGTCATCCCGCATCCGGCGGACGTCAGAACCAAGAAAAAGATCCCTGTAAAAACCGTCATAAATCCACCAATACCCCATAGAAATTATCCTACTATCCTCAATAAATATTAATAAATTTAGTTACCCAGATTTCACCCCAAAAATCCCATTTTAAACGACTAATTCAAAATTTCTAAAGAAAATATCATTATGATTGAATTTAAACTTTACCGTAGTGGTGCCATCTGCAGAAAAATAATCTATCTTTAAAAGTATTGAAAAAAAACCTATAATAAATTTCAATTTATTACACTGTCTCAAGATCTAGTGCCCACAGGCTTTGCCAGTACGAATTTCTTTCCACAATCCTCTTTTTACTTTCTGGCTTCATGACCAGTCCATTTAAGATAATTTGATAAATTTTACTACATCAGTTTGTCTGTAGTACTGTTTCTCAACCACTGGTCCACAAATGAATATTTGTATTAGAATTTGTATAAAATTTATTTATATTTAAATAGATTTATGCTCAAAATATTTTTTATTGTTGAAAGTATGTGAATGGTCAGAAACGAAATACATATGCAAAAAATTGTATATGTAATTGTATGAAACAATTTTGTGCAGTTATTTCTAATCGTGTGTAATTCTATGCAAAATTGTATTTCACAATTTTTATATAATAAAATAGGCCAATAGTCCAAATTACTAACCTTTACTGGTTTGCAATAAGACACTGGAATATTTTACTGGTCTGAGTAAATCAGATGGACAAACACTGGTGTCTAGATCTTGTAGAGTTAGATCTTCTTTTCCTTCATTCATACTTATAATTATATACAATATAGAAAAATGTTGACCACTTGATTTTGCATTGCCCAAGATTCCGAACACTCCGTGGAAATCATTTTCAAAATTTAGATTAAGTCCAATGCTTTTCAAGCTCGATCTGCAGGGGTATAATTAAATCCATCATTAAACAAACATTGGAGGATATTCTAGAGGAAGTCTAATAATAATTCAGAATCCACAACCTCTAATTTGGGTGTCTCAACCGTATCATGTTTTACTATTTTATTAATTATTTTTATAAATTTACTAATTTTAGACTTTGAGCTTACCTACTGGATGGTTGCTCCTGGGCTTACAACCTTTTTCTGTTTTTAAATTTTTAATTATTATTATTATTATTTTTTTTATTTTATTTATTTATTTATTTTTTTAAATTCGTCTTGGCCCGGTTATAGGTCACAATTTTAACTACTTAGTCCTTTGTATTAGTGTGTGATGTTATTATGTTTCTTTTTAACTTTGGGACCATTTTTATCGTTCCTTCTTGAGATTTTAAATTTTTTGTATTGTATTCTTTTGATTTTTTTTAATTGCGTAAGGGACTGTATTGGATTTTTATCTATTTATTTATTTATTTTTTATAATGGCTCAGTTTTGGCAGATGTCATTGATGTTATACCTTTTTTTGTGTTGTTACTTGTAATGTTGTATTTTTTCTGTCGGGCTGTTGCCACTGACATCTGTGATTTTAAATTTCTGTGATTTTATATAATTTCTGATGTTTTATGTGTGTATAATATATGTTTTATGAATCTACACTCGTATTCCCTTAAATAGAGCAGGTCGAGTTATAAATAAACAATATACAATATAGAAATTAGTTTTCGTTACATTTTTATTAATATACGTTTTATTTATATCAATTACTGAATATGATTTTAGTTTTTGCTTTTTAATTCCAAAAAGTATATTAAAGTTAGAGAGAATCAAGTATAAAGCTTTTTATTTGAATAATGCTTGGCTGCTTACTGCATCATTTATTTGTTGTAAATTTTACTAAAAACATAACTAAAAGTTGAATGTATTTATTTATACGTTGATCTGTTTATGTATTGATTTGTTTATGTATTGAGATGAATGTATATGTTTTATGTGTCTGTAAACGTAATTAAGAGATTGACCTCTGTCTAGGTTATGATTTAATGGGTCTTCATATGTCAAAACCTCATCTGAGAGCAGAGCTAGAAGCAGACTTAAAAAGGTGATTTAGTTAAAAATTAAGATGTATTTTTTTTTGCTAAAAAAATTTGCTGTTGCAGCTAGTCTCTTTTAAAATGTTTCTGATTTGGAAAAAAGAAAACTATCATAAAAATGAAGGCACAAATGTGTAAAGTATTTTGAAAGAATATTTAAAAAATACCATGTTAGAAATAGTACATATTTTTGTTATTTCCCCTTTTTCTTTAGAATTTAATTACTTTTGTGTGTGTATTTTTTTTTTCGTTGTATATTGTAGAAAAATAATTTTAAAATTTTAAAAATAAGAGTCTTAATATAACTATGAACATTTAAAGTTTGACATCGCTCATGCAACTGATAATATAACATTGAAGTTTGTCCAGCAAATGATAACATTCAACTGTACTTAGTCATGCGAATGATAATATTGCATCCTCTATTATATATTTTATGATGATAATTAGTGGCTGAAAGCTCTTTGCTGATTTATCAAAATATACTTGTTTTCATTTTATGATTTTTGTACTTGTTATTTTATGACAATTTAAGTTTGTTTCTTTATTCTGTTAGAAGTTTGTATATTTTGAAGCGTTGCTATTTTAGTATATTTTAAGAATAGTTTGGAAATTTAATTCAAGTGTAATTGTTCTTTTTTTCTTATTTACATAAGTTTTTTTTTAACTTTTAATGTTGGCAATATTTGTAAGGACTGGAGACATTTTGGTATATATCATAACTGTCCTATTTATGACATTTTTACCATTTATGATTTTTATTTTGTTTGTTTGTTGTTTTATTGTTAAAAGTATTAAACTTTTTTTTTTTTAATTTTTTTTTCCTGCAGGATAGTTGAGGGTACTAAAGTCCCAGCTGGTAATATATTTTTTTGAAACTCATTAAACTCGCTTCATATTTTTAAATTTATTTTACCTTTTTCTTATGTTAAATTTTTTTTCACAGTTGTACTACGAGAACAAGTAGCAAAGTATAAACAGTATTTTATCGAAGTTGTTCAGCAGGTAATACTGAAATTGCTTTTAACAATTTGCAGTACATTGCCATTTATATTTTTCAAAGATTTACAATATGATTTATTTCTTTTATAATGTCATGTCATATAATTATGCCTTTTAACTTTTGAGCATTATTCACATGTCTCAAAATACTTAAAAAAACAAAATTGATAATTAAAAGGCTGGATTTTTTTCCTGTCATTATGTGCCTTAAGTTATAAAATTAAAATATAACATTAAATCTTCTATTTTGTATTAAAACTGTGTTTTAAAATTTATCCCACTGTTTTAAAGCTTACTCAATTCATCACCATAATTTTATAGGAGAAGAGGTAAAAAAATAACACTTATTAGAATATTTGAGCTAGATATTTATTTTTTTCCATTTTTGTAAAGGTTCGGTTTCAGGGTTGAGTTAATAATTTAATTTTTATTTTAAATACTATTTTAGTTTTTATGTACATTAAAAGTGTAGGTTGTATTAAATTACTTTTAGTCGATTTCAGTAAAATCTATATTTACATATTGTTTTGTATTGTTTTTTTGGCTGAGATAGTATTGAAAATAATTTCTCAGCCAAAAATTAATTTATTAAAAAAAAAATTTTCTTTTTGTGTATTTTTGTAACTACGTGTGTAGTTTGATTTTTGTATTGTGAACGTTTACCTCCCAATGAGGTGTCTCAGGTTCGAATCCCAACAGTGGCTGGTTGTTAGGAATTCTGCACCCGACTCACACCGACCACAGTGTTGACATATAATATCCTCAGTGGTAGGCAGATCATGGGATAGAATCCTCTTGCCGTTGGGCTAACCATGGAGGGGTTTTGTGGTTTTGCTCTTCATGTCATGCAAATGCGGGTTAGTTCCATCAAAAAATCCTCCATGAAGGTTAGTTTGCCCCACTGCTTGATACAAAGGCTCCCTTGTCTTCTGGATTGGGTTCACAATTACAAGGCTATGGAGTTGAGCATTGATGGTCGTAAACTCATAACTGGATCGGCTGTTCAACGCCAGTTATAAAATAAAATGTATATTATAAAATCTAACTATCAAAGTAATGTTATAAAATAATAACTTTGTAATGTGACTTAAGCAATTAAAAAAGTAAAATAAATTGTTCTACTCACCTGATTAGAAAGATATCTAACTTTTAAAATCATTTATAATGTATTACTAACATTAAGGCACTAGATTCTCTAAAATAGTGCTCTTGCATTGACTCTTGCTATTTATTCTATATTATTCTTTGTTGCTCTTTAGGCTGTTAAACTTGATTCAGCTTTATCAACTTACTTCAATGTTGCACCTGACAATACAGTTGTTGGTAATGTTTTTTAATTTTATTTTATAATTTTTCATAAATTGTATAGTGATTTTCCTACTATTTGTTGTAAATTTTTTTCAAATAGTAATATAAAAAAATTTCTTTATTAGTTTTGATGCTGTTTTAGATATATTTTTCTGAGAATAGTATTAAGGCATTCAAAAGCATAATTTGAAAAAGGAGAATTAAAGTTTATCATCTAGATCGTTTACAAGTTATCAGATTTCTGAGAATGATTCTCACTTATTTACTCTTTCCATATTTATTGACATAACTTGTTAGTTACTAGTGAAAGTATGTGAGCAAAAATGCGTATTTTATTATGCTGGTCTATAAGAGACAAATAGTCATGAATGATGTAAAATTAAAGTTAATAATTTTAACTTGTGTTAACTGTTATAAGTGAGTAGTAAAAATTTATAACAGGTTTAATCAAAACAAAATAGTTTTTATTTGTGTGTTTCTTTAGATTTCACAGTAGTCAGTCATATTAGTGTTGAAAACTTTGAATGATTTATTCTCTCCCTCACTTTTTAAAATTATTTATTATTATATATCTTGCATTAATTTATTTGGCATTTAAAAAAGAATTTTTGAAATTTATTACTTTTTTTAATAAATAAATGCTTGTCTTTTTAAATTATTTATTACAATAAAAGTTTTTGATTATTTCAAGTATAATGTAGTTGATATAAAATTACATTTTCTACAAACAAAACAAAGTTTTTATTTGTGTGTTTCTTTAGATTTCACAGTAGTCAGTCATATTAGTGTTGAAAACTTTGAATGATTTATTCTCTCCCTCACTTTTTAAAATTATTTATTATTATATATCTTGCATTAATTTATTTGGCATTTAAAAAAGAATTTTTGAAATTTATTACTTTTTTTAATAAATAAATGCTTGTCTTTTTAAATTATTTATTACAATAAAAGTTTTTGATTATTTCAAGTATAATGTAGTTGATATAAAATTACATTTTCTACAAACAAAACAAAGTTTTTATTTGTGTGTTTCTTTAGATTTCACAGTAGTCAGTCATATTAGTGTTGAAAACTTCGAATGATTTATTCTCTCCCTCACTTTTTAAAATTATTTATTATTATATATCTTGCATTAATTTATTAGGCATTTAAAAAAGAATTTTTGAAATTTATTACTTTTTTTAAAAAATAAATGCTTGTCTTTTTAAATTATTTATTACAATAAAAGTTTTTGATTATTTCAAGTATAATGTAGTTGATATAAAATTACATTTTCTAATTTTAAAATTTTATTTTAAGCTAGAGCTTAAAAAATAAATTGTAAATGTTTCAGAATTCTGTAAATTAGTTTATTAAACTGTTTTTAACTTGTAAATGGAATTTAATATGTAACCCTTATCTATAATTTATCTTCTTACGTATTGTTTTTTTTTCTATAGACCGCCTTTGTTGCTATGTATCGAATCAGAAAGTTTCTATAGTACTAGAAAAATAACAAGCTTTTAATTTCATGTTGACTATTTTTTGTACTTCTTCAGTAGCGTACTTAATCCATTACTTTATAAAAAAAATAGACATAAAATAACTACAATGTTGACTTTTTTTCTGTTTAATAAAGTTCTAATAAGCATAAATTCACTAATCACGCAAAGGTTGTTTAAGTTTTACAACATTTATCAAATTAATGAAATCAAAAGTTTTTTTTATTTATTTTTAAATTATTGGAGCTTAAATAATTATTTTTTAATAAATGACTTAACAAAATGTCATTATTAGTACTTTTAAAATTTGAAAAATAATATCCAAATGATTCCATGCATTCAACGATAGTGTGTAAAATCGTTTTGCAATATTCTTAAATATTTAACTCTTATTATAGCAATAATAGGCATTTAAATGCTCCTTGTTATGTATAACTTTTAATTTTATTCTTTTTTTGTGCCTTATTTTTAATTATCATTCAAAGAATGTCTTATGGGGTAAATGGTGTTATCATTTTTTAATGTTGTTCTTTAAAACAATCTGAATTTTTAGAGGATGCTGCCGCACCACAACTTATGCCCGTTATGAAATGCCCAAAGTGTCAAACTGGTGATATTGTTTTACGGACAAAAAGAGACAATAGAGGGTAATTGATTTTTCTTCTTCTGCCTGTCTGTTATTTTAAGTGATACAGTATGCATTTCAATTAAAATAAGTTTCATTTGCTACAAACAAAAGAAAGAAAAAATATATAGATGCAAAAATTGCTACAATTTGTTATTCAGATTTTTTTTCTCTTTAACAACTATTAGAAATGCTTATACCTATTGCTTCAAAAACTGTTATAAAAAAAACCAAACGGTTCAAAATATTATTAAAATTCAGGAAATTAACTAAATATATAGCTTAATTATTTTTCAATATCTGAAGAATCAAATCAATCAATACAAAAAAAAAATTATTGACGAATGACAGAAACAAACTTTTAATCTTAAATGGTACAGAGAACGTTAACCCACATCTTCCTAATACTTTAACTACTATGCCATTAGATAAACAGAAGCATCATTTCAAAACATTTAAATAGGACATTACCTAAATAAATTGCAGAAATCCCCTGTTTTAGCACTTTAACAGATTGCACTAGTTAATATGCAGATTAGCAAGGTAGTATGCATATTAATGGATTTTGAGCTTTAGCAGTAACATATAAATTTAAAAAAAGTATTAATGCAATGAATTTTTTTTTAAAGGTTCTTTCTATCTTGTATGTCCTACCCTGATTGCAATGCAGTTATGTGGCTACCTGATAGTTTAGAACAGATTTCAGTTCTGGATGCTGAATGTCCTGATGTGAGTAATATTACCTTATATTTTCTTTAATTTGAAATAACTAGCTATATATTTATTTTTTGACTTTTAATTTTTTTTACTCGGTAGGTATTTATTATTTGATGAATTTCTAAAACCAGTGCTTAGAGTTCTAGTTTACACTGATATTACAAGGGGCGATTATTTTTATTAATTGCAAAATCTGATAGCAGAAACCCTGCAACATGGTTGCAGGTGTTGCTAATGATCACAATATCTGAATATTATTTTTCATCTCAAAAATTTTTTTATCACTAAAAAATTTATGAAAGGAAAACCAAAAAAATCAATCTTAGTTCTTAAATTTACTCACTTACTATCGGTTTCAGTTCCTTTATTAAATTTGTTTGCCTGTTTGTTGATAAAATTTGTTCCTTTATAAAATCCGTAGATAACTATATGAGTTTAAGAAAACTAATGATTTTAAAAAAATTCTAAATAATTTTCTTTAATTAATTTAAATGATTCATCTATATGAATCATTATTATACTTTTTGAAACTATTTTATATAAAAAATACTAACTAACATAAGTTCCTTGCAGCATTATTTTTTCATAATAATTTTTATATGCCTTTATATAAATACATTTTGCTATTATTAAATTATAATTGATATTTACAATGATAGTCTCTGACCACTCAGCACAGAAGTAAAGCTTCACGCTCTTGTGCCACAGGGCCTAAGTTCTATTCTCGGACAAGGTTGACTCTTTCATCTCTTTAGTTGGCATTAAAATGAGCACCAAGCATGTTCGGGAATTTTACATTTTTCTGACCACCATACTAGAACAGCAGCTCCTGCACCCCAGAGCCCAAGGTTAAGGAAACTGGAATGAGCGCAGTAGTCCATGGCCCTTCATGGGGGGGGGGCTACCTTGTCCCTCGAGTTTTAGTTTCTATATTAGTGTTGCGGACAAATTGGATTAATGAAGATTGTGATGTTGATCAATGCAGTAAATTTTGCTATTATGATCAGGGGTCTGTCCAGGCCAAATTTACTACCGTTTAGCGGTACCTTCACAAATTCAACTTTAGGAATTTCACAAAATACTTTTTCTTAAAATTTTATCTTTGTATCCCATAAAAAACGATAAATCCATATTTTTGTGTTCATTTTTTAGTATAATTTTTAATTTTCAAAAATTATGTCTAAATTTTCACTAAATAGATACCTGTCAGAAAACTTAGACAGATCCCTGATGATACAAACTATGAGTTGACTCATATTTCCTGCAGTTTTTTTCTAACATTATATCTTTTTTAAATCTAATTAACTGAAATTGATAACTTTTTCCATATGCAAAACCTTCCCCACTTCATTATACCAGCCTGTGCTATGTCATTGCTACAAACTTCAGTTTATGCCGCCTTTTTTATAATGTTACATTTAAAATGCAAACTGTGTTTACTAATATGTGTATCTTTGAAATTCTATTTTTAGTTCATTCTAATGATGTGAACAATTTAGTTTGTGAAAGAATTCTAGTGTTTTTCAGTACAACATTAATTTTTACTTTTTCCTTTTAACATATTAAGTTACAAACTGTTTATTTATTTATTTACTTTTGAAATTTTCTAATTTACCACATGACAATTTTTAGTGTCTTCCCAGGAGGGTGAAAAAAGTAAAAATGAAATTCAAGGCTGGTTCCATGAGACCTTTTTACCCTGATGAGTAAGTTTACTTAAAAATTATATTCTGATGTGTTTTTATGATTTTTATTAAATTGTCTTTTTTTTTTTTTGTATGTTTATTAAAGATTTAGAGTAAAATCATTTAAACTTTTTACATTGATTTTTAAGCTATTTGGGGCGAACTGTTTTATCTTTTTAAGTTTTTTATATCGTGAAAAACTGTTTAAAATAAACCAGACAAGTTTTTAAGTAATTTTTACCTAATTTTTTATAATTAACTTAATTTGGAGGGTTATAGCAGCTGTATAAGTTACAATGACTTTCTTTTCTTATAAATGCTTGTTGCCCGAGATAATAATAAACTTATGTAATATATTAATGTGATATTATCTGAATTGCTTAAATTTTAATAAGGTCTGGTTCTTAATATAATTTGTATATTACAAAAATGGTTCTCTTTCTCTGATACCTAATTTTTACATTAATCCCTGAAAATATGCTCCACAAAATTCTTCTTTCAAATATGGCAAGAGTTTTTTTTTCTCAGTCAGTGCTCACGTTTCAGCAGTATATGAGAATAGACCTAAATTCATGTTTTATAAATGAGTAATTTGATTTTTCTACTAAGAAAAATAAATTTTTAATAGTTTTACTTTCCCAATTGTTATTCAACAGCTAGTTTTATTTTTGTAAATATCTTTAGCCTTTTCCTGATCTTTATAAAAATTTAATTGAATTTAATGAAATTAATAGGGGGAACTTTTTGTTAGCATTACTTCAAAAATTATAGCACAATTGATCCTTAATGATGGGTTCTTAAAAATCCATTAAGTATCTATTCCTTATTTTTAAATATTTGTATCGTTTAAATATTGATGAATTTTATTTTATATTAGGTTTGATAGCTGTTTAGCTGGCTGTGATTCAGATCTAATGATGACTATGGGTGCTCATCCTATAACAGTTACCAGAAGTAATATTTCCATTGATTCTTTCTTTCAACCTGTTATCATTTTGTATTAGATTCTATTTGTAAGGCCTGTCATTCTAGTTGAGTTACATTATTTTTCTTAATAATTGTGTTGGGAAATAGAATTGTGTCTTTCCTCATTTTTCACCCCTGTTCCAAAAAATCACTCAATCTCAAAAGTCATATCTAGTTCCTCTAACTTTCAATAATATTTAGACAACGGAATAAGGCATTCCATATTCAATAATAAAAATAACAAGGATAACAAAACTTTTATTCTACTATAAATACTTTATTAGTTAATTAGGTGCTTTTTTTCTTAAAATTAGTTCTATTTATGTACTTTTAATAAAACTTGTCTAAAAGAATGCAATCTAAAATATTTATAAATTTTTATAGATTCTAATACCTCCTCCACGAATGTGTCTAGAAATCTCAGTTCTGATAGTGGATATGAATCTGCAAATCGAATATCGAATAACAACCGAAGCAATTCTAATTCTTCTGGTTTATCTAGAACATTGCAAAGTTCTATAAATTCCTCAAGAGCAGCTCCTAGCTCTACTAATTCCTCAAGAGCAGCACCAAGCTCTACTAATTCCTCAAGAGCAGTGCCAAGCTCTGCTAATTCCTCAAGAGCAGTACCAAGTTCTTCATTTTTGTCTAGTCATCAATCATCTCGGCAACCATTTCAGTAAGAAAATCTATTCATTATTTTTCGCATGGTTACTTGATAAAATAGTTCTTTTCATTTCATATACACTTATAAACTTAGTAGTAAGTGGTACTTTTTTTATTTATTATTTATTGTCCTAATGTATCAGAGTACGTAAGGAAATTGATAACCAGATTTCTTTTTGTCTTTTCAGCCCTGTCCCCTCAAATAACAATACTTCTAATTTACCTAGTCAGGATGTTGTCTGTAATTGTGGCACAGACGCCATCATTTATAGGGTGAAGAAAGATGGTCCCAATAAGGGTAGGTGTAGTCATTGCAATGAAATTATAACTACTTTTTTTTAAAGTTTAATCCGACACATTTTCTCTCCCTTTCAGGTAGAGAGTTTTATACATGCCCTAAGCCTCAAGATTCAAAGTGTGGCTTTTTTCTTTGGAAAGATGATGCTAATTCTCCTATCAATCAGACTGCATCATCGTCAATTCATCAGAATAATTATTCACCTGCAACTGTAAACAATGTACCTTTAAGGGTATCAAATAATCCCTGGTAAGAAAAAAACTATTTTATTTTTTTGTCAATATAAGGATTTGTATATTAATAGTTCTCTTTCTTTTAATAAAAACTGATAGTTCAACGAAATTTGTTTCTTCATTTGATCTGTCCAATTTTTCACTCTAGAAAAATAGTTGCAAGATATTCATGGTTATTCTCCTGACTTTATTATTTTTTTTTTTAAAAAAGAAGAAAAATAAACTTAATAGTAATTGCAGAAATTATGCAAAATACTTTATATAATTAATCTCTATAGATAAAACTAAATTTTTTTTAAAAAATTTATAAATAGCTGAACCATTTAACTCATTATATGAGTAGTACATAATAATTAAATATAAAAGCTAATTATGAAAAGAAAGTATTTAATAAATACATAATATTTAAAAAAGTATAAATATAATATTCATATGAAGTATTATATAATTATAGTTATTTGATCAGAAATTTAAGTTGCGAGTTGCATTATTTATTTTTAACATATAAGAGAACCACAGTTTATTAATCAATTATAGTAGACTTTTTAAAATCTGCAGAGCTTGCTTACTTTAAAATTTTTTTATAATTGTTACAAGAAGCCTTCTTTTAGTTTTTATGATTTTATGTGCATAAACCATTTTTAAGAATTTTTTCCTATTTTTAGAAAAATGGCAAATTTTGCATATTTTTCTATTTTAATAATTGTATGCTAAATTTTAACATTCTATCTCTAAATGCGTATGTATTTTTGGTTAATCTCAAAGATTTTATTTTGTTTTCTAGTAGTATATATTAGTTTCATTACTAAGTTATTTAGACCTATTAAAGGAAGTACATTTATTTTTGTATTTGATTTTGATACATGGTAACTTTTCCCTTTAAGAAAATGATGTTCGCAATGACCCATGTTCACGTGTGAAATCTTCTGGATATTTTTAAAAATCTTCTTGATTATTTTTTCTTGAAGATTGGCTAGTATGAGCTTGGGACCAGCTGCTTTGCACTGTTTAGATCTTTTATTTGTTTCTGTTATCACAGTGCACTGACCACTATTGAGAACTTCAGATGTATATTGCACTATTGTTTAGAAATCAAGAGTTTCATGTTCAATCATAACCTTTCAAAATTTCTTTTCAAAGGATTCAACATATTCATCAAACTTATAAAATATTCATTCCGTATAATCATTCTCTCTTTTTTAAGTGTTGTAAGAGGTGGTCAAAAGAACAAGGTGTTCTAATATCATGGCATCATTCTTGCGAAGCAAAATTTTGAAATCTAGAAAGAGCACTGAATGATTGACTAAAGTTTATGAGCAGTGTTAAAAGATGTCATTTGAAAAAATGCAAATGTATTTTAAGCCTTCAAAGTATTATATTAAAAAAATACTTGCTCTATATAAAAAATACATATTAGTTACAAATATATTTAAAGTGTAATATGTTTTTGCCAAAATAAATCCAGTATTTGTGAAATGTAAGTAAATATTTGCACTAATTTAATGTAGTCACAATATAGGGGTATATTGTTTATTTTAAATTGGACTAAAGGGGTCATTAAATCAAGCATCGAGTATATAAAGGTTAACATATTAAAAGAAAAACTGATGAATATTAAATTTCATTGATAATAATTTATAGTTAATTATAAATTTTTTTATCTTTTATCTAGTTTTCTTTGAATATATTACTATTTGTAAGAAAATTAAGCAGATAGGAAAATAAAGCAGATGGAAAATTAAGCAGAAACTTCTTGACTTTTATAAACTAAAAATAAAATAATGTCTAAAAATGTATTGCATTGCTGAATGTTATTAAACTACAAAATTTAATTGTTGAACATTATATTAGTTTCTAAAATTTAACTTAAACCTCTTATTTTGTTTGTTTACATTCAAAATCAGTGCAAATTGTACGGAGAGGTGCAAATTATATTTTAAAATTGCAGTTTTTAGAGAGTATTGTATTTTATTTTGTGTATAGAATTTGGTCATGTGACTATTATCATGTTTAATATCGTGAGGAACATTTCGTTTTTGTTTTATAGGCAACCATCTACATCTTTCTCAAATGAAAACTCAACATCAGGAGGTGTGCAACAATGCAGGTGTCAATTGGAAGCTAAGTTGTAAGTGACTATGATGCTTTTTAGTATTGATAATGCTTAATCAAAAATCATAAAATATAATTGAAAATTATAAAGAATAATCAAAATGCTCAGTTGGTAATTTTTTTTACAATAATATTTTTTAAAAAAATCTTAAAGAGTTAACAAACCTTTCCGAAGGTTAGGGTAACTTAGTCAGCCACATGGGCATGTTGTACTACATTACGAAAATGTATTCAGGAACAATATTGGAGGATAAATGTTATTCAATGTAGCAATATTCTTAAGCATTTAAAACTGAAAATTCATTTTTAAAGATTAATAATTTGTAAATTTCTTCAAATGTATAAAAATAAAAAACATAATTTTTTATTTTAAAATTATTTTTTAAATCTTATTATTGGCAAATTTTTGGCAGCAATGATATTCAAAAAATTGATTAAATGAAAATCAATCCAACTGATTTTGTATCATGAAATATGACATAATTGTTTTAAATAATTTATAGCTAATTAAAGCTATGAAAAGAAGCATCAAACAAAAGTTGTGCAGTGAAAAGTCTGAACAGAATTCATGTAAAATAAGAATTATGTCATCTTTATATATATATTTCTTTATTTTACTTCAAACATATTATTATTTAATGCATTTTTCAGATTGACAGTGAGAAAAGAGGGAGCCAATCAAGGCCGGCAATTTTACGCTTGTCCTAAACCACGTGGATCAGGTGAATGTGGATTCTTTCAATGGATGGATGAGAATGACACAAATACTAATGGTCGTTTTTCTAATGCTAATTCAGGAGGTAAAAAAATTTTAATTTTTAATTATTGAATTAAAATTATTTTTTGAATCTGGCCATGCATAAAAATTCTTCTTAGTGTTCATTCTATAATTGCATTTTTAATATGTTTTTTTAAATAAAAAATGAATTTTATTTATTCTCTGCTATATGATAACAGTTTTATTCTTAATGAAAACAAAATTTATAAAGAAATGTCTGAACTGAATTCAGAAAACATTAATTGTTTATGTATGAAATTTACTGAATTCTAATTAAATTTGTAAGAAAGTATATTTTAAAAAAATATTACATTGTTCTTATTTTAATTTTCTATATTTTATTGAAGTTCATTTTTTTATTAATTTACTTTTATATACCTGCAAATCAGTATACAAATGCTTTTCAAATTATTACTATAAAAGTTATTTCTACCAAATTTTTGGCAAAAGGGAAATGAAACTAACCAAAGGTAAACTTCAGTTAAAGATCTAACAATTATAATATATATAATTTCACATGGATTTTCAGACCATATTTTCTTTAATTTGTTGGGTGAATTCCCTGATTTGAGTTTTTGAGCTCATTTCAAGATGTTTTGACATGCTTTTCAAAAACAGATTAAAAGTTTTAATGTTTAAAAGAAGAATAGAGACATTCCATCCTTCTCTTTTAGTTATGATCAAATTATTTTCTGTTGAATTAAAATGTTATTATTCATAATTGTTATTATCTATAATGTTATTATTTGTTAAAATTAAATGTAAACAAGCTTTTCATTTTAATACAAAATATTTTCCAACACTATAGTTTTTTTACACTTTTTATTGTATTTTTTTCATCAAAATAAAAATTCATATGAAATATACATTTAGAAATTGAGAATTTGATTGGAGCATTTTAAACAGAATGATCAAACCAAACTCTGTAGGAATGTTCCCTAGGTTTCTAGAAATATTGAATTGTATTTTTTTATTCTTTAAAATTTTAACTTTTTTATTGAAATTTGCTTTTTTGAAAGAATTATTTAAAACATTAAAAAAGAATTATTATTAAATGATGACAAGACACGCAATCTATAAATAGGATCAATCAAAAAGTCGACTGTCAAACAATTGTTTACTTTTCAAAAGTTGAAGAAATTCAGAATGAGCTCCATGTCGTGGAACATAAATTATTTACACTTTACAGCTGTGTTATAACTTTTTTCAGATTGCAGTTTTTTATGAACTTCTACTATATCCGTATGTTAACATCTGCATTTCAATTTTATATATATTTTAAATAACTTTCAATTTTTTTGTTAGTAATTGCTTTGCTTTTTTTAATGAATTAAGTGCTTGATTAAAATGTATATTTTATATTTCATATTTATTTTCAGAATATTTTGCCTTTTCATTGTATATTTTAATATATTTAAAATTTTATGAATGAAGCAATAAAGTGCATAATCATGTAAAATTTACCTTATTGTGATATATTTCATAAAAATCTATTTTAATTATGCATTTTGCTTTAAGCATTTGATAGGTCAAGGGCTGGTCCCTCAAATAAAAGACCTGCAAGTTCTGCCTCTGGTGGGCCATCTAAACAGAGAAAATGTGGTATATGTTCTCAGCCTGGTAAGTTTGACAAATATTAATTTCTTTAAGTTATTCATTTGAATTAACTTTTTAAATAGTTACACATCTGTTACTGTGTATATGTTGCATAATGCTCCTTCAGTCAAGGCTGGATTCAGGTTTTACAGGCCCCAGAGCAAATTTTATTGTGGCCCCTTTCCTCAAAGCACAAAAAGACTTATTTTGTTTGAATACCATTTATTCAAAATTGTAATTTATATATAAACATAAAGGAATTCTTTTTTTAAAAAAACTAAAGAAAAAAAAACATTTTTTGTAGGGAAATTTGGCCAGACCCTTAAACAATCATCCTTATTTCCCGGTCTTTGAGTATGGCTTTGCCTTCAACATACTTCTGACTGATTTTTCAATTTAGGTGTTCTTATTTTGAACTGTATATTTTTTAACAGATTCGATTTAATTTTAATGTTCAGATTTTGAAATAGAATATAAAAATGTTTTTATAATATGTTATGTCTTTTTTCTATCTAGTACCTTATTTTCTTATTTATTTTGAATTTCATTTTTAAATTAACGAAATGTAATGGTAATAGAAGAATTTTTTTGTGAAAAGTACTGTATAAAATAACAATAAACGTTAAGCTATAGAGCTTTAATTTTTTTTAAACCTGTATATCAAAAATATTATTAATGTAAAAATAAAATATAAATAAAACTTATAAGAACTAATTATTACAAAAATAAAATAAATTGCCAAAAATGTATACTTCTGATTTTCTGATAGTTTTTTTTTTGTACTTCTGATTTTCTTCAACATTTTTATTTTACATTCTGATTTTTGTTAGCATTTTCATTTTACTTCCTGATTTTGTTACCACATTTATTGTAATTAAAACCAAGCTTTTTCATTATCTTTTTTGTAACTAAGCAAATTCTGCTGCTGAAAATGTACAAATTTAGCTGTATTTGTGTTTTCTTACTAAAATTATGCTATTCTTTAAAATAAAAATAAATTTGACAATACTATTGCTGGAAAAATATTTCATAACTTAAATATAAAAATAGTTATATTTATTTTATCTACATTTTTATTGTGAAAAAAATACAAAAATGTCAAAATTTAGCTGAGAAGTATCCTATATGTTACATATAATCCTAAAAACACCTGTGGAGGGACCCAAATATTAATTCGTAGTATTTCCTAACAGATTGGATTTTGTTCAAGATTATCTTGATTTATTTTAAAATAACGAAAATAATAGCAACCTGTCACAGATTGTCGATTCGGATGACTAGATTACTGTCCACTGGTTTATCTACAAATATATTTTACAAACTTATTAAAATAAAAAATGCCTTAAAGTGATATTTTGATCAAACTTTACTGAAATATCTCCAATACTATAAAACATCTCTTCTTGATTGATGCTATAAACAAATCACCAATTATGTATCTCAATTAAAATGTTGTAAAATGTATGATATCGATTGTTTCTTGTTAAAAATTATTTTCATCACCAAATCAAGGTTTATTTACTACTTTATCTTGTTATTTATCTATTCATTTTAATTAAATCAGGTTTTTGAACATTGGTAATTTATAAAATTGTATTTTTATTGAAAATTATTTGACAACGCTTTTACTACTGTAATTATTTGATATTGTTTGAAAATTGTTTTCTTAGGAATACGAATTTTGAATATTAGACCAAATTAGTTTTTTTCAAAAAAATTTAAAGTAAAAACTTCTTTTTAAATATTATTATTACAGAAGCTAATTTTCATGAACTGTAATCTGTTGCAAATTCGCTCAAGTGAATCTATTTATTTATTATGCACACATATTTTTTAAATTTAATTTTTATAAAATAAAATTTTCAGGGTTTGCTTTAAACCTATTGCAATTTTAACCTTTGAATTTTTGCTATTTTGCAATAAAATTTTGTCTAGTTCTAAGCAACAGAGATTTTTTTGATGAAATAACTTTATGAATGTCTAAACATGCTTTATATATATACTTCAAGCATTACAATATTTTTTATCTTATACATTACATTTCTATGTGACATTTTTGCTTCCTAAAATTTTTAGAGTAATTCCTAAAATATTTTTATCTATTCCTAACATTCTTTTTTGAATTTCACTTTCAGATTAACACACTCACTGTATATATGTACTAATTTTTTAAGTAAAAATTAGAATCAGAATTTACCTTTGTTTTAATGGGAAAATGTGGTAAAATATTTTTTATCCATGTAGATATTATTATTAGTTTCTATTTTAATTAACTTTGTATCGTTAATGATCTAAGAATATGAGTTTATCTAAAAGGTAAATATTATTAATTTTACGAATTTGATTTTTGATAATTGGAGATGACATGCTCAAACGTACTCAGGGTATCAACCGAAGAAGTTAATTAACTTAAAAGACACTTCATTTACATTTAGTTAGGGATCCTTGAAAATTTCTTTCTGTTAAGCATTTTTTCTTTTTTTGAAAAAAAATTTGTTCATCAGAAATGCACTAGTGTCAAATCAAACTGAATTGAGTTTTAACAGTTAAAAAATGATTACAAAAATGTTGTATTATTTTAAATCTTTGTAAAATTTTAAATTGTTTAATTTAATTTTATTCATTACAGGTCATACTAGGAAAAAATGTCCACAGAATAGATGACAAGCTTGTAAAGCACAAGCGCAATTTGTATTATTATTTTTTGTATATAATGTACAGCAAATTTATAAATTAATAAATGTATTTTGTAGATTTGAGTTAAGTGGATGAGCTCTTTATTTTAAATATAATATAACTATTTGGTACTCAAATTTTGTGCTCATGTAAAAGCTTAATTCACGAGTAAAGCATATTATGGAGATTTCTAGGATGCCATATGTAAGCAATTTTGGAAATTTTGGAAGAAAATTTATTTTATTGTTTCATCAGTTAGTTGAAATAAAAAACAGGCAATTTTTCATCTATTCTTTAGAATCATGATCTTTTTTTTTTTTTTTATATCTTTCCTCTTAATAAAATAAAGAATTATTTTAATGAAAATGTTGTTGACCACGAAATATGTTCCCTCCTCTACAATGCAAGCTTTTTACCCTTGTTTTATTAATTTCTAGCTACGAACTTGTAGGATCATCGGAAAGAAACTTACTTAGTGGAAGCAATATTTATATTTTTAATTTATGTAATCTTGATTTTTAAATTTACAAAAAACCATTTTACCTATCATCAGAAATAAGTAATTCAAACCCATGTGTACATAATATTTACACATGTGTTTGAATTATTGGTGTGTGAATAAAGTATACATTATCATCATTGTTGGTTCCACAGCCTAGGGTGGGCCTTGGGATTTTCTAGAACATTTCTCCATGCCGTTCTCATTGTTTCCCTAGCTTACGTTAAACACCCTGATTGTCTTAAAATCCAAGTTGATGTCAGGTCTTGCCAGTTCAATACCCTGATTGTTTTATATTTAAGTTAATGGAGTCCAGTCATCAAAGAGTGCCCTCTAGCTCTACTGCCAATTGGATAGCGTTTGCATATGTTATGTATTTTGCCTGTTGTATCTGAATAACAAATGTACCCAGTAAATCTCCTTCTGTTTAACTTTACAAATTTTATTACATGACTGTTCTTTTAAAATTAATAAATTTCTGTATTTATTCATAAATAATGCCACGAAAACAGGCATACTATAGCCAGAGCCAGATTAGAGGTCATAAGCACTTTAAAGATTTTGAAGCATCTTAAATGTTATTAAGAATATCAACATAAATAAAAGAAAAATATTTTTCAGAAATTAAAGATTAAGTTTCAAAAACAAATAAATTTATATAACTTCTAAATTTAATGCTTTTTGCAGAAGATCTATTGCAAATCAACATTGTTTAGTTAACTTTTTAAAAGGTTTTCAACGCTAATTTGTGATCTTAGAACCAAAGTAAAATAATTTCAACAATTCTGGTGCTTTATTTTTTAAAAAAATTTCCTGACTAACTAGCTACTTTTTTTTCTTCATTTTAATTCTTTGAAATATAAGCTAATTTTTTATCCAAACTTTCTGTAATGTGTTCCTTTATGTCTTCTTATATGCTTTTTAAATTTTTACTAAAATTAAGTAAAAATAGAATATTTTTACTGTGGGTCTCAATGATAACTAACAGAATTTATAACCATTTTATTGGCAAATAAGATGTTTCACCAATAAATATTTTGATCACTTTTCAAGTAACCGAGGTACATTCTATTAGCAAAGCAAATTATGATTGCTTCCGTACAACGGAAAACTAAGATTATCGTCATTTAAACTAAGGAGAGTTTTCGTTAAACAAAACCTCAAAATTTTGACCCTTTTCCAACAAAAACAGGTCCAGAACTAGAAAAAATAAAATGATGTAAAATAAAAAATTTTAAAAACTATTCTTTAAGTGGACTAAAGAGAGAAAAAAAATTCTTTTGTCACACCTAAAACGAAAAATGTAGGCGCATCACTTTCTAGAGAAAGAGCGAAATTTAAGTTGGTGATAGGATTTTTCCCACACTGTCTTTAAAAAGTGATGCGTCCAACGTGTTTTTTTAGGAGTGTCAAAACCGAATTATTTCTTATTTTTTGCTCACTTGAAAAACCTAGTGTTTAAAGTTTTATTTTTACATTATTATTTTATTTATTAAAATCAATCCAAAACATTCTATACATTTAATATGTTCAATAAACAGTTAAATTAAAGTTTTGAATTAATAATAAATTAATTTTATAACTGAACAATTGTTGTTTCTTCACTTTGATTTCATTTCTGTGAAAATTAACAACTGAAAATGAAGTGATAGAGTGATTACTTTTTAAGGCGCAATATGCTTTTATGTTGGATTGCATTAAACTCTAATTTTATTGTAAATTGACAAATAGTCAGAGAAGCAGCTTAACAAAAAAATTTGTTTATTTATGTATATTTTGTTTATATAATCTATTGGCCTGTTAGTCTGACCACAGCGTGGTGAGGGTTTAAACGCTAATATTTTAAAAAGATTGTAATGAATGACGGACTACATGCTAATGACAGGAAATTTAAATGTAATCAATTACAAAAGTTGTCTTTCCTCACTCTAGGTTTAGGTTTGTTGGTACAACATGCATTTGCAGGCTTGTGTGTTCAATTAAGGCTTATAAACCTTTGTCAAGTAGAAGAACAGGTCAATACAGAGAAAGACATCATTAAGAATACATCCAGGGTTATGGCGGGATATCGAACCCGCCACCTCCTCACTCTAATAAGAGATTTTAAATCAATTCAATTTAAAAATTGATGCCAATCAATTTTGCTGATACAGACCAATTTTTAAATTAATTAAAAGTTAAATAACCTAATAAAGTTTACTTACCTACTTGATAAATATTAAAATGATGTGGCAAACTAATTATCTTATAGTTTTCGAATTGTGTTTTGCTGACTCTGGATTCTTTCTCAGATTCGGGTTTTTCCTTTTTTTATTCATTATCCTATTTTGTATTATGTATCTTAGAATGGTTCAAAATAACTACACCTACGTAAATTTTTTATTGTAAACTTTTAAAAAAGTATAATAACTAATCAAATAAAGCATAAAATCCATGGATTGATAAGAATGGAGGTCAGATGATGGCTAACTAGATTTTTCATTGTGATTTATTAAGGGTAAAGTGGTTTGTGATAAAAAAATAGAAGATGAGAAATTCAGCAGAAGTTAGAGTATTTTATAACTGAAACGAAAAATGCACTGTTCAAGTTTGGCAAGATATGAGTATTTTTCTTAGGCGTGCATAAATAGAACACTTGAAAGCCCTCCTGAACAATTTGATTGATAATCATTTTGGTAATTTTGTGAAAAGAAGTATCACAAAAATTGGTTAACTAAATATTTCAGCAGGTTATTTGGCATTGAGATTTGCAACACTAATATCATTTTTATGCCTTTTTAATGTTATCATATGAGGATTTACGGAAAATTTTCGTTACAAAAATTGAAAAAAATCAGAAAAATGGAAAAGGATTCATAAGTGACATATTTTAATAAAAATTGAGATTTCTATTGGATTCTATTTCTATGGATATGACTGCAATTTTTCTTTTTCTTTTTTAACTTATACATCATACATTGATTTTGTTACGCCTTTCAACTTTACTGATCTTACATGATATGGCACCAAAAAAATAATTTTGAGGTAGAAGTTGTCTAAACACATGTGATAACTTTCAAAGAGCAATCTGAGAAAATTTATCTTTTGGTAGGAATACGTTTGAAGCAATGCGATGATTTTAAACTTGCCGAGAAGAATTATCCGGGTTTTAGAACAGAAAAATAACTTAAATGTTTTAAAAGTTATTAAACTTTTTTAAAAATCACCTATCTGGCAACATTTACCCACCTAGATGAAAATTATCGAAACCACTGCTTTATTCTCATTTTTTAAAAATAATTTTAAATATATACTGAGACTGCTACTTATTTATTCATAAACCAAAAAAAAAAATGGTAATAGAAGTAATTGGCAGTCATAGTAGTTAAATCATTCAAGGAGAAAACATGTAATCAAGTTTTATTTAACAATTAAGTATAACTTTCTTTTTTATATTCTCTTATTTTTATCTAATCTTATAAGTGATTTTGTATTCTAATGATTTATGCCTATTCATCAAAATTAAATATTAATTGTATTCAGATGCAGCCAATCTTTTTTCATAAGAATGCTAGAGTGAGTTCAAAAGCATATTTCAATATTCATAGTAATACACTAGTAAAACAGATTAAAATATGCACCAACTATTTCGAATTTAATCTATTAGGAATGCGGAAATACGTGTGATGCATGCAATTTTACACTTTTGTTACAAATAAATAAACAATCGATATGGAATATTTTTTCTTTCCACAATTAGTCTTATCAAGTTTATCGGTTTAATTTTTATCTTGTTTTTCAACATTTTATGAAATGATTAAAAAAAAAAGATTCATTTTCATTAATGTGTTAAAAGCCGACCGATCTCAAATTAATATGTAGGAATTTTCTGCAATTTCAGATTATTTTTGTGACCGTTATTTGATAATTGACGGTAAATTTGTGAGTTTAGAATAAGGTGAGAACTTTATATTTTGTAAAAATTTTATTATAATACATGTAATAATGTTTTTGTAGTACCTAAAGAATGATTTCTTAAAAAAAAACTACTATGATTAAACATTTGTCATTAGACTCGCAACTATGACAGAGTTTGCGAAGTCCGGATGTTACCATAACATTTTGACACATACTATAATTCCCAACTTGGAATTTTATCACAGATCTATATTTTAACATAATAGTAAGATTACATCCCTTAAGTTGTGTGAATTCGTTTGACACAAGTAAAGGAAACATAAAAAACAATGCATGTTCTTAATTCGCACCCTATATGAGTTATAAAGAACAATGATTTAAATTAAATTTTATAGGGAAAAAATGCCTCCTTAGTTACCCAATTGTTTCGGATAGTGCATTTATTTTGAAAACATGAAAAATTATTCATAAATTTATAATTATTGAGAAAGAAAAATTAAAAAAATTGACTTTTTTTAGATTCATAAAATTTGTTCTAAAATAATATGGCGACTAATTATTAAGGTATACAACTTTTAAGTTTTAGAGTGGAGACTTAGGATGTCTACTCAGGGGTGACAACGAAGTGCTAAAAGGTTAATTTGACTAATGAATGATAAATTCTAAAAATTGAGATCACGCTTTTCAAATTATGCAATGTGAAAAATCAAATTCTTTATAAAAACACCAATAACTGAATGGCTCTTTTTCAGACAAAATCAAATTTCCTGAAATCTCCAAGGGGAAAAAATTTTCATAAATTAAATTAAAATATTTGTAATTTAATTAAGAACTTACTAATCTTTATAATCGTAAAAATTTAAAATTTTTTTTAATTCCTTTAATATTTATTGACAAAATGTTTTACTATTAATTTTATTAAATGCTTTAGACTGGAATTATTTTCAAAAATGGTTATCCTAATATTATGTGGATAAATTAAATAATATAATGTGGGGATATGGTGATGTCATGACAAATAACAATGCCAATTGCTGATATTCTAAAAGCTTAGTTGTGCTGAGAGTAAATTTTCTGTAGAATTTCAGGCTCTTCAATGGTACTTTGAAATTCCGTATTTCTGGAGTGAATAAACAACAAAAACCTGCGTGGAATTGTAATAAAATTATAACTTTCGATTGGGCCGGGATAGCTTGGTTGGTATGGCGCTGGACTGGTGTTCGTGAATTCATATTCAGCCAGCTGAATACTTTCTGGGTAGTAAATGGTGACGGGTGCACGTTAAATCTGTCGGATCACAAAGTCCTCCATGTTCTCATAACAAATACCCCTGGAGGTACTGAATTAGAGACTGCGTTCTCTGGTTAAGGTCAAAATTACGATCTACGGATGAACGAATGGCTCTGCCCTATAAACAGGTGGGGCAGAAGTCGAATTCTTAGCCATAGATGGCACCCCTGGACTTAATGGTTTACAATAACAATCACTTTCAATTTGCTATGGAAAATAAATACAAACCGTTTACAGAGTTCATATTATAACCTGTGCAAGCGGCATAACATGGTTGAACTTACCTTTCAATTCATAGATGCTACATATTCATAGAGACCTACCACTAAGAAAAGTGTCTGCTTATATGACCATCATTCTCCAGTAAATGAAAAAGTAATTTTAACTCATAAATAATAGTAATCCAGGGCTCCAACTGTTTTAACACAGCTCAACCCTCGATGCATGGTTTAATTCTAGATAACAGAAAAACTTTTTGTTTTAAATACTTTGTAAGATTGAAAATGATTTTTTATCAACTATAGTGATACTGAAAATTAAGGACTTAAAAACGTTGAACCAAAATTAAGTGCTTTTGACCCTTTATCTACTAACAGTACCAATCACTGTAAAATAATGACCACTTGGATCAGTCTGCGTAGGGACCGAGGGTGTGCGGTATTGGTCCTCGTTAAACTGTTCTACCGTAAAGTGCTCGACTTCGCGTGCAGGTCGTTGGGCTACCGAAGCAGGGGATCAAAATTGTGATGGCTTGTCTTCGGATCATCCTCAGGGATGTTTCCCAGACCGTCGCCAATAGCCCATTGTGCAGCTCTAGTGCAACGTAAATTAACTACAACACTTTAAAATAATTAAATTTCGCACTGGGGAGATTTTTTTTCTTGTATATTCTTTAATTATCAATAAGGCAGCTAAAAAAAATATATTTATGAAAAAATTTTCAGAAGTTCATAATGCAGTAGATAAAGCCTCCTATTTTCCAAAATAAAAATCAAACAGTTCTTAAGAACCATGTAATAAGTCATAATTCATATCTGTTATGCAACATCAAAAAAAGACATAAGCTGTTTTTTTTTTCTTGTGTAATTTACACAGCCCAAGGCTTCACAAATTGTTGATTTATGGCTCCTTATCGATCTTAGAGTCCTTTCTTAAAATTCAAACTTATAAATAGAGCCTGTTCAAAAAATTTAAATTTATAAAAACAATACTTTTGCAGTAAGTAGATTCTTAATATTTTTTCAAAATGTTTTAATTTATGAAAATATTAGTACTTTATCAAATTTTTGCACATAATTGTTTTTAAATATTTTTGATATTGAATATAAAATATAGTTTCTGTAAAAATTAATTTTTAAATTTATGAAATTTTTATAAAAAAATCTTTGATGGAGCCTATAGTCTATTCCATATCATACCTAAGTTTTTTTAATATTTACTGTTCTCTTTTTTATAAATAAAAAATGCAATTTCTTTTTCAGAAAAGTTTCTTTTTTTACTATAATTTTTTTTTTCTTCTGAAATATATTTTTCTAAGAGACACTACTTGTACGCCCCCCCCCCCCATGTTTTCAGCTGCCATATTCCACCCTCTTAGACACAACAGGAAATCTTTGAATAACATGATAACCACCTATCCTGATGGTTATCATGTTATTCATTTAATATTTTGACAGTTCCTTCTGCAAACTCTTTGTGGAGTCGCCCTGAATTGAATTCAATCCACAATTTCTCATCAGAAGAAATTCTACTTGGGTGGTTAGACGCATTTCTTCAAAAGAAAATACATACTTTAAAATATCAGAACCTTCCTTTACTTTTCAGGATCTTTTCGGGTGAAAGGAGGCTTAAGAGAAAAATCCGTATAATTAGTTATTTAAGTATAGTAGAATTAGTTAGTCTCGAAATATTTTGTCAGATACTGAAATATCAACATTTTCTACGTAAGAAAAAGAATTTCTCGGTTTTTTTGGCTCTGTATTTTAAAAATAATAATTAAAATATTTATTGGTTTAAATTAACCTTTCGATGTTTAAAAAAAATTAATGATTCAAATGTCTTTTTTTGAAATTATTTAAATTCCTATACATTTTATTAGTTTATAACTAACGGATTTGCACACTTATATTATGTAATTTGTATTTCAGATAATATTTAAAAGCCCCTTTAATTAAACAAACTCAAAATCTTAAATTTCTGCATTCACATTTTTAAAGTTTCTATAAAAAGCAAATTGTACTTTAGAGCTACACATGGCGCAAAAGACACAAAATTTGAATCTTTACAGAGATTGAATAAAGCTAAAAAATTTTTTACTTTTGTCGTAAAAAAATAATAATAAAATCACATATTGAATTAGCTACACAGCAAATATGCTCAACTGTCATCAGTTTAATAATATTCACCTGTCTATTTGGGTGGGTTTTTTTTTTCATTCATTCTGAAGGAAAAATATTTTTCAATTGAATATTGCACATATGAGGTTAATATTTAGAAAATTAAATAATCAAATACAAAAAGAAAGCGAAATAAGAACTGCACAAGAGATAGGACACTTAAGCAAAGGCAAGGAGAATGGAAAGAGCTGGCTGACCAGTGTATAAACATAGCCAATGCGCAAATTTCTTGGCCTTGAAAACTGATCCAGTGCCAAACTAAAACACCTTCTTCTTTGTACATTCGCTTTACTATGAAGGTGTTTATAAGTTAAATACATTTAAACATGAAAAACTTCTAATGCATGTTTCAAGATAAACTTTTCTTATTATACAACATTTATTTATATTTGTATGCGCATTTAAACTGCAATTAATTCCAAAATAGTGAAGAACTACTTTTCAAAGGCGGAATATTACATTTCCTACCCTTCCCTGCAGTGCCAACTTAAGGTGGAATGGACTATAGTAAAACAATTGTGGGATTGCCAATATTTTTAAAATCAATTGTCATTAAATGATTTGGTTTCAAAAATGATGAAAATAATCTGTCACCAGTATTAGCAGTTAATCATTACAATTACTTATGATTATGACTCAAGTTTTGTTAACTTTGACAAAAACATATCGGTGATCATGGAGCCACCTATGACAAACATATAAGACATGTATTTTGAATGGAATATTTATACTAAGGGAATCATATAAGAC
Source organism: Parasteatoda tepidariorum (assembly GCF_982258835.1). Lineage (NCBI taxonomy): Eukaryota > Metazoa > Arthropoda > Arachnida > Araneae > Theridiidae > Parasteatoda > Parasteatoda tepidariorum. The sequence goes on along the minus strand of NC_141763.1, from coordinate 60,351,467 downwards.
ATCTTACTCTTAAGATGGTTAATAAGAAAAGCTATGTAAATATTACAGAGGGGCCATTTTTCCTAACTAGCTACCCGTAATCAGAAATATTATAACACAAGCATATGCAGTTATCGTTAATGAAGTTTAAATTAAGATGTGCTTACCACTTAATTCTATATTACAAAACACTTGTTAGAATGAATAAAGATGATTTTTTTTTGTTGCTTAATCTTGATTAACAAGTTTTTATTTATTGCTATTGATTGATTTAAGGAGTAGAAAAAATTACCACAGATAACAAATTTCCAAACTCTCTCCAAAAATTTTTTAAAACAGATTATTACGAAAGTTTTCAGAAACTGTAATTTTAATTATGAGACACTAAGACCAAAATCTTGACCATGTAATCATAATAATTATGAATAAATCGTTAAAATTAGCACCTTTGATATTATCTTAATATGTTTTTTTTATAACTTAGAGTCAAGTAAGATCTTTTTTATTCCAACCGTGTTCTCCCTAAAATAGATGTAACAAAGTGATATGGCCAAATACAGAATGTTCGGCCTAAGAGCAGCATATTTTTTTTATATAGAAATAAGTTTAGACATTATTAAAAAATAATCAAAACTTAGCTGTGTCATTGGGAATTTTGTAAAGGGAGTAAAAAAAAAAAACTAATAAAAATGTATAAGATAACTAAGAAAATTAGAAATATAAAGATAAAAAAAAAACTTGACTAACAACCGTTAAAAAAAAATCCTCTACATTCTTAAGACAAAACCTTAATGCTAAAAATAATATTTTTTTGAAAAACTTTTTTATACATAAAACATTACAAGAAATATTTCTATCAGGAACACTTTTAAAAATGCACTATAATAAAAATGACTAAAAAAATAAAGATTATATTCAAAAGCAAAGCAGAAATAATAAAAATTGATCTTCATTTCTGAAAATTTTTTTAAAGCTAAACATTTTAGTTTCCCAATTACTGTATTTTCAAGAAAAAGTGAACATTTAAGTCCAATAGAAACCCTCTTGATTGCCATATCACAATAAAGACGTATTTAAAACCTTTGGCTTTTTTTTTAAAAGAAAAAGTTAGATAAAAACCGAAATAAAATATGTTCTTAACTTTTAAACGAAAGATTCAACACTAAAAATCTTAAAAACCTTTTACAACGCTGTATTTATAGAAAAAAGTGAACGTAAAATAATAGCATTGTTTAGATACACTATTTAAAAGATGCTGATAAAAAGAAAAATTACTGCGCTTTAGTTAAAACAGAAAAAGCAAAAATGAAAAAAAAGTTCTGTCATTTTAAAAACACAAAGTATTGAAAAAACAGTGAAATTGACTTGCCTGAACATAATTAAAGAAAAAAATCAACATAAAACAAAACTTATGATAAAGTAATCTAGTATCAATCCTTCTAATTTCACTATTCCATGTGTCTTTCAGAACATAAATTAACAAGTTTCAGAAATTAAGTAAATATGCGTAAAAACAATTATTAATAATGTGTAGGTATAAGTCTGATCATATATTATTTTTTTAATTAAATCTATTAAAATTTCTTCCCAAACAAACTTTGTTGAAAAATATTTTTCCAAATATTCTGCCAACGAAGTATTCGTTACACCCCTACATCCTAAGCGTTCTTTGAAGAGCGGCCTGCCCTCTTACGTGATCTTTTTGTAAAAATAAATTAATTCACTGAATCCCAGTGGCAGAATTGCGGTGACACGACGACATTGTCGCAGAATGTTACTGAGTTTTTTGCAGAAAGATCTTAGTCCTATTCGCATGATTTTGTAGTCGATCTTTATTTTGGAATTATTACATGGATTTTACGACTTTTAATTTACGTACAAATTTTAAATTTTGTAATGATTTAAAAAATTAGAAAGGGGAAATAATTAGGGCATTTCTCCACCTACAAAATGTGAGAAAGTGCCTATAATATTACCAGGGGTCTGTCTAGGTTTTTCTGACAGGTACCTATTTTGTGAAAATTTAGACGTAATTTGTGAAAAATTAAAAATTATATTAAAAAATCAACACAAAAATATGGATTTATCGTTTCTTAAGGGATACAAAAGTGAAATTTTAAGAAAAAGTATTTTGTGAAACCACCGTTTTTCCAAAATTGAATTTGTGAAGGTACCGCTAAACGGTAGTATTTTCGGCCTGGACAGACCCCTGATTACAATTAAAAGAAATATTACTTTTACAATAAAAATTGTTACTTTAAATTAGCAATTGTTACAATTAAAATTATCTTAAAGAAAAATATATTATTAATGCCAGGGTAGTTGTCGCAGAAAGACCGAAAAAATTCTGCCACAGGGGGCAAAATTATCTGTTTTTATAGGTTTCATTCAGATTACTATTACAAATATTTATTTTGTTAGGATAATCCTCAACTGGTTCGATTTTTATAAGTTTTTTTCTCAAGGGTTTTATTAACTAATTCAAGTGATTTAAAATTATTTTTAAAAAAAATACATTAAAAAAAATGCATGTCAAAGATGCTGAAAAGAAATAGAGAAATCTATGCGGAATCGAGATAATTAAAATAAAGTGCATTGTATGTCGTATTGAAAACCCTGTCAAATAACTGTGTTTAAACGACACTAAAATGCTATTTCTTAAAGATATATTTGTAATAATAACACCCTTAACACGATTTATACTTAATTCTTCAAAACAAGCAGTAAAAATCTCTTACATCAAATTAAAAAGAATACTATTTTAACTATTAAACAAACATTGATTATCATAAACTTGCCAAAATTTTTAAATATAAATCAAGTAATTCATGCTAAAAGTAATTTCTAAGTAATGAAATCTGAATCTTATTATAAATATAAACTTTATCATAATAAAAGCTAAAAGATATAATCAAAGTATTCCATCGATCAAGAAATGATCTCGCATATTGAAATCCATTTTGAAGCCCGGATCTTAATCATAGCCAATCACTAGAATCAATCAGCAGTTTTTATCAAGGCAATAATTTAAGTGATAAAATAACATCTTAAAATGTTGTCTGGCAACCCCAATAACTGTTTTAGAAATTCAGCAAGTAATCCTTATTATATATTGCTTCTAGCATAGAAAAAAAATGGTGTTCTCACCTTCTTTATGCTTATAAAATCTAATTAATTAAGCTAAACCTTGAGACATCTAGTTTCACCAACATCTTTTAAAACTATAACAAATCTTTAAAATAAAAACTGGCTATTACTATGCGATAAAAAAAACCTGATGGTAAGTTTACAGTAATAATAAAAACTGAAATAATATATTAAGATTAAAGTCTAAAACCTAATAGGGTAATATAATATACCCACAAAAATGATATGCTTAGATAAAAAATGCCTAAATTATTTGTTTCAGTTAAAACTGAAATAAAATATTAACAATTTAACATAAGGCTAATCAATAAATTGAACAATAGGAGGCAAACACACAAAAACGAAGAAACCCAGTTTTATGATTAATGTTATACTGATGATACTCTGATAAGCTAAAAAAATCCTTACAAAATATTCATAGTTTAAAAGTATAAGAAAAAAAAAATTAAAAAGACTAGGAAAATGCAAAACTTATTCAATTTAACACCAAATTTATAACAGTTCTTAACAATACATACATTCCAGCTTCACAATATTATTTGAGTAATGAATGCAATGATGATAAAAAATTTAAAATTGGTTGACTTTAACAAAAAAATGACTCATATATGGCATAAAATATGGAGATAGTTCTGGAATTTCTTCACTCCCAACCATACAACAACTATTCATCACTTTCTTCCTCCTCCTCTTCTTCCTTAACTTCTACTTTTGGTTTTTTAGACTCTTGGTGTGAATCAGAAAATTTCCTTTTTTGTCCAACAGATCCAGTGGATTCATTTAAAAACGAATCACTTGAGTCCTTATATTGGAATACCTTACTTTTATTCTCATACTTTTCAAACCTAGCTTTTGCTTTACCTCTACCACTAATTTGCATACTATGTCCTTCCTCTATCAATTTTAATTGGCGTTCTAATTTGGCACGAGCCGTAACACCAATCTCGATTTCTTCTTCACCAAAAGCATCGACTCTGCAAGCAAGAGCAGTTTTGGCAGCAAGCATACGAGAAATTTTACCTCTGACATTGGGTTTGCTTTGTCCTATCATTTGGGCATGATAGATAAGACCATACTTTGGTGTGTCGTGACGTGATTTCAAAGCACGAAACAGAGCTTTTTCGGCTCCGAGAATTTGCACAGTAGAAGCAGGATGTTTCGCTAAATTCACCAACGAACCGGCGTGTGCGATCAATCTAGCTCCCACCATTTCTCCAACTAGGGAAACTACATTAGGTGCTAGAGCTGTCATACGATTCTTCAGATACACTTGAAGATTGGAACGTAGCTCATACAGCTTGAGCACTTCATCACACATGCCTCGTATGTTACGGAAATCATCTTCTGCCATTTCACAACCCATGGAAATTTCAGCTACAGCTTTGATTTTTTTATCATCTTCCTCACTCAGCAGATCGGAAAGATCCATGGTTGCTGTGTTGTCACGATCTCCAACTTTAATAACAAACTTAATGTATGTAAGGTTATCATTAATGAGCTTAACCAGTTCAGGAAAATGCCATCCATACCATTCTTTACATCTCATGATGTAATTATTTAATTCTTTGTCAAGATCCTCAAGAGCTTTCACTGCAGAGATGACCATTTTATCAATCTTATCAGGGCTGAATTTAAATTTATAACGACCCAATCCGTGAGCAACGCCAAGAGACATGGCTTCTGTATCACGTTCCGGCAAATTTTCAATAAAGCTATCAAAATGTAATCTGATAACACGCATCAACTCACTGACGGCTGTGTTGTTGGTGATGCAATTGATTTCAAGCTTCTTTTTGATGGAATTACCAAGTTTGGGATCGGCAACGGCCAGCTCATCAGCTCCAACTTCACTTAAAAGACTCTTTAACTTTTTCTTCATACCTTTAACCAATTTCCCTTCGATTAGTTGATTTGCAGCTTCGATGGCTTCCTCCATATCTTCATACTTTTTAAACAACTTCAATTCAAGCAATTTGTGGGCTTTTTCCGGCTCTACGTGCTCTTGATAAATATTTTCAACATCTCGTAATTTTTTCTCTTTACGAACTTTGAATACGGCATATCCGCCAGAAGTCTCAAACAAAACCAACATTTTGTAGAAATTTATTTTAATCCAATATTATGGTACTTAAAACTTTTTGTATAACTTTCTGCTTTTAGTTGAACGTAAAAAACGTGCACGATCAAAATACAACAAAACAGATGCAAACCGCGGTCGAGAGGAGTTGAGAAGTTAGGCTACTGATAACGAAACCACGATGGCCAAATCCATAAAGATCTCATTGAATGCGTAATAAGCAAAGTACGTCACTTAATAGTTCCGTTGCCATAAAAACCATGGAATACTATTCCATGGTTTACTGCCAACTCTTCCGGATTTTCCGGAAGATTTTATTTTTATATTTAAAGTGGTAGCAGTACTAACTTTATTCCAATTAACTTTTTGAATTATAATGATAATTATAAATCAGTTTGACAACCACTACATATAAATAATTACAATAAATATATAAAAGCATAATAATCCTTTCGCAAGCGAATTTCAACGGGATCAAAATATAGATATATTTCTGAGTCAGATTGTTTTTCGTTAATCGTATTACAACCACTCTGAAAATCCATTCTCGGAAAGAGTGAAAGTTGGCAGGTATGGAATAGTGTTTCTGTATGAGAGTTTCTTTAACTAATTCTTTTCTTATTAGCGATCGCAACGCTCGGATACGCCATCTGGTGAGAGACCGGTTTCATGCTTTTGGCCCTTCTCCCTTCCCTCTCCTCCTCTTTTCAGTTGTATAGGAATGAACTACGATATTTTCCCTTTTCTTAATATTTTTCCTTTTTATTTAATAAAAATATTTTTCAAAATTTCCGTGATGCTTTTCTTCAAAACTATGTTTAATGTAGTTTTCAGTTCCATATAGTTTTACAATTTAAAAGATTTTAATCCATATGAAAATCAAGAGAGAAACTAACGCACTTCCTTCCTCTATGATTTTCCACACGCTAATGGTGAAAGCATGTGAAGTGTTGCCATAGGTAGAGATCTCTGCTCCACGCCACCTGAAGCCCATTTCGATCGCCAATTATTTTCATTGCAAATGCATATTTGGCTATCGAAATGGGCTGCAGGTAGTGTAGAGGAGAACTCTCTACCTATGGCAACACTTTACATGCTTTTCCCATTACCGGGTGGAGGGTTATAGAAAAAGAGAGTACGTTAGTTTCTGTCTTAATTTTAAAGCAGATGAAACTCTTTTAAGATAGGAAACTATATGGAACTGAAGACTGCATTAAACATAGTTCTGAAAGAAAGCGTCATGGAAATTTAAAAAAAATATTTAAACAATTAAATACGAAAAATAACAAGAAAAGAAAAAATATCGTAGTACATTCCTATAGAAACTGAAAAGAGGAGGAGAGAGAAGGGGGAAGGGCCAAAGGCATGGAACCGTATTCTCCCCCAGATGGCGTATTCGAGCGTTGTGATACCCTATATATATTATTTTTAAATATATTATTATATTAAAACAAACTTGAAAATTTCAATGCATTTTACGCAAAATTTTTTTTTCTTCCTGGTTTATGATCAGATAGGTAGGTATTCTATTTACGTCGCATTAGAGCTGCTCAATGGGCTATTGGTTACAGTATGGATGGGTGATCGAATGTAAACAATTACAAGCGTCCTTAAACCGGAAGAAATTTAGAAAATTTCCGGTGTATCCCTCCGCTTATGTTATGACTACGAGGCGATGTGTGAACAAGCCTAATATTCTATGCAGTTTTGTTATTGTAATTTGGGTTCAAATCTAAACATAATTGTACCATTCATAAGAGCTTTCAGAAATGTATTGCTTCTCAGCGATCGTAAGGCCAAAAAAAATTTTGGAAAGTAATATCTCATAGTGAATAATTCTTAAGGTTTGCCATGTTTTGTATTTTATCCCTTATTTGGCTGCATTTGAATAAAATGTCTCTAAAAATATCTTTTTAAGTTAGCCTAATTAGAAAATATTCTAATGATTATAATATTAATATGATAATGCTGAAGTTTAAGGGCTGAAAGAAAGAACTCGGTACATGTGAAATACTGCAAAAGATATGATGCAATAATATGATGGCGCGTTTTTTCAATCTGCGACGTAAAAATATATCGGAAGTAGTAACCCGGAAGTCTTGAAAGAGCAATTTTACCGCTAGCGGCACCACCCTTAGCTTTACACGAGCACCCATCCATGGGAAACGTCCTCAAGGATGATCCGAAGACAAGCCATTACAATTTTGATCCTCTGCAGAGGGGGTGGCTCCTTCGCTTCGGTAGCTCGACGATTTTCTCGCGAAGTCTTAGCACTTTACGGTCGTATTGTCTAACGACGACCGATACCGCGCATCCCGTGTCCCTACGTAGACTGATCAAAGTGATCACCCACGTGCTAACTGACCGCAGCCAGTGATGCTTGACTTCGGTGTTCTACTGGTGAACGAGTCCTTACGATCCACTGGGGGACTGATTTATGATCAGATTTTTTACAACTGGAAGAAAGAGACAAAAGAATAGTTCAATTAAAAATTATTAAATAAATTAAAAAATTTTCTGCAATTAAATTAATCATATAACTTACTTTTTTGATAAAATATTTGTGCATTTAAAATCAATTTTGATTTCACTACTTAATTCCTTCATTCACTAATTTTTCAAAATTTATTATTAACTCTTTCTTATATAAAAGTTGTCCTAATTTACTTTTTAAACATTATTTTTACTAAGTATATTATCTAACGACAAAGAACTGAACATGAGTAAACATGAGACAAAGAATTAATGTATTTTACATTGATTTTAAGGTTTGGATACATTGATTTTAAGAGCTTGGATTTAGCTAAACAATCTATAAATTGGTTTCCTTTCCATATACTAATTACATTTTTGATCATTAAAATAAGTTTCGTGATGTAAATTTCTATTTTTTTTTTGAAATATTAGTTGAAAATTTATGGATGGTTAACAAAGTATAAATAATAACCAGATTCTGCAAATTGAATGGAATTGTGAAAACTGCCTGTTTATTCCACTTCTGATATTGTATTCGCAGCAGGGCTGAAATAAGTCGGATAAAATGGACATCTAATAGTAAAACCTATTCATTTAATTGATTTTCGTGGGGAGTAAAATTAGTTTGTGGTAATTATAATCTGTTCATAACATATTTACTTTTTTATCAGGTGTTATATGTGTTATAACAGTAAAAAATAAAACTTGGTCATAATATAGATATTTTAAGTTTAACGAAAACAAGCTATAATTAGATGATTTACTTACCAATTTTTGCTCCTTTCTGATTCGATATATATATGCTTTCAGCCTTGGTTGACGAGACAATAATGTGAACAAGGCAAAAAGTCTTATTTTCTATTAAGTTTTATCACTGCGATTGCAATTAAACCATTCATATGGCTTTCTTAAATTGTATAAGTTCTAGAAGGTTGTGAATCAAAAATTGATTTATGGAAATTAATATAATAACATAAAAAAGTGTAAAGGTTGCTTTGTTTCAAGAGTTATTCTAATTTTTATGTTTTCAGCAAAAGTTATTCAATTTTACAAATTACATGATAAATAGAGAATGGCGCGTTTTTTAAGTTTGGACATGAAATTAAGTCGGAAGTAGAAACCTGGAAGTCTTAGTATGAATTAGTTAGCACCACCTGTGCTTAGCGTCATAGAGTTAACTAAACATTTCTTATTATCATTATTACTTTTCTAAAAATAATCATGCATTATTCCAGTATCAGAAAGTAGATGGTCAAAACAATTTTCGATTAATTTGATACACGTAATAAATTTATTTCCAAAATTCTTTACTTTATTTGTAGCAACGTCCTATAAAAAATTAAAAAAATTGTAAATTTACTTTAGACTAACAAACAAAGTTTTTTAATTAAAGTTAATAAAATATTTAATGAGGTCGGGTTAGCCTGGTTGGCAGGGAGCTGGACTCTCGTTTGTTTGAGCGGTAGTTTGAATCCAGCCGGCTGAAGACTCCATGTGTAGTAAATGGTAACTGGTGCTCGTTAAACCTGTCGGGTCGCGAAGTCCTCCATGTTCCCATAGCAAAGAAAACCTCTGGGGGTACTGAATTGGAGATTGATCGTTTTCCGGTTCAGGTCAAAATTACGATCTGTGACTGAATGACTGAATGGGTTCACCCTATAAACGGGTGTGACGTATGGGTGTGGCCGAGGTCGAATTCTTCGCCATAGCAGGCGCACTGGAAAACAAGAACAATCGCACCCCTTGCCTTAATGGACTACCACAACAGCAACAACAAAATACTTATATTTTAGATTTTACTTTATTTTGAAAATAGCTCTGTAAGCTGTTGTAGAACTATATTATGACTTTAATTGTTATAATGCCTTGGTAATTAAAATATATCATTTCATTCAAATCTAGGCGAAAAATATCACAATTCTAGTAGCATTATTTTATTTTTAATAGGAAGTTGCAATTACTCCAACTCTTTAAATCTTCTTTTGCACCTTTGATTTAGTTAGACGTCGTGGTGGACAAAACTATTTTAAAACATCAAAGTTACAACCCCTTCATATGCTACAAACAGGAAAAGTTAGCAACTCTGGCAGTTACAAATGAATTCAGAGAATCCTTATTTTTTATTAAAAAATTGAGAAAAAAATTAAGTAACTTATCTACAATAAATACTTGTTTTACAATAAATACTTAACCCTTTACCTGACGGACTTTCAAGACCTTCATAAGAAAGTGGTAATATATATGTGATTAAATTTGAGATATTTTATGCATTTAGCTACCATTTTCGTTTCGAAATACATATCAAGTAAATGATTAGAAAGGATTTAGATTTTAATATTATCAAAATAAATAATGAATAAAAATATTTACTATTATTCAGGATAAATTCTAAATACAATAAAGTAAATCAGTCTAATTAACTTGTTAAATACTTATAAAAAGTTATCAGTTTTTTTTCTTCGGTGGATTAGGGATTTTAAAAATAGAAATTTGACGTTTGTACGTTCCAAATAAATTTGATAATACAAAGCATGATCACCATTTTTGATTTTTAAAAATTACAAAAGCTTCAATTTATTTGCTCTTTATTTTTCACACACATAAAATTTGATATATTTCCCTTCTATTATTTTAGTTTCTCATCTTGGCAATAGATGGCACTTTAGCTGTGTCTTAGTCGCACATTTGCTTCATAGAATTCCAGTGAATTCAATCTGTTTTATAGTATGTTGATCTTCGTCAAATAATTTACATTGGTATGTCAAGGTTATTATTATTCACTATTCAGTTTGTGCAACTATAAAAGTGTTATTAAACCCTAATTTTCTGATCTGGGATCGAAATTAATTTCAGTTCTGAAAAGCACTAAATTACGAGAATAATTTGAGGACGAACCCGGAATAAAACATTCCTTTGACTAATGCATAGTTAATTCTTTTAAATTAATGATTGTAATAAAATCATTTTAGTACTTTTCTCCGAAATAAATTTATGAGCAGTAGTTTCATAGGCTGAATTTACCCGAGGCAAAGGCATTTTTTTTTTGTTATATGAAATAAGAAGTGTGCATTAAATAATTGTTCCTTTAAATTATTTATTTTTTTTATAAAAAGATGGAGCATGAATACAGAAAATTATATTGTGATTTCTTTAAATTAAGAAATATTTATAATATATATATATTTTTTACTTCAAATCGGTCAATTTTACTATTGATCTATTTCAGTAAACTATTGTAGTACTAATAGCGAAAACCTCACTTTCTAACTGTTCAAGAAGTTGTTTTCCTAATCAAAATTAATTTTTTTTTGAAATAAAAATAATTTTCATTAGATTTATTTTAAATTTTGGGGATTTTGAGTTCAAAACAGCTTGAAATAAAATATATTAAAATCAATAGGTATTCAGAATATTTCAGTCACAAATTTATTTTGAACTTAATGCGTAAAATATTATACTGATTCAGCTTTACATGTCGAATTACCATTTTGCATTTAGGGAGGAATTGCATCGAAGAATTAAAAGTAAAAGATTGTTTTCCTAGCAATCAAAATAATACTTTTGTTTAAAAGTCTGAGGAAGTTAAAACAACATTACTGGGCCCAGTTTTTTAACAACTAAACTATTCATGCAATATTTTCAACACAAGGTTTATAATTTGATAATCAAGAGTTCGATCAACAAAAACAGAAAAGTATGCTTAGTTAGAAAAAGGGTGTTTTTTTATCACAATAAAAGGATAATTGGTACACATACATGTGAAGTCTTGTTTGCTCATTTTAAACACTTTTCATACAAACATTTTTCAATTTAAGGAACAGGTAGCACAAGCTGGAGGTCATCACTAAGCTACATCCAGTGTTATGGTGGGTTTCGAAACCACTATTTCCATATTTCAGAAAGACAATAAGCCTACAGCAAGAAAAATAAAAAAGGGGTTTAAAATGTTCTTGTTTTTAATTAATTTTTGATTTACTAGAGATCTCTTGCAATGAATTTTATCAAAATAGTAAATGCGTATTTTTGTGCTGTTTAAAAACCTCCTCATACCACAGTTCGTGTTTAGGGGCGCCTCGAACAAATACTTTTAGGAGGGGGAAAATAGCATTTTTGGGAAGGAAATTCATAATTTAACCGAATTATAAATAGGTATGTAATTCATTTGCTTCAATAAAAAAATTTTGTTGCTAATATTTTCAATATATGCTATATTCCACCACTGAATTTACGATTTTATGTATAATTTTTCTAGTAAATGAGCAACGATTGGTCTGAGAGGAAGGCCCGAAACTGATTGGTTGGTTGGCTACTGGAGTTTGATCCTCAGTGGCTGCTTGCAGCCCTTTAGATCGACAGATTCTAGCTTGCCTATGAAGTAAAGGCGACTTGTGCGCAATGCTGACGTCATTATTACAATCAGGTCGTTGGTGACGAAAGGGAGGAACTGTAACCTTCATGAACCCCTTGACAAAAATTCGCTGCTGCTTCCCTTTTATTTTTGTCAATAAATACAGACATGAGGGTGTGCAGCTGCAAAAAAAAAAAAAAAAAAAAAAATCCTAATTACCCAGTTAATTGTCAGGGAGATTTTAAGTGTGGAAACAACTCAAAATGCGTGTTTACGAAAATGGACACTGAAAAAAGGCTCTTTTTCAGATTTATTCTTAACATTAAATGACTAAACGAGGAATTACGTGCCTTCTTTTCCTTATTGATTTAAACACTAAGATAATCATTACGGGGCAAAGTCCCTGACTTCAGAATCGGGGTGACTAGGCATATTACAGATGTAATTTTTCAGACGACTTCTTCGTATTCAGAACACTAAAAGATAAAGCGAGCTTTAAAATTCTTAATTCTTACAACGTAAATTCAGTACCTCTCTTATAAATTTATAGCACCTGTGGCAACATTGCGAAAGACAACTGTTGATTTTTAAAGTCTTTTAAAAAAAGACTAATTATATATAGTGTTCAAAAAGACGCATATTGACTACATCACATTACGAATTTATTTGAATTCTTCATTAGTGATTTTATTTGTATCATATTTTAAAAAGAACAAAACTCATTAGCTAAGTTTGAAAAACACAATCAAATACTATGTCACTTTTCTTAGTTGTGTCCATTTTCGTAAATAAGCATTTCGAGCTGAGTCCATTATTTTAAACACGCATTTTGAGCTGTGTCTATTTTTGCTAATACGCATTTTGTGCTGTGTCTATTTTCGTTAATACGCATTTTGTGCTGTGTCTATTTTCGTTAATACGCATTTTGAGTGTCTATTTTTGCTGATACGCATTTTGTGTTGTGTTCATTTTCGTAAACACGACTTTTGAGATTTGTCCATTATCCTAAGCACGCGTTTCGAGCTGTATCCATATTTACAAACTCACTGCAACGTTATAGTTTTCACTAAACATGACGGGACGCAAAAAAGAAATCTTCTACTTTATCGTAAAATTACTGAAAAAATAATAATCGCATCAATAACGTTTTTATACCTGAATATTCTTCAATCGTTTTGCTAGAAATGTGAAATATATCATAAGGTTTCGTCCTATAATTTTTGAGTTATGATAGTAAGAACCAATCTCGCTAATAATTTTCTAAAACAGTGGTGGCAATAACTTTTTTTTAAACACATAGAGATATTTTACTTCCACAAGTTAAACCTACAACTGCGAAAATTGTATTATTTTCGAAGTTTTTCAATGCTAGCAAATTTTTATGTGCTAAAAAGTTAAGATGAGTTGAGCTCTGTTGTCAAGAAGGAAATTAACCTTGTGGAGTTAAAGATACATTGAGAGTTAAAAATAGAATCAGTTGCTGTTCGAATCCAAAACTTAATACGTAAGCTTATTAGCTTTTGGAATCGTGCCCTTATTGTCCTTACTGCCAACCCTTACTGCATCTTTTCAGTTCCTATGATATACAGTAATAATTGAAAAACCACATTCAATTTTATAAATTTTTAAATTTGTTAGTACACGCAGGATATCTATTTTTAGAGTTTGATTCGCAATTACAAAGCTAAAAAATATGTATTGTCTATAATAGGAATGCAATAAAGCATGTGAGGATTGCTTATTATCCGGAAAAAGTAAATAAGTGATGAATTGTTTAAAATTGGGAACGATAATTCTTTTAGAATTTTAGCTTCCACTGCACTTTTTTGAATTTCAACTATGTTCATTTGTTATAACTTTTAGCCCTCTGCACTCGAAAGCTCGCCTCTGACACCATAAATTATTTTCCACTCTGAATGTTAAAGCTTTTACTCTTTAATTTTTGGAAACCACTTTATTCAATAACCTTGAGGTGCTATACAGTAATTATGTAAACAGGTGGGTTTTGTCTTAAAACTCTCAGTGGTTGAGTTCGTTTTCGTAATTCTAAAAATAATCTCGAATTCAAAGGGATTAAACAAGATTCAGAAGTCATATATAACATCTTTCGCATCATTTCTTTTAGAAGCGAATGTTTTGGAAGATTTTACATGCCAAATCTTTTGGCGCCACTTGAAAGATCATGCAAGCTTTCAGCAATGGTGTACACTTATGCGAAATTTGCATCTACCAAAATGAGGTTATGAAGTTAAAAGCTTCTTCTGGTCATTACTGTTACAGACTTTTCTTTTATTTACTAAATATTATTATATTAGTACTATTATATTCTGTTGTTATTATTATTCAGTAATATATGTAACTTTAGGTGGAAATTTAAATAAAAATGCTTCCAAGAGAATTTTTTTGTAAGAATATTAGTTATTACTCATGTAAATTAAAAAGACAAAGCATCATTTATAGTAATATGTTTCATATGGCATTCATTTGAAAAATAATTTAATTTCTTTTCTCATAATTCCTTAATTAATAAATTTATTTATTTATTGTTGTGACCCGTATGTATTATACCAAGCATAGTAACCTTTTGCACCCTGAACAAGTACCATTTAAATTAATGTAAGCATTAATTTATTTAGACACATGATGCAATATTAGTATATAACAACTAAAAATCATAAAATTTGCCGGGATAGCTTGGTTAGCAGGATGATTGACTCACGTTCGTGAGTATGGAAGGTCGAATCCATCCAGCCGAAGTCTCCCTGTGTTGTAAATGGTGACTGGTGTATGCTAAATCTGTTGGGTCACAAAGTCCTCCATGTTCTCATAACAAATTATACCTCTTGGAGTACTGAATTGGAGATTTGTCGTTCCCTGGTTCAGATCAAAATTACGATCTGTGGATGAATAAATGTATGTATGAAAGGGTCCATCCTATAAACGGGTGTGGCAAAAGTCGAATTCTTGGTTATAGATGGCGCCACTATAAAATAAGAGTAATTGCCCCCTTTCCTTAATAGCCTACGACAACAGCAACAGATCCCAAAATAATGTTGTGATGAAGTATTAAGACACTGAAATTTCAAAGTGGTGACTTACTCTAAGGTGACAACGTAGAGTTGAAGATTAAATCCTGAAACAAAATTATAAAGGACTAAATTTTAACTGACTAAAAACTTGACCAATTAAAGCCCTTCAAATCACGAGGCAGAAGCAATCATTTACGTTTTTAAAATAATATACATTTATTATCTCATTTTAATGACATTTTTTCTCCAAAGGATAAAAATTCATTTTAACAATAAATTGTTTTAATGCAAAAGAAAAGTACGTGATTCAAACAAAACAGGGCCATACTTTTCTAATTCATTCAATAACACTTTTAAATTGATGAGACACAAAATAACTTTCAATCAAAGAGATTACAAGTGGGTTTAAAAAGAAATTCACTGGGCCACGAAGGCAATCTTTACAGAAAAAAAGAAGCTGTTATCGTCTGATTTATTCTATTTTAGAAATGACGACCGCATGTAGATTGAATTTTATCATACAAGGACAAAAAACGGAGTGAAGAATTGGCGATCCTCTTTTTGTTTCTTGAGTTGAAGGAAAGAACCTTCCCATGGATTTCTCACTCAAAAGAAGATCATCCAAGGTAGTTTTCACATTAGGGGAAAATCTCCCATGCGCATCCAATGCTGAAGGTGTTTGCATTATCGCCATGGAACAACGATTTAACAATGGCGTGGTTTCCTCTCGTTGATTATGTCATGTTTGCTTTCATAATTAAGAAATACAAAGTTTGGTGCTAATAAATCATAAATTAAAAACTAGTTTTTGTCCAAAGTAATTCTCGTTGTAGTAGTTTAAATAGTTTTCGTTCAAATTCATTTCTCGGATGCTATACCACGGGAGAAATTCCTTATGGCAAATTCTCTTTTACTAACATAACTAATTTAAAATTTAAAGTATAGAAAAAGTAAGTCCAGGTAAATAAACGTAGACTAAACTTTAAAGTTTCAAATGCTGAGATTTTGACTTTCAAAATATTAAAAATCCAACAAATTATGGAAGGATTATTTAGGATTACGTAGTTGGGAAGTTATCCTGCGATAATTTGTTAACATTTTGATATTTTGAAAACACTTTTTTAGCATTTGAAACTTTACGGTTTATTCGTGGTTTACCTGAATTTACTTTTATCTAAACTTTAAAATATCAGTGAAGGTGAAACAGAATTTGCCACGAAAAGATTCTCTCGTGGTACAGCTTCCTTTTAAGGTTACCTTCTTCTACCGCTAATTCTGCTCTTTAATTACTTTATAGATGTTAATTAAATGAATGTAAGCCCTATCTTGTGGTTCAAACATAACTTTGAGTAATTAAGCAAATTTAGAGAGTCAAATATAGTTAAAGTGATTAATACCCAGCAGATGAGATGGATTGGTCATATCTATACATAGATATGACGTATTAGTGTACAGTGTATATTTATGTATAATTTATATTATTGTTGTTATATCTATATATAGATATGACATCAATAACCCAACAAAAAATAACTTTCCACAAGCGGGAAAAAGGAAGAAAAGCAGACCACGCATTGATTGTAATGATTGTATTGTTATGTAACCATTGATTATGTAATGTTTGCTTTCGAAATCTCTCTCTCTTTATATATATATGTTCAGAGATGCCAACTTATTCCGCTTTATAATAAAATATTTTCTAGTGGTAACGAAATTTAAGTTATTTTCAGTTTAGTATTTTTCAATGAAAGTAATTTTTCCATCTCTCTACATATCAAATATTCAGAGTATTAAATGAAATGTTAGTTTATTGCATTTTGTGGTGACACGTAATGTGGTGAAAAGTAAGCGGAATTATCCTTGAACTTCAAGTTTCAAACTTAATTTGCTACCAATTTATTAAAACTTTTTCAGAAAAGGGAACAGTATGCATCTTTGCATGTAGTATATACCAGAGTTGGCCGTTGATTACAGTAATAGATTACAACTGTAATTGATTACATATAATTACAGCTATGTAATCAATTTTGCTATGTAATCGTTTATGTTGTGATTACTTGTAATCGCAATTACTTGGAATCATGATTACAAGTAATTGATTACTGTAATCAAAATTGTAATCATGATTACAGCTGCAATCAAAATTTTTCGAAAGTTGTAATCACGATTACAAGTAATCAATTACTTGTAATCGTGATTACAACTTTCAAAAAAATTTGATTACAGCTGTAATCATGATTACAATTTTGATTACAGTAATCAGTTACTTGTAATCATGATTGCAAGTAATCAATTACTTGTAATCACGATTAGAAGTAATCAATTACTTGTAATCGTGATTACAACTTTCGAAAAATTTTGATTGCAGCTGTAATCATGATTACAATTTTGATTACAGTAATCAATTACTTGTAATCATGATTCCAAGTAATTGCGATTACAAGTAATCACAACAAAAACGATTACGAGTAATTATGATTACAAGTAATCAAAATATATGATTACATGTAATTTGATTACATGTAATTGTGATTACTTGTAATCAAAGTATACGATTACAAGTTATTACGATTGTATACTATAGTCAAATTTTTTATGTAAGTATTCATGTGTTTACATATTTTTATGTACATAGAATGTACGCACGCATGAACGTACAATTTGCGATTCCTATACTTACAATATATCCACAAACGTTGCTTGTACGTACAATTTTCAGATATACCTATATTGTACATGCATACATATATTATACTGTTCATAAATCAATTGCACATGCATGGGACATACATTGTACAGACAATGTATGTATGTTCGTACAAACACAAGTACTTGTATATACATGCGTACATGAACATAGATATACATTTTACATACACAAATATTTGCATAAAATGCATATATTCATTGTGTATAAATGTACATGTCTACATTGTTTGCACATACATACGTAATTATTATCTATATACATACGTACATATATTTTATACCTACAATATAAGTGTATGTACATGTGTGTGAAACTAAACTGTCTGAACATATGCACTAGATAAAATCATATGTACATACATTTTAGTTATTCATTTGTACGTATACAAATACGTACAAAATGCAGTACGTGTTCATACGTGCAAAATGTATCAGTATAAAATACATTCTACTATCTACTGTAAAATATAATCATTTATAAGAATACATAGTCTTGTAATCGTGTATTTAGATTACATGTAATCAAATTACATGTAATCATGATTACATGTAATCAAATATTTTGATTACTTGTAATCATAATTACTCGTAATCGTTTTTGTTGTGATTACTTGTAATCGCAATTACTTGGAATCATGATTACAAGTAATTGATTACTGTAATCAAAATTGTAATCATGATTACAGCTGTAATCAAAATTTTTTGAAAGTTGTAATCATGATTACAAGTAATTGATTACTGTAATCGACTATGTAATCATGATTACAGCTGTAATCATGATTACAAACTTTGTAATCACGATTACAAGTAATTGATTACTGTAATCAATATTGTAATCATGATTACAGCCGTAATCAAAGTTTTTGAAAATTGTAATCATGATTACAAGTAATTGATTACTGTAATCAAAAAATATAATCG
Source organism: Parasteatoda tepidariorum (assembly GCF_982258835.1). Taxonomy (NCBI): domain Eukaryota; kingdom Metazoa; phylum Arthropoda; class Arachnida; order Araneae; family Theridiidae; genus Parasteatoda; species Parasteatoda tepidariorum. The sequence goes on along the minus strand of NC_141763.1, from coordinate 60,332,782 downwards.
ATTACATTTTTGGCCAACTCTGGTATATACTATACGATACTTAAGTTATGTATATAAATGACAGGATTGACATGAAGTTTATGAGGTGTAAAATATATTTTTCAAATGTGACTAAACTGGTTGCCAAAGGCAACTAGTCAAAAAACAAAAAGGTTAATGCACATGAAACATAAAATCAAAAATATTAAAGTTATTTTTGCCTCAATTCATTTCTCTTAAAGTAAACCCTGCTTTCTAAGTACTTTAAATATGAAAATTAAATAAATGTATGCCCTACTTTGTAATGTAAATACAACTTTGTATTATACATTAAATTTAAGAGACTAAATAGTTAAGGTAATTAAAATCAAACAGATGAGAAGGATTGTTTACAGATAAGAGAACAATTATTCAACTAATTTTAACTTTTCAATCACTTGTAGAAGAAGACTAAGCTCTGAAAATTTAAGTTACAGAAAAAAGAACTAATCCATATAATAATAAATTAGTTGCTATATACTAAATTATTAAAATTATACATATTATAAACTCAGAGAGATGACTTATGATGTTTTTTGAAAGGAAAGATTAGAGTGAGTGCATAAGGTGTCAAACTGTCGTCCAAAACTATTGGGGAAACATTCACCAGATTAAGCAGCCACTCTATTTTCCATTCAAATTCAATTATTTTGAAGATTTTAATGTGAAACTGAAGAGAAAAATATGCTCATTAAGATGAAGATTTTGGATGGATTTTGTAACTATATACTCAGTACTAAATAATTAGAATACTTTACATTCGTCTCATCTCTTAAATTGTAAAAAAAAAAGGATTTTAGCACTTGAAATCATAGCACCATATTTTTTTCGGTTTATTCTTACACATATATGGCAACGTTACTTTTAAAAAGTAACGAGTAAAAGTACAAGTATTTTTAAAAAAAGTAACGAGTAAAAAGTTCTTATTTTAAAAAGTAACGAGTAAAAAGTACAAGTACTAAACAAAAAAAGTAACGATTTAAATGTACATTTCTAGGAAATCGAAAATTCAAAGTAACCTAAAATTTTATTGAATAACTAGCTGTACCCTGCGTGCGTTGCAACGCTTTCAATTTGAATTTGAATTTTGTATTTAAGTGCGTAAATGACATTTGCGATTATGATTTGAAATGCAAATTTTATTTAATGGTGAAAAAACCAGTGATAGTCTCAGCAGTTAATTCTCTAGGATATCATTAGTGCATTTTCAAACAGACATGTATGGTGATGCACACGGAGCATGAAACATATTTTGGACAATGATCTGAAATAAGACTGGATCTATGGGGACATCAAGAATTTCTGCTGATATCTGATCAGTTTGGCAAGGTGGTTTTTTTTTAATAAGCCAAATTAGAATGTGTGCCTGAGGCAATCCTCGTTTTTGCCATTCAATAGAGTACACCCAACACCGTGTCTCTCTAAAAACATGACGCTTCACAATGAAATCAAGTAAAGATTATCATTTTTGTTTGAACACACGTGCTGTAATATCATGACGATCCGATGATGATTGTCCTGGTAACAAAATATCTCTAATTTCAACCCAAGCAGAATTGCACGTAAATGTAATAAATAAATCTAGGAGCCCATATGCGAGAGCATATGTCATTGCATCCTGTGAGTATTCATACATGTGCCTTGGAGTCCAAGGCACATGTATGAATACTCAGACATGTATGAATACTACATTTGCAGGGAGTCCAAGTTTTTCTCCCTGCAAATGTAGTCGGCAATATAATCATTTTCCCCACATCATTAGGATTAACGTTACCATCATTAATTATTGCATCCCGTAAATGAATGCATTCTTCTGAACGTAATTTGGTTTGATTTAATTTAATATACAGTAGGCGTTCAGTTTCAATTTTCGCATACATATCGATAATGTATTAATGAACTAATTGTCGACATTTTAAAGTATGATTATCAGCGTTTTGGCAATCATTAATCTATATGCATAAAAACTTATTGCACTTGCTTTCTTATTGGTTTTCTCGCCTGTTTGCGGACTTCTTAATTTTATGTTAAAATAATATCCCTCCTCTCCTCACCAAAATAAAATAGGATATTGCAATGCATCATATGATCGATAAGTTTCTGAGAACTCTTTGAACGTCACGATTTCTGCGATGAAGAACTGTATCGCGGGAGGTAAATTCTTCGCCAACTATAACAATAGCCACTTCATCCAATGTTGGCGCATTGTATTTTTCTTTGTGGTGGCCTACAGCTGTTTTTTCAGCTCTAATAACAACTTTGTAAATATCGGATGACATTTAGTCAAGGGCAATTGTGAACAGCCTAATTAACTGATTATGTTGATCGAAAAATTTTTGTAATACGGTAACAATTTTTTGTTTAGTGCCATTGTTTACCTGACAACGTTGATTGACTTGATCATTTGTGTTATCCATGAAATAAATTTGTAGAAATTTATGATCTGCGTTAGGCATTGAAAGAAGTGATCCTGCACGATGATAAATTTGGCCTTGCACTTTGAATGCTGGGATGTAATTCTCGTTCACGATACGTGTAGCACCGAATAAAGTCATTTAGAAACACGAATTGTACCGGCGTATATGCGCCAAAAAATGTTTCGATTGGTTTGTTTGACCTGATACGAAGGTTGATAATGTCTCAGCAGGCGACGTAAAATCTTGTAGTTTCAGTATGCCTCTAGAACAGCAAATTTCAGCTGTTTCATTTTTAAATTTGAGAGCATTACAAAACATACATAATTGATATATTTCTCCGATGATGACACTTGGGGGAAGACTATAGTTTGTTGTCGGATCATAGTGAAATGCACTGAAATTCAAATCAGAGTATTGGCAACGCCTGAATAGCGAAATGCGTTCTCGGTCGGTTTTCATTCTTGCTTCCCGTTGCTCTGATGTTTCCGACGAACGGGCTTGTGTAGTTCGTAGTTGATTTGTTGACAGTCTTCTTTCCTGTTGCTCAGACGTTTCTAAGGAACGGGCAAAAGCATTCTGTTCTCGATTAGTTTCAAGTCTTTTTCCCGTTGCTCCGATGTTTCTGAAACACGGGTAGTTCTCTTTTTGCGCGCTTGAGATGTCGACCGACTAAGAGCGATTTGCTTAGGCGGCATATTTTTGCAAATATTCTTTCTGACAAAGAAAAAGAAATGTAAAAGTTGACAGTGGTCGCAAATTTGCTAAATCGAAATATCACATACATATTTTAAATAATAAAAAGAGCAATAAAAATGAGATGAATAAGAAATATGAAAATTATAAGATTTAAAACAAAAATTAATTTTATAAATGAAAGAAATAAAATGGATGAATTCGAAAACTTTGCATAAATAAACAAACAAACTAATAGTTTTCAAATGATAACTGTCACAGCACTGAAATCTTCGAAAAGTATATTTAATTGTGCTAACCTAAAATTACGTACTAAATATAAATATTTCTGAAAACGTGCAATTTGAATGACATTTGCTTCTGTCTTTATATTTATTAAACAGTTTTCACAGTACTGAATCCGTGATACGACCAACAATTAAGAAATCTATTCTCGTTGATTTTACTTGCTTGTGCTCACCTGACATAAAGAAACGCGCGAATTAAAAATTAAAGTATATGCAATTTACTTTAATTTACTTTTCTAAATGAATAGAGTTATAAGATAGAAAATATCACTGTTGTTATCTTCAAGATATTTGAAAACTGAATCGTTTACAGCAAAATTTAAAACAATGGCTAGCTTTTAACCAATCAGAAAATTCCATTTCGACTTTCGCTGATACCGCTGGAACGGTTTGTCGCAGAATGTTCTAATGTCGACAGAAACCTTCCTCGTGCTTTGAACTATCTGTATGCCAAGTTTCATAGCTTTCTGTCGGATGGTTTAGGAGTCTATAGAGGACAGACAGACACACATTCACTTTTATATATATAGATATTCTTATGTTCTTTAATTTTTTCGCAAAAATTGTTATTATTTATTTAATTATTTTTAATTTTGAATGTTATGGACACTAATTCACTTTTAAATTTGGAAGAATATTATAATATAATTTTATAATATAATCGTATAATATAATCGTATAATATAATTTTAAAATCAAATATAATTTTAATATCAAACTTTTTATGGATTTGCGCGAAAAAGAAATTTTATCTATTGATTTTAATTTTTAGTTTATTATTTTTATTTATTTAAATTACCATTGATTTAAAATTTTTTTACTCTATAGAAACGCGTTTTAAAAGCACAAACATAAACAAAGCAAACACGGGGTTTCAGATAGCTTTGTGATCTTTGAGCTAATTAAAAATAATTGAATGTGCAGTATAAGTTGAAACAGAGCAGTCTACAGTTTTATTTGTAACAATGGCTAATGCTCAAGTCATGCGAGGAAATCATTTTCCGAACATTTCTGCCTAACGGAATAATTAAAATTTGTAAACGAATTTTAGTATCAGCGGCTAAATTAATACCTTCGAGTTTTCAAGAGTTAAAATATTAATTATAATAGTTTACAATAGCACAAATAGTTCTGAAGTTCTTAGAGATTTGACTGGGCGTTGTTTGACAAGGTCGGGCATAAACATAATTTTAGTATAAAATGTTCTAGGTAAAAATGTATTTAGTAAAAAATGCATTAAGACAAAAATGTATTACTAGTGAGTTCAAAAAGAAAATTGAAAAACGTCATAACAAAATCCAACATTTTTTATTTAAATTTTTTAAACAAATGCATAAAACTCGAAAATGAATGAAAATAACTTGCTAATTAATACTTTTATTCATTTTTCAAAATAATTACATTTCGAAAGCATTTATTTTATTTTATTATTTTTAGAAAGCTTACCGAGTTTTAGAAAAAAGTAACGATTTCATTCGACATTTCCGTTACAAATACTTGTACTTTTTCCCTAAAAAAGTAACGAAAGTATAAGTAAAAGTACTAAATTTAAAAAGTAACGAAGTACAAGTAAAAGTACGTACTTTTTACTTGTACCGGCGGTACAAGTAACGAAAGTAAAAGTACTGCCATATATGTTCTTACATTTCTATTCTCATTAGCAATTTAGTAATTGTTGACACTTCCGTGTCTTACAACAATTGGATACTTGCAATTCGATAAGAAGTTAAGGGATTTAAGCCTAACCACGTGATTTATTACACATTTAATCGGATACCCGTGAGCGACGTCACACGTGTGTATCGAACCTGATTGGCTTCTGAATCGACCACGTTTTACTAACGATGACGTCTCTTGCAGGTATCCAATCCTAAACGGACTAAAGCACAATCTTTTTATTATTATAGATCAAAGATGGTGAACTGGTTTCAATTAGTGTGCCAGCTAAATTATGGCTTATTATTTTAAGATATACAGCGTACTACTTGTTATATTTATTTTTAAAAATAACCTTAAATCATTGCTTTGATTATTATGAACTTTTTGCGTACCACGCGTGTTGTAGGCTCGCTATCTCTGTTATATATTATGCTTGTTATAGATTATAAAAGATCATAAACAACCATATTTATTAAAATAATCTTCAAAATTACATTGAATATATTAGATGCATGTTAAGAGGTAAACGAATGTTTCTCCGATTATTAATTGACAAAAGGAAGGTAAGAAAAAACAAATATAATTCTGTAAAACTTCTTTTCGCCTTAATTTTTGTTGTCCCTTCTTCCTCAAAGGAAATATGCATACATGAAAACCCAGAATTGGTCATTATTGTCACATTTATTTATTAAATTTTTTATTTTACTTACTTAAATTTCATCTTATTGTTTATGACGAAAAGATATGTTTACCAGATAACTAACTTTTCTTTGTGTCAAACTTCATGGGTTTCTTCGATTCAACAAATCTAAAGTCATTTCTTCGCCAAGCAAATACAGAATGAAAAAAGCCTTGCTCCAATCACTCTTCCATTTGATGGTTTCAAAACAGTTCAAAGATCAAGTAAATAATGACGCTAATTTTTTACAGTTTCTATTGGCTCTTTAAGCATCAAACAATAGGTGTCAATTGTAATTATTGTGGTGAAGTACCTTGCAGATATGCTTGCTGAATACTAACAAGCTTATTAAAAAAAGAAGTTGTGTTGTTTCGCCTTGGTTTATTGTTCTCAAAAATGGTTTTGTTTACTTTTTTTTATTTTCACCCAAACATAAATTTTTCTTCTTTGCCAATAATAGTGATCGTAGCATCCTATAAAAAATTAATTGTGGCTCTCAATTTACTTCAATAAAGAAGTTTAATTTCTTAAAATTTAAATTAACATAAAGTTAGTTTCAATTTAAAAAATAAGTTAAGTTTCAATTGATTATTAATTAGTTGATTATCAATTGATCAACTTAATGAATTGATTGGTTTTAAATTTATATTTTAATGTAAAAGTTAAGTTTTATTTTAAAGCTAACAAAATATTTAAAATTTAAATATCACTTTAAGTTTAAAAATAACACCGTTTACGTTTTTAGAAATAAAATTTTTGTAGCAGATTTAGAATGAACTTGCCTTGCTATACCATTCTATACTTTCTTTATAATTACTTAAACTGTATACTAATTTCAAAAAATGTAATTTAATTGTAATTGTTCATCCATATTCATAATTATTTACATAATTAACATGCAGTGGTTGTAAAACTATCTCGTTTCATCCAAAAATATGAGAGAAATAATATAATTTACCTACTAATTTAATATTCATGGGACATTAAAACTTCTGATACTAATTAACAAGAAAGGCAAAAGAGAGTTTTTCCCTTTGCCTAACGGTAGGACATTTTTTTTTGTTTCGAAAAATAAATTCTAATTCATTCTTTCGTAAATTCATTTCCTCTCCTACTTTTGGAAGATCCAAATTTTACATGGTTAAAAATGACGTCATGCCTAGAACAAGTTGGCTAGATAGAGAAGAGAAGTGGTTAAAGGACTTGGGACTTAATAGAAGGAAAAATATCGTATCGAATAGATCTAGATGGGGTAAACTGACTGAGACCGTCTAGGCCGGTTACCGGCTGTAGAGCCTAAGAAGAAGAAGAAAAATGACGTCATTTCTAAAAGCTTCAAGTATGATTATGTTTCAGATCTTGCCTACAATTTTGCCATGCAAAATTTTTCAAAACATTAGCTGCTAAATGATAGATTGTTTACATAGTGTAGAACTTTACAATTCCAACTGAAATAATTAAATTTTAAAATACAGAGATGTATAACAGTTATGCTTTGTTTTCACTTTAATCGCAACCGTAATTCCATTTTTTTCTTCATATTTAGCTTATGCATGGATCAAATAGACAACAGAACTAGACTAAGATGCTGCTCTTGACCTATGATTTCAGCTGTCTGACATAAGCATATTTTCAAGATTACCATGGATGAAATCATGTACAAACTTTGTTCTTCACATTAATTATTTTCTTAATAATTATTTTTTCTTTTGTTATTATGTTCGAAATTACCAATGAATTTTATTTATAGATTTGTTATTAAGTTCGCAATTACTAATGAATTTTATTTATGAACTAGAAGTTCCTCAAAAGAAGATTGTTTAATTAGGGTTCCTTAGCCGAAAAGAAATTAGGAACCGCCATATTACGAAATACATAAATTTCAATTAGGTAATTGCAACTCAAAAAGAAGTGAAGTGATTGTGCCAACCATGCGATGTAAATCAGATATAATTGGATACCTACCTGTAAGTGACGTCACTTTTTAAAACTTGATTGGCTTCTGAGTTGACAAATTCCACGATTTACCTACGACGACGTCTTCGGCAGATATTCAATTGGAGAAAAGTTGTCATTTAAGGGGACAATGGACGTTCAAAATACGAAAAATCCTTAAAACTTGGTGTTTTTGTTTTTTGTGATATTAAAAAAAATCATACTTTTCTGAATAATATACAGCAAACAGAATTCAAATTGGAGATTTTGTTAACGAGTTATAAGAGTTTCAATCTGTATGTTGTAAGTCATTTGCATTGAAAAATATAGATTTTTCCCAGAATAAGATTTTTGGATGATTTTCCATCTTCGAAAAGTTCCTTGTGCATCAATTTTTACTCTATTGCTCTGAAATTTTTTTCAGGGATTATTTGATGTTTGTTCTAAAGATAGAACTACAATTAGTTAGCATTGCACAAAAATTTGTGTTGCTAATATTTAAACGAAAGTTTATGAATAGTAATTTTTTGATGAAAATTTAAGAGCGATGTGTAAAAAAACTTTTGATACACATTATTGCTCTATATTGTACCTGAAACAAGTTAAATACATTAAAGTACTTATAACCTCCTTTTTTGTACAAAAATAATTTTGAAAAAAGCAAAACTGATGCACAAGGGACATTTTATGTATTGCTAATTTATCGTTAATTAAAAATATACTTTTAGCTGTAACTTGAAAAATAATTAACGTTTTCTTAAAAAAAATGATACACAGGCTTCTATTGAGCTTACCAATATTCAATAAAAATTTCATATGGCTAGGAGGAAAATTAAAATTTTTGGTTTTGAACGTCCATTGTCCCCTTAAAAGAGTTCACATATTTAGCAAAATTTTTTTAAATTCAAATTGAAAGAAATTTAGGTCTCCTGAAATAAATCTTAAGTTTATTTACATATTTTTGGACGAAAACGTAAATTATTTTTCTTTAAAAAAGCATAAATATTATACAAATTTTAGTTTTCAATTTCAAACATGTAAAGTGTGGAAAATGAAGTAAATATAAAAAATCTATATGCGAAATGTAACATTTAGGGCTCCAGCAATACACGAAACTTTTTATTTAATCCGCAATTAACTTATTAACCTAATGTAAAGATTGGGTTGAAAATTGAAAACATGTGTTACTAAAAATACGGTTTTCAGGTAGATTCCGGAAGACCTAAGTGCTACATTTCATATATATATATATATATTATATATATATATATATATATATATATATATATATATATATATATATATATATATATATATATATATATATATATATATATATATATATATATATATATATATATATATATGTTACTATTAAGGGCTGTTAAAATATAAAGTAATTTCATATCATACTAATATAATAACAAAATAATATAATAATGTAATAATAAAAATAAAATAATCATATTTTTGGCTATCTTAAACTCCCTCTCCTCTCTTATCAAAAAAAATAAGTGCATCTCAAACCCCCTGCCATACTTACGTAAAGAAGTCGTAACACCTTTCGTTTTTTTTTCTTTGACTTTTACTGCAATAATCTAATTTTAAAAAAAAAAATCGAAAATATAAAAAAAAAGATATTACAATAAACGATATAGCTTCGCATAAAAGAAAATTTATGTTTTAACTCATGCTATAAAATTTTGTGCAGAGTATTCTTTAAAAATCTTTTGTTTTTCTTTTGTATTCAAAACTGTTGTCCTCCGAAACACTTCGAAATTTTTTTCTATTTATTTATTTTCCGAAATTGAACTTTTACATTAAATTTGAAAATGTTTGAATATTTTTTGCACCTTTTTTTGTTTTGTTTTTTAAGAAAATTTTGAATATAGCGAGATCTTAATGGCTCACACAAACAAGCCACAAAACCTCTTCCTCGTTAGGTGCTTACGAAATAATTGAACAACTCCTTACCTTGCATTTTTAATTTTCCATTTTTCAAGGGGGTTTACCGGTCACGGAAATTTTTTACCCTTTATTCCAAATGGAATGATTTTCAATGATCTTTGAGCTAATTTTTAAGTTTTACTTTTACAACGAATCTGATATTAAGGAACAGGAATTGGTGTTTAAAAATAAGCGATAATTCACGGATCCACTAAAAGAGATTTTTGCCTGAGACGGTAGACAATTTTGAAAATTTTTAACTGAAGTTTGTTTCATATTTATGCTTTAAAAAAACTAAGTTTTATAATCTTGACCAATAAAAAAAAAGACTTAAATATTTTTCAATTTGTCAAAAAAGTTTTTTGGTAAATATGTGACAACGTTTTTACCACGTTTATATTAAGTTGCATTCCTGTATGTCTGTTCGGGTGGAATTTTGTAATCGATTTTAAACTAACTTCCCGACTAGCTACAGAGTTCAAATTTGTCACATAGTTCAGAATTGGATGACAATGCATGAAAATGAAGAGAAAGAAGACATACAAAGTAAAATAAAATTAAAATTGAAGAAAAATTAATATTTTCGCGATTGTCTTTTGTTGTCGATTCGATTATTTCAAATTAGTGTCACATGTCAGTTGAAAAGTTTTGTGCACAGTGAGTGAAAAAATTGAGATTTTAAAAGTGAGTACAAAAAAAAAAAGAATCAAAATGAAAAATAATATTTTTAAAAACCACGTTTTTGTAGGGGAGAATACCACGTTTTTCGTTTTTTAAATTTTTATTTTTTAATTATTATTCTCCACTGCAAAAACTTGGTTTTTAGAAATATTATTTTTTATTTTGATTTTTTTTTTTCGTTTTGAAATTGGAAAAGAAAAAGTTTTTTTCGAAGTTAACGCCTGGATAATTTATTGAGGCAGATTAAAAAAAAAAAAAAAAAAAAACTATTTATTGAATGAATGTCAGAAATCTGAAATCTATACATCATAAATATAACATGGGATGATAGAAAAAGGGAGTCAGCCATCATATGGGATAGGAATTCTAATGACATACGACATGTCATCATCTCTATGACATACGACCCACTGTGATAGGGTATCATCAAAGAAAGTGAAACCGCCAGAACGATCACCCTATCTTGTCAGGGTGGAAATAGCTGGACCGTGAATCCTTTTCTCTTTACGCTGTGCTCAACCCTAATGAAGTTTGTTTCATGAAGATGGCAAATTGCTTGGGATTTCTAAACAAATATTCATTAGACAATTTATGATACTTTTGTAGCATGATACGCCACCTGGATGAGTAGTGATCGTGATGTTGATCTGGTGGGAAAGTTCAGGGTTTCTGCAAAGCACTGATGGTGTTGAAATATAAAAGAACGTTGATTGGATTTATTTTAACTCTTTAGCAAGTGAATTTATGCAAGATCATACCGTCTAATATTTGAGGTTAAAGAGAAATAATTTTTTCAATGGTTATAAATTAAGGCAGTGGGGTAGATATTTTTAAATTTAATAGAATTTTTCTTAAACTTTTATCAAAACGTTAGAAATGATCGGTCGGAAAAACTACATTTTTTTTTTGTAGTTATTTCAAACTACAATTACCTTATTACAAATATGGTTGAGTACAACTGCTTTTTTTAAAAAAACGTAGTTATTGAAATTTAATTTCGAAATGTAGTCAATACTCCACTACTTTCAAAAGACGATTTTTGCGGGAGAACTTAATTATTATACTTCCATGTTGAAAATATTTTTGAATAAAAAACTGGCTTTAAACATGTTTACTTCAGACACTTCGTCATTCTAAACAATTTTTTACGACTTTGTTCTTTTAACCTTCAAATTTTTATGCTTTTCTTTATTTTAATAAATTAGAACTAAAAACCACCATCATGGAAATATCGTATACAAGGCACATGCGACTAAAATCGTAAGATGTAGTAGAAACTCAATTCTTTTCTTATTTATTTAATCTTTTTAATTATTCAATCGTAACTACCACCGCCATTTATATTGCAAATTATTCACATGTTTAACGAAATTATACTTTATATACCTTCATACGCCTATTATTTTTCAATTAAACAATGTGTCCTTTATATATCTCATGCTTGCGTTAACATCTAGCCCCTTCTCCTCCCTTATTGTTTTTCACATCTTTGATGGGAAAGTAGATAGCCCTACAGCAGTGTTTCTTAACCTTTTTGATACAATGGACCCCTTTCAAAATTTTTTTGGAAGTCACGGACCACCCATCTGAGAAAAAAAATTGCAAAAAACAAATTTTTAGTATTTAATTTATTTTAGCATTTAATTTTATTATTTCAATAGTATACAAAATATTTAAAACTAAAATTTTTAGTCTGAAGGCTGTTGCTGCTTTTCCTTAATTAATAAATTGAATAGAGGGATGGTTTTCGACAAAGCAACACGCATAACATGTTCAACATTCAATCGATAACGATGTTTTGTTTTTATTGTCACAACTCTGGAAAGTCCGGCTTTGTTAAGATACACTGTAGCTAACGGAATTATAACTGAAATAACTCGCTTTACAAGCAATGCGTAGGCTACTTTCACAGAAGACCAGAACTCTCCGAGTGTTTTTGAATCGAAATCCATTTTCAGCAAGGACTTTGTTCTAAGATCAATAAGCTCATCTTTGGTAAGGTTCATAATCATCGATACAGTCAATATCACAAAGAAAAGGATGACGAATCCACAACTCATCTTTTATCTTTATCTCATCTAAATTAAAATATTTTTTCAATGAAACTTGAAGTACTTCCTGGTGTACACAGATTTTATTTTTTAAGTTATTCAGTAACAAATTATCCTGCCAAAATCCATTTTCAGAAAGCACTTCGTCCAACATTTAAAAGTTTGCATAGATCTCATTTTGAATTCTATTTTTTTCAAAGTGGCATCTTCAATTAGAATGCTTGTAGTTTCTCAGCTGCATCCATAATGGTGATATCGGGTCCTTGAATTAAAAGACTTATATTGTTCATGTGGTTAAAATTATCTGCTAGGTAAGCCAATTTATAGGTAAAATCTTTTTTGTTTAAATATTCGAAGAATGAGTTATCTTTTTCTTCTAGAACAAGTGATAATTCGATCTTCAACACGAAAAATTGTTGCAAAACCTGCCCTCGTGACAGACAGCGCAATTTCGTGTGGTACAGAAGTACCTCATGTTCTGCGTCCATTTCTTGACACAGCGTTTTAAAGAGACGATGATTAAGAGCTCTACGTCTAATAAAATTTACGGTTGTAATAACTTTTGATAATGCTTCTTTTAAGCTGGTTGGAAGAGTTTTGTAGCCAGCGCATGTTTATGTAAAAAACAATGAGTAACAAGAACATTAGGAGACTTTTTTTCCACCAACAGGGCAAAACCAGATTTATTGCCAAGCATTACAGTTGCTCCATCTGTACAAGCATCACAGTTGCTCCATCTGTACGAAGTGAATGAAGTTTTTCTTTCCAGCCGAAGTCTTGCTTGGTAAAGAAAACATTTAACATTGCTAAAACATCAACTGCTTTTGTAGTTTGCAAAAGAGACTCACAAAATAAAAATTCTTCTTTGATAGTATCAAGAGACACGTAATGAACAAAAACAAGAAGTTGACTATAATTCGAGATATCTGTAGTTTCATCCAGTTGCATATTAAAGGGAAATGGCGATACTTTCAATTCATCGATGATCTTTTTCAAGATATTGCAAGAAATTTCAACTATTCTTGACTGTGTCACATCATTTGAAAATGGAATTGCCTTAAGTTTTTTTTCCTCTGTTCCAATCTACAAACTAGTTCAATCATTTCCAGCGCATATGGCTTAATTAACGTCTCTCCAATAGTATGCGGTTTCTTGATTTTAGCAATACGATATGCAACTTTGAGAGATGCTTCAACCAGAGATTTTTGTGGAATACCAAATCCAAGTTTGTCTAATGTTCCAGATTTCAAAAACTGGGCTTTCTTCTTAGTAAAAAATTCTAGATCTAGTAACCTGAACAAGGTGTCAAATGTACGTAGCTTGATAGGGGATAATAAAAATAATACAGCGGACGTCATCAGGGGGTTGCCCCTGATGGTGCAAACTGAAAGTGGAGGATGTTAAAAATATGACAGGGATATTTGAGGGCTGTGTGCAGTCCGTACTGAATTTGGGGTATCTCGATCACCTAGTTTCAAATATGTAGTTTCAATGTATTTTCACCTTTTAGAAAGAAAAAAGATCAATGCTATTTAAATATTATTGATCCAAACGTTTTAAAAATTAGGAGTAGTCGGTGGACCCCCAAAATATGACCCATGGACCCCTAAGGGGTCCATGAACCACAGGTTAAGAAACACTGCCCTACAGGCTAGGAACTTTGAATAAATTAGCTTAAATCGGTTCTTTACATACCTTTACTTTCAATTTTAGGAAACAAAGACCTCAAGGATCCGGCGCGCAAAACAGGCCAAACTGTGCACACTCGAGATAATTCGAGCAGCTTTGTACTTTATGCTGCTATAATTTTTCATCCTCGAATGTAATCGAACATTGAAAATAACAATGTGAAAGCGAAGAAAAAAAATGTTTTATTGTTATTGACATACCTGCCAACTTTTAATCCTTTCAAGGATGATTTTCCCCAGTGGTAGTAAAATGGAATTTAAATTACAATTTTAGACTGAAAAACTTACTGTACAAAGAATTGCATATTAATATCTATACTTAATTTTTTTAAAAATAGTGGTGGATCAAAAATATTATAAATTAAGTTTATAAATACAAGGAATATATAGAAAGCATACATTTTACTACCACTTTAAATATAGAAATAAAATTCTACGCCTAATACGTAAAAGTTGGCAGGTATGTATTTATCATTTACATAGCTATAACACTTATTTATTCAACAATAATATATACAGAGATGTCAACTTGCTCCGGACAGCAAATATATATTTTAAAGTGGTAGTTTATCAATTGTGATTCTTGGTTTAATAAATTTAATTTAGTAGATTTTCATCCACCATTATTTCTAAATAATTCGTAGGCTTATACAATTCACCATTTTTTAGTACTTAAGTCATCATGCTATACCTTTTTAAAAGCAAGCAAAAATAGTCAAATATTTGCAAGATTTACTTTGTAGTTATTCACCGTTTTTTTTAAAAATTATTTTAGCGTGTCCAGAGCAGTTGGCATCCCTGAATATAGCCTTTTCCCATGGAATAAAAGCGCGGTATAGCAAAATTGTCCACCAAAAGACAAGACAATGTTCTAAAATGTGTTTTTTTTACATAAAAAAAAAATTTTTTTTTGGCCGTTTTTTTTCTTCAAAAAATCTCTTCTTAAATTTTTAATCGCCCGTGGCATCTCTGATACAGATACGTTCTTGGTCAGGTTGAAAATTAGCTATGCTTGCAAGTCGTGAATAAAGTTTTATGAGAGTTCTATTGGTTTCAAAAATTTTGGATACCACTGATGAAGATATTTTGCACGATACGCAATTGTTGAAAGGTTTCTGAGGTATGGAAACACTTTCTATGCTAATTCCATGTGAGCAATCTTTCTCTTAGCAACAAATATTTTGAATGATTTTGCATATCAAAACTGTTGCACAATGAGAATGATTATGCTTGAAGGCTTTAGAAATGGAGTTTTTTTCAATGGTGTTTTTTAACGGATACAAAATTTGCATAAATCAAAATGAACATAGAAAGTTAAAAGTTTTTTTTCTTTTTCATTTCCACTATAATTAAGAAAAGCATCCTTGTATAAATATTACAGTACTGTAGAACAATTACAACATTGTTTTTATTAATACCAGAAAATATTATTAACATCCTCATTTTGTTGGATGCAAATTGCCAATATTGCATGGGTAAGAACCCCATTTCTAAAAGCTTCAAGCATGGTCTTTCAAATTGAGCCCACAATTCTTCCATGTAATATTTTCCAATAATATTTACTCCTAAAAAATATTGTTTACATATAGTCAGTATGGAAAAGTTTCCATATTTTTGTCCAACCCTTGCGTATGTGTTCAAAACATATACATAATTTCGAAGATAAATTATATCATCCGAACATGTTAAATCATCTCGTGTTAACATACTATTTTAAACAGTGTTATAGATTTTAATACAAAAGTTGATATTTGAATAAATACTTAGTGAGGTATTACATTGCTTTCGTTATATTTTATTTCTCATTCATTAATATTCTTTCAGGACAAATAAGCTAAATTCGAAATGTTTTCGATAATTCATTGATTGAGTTAATCTAATTTAGGCCAGGCATAGAAATTTTAAAAAATGTAGTATTATTATGCTTAAATTGCGTTCATTAAGACACAAAAAAAGTTTTATGCTTGAAAAATAATACTTAATTGAATAAATAAAATGGTGTGTATATACACCATTAGCCAAATCAACGAATAAATCATTTAGTTTAACGTTAAGTTTTTTATGGCAGCTGTTTTATTTTTATTTTATTTACTGAACTTGCAACTTTAATCCACCATAAAAACATAAGATTAATCCAATGTGGAATAATTACATATCTTGAAAAAGTCGAATTTGTCATTAACAGTTTCGAGTTAAAGAAACTAACATATTTTGAAAATTTTTCAACAGAAACTGTTTACTACAGTTGAATTACTAATATATTATTAATATTTTATGATAACACACAGAAAAATAAAATTAGTAAAAATTGTACTTCGCAGTGTTAATAAAAAATAATAGTTGAAATGGTACGTTTACCAAAATTTAATGGCCAAAAATAGGTTAATTTCAGTTAAGAGTTCATGGCCAAATTTTTGGTATAAAAAGGTAAAATGAATCCATGGTCAGAGTTAATTTGGAAATCACTGGTTCAGACGATAAGCATCGGCAATGTAATATCGAAATGAAAATCTAGATACCTTGATTTTTATCGATACACTATCGCGTCATGGAGGTAAAGGTATTTGTTCTAGTCATAACAGAGCAAGCTAAAGATATAATAAATGAATAATAAATTTAGGCTTAGAAACTTGAGACAAGCTGAAATCGTTCCACACCCTTTCAAAGAAACAATTTCGCTTAAGGCGAAATTCAGAAGAATGGAGGAATTAAAGCACATACTTTGATTAAATAAAACAAGAATAAATTATTTTGTGAGTGTACTCAAACAAATGAACCAAACAAAAAATATTTACATTGAGCAGTTTAACACTTTTTAGAACCGGAGCTATAACAAAGAGAAATTGTCTGTTTCCAACGAAATTGCTTAAATGATTCTTCGTCGAAGAGTGATTAATTTCTTCTTTTTACTTTCGGGGAGGGGAGGGGGGGCATCATTTTCAATTCAAATGAGTTTTATCAGATGCGCCCACAGCTGTTAGAAGACACCCATTTTGAAGCTAGTATCCTAAGACGAACAATTTCAGCAATTTTTCTTTGGGAGTATTTCATTCTCCGAAGTTATAACCAAAAGAAAATTAAAGAGAGTATAAATGCTCTAGGTTACTGTGCAAAATTATTTTTTTTTTGTTGATGACCCAGCCCATTTCGGAAATTGCTTTGATTTATTGTTATACAGTAGTGCTGTAATTAACGAAAGTTGACGAAAATATGAATAGAAAAAAGTGAACTGTTGATATATTGTGAAAAAAATGAGGCGTAGGAATCTGAAATCTGATCAGATTTTGTCTCAAACGTTAACTCACGTTACCTCTCTTTTTCATTCCAATGTTACCCTGCTTCGGAATTTGTGGGACTTATTTGCTTGGTACAGGAACTTTTGGTACATATTGTTTGTTATTCTGTTAATTGGTTCTGGAACTATTGGTATTCTATTGTTCGGTGATTGCGTGGATTTAATTGCCTGGTTTCAGTACTTCTGGTTGGTTCTTTATTGCATGGTTCGATATCTTTTAAGGGACTCAAATATCATACATTCAGAAACTGGTAGTATTGCCTGTGTTGCTATATTGATGGATTGCATTTTTTTTTATCAATTTGCTTAGTTTTGTAATGTTATCAATTTGCTTAGTTTTGTAATAACTTTGTAATGACTAAAACAATAAAGCCTTGGCGGCTCAGAGAATAGAGCCCTCGCCTTCCAATGAGACGAACCTGGTTCGAATGCGCAGTTACTTTCAAGAATAAAATAACCTAAGTGGTAGACGGATCATGGGTTAGAGTTCCCTGGCCATTAGGCTAACTGTGGGAGGTTTTTGTGGTTTCCTTTTCATGTAACACAAATGCTGGTTAGTATCATCAAAAAGTCCTTCAGGATGGCAAAATTTCTTCCAATACTTGATCCAGGAGTTCCTTTGTCTTCTGGATTGGGTTTGAAAGTTACAAGACTAGGAAGTTGAACATTAGTAGTCATTAGCACTAAATGATGCAATGCCAAATGTCAAGACTCTTGTGCTCGGTTGGTGAGCCCTCTTGTCCAGGTTGGGGCTCTATCCTCGTACTGGGTTGGAATTTCATCCTTTCATTAGGTTGATACAATGAGTACCAAACATTGGGGTTTCCGCGTTGAGTGGACTACCCAACCGGAACATTATGGCGGACACAAATATCTTAATTTTGAAAAATAAGTACTAAGAATACTGTTCATTTTGAAAAAAAATCATCCCTAAACGGGAGCACCAAAACCTGTTAAGTCAGGGTGTCCATCGGTCAGGAAAATTTTTGTGACCCATTTTCATTTAGAATGTACCTATGAGGTTAAAAATCTGATGTCATTTTTTATTTTTTATAATTGATAACACAAAAGCTGTTTAAAGTAACTTCGCAAATTGCTTATACCAGCGGAATTTATGCTTTCACTGAATAAAAGCGTGGTAAAACTAATTATACCGACAATTTCTGTTTAGTCAGATTTTCCTCGGGTTAATAATGAAAATGTTATGAAGCGAAATAACTTATGCTAATCAGGGAATCTGTTAAATATTAAATATATATAATTAAGACAGTCAAAATCTATTTCTATCACTATCTAGTTGAAAATAAAAAATATTTAATACTAACAATTACTTTTTCGTCTGTAAATTTATTTTATAAACTATGCACCACAGTATGCTACTACAGCCGCTAATTGCCTCATATATCTCCAACTTATCTATGCCAAGAGTCCCAGTTGCCCTAGGGCCAACATCAGATGAAGGAGTGTACTAGTGTAGTGCCCGCTACTCCATAAATACACCGATCCAGTCAAGTCAAGATTCGTCTGTAGAACTTGGTCTTTGTTTAAAATTTATAACTAATGTTAGCATTTGTTGGCGTGTGCTTTCAACATCATACTAAGTTCTTTGATAATTAATTTTCGGTAGAATATGGCTTGAATGGATGTCTGCTTCACCGTAATAAACTTTCATTTCTCGGAGATTGGAAAAATTTATACACTGGTACGAAAAACGTAAAGGAAATCATATGTTTTATCTAATTCTTGAAAGAGAGAACATAAAAATATAGTCATATGGTAGCAGTTTCCAAAATTGATTTTCATATCGTTTTAGTTTTCATCAGTATAAAATTAATAAAAGTCATTAAGGTATTGTTTTCATATAGATATTTTTGTATCCCTAACTTAAAGGTATTTATTTATTTGTACTGCTATTATTACACTTTTGATTTTAATTGTTTTTTAAATTGAGAGTTTAAAACTGAGAGAATTTATTTTTACTTATAGCTTAATTCTACGCTACATTAAAAAAATTATTAAAATCGGTGTCTAATCTCATTAACCGTTTTGCAATTACTATTTTTTTATGCAAATTCACACTACTATACTATTATAAATAAAAGTTAAAGAGATTCGTTAAATAATTTAGAACTTAACGATCAGCTTCATGCACTATGTGATGCATGCAAAAATTGTATTTAATATATCCGTCTATTTGGTAAATATTAAATTACTATTGTAAACTCATCAAATTTGTTATAAGAACATAAATGTAGTTTTAAAAGTTTTTTTTAAAATGATTACTTGAAAAATTACTTATGTTCACTAATAGATCTTAATAGAATCATAAGGGATTTGGACATGGGAAGTGGGGAAACTTGCGTAAGCAAACAAATTCTTTTTTGCACTAATAATTTAAGTGGATAATTTCAACTCTCGTAGAAAAAACTATTTTGGGGCAAGAAACAACAACTATTTCGAAGCAATCATCGGGGTCGGTGAGCGGCAGTGAACTGGGGGCTTGGACCCCTTGTATAATGCATAATACAGTATTTTCATGTGATAACTACATAGTTGCCAACTTGCTCCTGACAGCGGATCTTTTAATCTATGATTCTTATTTTAATAAATTCGATTTATACGGTTTTACTCATCACTACCTCTAAATAACTCAAAGGCTTATGTGATACACCACTTCGTTACAGTAAAGATTCATTGAATGCCAATATTTTTAGAACCCGAACAAATCTAGCCTCATTGAATGCCAATTTTTTTAGAACCAGAACAAATCTAGCCTCATTGAATGCCAATATTTTTAGAACCAGAACAAATCTAGCCTCATTGAATGCCAATATTTTTAGAACCCGAACAAATCTAGCCTCATTGAATGCCAATTTTTTTAGAACCAGAACAAATCTAGCCTCATTGAATGCCAATATTTTTAGAACCAGAACAAATCTAGCCTCATTGAATGCCAATTTTTTTAGAACCCGAACAAATCTAGCCTCATTGAATGCCAATATTTTTAGAACCAGAACAAATCTAGCCTCATTGAATGTCAATTTTTTAGAACCAGAACAAATCTAGCCTCATTGAATGCCAATTTTTTTAGAACCCGAACAAATCTAGCCTCATTGAATGCCAATTTTTTTAGAGCCAGAACAAATCTAGCCTCATCGAATGCCAATTTTTTTAGAATGAGAACAAATCTAGCCTCATTGAATGCCAATTTTTTAGAACCAGAACAAATCTAGCCTCATTGACTGCCAATTTTTTAGAACCAGAACAAATCTAAGTCTGGAGCAGTTGACATTTCTGTAACTAGCAATAAAGAAATGTGGAAATTAAATAATAATATATAAATATTTAAATTTTTAGAGTGGTGGCTGTTGATGCCCAATCTATGAGGACATCTCTGAGGCACCACCAACAGTCACTACTCTAAAATTATTTTGCGTGTTTTAAATGACTTTTATGCCTGTGTTAGTTCTAACAGTATTTAAGTACTCGGAGTGCACTGTTCTGTTCATTTCATGCGAAAAGAATACTAAACTACGTGACTGAATCATCTGCGGTAGATGACAGGAAATCATTTGCGAGCGAAAAACTGGCTTGTCTCTGTGGGTGCATTCGGATGTGCTAATGAGATTGGGTGAGATTCAAGATCTTAAGAGTTGTTCATTTAGAGCATCGTTACTTTGTATCTGTTCCGCTGACATGGATACCTAATTACATCACCTTATACCGGATGAAAGTATTACATGGGTAAAAGTACTACTGTTTTAACTTTTCCATTAGTGGTGGAAAAGATTGTCACTCATTGGCTATTTCAGTCAGTTTTATTTCTCATATTATGTCAGTTGTTTTTTTTCTTTCTTAGCAAAGATAATGTGCTTCGTTCTGTGTGTGCTTGAACTTTAACTAAAATGAAATCACAAAGGTTATTCACTTTTATAGAGTGTGGTTATAGGATTTAGAATACAATAGAAGGAAATTGTGGTAATCATATTTTGTTGAGGTTGGGAGATTGATACTCGTCGTCAAAGTTAGATTTTCTAGAGTAGGGTCCAATGAAAATGCATATCCCTTCGCTTTTAATCATTAAATACGATTTAACGACACCGTTGTCCCTTTTATAAATATTATTTTTCTGACCCTCTAATTACAAGTAAAAATATACTTCGGTATTTTTTAACTGTAAAAAAAAATAGTCTAATAGATATTGAAAAAAATCTGTTAGATTATCGGAATTAAATTTGTACTAAAGTATAAAATCGTACTAAAATATACTAGAGCAAACCATCAGAAACTGAGTTTTTAATTTGATGAATGATATTACATCACTAAGATTTTTATCTAATTAAATATCAGATCCGTTGCTTCTCCTAATGGTTATTAAAAATGCAACGCAACCAACTTTCATAAAATATTTCACTTCGAAAACTATAAAAAAGATGAAAAACTAAAACCAATAGCCGCTCATTTCACCTCCGACGCCTCATATCACAACTATCAGCATAAATAATAGTCTTCAGTTTCAGCATCTATAGTCTACAGCAACAATAGTCTACACTCTACAGCATCAAATAGAATCATACCAGTACTGAAATCCTGACCTACGTTCCCTCACGTTGACAATCAAACAACAGCCATCCACAGTTTACTGCAAGTTGCTCTTCATTATTTATATTTTCTTTAGTTATTCGAGTAAGGTGCTTGATTTCAATATCAGCCACCACACAGACTGCTGAACTCAAACTGTTTTTTATTTTAATTTTCAGTAATATTTCATGATGTATGGGATATGGGCCTTCTGCGCGGCCCAGGCGCCCATTTTTTGTAAATAAAGTAAAGTGAAAAGTAATGGTTATTAAAAGGAATATTATATTTCTTGTTGAGGGAAAAAAGCATCATAGATATCCCAAAATGTGTGATATAAATCCAGACCTGTCAGTATTTGAGAAATGTACAAGTCTGCAAAGTTTCAACACTTTTTGGAAAAACTTTATCTGGTGGCATCTAAGTTTATGTTTTAATTTATTAATCATTGTTTTGTAACTTTGATTTAAATTTATTTTCCGCACAACTGTATGCAAATTATTCTAAATATTCATATGAAATGCCATTTTGATCCAGAGCTTCCGTGAAGAGGGCTTTAAAATGTTGGTAAGAGTACAAACATTTTGAAAGCTTTCGTTCTTAATTGTCAACCACTCTTAGTTCTTTTAGTTCTTAATTGTCAACTAAAATATTTTGCAAAAAGTGTAGTAGTTGACAACCTTGAATAAAATGCGCTAATCGCGTTAAATTAATTTTTTTAAAAATAAAGCTGCTAATAACATTTAATTTGTCCAATTATTTGATTTTCAACTTTATTTCGAACTGAGAATATCAATTATTTAATTCCAAAATTTTTTATCCGGACAAGTCACAATAAGTTTAACATAAATATATTTTATGTAATGAAAATCATTGATGCTCATATAATGTATTTAAATACCAACTAAATATTCATCTATGTATTTCTGATAAATATCAAGGCGATAATCGATTATAAGTTGAAGTAATATGAAAAATGGTGCATAATATTTTTTCATTTTCCTGTCCAGAGACCAGTAAGAGTCTTATCTGTTTCAAATAAAAATTAAAGGTTATACCTGAATGGAATATTTATGCAGGGACTTTCATCGAGAATATGTACTACTCTATAATTATATCACTGCAGCAGAAGCGAGAAAAATAGCAGGTTTTATTCTACTGTTTGATGTATAAGTTCTAGATGGTATTCTTGAAATTGAAAATAAATAGCTATTATTACTGGAGGGGAAATTCTAATTAGAATTAAGCCTTGGTGTTTTCTGGTGGAAGGTATTGCAGAACTTACGAATGCTGGGTCATCGAAGAAGAATGCTGGAATTTCATTAACTCATTAAAAATTATTTTTTAAGCATACTGGAGCAATTCTTGCATTGAAATGTAGAGAAATAATGCTTTTTTTCTGCACTCATTAAAATTATGGTGAAACAGTTACTGATATCAGTCACCTAAAAAACTAATAACTTTTACTGAATGTGAAATGGTTTAGAAGACATGAAGTGAAACTGATCATCTTCTTGATAAAGTGACGAAAATGACATATTTCGAAAAGTATTAACGTTGGTTGTATTGGTTTTTTATTGAAATTGCTTTCAATTTTGTTTAGGTTTCATTGAAATATAAAACTATGTACTTTGCTAAGTATTTTAGAACAAAAGTTTTGTTCATATGTGTCTATTAATTTGCGTCTTACAAATTTGTAATTCATGCACTCTTTTTCAAAGACTCTGAATTACTAGCATAAAGCTTCTTTAATAGAGGAAAATACTTTTGAAAAACAATGTGCATTATTTGAAACGATACTGGTTGAAATGTGAACAAATATTTGAAATATTAACCAGTTTTATTTCCTCCTCAATAACTTCAAAGTTGCATAAATAATCCCAAGAAACTGAAGCAGTAAGATATTACTTGATTAAAAAATTCCTTTGACTTTTAAAAATATGCAGATAAAAATAACAGTCGACATGTTTCAAGCTCAAAATAATAGGCCTCTTCAGCACGTGGAAATGCATTTTACCCTAATTTGCCCCTCTAGGTCACAGCGATTTTTCTTGTTCTATTTTTTAATCTTCACTTTTGTTTCACTCTCAGTTACTGTGAGTTTTCTAGTTTTGCTTCTCACCTTTATTTTCCATTTTTCGTTGGTAACTTTACGCTTTATCTTTTAATTACCTTTTGCGTCTTTTCATTCACATCTGGCAAATCTTCAGAATGAGTACCTATTTTTGAGTGCTTGAAACATGTGGACTTTTATTTCCATCTACATGTTTTTGAAGCCAATGAAGTTCTCTAATCAAGTAATAGCTCCAAAGTTACTTTTCCGCTATTTATTTGAATAAAAAATATTAAATGCACATACTTTATTAGAAATATTTCACAAAAGCTTTAAATTAAACTATTTATAAATTAATGCGGAAAAAAGAATTTTACCAAAAAGATATTTTTAATGATGTTCCCTTGTGCTATAAGAAAATGAAAGGATTTAATAATAATCCACAACACATAAATATAGAAAAATATAAAAACTAGAAATTTCTCTTTCAAAGATTATTTGAAAATATTTAAGATGGAAATAAAATTTATTTTTAAAATATAAAAATACAAAGAATTTAAATTGGTAATAAATATCGATATATTTTTAGCTTTAACTTAGTTAATAAAAGGTTTGTTTAAAATTAAAAACTTGTAAAAATGATTGTTTTAAGTGGACCGCAAATTTAGAAAAATTTCTAACAAATTTAAACAAAATAGTAATTGGAATTACAATAAAGCAAGAAACTTTCAGAAAAAATTGATACATGAATAAAATAATTTCGATATTTCTTAAAACCACTCGGTAACAAATAAATAGCTTCGTTCAATAGCTCGTATACTGTACAATAAACTGTACAATAGCTCGCATTTAGATGATTTTTTATATATTTTTAAACACTTTGTTGATTAGTTGAATGTTTTAATTTTATGTTTGTGAAGCATTTGTGAAGTCGAATGTTAGAATGTGTTTAATAAAATAGGCATAGATATTAACCCAGCTGATTTTCTCGCTATTTATCTTATTACTTGAGATTTAGCTATGTCAATAACGTAGATTATTGGATGATAGCATTCGTGGGCAATTCTAACCGCACCCAATAAAATAAGCAAAATTTCGCATTTGTATTTGAATATTACCAGTCCTACTCACGACTAACTCATTTGAATCGATCATCAATGCTTTTTCTAATCGATACTTTAGAATTTCAATAGTAATTTGCATTTTGATTGCCGAATTGATCAAATACCAAAAATAAATGAGTGATTAAATTTTTTTTATCACTGAAAAGGTGCATTTTGTAGGGTTGTTATCGATATTCTTCCCACACAAGATCACGAATCGAACACGGTTCCTCATTTGTTCGAAACAAGATGAATACAGTCACGGTTATCTAAGAAACCATTTACGAAAAGTCGGCAGCTACCTTAAAATTATACCGAAATTTTCTCCTCTTTTTCTTTCTTTTTTTTAAGAGCATTTGTAAACTTCGCACACATTTTTTTTCCTAATGGAGACGCCCTTGATTCAACTTGAAGTTAACAAAAAAAAAAAGAAAAAAAAAAGCAAACGATTTTTTTAGAACTTTTAACCCGAAGCAGCGACCCTTATTACCTGCCATTCATCATTGTAGACAGATCTATCTTGGAATAAAAAAGAGCATTCGAACAAAAATGGGCGGCAAAATTGTCTTTGCATGTGAGCAAATTTGCACCTCGCGTGAGATATAGTAGTTGCAGACGAATTGCTATTGTAGGTTTTAGAAAATAGTTCGTGACCATTTTTAAACTCAATGATTGGTTAGAAGAGTACGAAATTCACTTGTTTATATTTAACCTATTGAACTATATAAGGTATCACAACTATTTAGATAATATATGGGATGAAGTTGATACTCTTTACCCTATGTCATTATAGATCTTTGGATTTAAACTTTATTGCGCTAAATTATCGAGTTACTTCTAAAACATAACATTGCTTAACGATTCCTCATCAAAGAATCTTACAATAATAATCAAAATTTTTCTTTGAGTTATTTGTTAATATTAAACTTTTTGAATTATTTGAGATATCGCAGAAATTTAGGAATGAAGTTCATATTGCTTTGTAAAAGATCTTTATCATCATCAAAGAATCTCACAGTGATTAGCAAATGTTTAATTTACTGATATTTTCTTATTAGTTTTTAACTTCATAAAATATCACAACAATTTAGATAATGTGAGTAATATGGTTAATATAATTTACATGGATCGTTGATTTTAAATTTCATTGCTTTTAATCTGCGATTAATATTGTTTCACTTTTAAAAATCGAAGAATTTTTTATAATTTGGAAAATTATACTTTCTTTACAATTATTTGCTTATTGAATTTTTTGAGCTATTCGAGAAACATAAACCTTTCATAATAATGATACCCATATTGACAATTATTAGGTACTTGTAATTATAGATTTTTAACTTTCAATGAACTTGTTCCGCCATTAATATTTGAAAACAATATATCATTGTTTCTTATCATAAAAGATTCAAATAATAATTGGATAATTATAATTCATTAACATTCAATAGTATATATTTTTTGTCTTTTTGAGCTTTTCATGAAATAGCAAATATTTTATGTAATAATCCTCGTAATGGCAATCAATATTGAATTGTTCCTGAAAGACTGTCTAAATTATAAACTAACTTCAAAACTATAGCGCAATTGATTAGAAATTATTTTTTTAATTATTTGTATCATTGTTTTAAAAAATTTGAGCAATTGGATCGGAATAATTTCAAACCAATTTGTTTAAACATTTTAACCCCATTTCCTTTTCGGGCGAATGGAAGGAATATAGAGTCAAATGACTCCAGAACAAATTGATTTGTTACTTTCCAATTGCTCAATGTTTTTTTTCCCATAAAACAATATTTAAAAAATATGCTTACCCATCAGTTGCAATCTAAAAATTGATTTATTACTTAATATTTGATTTTGTTTCTTGTGTAAAATTTGGGAAATTTCATCAAGATTTGAAAATAATTATTCGAAATGCAAATCATTTACTTTCTTGACGCATGGAAAGAATTAAAAATTGGAAAATGATTAGATAAATTAATTTAATAACTAAATAAATGCTTCTTGTAAAAAAATTAGGCAATTTTATCAAAATTATTAAAAAAATAAAATTTTAATATAAAAACCATTTACTTTCTGGACGTATGAAATGTATTAAAAATAGAGAAACACCTAGATAAATCAGTTTAATATTTGATTACGCTTCTTGCTGAAAAATGTGTATATTATCAAAGTGATTTAAAAATATTTTTTCAACATTGAAATTATTTACTTTCCGGACGTATGGAAAGAATTTAAATTCTTAAAACACCTATATGAATTAGTTTAATGTTAGATTACGCTTCTAGTAAATAAATTGAGCATTTATCAAAATGATTTAAAAATAATTTTTCAACATTAAAACCATTTACTTAGTAAATGTATGGAATGCATT
Organism: Parasteatoda tepidariorum; assembly: GCF_982258835.1. NCBI lineage: Eukaryota > Metazoa > Arthropoda > Arachnida > Araneae > Theridiidae > Parasteatoda > Parasteatoda tepidariorum. The sequence goes on along the minus strand of NC_141763.1, from coordinate 60,305,324 downwards.
AAAAATTCTGAAAAAATATAGGTGAATTAGTTTAATACTTGATTAGGTTTCTTGTAAAAATATTGGACAGTTTTATGAAAATAATTTTAAAATATTTTTTTCAACATTGAAACTATTTACTTTCCGGACGTATGGAAAGAATTAAAAAATCTAAAAACACCTAGATGAATAAGTTTAATATTTGATTACACTTCTACGTAAGTAAATTGAGCATTTTATCAAAATGATTTAAAAATGCTTTTTCGACATTTAAACCATTTACTTTCCAGACGTACAGAATGTATTAAAAATCTTAAAACACCTAATTCTGAAAATGTAATTAATGGGCAATTTTCTGAAAATGATTTTAAAATATTCTTTTCATCATTTAAACCATTTACTTTCCGAACGTATTGTATGAAAATTTAAAATACCTAGATGAATTAGTTTAATATTTAATTACGTTTCTTGTAAAAAATTGGTAATTTTATGTAAATGATTTAAAAATATTTTTTCAACATTGAAACTTTCCAGATGTCTAGAATTTATTAAAAATCTAAAAACACCTAATTCTGAAAAGGGCAATTTTCTGAAAAAGTTCTTAAAATATTTTTTTAACATTTAAACCATTTACTTTCCGGACGCTATGTATTAAATTTCCAATCACCTAGATAAATTAGTTTAATATTTAATTAAGTGTCTTGTAACAAAATGTAGCAATTTTATCGAAAATGATTTAAAAATATTTTTTTTAACGTTAAAACAACTTACTTTTCGGACGTATAGAATGTATCAAAAATTGAATAACATTCGAGTAAATTAGTTTGATATTTGAATATACTTTTTGGAACAAAATTAAGCAATTTTGCCAAAAATAAATTTTAAGCATTCTAACTATTTGCTTTCCGAACGAATGGAAAGAATTAAAAGATCGAATATGAAGGCAAGATAAATAAATTTTGTTTCATAATTGAATATTCGTTCTATATTTTGTTTCATATTCCTTGCAAAAAATCAAGAAATTTTATCGAAATGATTTAATACTCTTTGCAACATTCAAACCATTTATGTATCGGACATACGGAAAGTATAAAGAAATAGTAAAAAATCTATCTTTGTCCTGGGGGTCTGTATCATCACTAAAATTAGTTCGTAAGAAACAAATATACCAGCATCAATGCCTGACAGCATTTGATATGAATAAATGAATATTTGATCGTTAAAAATAAGGCATAATTGGAAAATAAAATGTGCAAGTCATTAACAAACGAAATTCCCCGAATTATAATAAGTCGTAATAATATAATGATGGGTAAATGTGTTTCACTAAAGTAAATATATTTACATGACACACATACCCTTCAAGATAAAAAAGGGATGTTCCGTTAAGTTTTGTGTTGATTTACGCACTGGCCGCTAGCAAATGCATATATCAATGTATTAAATTGAGATTCTGACAACTCCGTGACGAAAGATAGTTACACATTTACTGCATTTGTATTCAATATCAAATTCCTATTATGCAGGAGTAATTTTTTTTTTCATTATGCTCACAGTAATGGAAAAATTAAGCTCACATTCCTATTTAACGAGTTGAAGAAAAAAGAAGTTTTTGCATGTGTGCATAATTTTATTTATTTATTTAATTCTTTAGGACGATTTTTTCAGGTGATCGTAAAATGGCAATTGAATTACAATTGTTGAAAGACTTTTTTCAAAAATTTTATATTATAGCCGTCGTTGAACAGCCGACCCATCCTTGGGTTTACGACTACCTATGTTCAACTCCGTAGCCTTAAAATTTTGAACCCAATCTAGAAGACAAGTTAACTCTTGGATGAAGCATTGAAAGAAATTTGTCTTCGTGGAGGACTTTTCTGATGGAACTAACCCGTATTTGCGTAACATGAGGAGGAAAACCACGATAATCTCCCACGGTTAGCCTGACGGGAAGGAGTCTCTAATCCATGATCCGTCTGCCACTGAGGATATTTTACGTCAGCACTGTGGTCGGTGCGAATCGGGTGCGGAGTTCATATCCACCAGACAACGCTGGGACTCGAAACCGGTTCCCCTCATTGGAAGGCGAACGCTCCATTCCTCTGAGCCACCACAGCTCTAGAAAGACTTTTTTCTTTAATTCTGATAGAGCTTAAACAACTCCAGTTTGTATATATATATCTTTTTTAATTTGTGGGCCTTTACTGTCCGAGCAGTCTCGCCGATCCGCCACGCGCTTTGTTGCGTGGCTGCATCGGCTTAGAATCCTGCTCCAACTCTGGATGCAATTTGTGCTATCTGTCAAGGGCTTATAAGCCGTCCTTGTATTGAGTTCACAAACCTGCATATGCATGTGTAACAATGAAAAAAATTCTGTAAAAATTTTATGAAAAAAAGTTTAGTTTATTTATGTGTAGAGGTAGACAAAACTTTTCAGAATTAAGTTTGTATAACTAAAAATTGTAAAGTAAAACATAAATTTGCTGTTATTCTCAATACAAGAATAAAACCTAATGGAAAATCCGTAAAACTAGTGGAAAATCCGTAATAAATCTAAAGTGCTTATCACGTTTATTATAATTTTATCTTTAATTTTCATACATAAGCTTCTCACCCACTTTTCCCCTATTTTATTTTATTCAATTTCGATGAAGAAGAAGATAGCCCTTTGGGCTAGGTACTCCGTATTCTATGTTTAAATCGGGACAGTCAAGCCGTGTTGAGCCTTTTAAAAAATTGGCAAAAATTAAAAAATTTTTGTTTTAAGTTCTATATTGTTTTTTAAAATATTTTGTCGAGTCCGGAGCAGTTGGCTTCTCTGTAGTTCCAGAAACCTAAATCATGAATCCTTTTTGGTGCTGTATTGCCAGTCTGACAACACTCAATTCAAAAAATATTATAGACCACCAGAAATGTAAAACTAATTGCTCCTAAACGCTCACTAATGTTCAGAAATCAGTATGCTTCAGAAACAAATAAAGTGATAAAGTATGTCTCTTCAATAAAAATACTGAGGTTGCAGTTGATAATATGTGGCCTGACTAAAATTTGCAACCCGAATGTGCTATTCCACAAAGGTTTAATGAATTATAATCGATAAAAATAGTTTAGTTCCCCAAGACAAATAATAAATTAATACATTGTCTAGGTTCAATTTGAACAATTGTCTTTCCATAATATATGCTTTTGAAACAAAAAACTATCCTATTTACTTTTTACATGGCTTTTAGAGGTAAAATTGTATAAGTATTTATATTTTATTATGAAATAAGACAGAAAGTTGCTATGTTATTTTAAAACTAAAATGCTACTCACATTAGAAATTATTAACTTAACTTAAATGCAATCTTTCTAACTGCTTTTTAACATTAATTAAAATTTTGAGTAAACACAACGTCAGTGGGGAATAGGTATAAAGATTTTATTTTATTTTATAGTTTATCCGATGTGTTAAATAACCGAACCATAATAGATTTGCTGTTTTATTAATGCTCTACTCGTATGCTTGTAGTTTTGAATCCAAGGAAGATATGTTTCAATGTATGAATCTTTGTTTACTAAATTGGATGTAAAGTTATTTTTCTCACCACTTCTGTGAATGATTCAAAAGTTGATACAAAAAGACTGTTTATTCCAGTTATCATATTATGAAGCCTTTAAAATGTTGGCAAAATGATCCAAAATCCTGAAAGCTTTAGTTTTCTATTGTCTACCATTCCATAAAATTTTTTAGCTGGTTTTTGCAAACAGTTAAATTAGCTCTTCCTATTTTCAATTATGAACTATTCATAATTATTTAATTTTTTTATAGGATAGAAAACAGAACTAGATGTGTGTTATAACTGTTGAAAAACATTTCCCGAAAACAAGCTAAAATAAAATTTTTATATATATATATATATATATATATATATATATATATATATATATATATATATATATATATATATATATATATATATATATATATATATATATATATATATATATATATATATATATATATATATATATATATATATATATATATATATATATATATATATAGCATAATAAATGAAAACTCGAAGAAAATTAAGAAGAACTATAAGTTTTATTCATTGCGCATAAGAATAGAACTCATAAAGTAAGTTCAAAATGTAGAGAAAACAAGGGAAAAATTACAGAACAATGAAAAAAGGGGAAAAAAAGAAAAATAATAATAAAAATAACAAAAAACCGGGGGGGGGGGGAATGAAAAGAACAAAAAATTTAAAAAAATCCGGAAAATAAAAGATACAATCTTTTCTATCCGCAAAGAAGAGTGCTCTCTAATAATAATAATAAAAATAATATATATATATATATATATATATATATATATATATATATATAGGGCAATTCCATATGTGACGGAATGACATTTTGACTTGCACGATGACAATTAATTGAAGTTTCTATGCATCTAATTTCAAATAAACATGATTTTTTCTCATGCATATCATTATTATTGGTATAATGTGATTCATGAACTAAAAAAAAAAGAATTATTTATTTTTTTTATTTTTAATTTTATGAACTTTTTACTTGTGTGACGGAATGACAATTTGGCAACCAAGCTTTCGGCATGCCGCTTAGAACTGGTAGTTTCTGTGAATTTTGCAACTATTATTTTCCTGAACTATTTTTTACTTTTAGTATAATGTGTAAGCAATGCAAATTGTGAATTTGGAAAATTAACCTCAGGTTGGCTAGCAGTTATTAACATCTATTTGCTGTGACGGAATGACCGTGACGGAATGACAAAAAGTTTAGTGGAAGAAAGTCTTCATTTAAAAAATGTTTTATTAATATGTAAATGATAAACAGAATGTAACAGATAATCAGAACTAATATTTACGTAAGAATCAGTTAAAATTTCAACAATTTGAAAATTAAGTTGTTTTAGAAGAGGTTTTATATCTAACTTGCCAATGTCACATCTTATCTTCGTTCTCAAGAAATTTATGCATAAATCAATTTTTGTCCCATGTTCTTTAAATACTTTAACATCTAAATCGTCTTTGTTTATCAAAGTAATTTGCGCTGCATATAAATGTGCCTTCTTTTTTTTCGCAGTATGGGACAATGATTAAAGAGCCGACCGCATACTCCTCAATCATATTTTCCATTTCCTCTTCAAAACAGTGGCTTTTCAAATCATACACTTGGTTTTGGTTAAAATTAGAAAGCATTCCAATTTTGATGATTCGCTTCTCAACTACATGAGCATCTAGTGCAGGTCTCTTGTTCCTGGCAATGCTAATGTAGCAAGTGTCTAGCTGAAGTCATTCTCTTTTGCCCTCTCTTAAATAGAATAGCTGGACAAAAAACAAAACTTCAACGATTTGTTGCTTCGACTTTATGAAATCATAAAATTCTTTTACATATTATGCGCCGTTTTACAGCAGCCAACATCTTGTTTGGCCTTTTAGAACAATATCACAATTACATGGTATTTATAGGTGCATGTGCTGTGAGGTATTAATGAAATACACTTAACAAAAATAAGAATAAGAACAAAAATGAGATAAGACACACTTTACATCAATAAATGCTTCTTTATGAAAAACCTCTTTTAAGGCCATAAGTATATATTGCATCTGCACTCTTCGTTACTCTGTCAGAGTTTGTATTATGACTGAATCCTTCATACTTGGGGGCTTGTAACTAACATCATCTTGACAGTAAAATTTTTTTAACCAAATTAAACAGCTCATCAACATTACTTTTCTCACTTAGTTTCTTTTGAGTTCGATGTTAAATACTTCTCACATAAAGAGTGAATTAATTTTTTTACCACTATTGGTGATTTTGGAAGTGAGTGTACAATTTTTTTAATGGTGAGTGTACAATTTTTTTTCATGGCTTTATCAAGACTCTGCAGGAATTTGTATAGAGAATTTAAATTATTTGTATGTGAAGAGATTGGTAGAATTTGATTTTTTCTTTGTTTACACAATCTCTGCACAACAGCGTTTGCACTTCTGAGTTTTTTAAGTCCAACTTTTGTCGCGGAAGCTTTCTTCTCTGCCTTTCTTTCTCTGTTTTTTTTCTTCGTCATATCATGGGGATCTTGGTCTTTTTCAACATTTTATCTGTCTTTCAACAGCTGTTTTAGCCATTAGGTTAATTGAAAAAAAAATAATTCCCTAGTTTTTTACTACGCTTCTCAAGGACTCGTTTTGTCATTCCATCGCCGAAGATGTGTCATTCCGTCACGCTAATTATTGGAAGTTAATAATCAAATGCATGGAATTTTACAATTTCTCATTGATTCTTGTGCCACATCTTCTTTATATTCCAAAATATGCACATTTTCATTCAAAAACGCAGTTGCTATTTAAAAAAAATATACTAAAACATGTGACGGAATGACACAAAAAAAGTTACTTTTATTTAATATATTAAACTTAAAATGACTTAAAGGCTATGTTTTAAATGTTTAAATTTTGTACTATATGCATATTTTTTATCAAAATATTGCAAAAGAAAGATACATTTCTTTTATTTTATAAGTATTTTTCAAAAAAAAAAAACAATTTGAGCACAAATGTGAAGAATTCACTTATCAGCCATGTGATTACTTTAGAATGCTGCCAGATTCAAAAAACTTAAAATTATCAAAAATTAAACAGTAATATGTAGACTTTGGCTATTTTTGAACATATTTTTAAAATTAAAGTATGCAATTCATAAAAAAAAAATTTCACTTAAAAGTTGATAATTTCGTGGAATTGCCCTTTATATATATATATATATATATATATATATATATATATATATATATATATATATAGCATGTTCACTGCCAGCCGAGTGCATGTGTGATTATGCTATATCTATCATTGAAAAATGGTAATCGATAAATATAAATTTTCTTATTTCAGCAACCATTTTAGTTTTTAAATATATTTAAAATAAGTTTCTTACAATAAACAATGCATTATTGTATGAAGAAAACACTATATTTTTCACAAAAAAGCAATTAATTAGCATTTTGCTACCACTTGATCTGTTTTAGCGACACAAACTGTTACGAAAAGCTTCATTTCGTGCTGGCGCGGGATCGGATTTGTAAAGTGTTTTAAATCAAGTGCAACGATAATTTACTGAAATTTTGCATTTCGAAATGCAAATGCCTTTAAGTCCTAGCTTCAAACCTAGGTACGTGTCCACGTCTGGAAGAAAAGAAAAAAGAAGAAAAAAAAGTCCTAGCTTCAAAGAACATTTAAAGTGAAAGCCGAATAACAACTTCAGGTAAACATAATTTGTTAAATTTTTTCTGCATATATAGCATATAATTAACAGTAATTTTCATATATATATTTAGGTTGTTTTTATGTAGTGGTGGACAAAATCAATATAAATTAAAGCAATGATAAAATGTCATATCATAAAATTTACTACCATTCTAACTATTCAAATAAAATGGTATATAAATGGTATAAAAATATGTCAGTTGATGTATAATCGTTGATTAATAATTGATTTTTGTAAAAACTGAGTTAGAGTTAATTGGCATTTCGCTCTCAATGAATCCAATCAAGTCGGAAAGCAATTTTTATTAAGAACCTCACATTACATTCCTTTTTGATAACAAATGGCACGGCATTCTTCTTCACTATCTTCTATGGAATAAAATGAATCGCACTCCATGATTAATAGTTTCTACTTTTCAACGCGGCAGTTGAAAGATACAAGAACACATCTTTACAATTCATTTTTAATAGAAACCTCCGATAATGAGAGTTGATCACATAATTCGAATATTCTGATTTATGGTGGTCGGGCGATAGATGCATACGTAGCAGAAAGCGGTGTTCGAAATCAAACGATACTTAATAGCGTTTTCTCACTGTTTAATGATCCAGATGCAATCGGCATCTCAATGAAAATAATTTCTTCTTCTGTAAATGATTCCATTTAAAAAGGAGTTATTATTCAGAGTTTAGAATGAATGCACAGAATCAAGGTGGTCGGAAATATTCAGTACTGAACTTTTTTTTGTTGATGTTTTTAGAACGTTTCCTATCTATCATTCAGTTTAAGCAATTACATATGTTGGAATTATTTTTAAATGAAGATAAAGAATGCATGACATATTAAATTAAGTTATTATTCTGAAGCTTAAAAGTACATTTTATTTTTGTTAAGACGATGGACCGTATCGTTAATATTGAGCAACGTAAGTCAGGATTAGAAGTAGTTCTGGATTGTTCCTTTAACTAAAACGATAAATGATTCAAACCACTCCTTGCATTGAATTAGTGAAGTAGCAGACATAGTTATTAGTTTATATGCAAAATCGCAAACCACTGCAGATTTTGGCTCCATCAACGTGGTTTTATGATGTACCACCCACGTTCAAGGAACTTCATAAAATAACATAATGGCTCATATGTATGCATTAACATAATGATTCAATCAACGTGGTTTCATGTGGTACCATCAGAGTTCAAGAGACGTTATAAATTAACATAATGACAATATAGTGGTTCGTTTGTATGTATTAACATAATGGTTCAATCAAAGTGGTTTTATGAGGTACCACGCGAGTGCAAAACACGTTGAAAATTAACAAAATATCAACATAGTAGCTCATATGTATGTACTAACATAATGGTTCAATCAATGTGGTTTGATGAGGTACCAACAGAATTCAAGGGACTTTAAAAGTTTTTATAATGTCTACATAATGGCTCATATGTATGTATTAGCATAATGGTTAACTCAACGTAGTTTCATGAGGTACCATCAGAGTTTAATGTACGTTATGCATGCACTAAATAACGTACTCTGAACTCTTGAAGCATGTACTGTTCTGTGTCTACTAACTATTTTAACCCCTTGGGGACGGGTGATTCATAAAAGCATTCGTACAAAATCAGAATCAGGATGAAAATAAATAAAAAACGGTAACTTAATTGTAGGCGTTGCTAATTTGACAGACTTACTTTGCTTTTGCTTTAATTATTGTTTGTTTAATTATATATATGATCATTGTTAATTCAAAGTATAACTAAATAGTTTTATTTTGAACAAAGTAATGGTGAATTAAATGATTCAAACAATTATAGCCCCACCCACAAATAAACTGCTAAAGAAATACTTTGGTTACCAATTTTATCTTTTTTCTCTGATTGATACGGTTTTATGCTGGAACGTATTTGTGACAGTCGGAGTGAAAGGGTTAATGTTCTACAAATAGTAAATTCTCTTTTTGAAGTAAGGAAGCGTTACTTTACATGATTTTAAAGTAGATTTTAAGCCAGAATTATAATTTTCAATGAAAGACATACGCTGTAAACCGAATCCAAATGTTTCTTCGTCCCTCTACATTTTTATAGCTTTTATGCATTTATACCTTTTACGTTTATATAAAAACACCCTTATTTCCTACCGAAGATATCTTATTGTTTTCCATCTCTATAAATTGTATTAAAAATATTCAATCATGTCTTTCATAGGTTTAAGAGAAGATGTGCAGCATAAATACTAAAGATTGTTTGGATTTAAAGATTGGACTGCAACGATTTTTCTGATAATATTTAGAACAATGAGTAAACTCCATCAAATCTTGTGAAATGTTCTTAAAAGAAGCATATCCCCTTAGGAACAATCATTACATTAAATGTATTCATGTTTTTCTAAAAAATGTTATCATAGTTTCTTAATTATAGAGATCATTGGTATAAGGATATAAAATATGGATTCAAGTAATCTAAACTAACATAACATCAGGCAAAATTATATAGCATTGCAACAGTGGTCTGGGGTAGAGGATTAATAACTTAAATTTTCAGAATATTATTTTATTTTGAAAAATATTTAAAAGCCTTATGAATATAATCGGGACAAATTGGTATTTTATGCATTATTATATAAATTATTTAAACGTAGCGATGAACAAAATCGACTATCTTTAAATTTATTAAATAAAAAATCAAATGTTAAAATATAAATTTTCATATCACTGGAAAAAAATTTATTTTAAAAGCGGAATAAGTTTTTATCTCTGAGCACTTAGCGAATTGATTTGTGGACAATAATTTTTTTTTTCTGAAAAGGAAACAAACTCGTACTAATATATTTTACGCGAATCGTAATCATAAAAACTTGTGAAATAATATTTTATTAGTTTTTTCTTCTTCTTGGGAGCTGTTTAATGCTCAAAAATATCAAGAAGGCAAAAAGCAAAAACTGATCTGTCATTTCAAATCATTTTATTGTTCATGTGTGTGTTTACACGAAAAAAAAGTAGATAGTGATAAATAGTCTTTAATTAAGAATGGCAAGTGCTTAATTTACACCTCAAAGAAACCAACTGTGAATGAAATGGTTTCACAATTAATTTTTTCTCTTTTTCGTCTTAAATTACGTCTCTTTCGTCATTGGTTTCATCAAAAATTTAAAAGCGGTTTTCTCACGCATGTATCCAGTTTTTATTCAAAAACAACGATATATTTAGTTCTTAGCTTTTTTGTTGTTGACATAATTGCCAGTCCTGAAATAAAATACAATCATTTAGAGAATAAATATTAAAAATAAATATTTAGTCCAAACTATTTACCCCTAAATTCCTGAAAAATATCGTAATTCTTCAACTATTATTTTATACTAAACTTTTATTTTTTTATAGGACATTGCAGCCTCTTGTCATGCATCACACTTCCCCAATTATTGATTAAATAGGAGAAAAAATGAATTTATTAATCAATGAAAGTCAAATAAACTTGTAGAAAATAAGAAAAATATATCTATACATTTTCACATCTTTTAATTTAAAAGGTTTAAATTTAAGGATTGTGTGCGTCCAATGGATTGAGTCAGAGCTACTAATTTCTTTCTCTCTCTTTCTTGACCTAGTAAGCAAAAAATTGGTAACCTAAATTAGAACAGAAATAGTTGTCAAAGGAAATACTTTAAAGTAGTTGTACTATTTCAAATTTAGTTGGTGATGCAGGAAAAAAAGTATAGGAGTGTTAAAACTTTTGGAGAAAAAAAAAACGTAACTAAAATTAACAGGTCTTTCATGTAAAAGTAATTAAAAGTTTATAGACTATCTTAATAGCAAAGCATGATATCTTTAAAATGTTTAACTTGGCATTAACTATTTCGTTTCTTTTTACCTTAAAAAACATTTTCACAATACACATCATTACTCTCTTAGCTTGTGAATTACTTTTTGATGATTTACGTGAGATCTCATAACTAACGATATAACAAAAAAAGTTTATAGATTTATTAATAAAACATCGTCATTGTTCATCTGAATCTTCATCCAGAAAAAAGATTATTTATTTCTTGGCAAAATAATCAAGTTCATTGTCACCTCATTATGAATTACATCATTATCCCTTGCAGCAGCTACAGAACCAGTATTTTAATTCCAAGCACGTCTTTCAACAAAATAAACGAAAAAAACCAGCTCCAAGTAATCTTTAATTACAGCACACCCAGGGAGGGCGGTGGTCGTGTGTTATACGAACGAGCTGACACGGGGACAGGATTAGTTTTTTTTGTATCAGTTTATTTATTTATCTTCAACCTCTCCAGAAACCCCATTATTGAAAATCGTTCTTTTGTTTTGCTTTTTTCACCTTTTCCATTTATCTCCTCATCCAATCAAGAGTCGTCTACTGAACTGTCATGAAAAGTTGAGTTGCTAGCTTACTTCTTATTAGTTATTGGCTTTTATTTCTTTTGCCTTTCTTGAATCTATACTTATTACGTGACGTTATCTATTGCAAGGTATCCCGCTTTAGTCTAGTTCTTTCTCCCTAGGAGTTAAATCAGTCGAATGTAGTTTTTGATGTCTTCATTACAGTTATTGAAAATGTGATTTTTTTTCTCCACTCCCGCCAAATGTGTCAGAAAAAAAGCAATGGCTCGTTAGTTGGCTACTTGACGCAGTGGTGGTCCACAAACTTATGACAACGCCTTCGGTGGTGCGCATCACCAGTTGATTGTTGAATGTTCAAGTAGAAAAGTTTCCTGTGGACAAGCGGCAATTAGACATATGGTGTGGCTCTTAACCCTAAGGCTTTCGAATTCCAATGTGACAAAAACTAAGAATGTTTCAGTTGTTTTTTAATACAATAATTTGGTTAGAACTTGTTTGATTGCGTATCTTCCTGATCGACTCACCTTGTTAACATGTAATTTTTTATTGACTTGTACAGTTTTAAAAAATTAATTTCAAAATTCTAATGCTACATAAAGCACTTAAAGTAATATTAACGGTACAGCGTAAAGTATCCAAACGCATGGCATCTGACCCTTTTTATTTTGAAGAAAAATTATGCTGGGGAACAAATTTTTCGTTACAATTGTATAAATAGTTAATCTTTCGTAATTCTGGTGTGGGGATTTCAAAGCTGAAATTAGTTTTTCTCCTTAAGTTACAGATCTAAAGAATAATAAAATGTGTAGAATTTTTTTAAATTTACTAATGGAATTTAAAACTGCCTGTACAAGGCATCACTGTCCTATTAAAAAAATGGGGGGAAAATGATTTATGCGTATTTTTTGTGAACTAATGTACTTAATCTTTAATTTCTTAAGAGATCTTCTGACCATTGACTGTATGCAATTTTACTTTAATCTAACAGGAAATTTAAACGCTTGAGCGTGAATTTTTTAAAAATTTAATTATAGGTCTTTTTATAATATGATGTGAATCCATATTAAATTGTTTTTCTTATAAAAGTGAGTTTTTTTTAATTGCTTGTAAGCTTGATCTATTTTATCGTGAATTTAAAACATATTTCTTAATTTTTTTAAGGAGATGCATCGGTCTCAGATATTATTTATTTTCCCTCAGGTGAATGTTAATTTCGTGCAAGTAGGAACAATCTCTTATCAGTCATAGAATTAAATGCAATCACTTCAATAGTACCTGATAAAAAAAAAAAAAAAAAAAAAACATCATTCGCTTCAAAAATATGCAGATTAAAAAAATGGTCGACATGTTACTAGTAGTCAAAAATTAACTCCCATTTTCAAAACTTGCCAGACGTGAATGAGAAGAAACAAAAGTGATTTTAAACGTAAAACGTAAAGTTGCCAAAGAAAAATGGACGAAAAGGTGAGAAACGAAACTAGAAAATCTTCAGTAGCCCAGAGAGAATAAAAAAAGGATGATAAAACCGAACAAGTAAAACCACTATGAGTGAGAAGAGCTAGTCAAGGTAAAATGCGTTTCCAAGAGCTATGGAGAGGTGGAGAGGAGCTAATATCGTTAACAAGAAAATCTTACCAAAACAATTTCACCAGTTGTTTCACCACTCTTTTATTTTCAATAGGATGCTGCGACTTGCTGGTTGCACATAGTTTGCAATTCTTTTCAGCATTTAAAAATGAATTTTTTTATACATACACGGGTACCTTTTTAAAAATAATTATTGAACTATTTTTAATTTAAGTCCCATAATAAATTGTTCTTCTCGTATAATTTAGTTTGATTTTCCTAAACGTGAAATGAACACATTTAACAGTGAATATTTTATAGTTTTTAAGTATTTAAATTTTTTTCTATTTTTCGGAATATTTTTTAATTATTTTTCTTTTTCCTTTTTCTCATTGTTCAGTAATTTTTCCATGCTTTCCCTAAATTTTGAACTTTTATATAGATATACATACCCTTCAACTTATGAGGATTTTGAAAATAATTCTTTCTAGTGGTAGCGAACCAAAGTAGAAATTTTTAAACCAAATGGATCTCTCATAAAACTTTTATCAGAACTTAAGAATCTAGCCATATAGCCTGCACTTTTATAAGTAATAGTGGACAAGTTACGCTAAAATTAATTTTTTTTAAATATTAAGACATTAATTTTGCTACCGTCTGAAAAGAAGATTTCTGAAACTACGGAAATTCCGTAGCAGTTGGAGGGTATGTGTATATATATATATATATATATATATATATATATATATATATATATATATATATATATATATATATATATATATATATATATATATATATATATATATATATATATATATATATATATATATATATATATATATATATATATATATATATATATATATATATATATATATATATATATATATATATATATATATATATATATATATATATACGAGGGTTGTAAATTAAATAGTGGCAACTTAACCTTGAAACTCACAAAAGGGCGCGCATGCGTAAATAGGGTATGGGTGCGGTGAGGTGGCGCTGTTGTCGATGTGTAGAGTGCAAAAAACAGTCGATTTGCTTAGAAGGGTAGTTGTTGCGTGGCGTTAAAGTGAGGAGTTTCGTTTCCATCTCTCTAAAGCATGTTGTGAAAAGGCTTCGAAAAAAGACGAGATGCTTGAATCCATCGTGCTACTGTCCTACATGGTAAAGCATTTGCTCCAAAGGCTTCCACTAATCCTCGATAGCATTCTGTTTCATTTTTGCCACGGGCAACCTCGATTGTAAGCCACGACCGCTGATCACCTTTTGAAAACATGCTTTAGAGCGATGGAAACGAAACTCCTCACTTTAACGCCACACAACAACTACCCTTCTAAGCTAATCGACTTTTTTTTGCACTCTACACATCGACAACAGCCCCACCTCACAGCTCCTATATCTAATTTGCGCATACCCGTCCTTCTGTGAGTTTAAAGGTTAAGTTGCCACTATTTAATTTACAACCCTCGTATATATATATATATATATATATATATATACACCGATGAGCCATTGCATTATGACCACCCTGCTAATAACATGTAGGACCACCTTCAGCCCTCAAAACTGCTAGCACCCGCCGTGGCATTGATTCCACTGATTGCTGATAGGTACTCTGAGGTATCTGGTACCAAGCGCTCACCAATAGGTCCTGCAATTCCCTCACATTGCGAGGGGGTAGCGTGGCAGCACGAATTTGGTTTTTCAAGTAGGACCACAAATGCTCTATTGGATTAAGGTCAGGTGAATTTGGGGGTCAAGACATGACTTATAAGTCACTGGAATGTTCCTCGAACCAATCCATGACGATTCGACCCTTATGACATGGTGCATTATCCTGCTGGTAAACACCATCCCCCGCAGGAAAAACTGTTGCCATGAATGGGTGGACCTGGTCTGTAACTATGTTCTAGTAGCTTACAGAAGTCAGGAATTGTTCTATGAGGATTATGGGTCCTAATGAGCCTCATGAAAACATTGTTCCTGGGCGAAAAACCATGAAAACCTGATATATATATATATATATATCATTTTTTTTATAGTCTATTTTCCCTTTGCTTATGTTCTTTCCTTCATTGTTGGGAAAGTTTTTGGAAAAATTCTTCTTAGTTTGATTAAAATTCGTGCTTTGGGTTTCTATTTAATAAAAAAAAAAACCCATCTGTTTTTTACTTACAGAATGCATTTTCAAGTGTTCATTTTATAATTTGTTCAGTCTCAACAAAACTAATAATAATTATATATTATCGAACAAGAATTTCTTTTTAGAATAAAGAGCCATTGTTAACTTTCTCGAAGGGTAATTGCAGGCTCAGACGATGTGAGAATTCATAAAATAACGAGGTGAAAGTAGGTAAGTCTTACCTTGCTTTTTTTCATCCGTTTTATTAACCTGTTTCTTTCTTTTAAAATATATATCGGGAGATCGTTTTTGTTTTATGATTTCTTAGTATTTTGATATCAAATGATGTTATAAAAACAGAAATAACCAAGAAAGAATGTTACAATGTGTAATAGAAATTACAATGGAGTCTCTTTGTGAAGAAATCGTTTGGTTCCAGTTGAAAAGTTTGCTATTAAAGTTGTGAAAAAGTTTTAGTCGGTGTTATAAGATCAAAAGTATAATTGGGCACTTGCAACTCGAGAAGAAGTTAAGTGATTATGCCTAATCATGTGACTTAAATCAGATTTAATTGGATATACCTGTAAAGAACGTCACGCTTGTGTGTCGAACCTGATTGGCTTCTGAATCAACAAATGCCAAAATTTACCTAAGATGACGTCACTTGCGAGTATTCAAATATAGCTTAATTAAATATGAAGTATTTCATATTACAACTTTATTAAAATCATTAACTTTTATTGTATTAAGGAATAATGTGAGTAGCTTTATAAATAGACACGTGATGTTTCGTAATATTAATCTTTTGAATTGGCAATGGAATTTCAAGATACAGGCATATTAGTAGAGAAATCAGTTTCAAAAGTTATCTTCAGAGTGCAAATATTATCCAATAGTGGTGCTATTAGGGCTGTGAATCTATTCCTGTACATTTATCTGACTGAATTAGGACGTTGAAAGTTATCTGCGATCGAAATTTTTAGCCATGTATCCAAAAATTAGTGAGAAAAAAACATTCACTGGTATGTCTTTGAACAAAAAGTGACTAACACACACTCTTAGCTTGTTGTAAAACTAATAACTTTTTCTGTAGTAGTTCATGTAAAATTTATTTTGAATAAATATCTAAATGATGAAAATAATAAAAAAATCACATTTTTTATGCTTTGTTGTTTATATTCTTAAAAACATGATAAGAAAAATCTAAATCTGATCAAATATAATAATATATTTTATCAGAAATAGGTTGAGAACTAATGTCTTAAGAGTTTTTGCGAAGTTTATAGTTATGTTAGTTTCATTTATCTGGGTGAATTAAAAGATTCTCAGATACCACAATGATTTAGTTATTTCTGACTAGATCTAGAATTAAAAGGAGCAAGTACTTTTTGATCTATCAAAGACTTTTTAAATGCTCTAACAGTAAAAAAAACAAACAATTAATTTCGATAATATATTATACCACCTTTTCCATAAAACCACTTCTTGTATCATTTCAATATATAAAGTCGGGACAAAACGGGTTAATAAAGCAAACATAATTTCATTTTTATTATTTATTATTATTGTTGCCCTTCTCGGTAGCTTCGTGTTATTGTATTTTATTTAATAGCCGTCGTTTAACAGCTGATCTAATTTTTGGGTTTACGACTCTAATGTTCAACTCCGTAGCCTTGTAATTTTGAACCTAATTCAGGAGACAAGGGAACTCCTAGATCAAGTATTGGGAGAAATTTGCATTTGTGGAGGATTTTTTGATGGAACTAACCCTCATTTGCGTTACATGGAAAGGAAAACCACAAGAACCCCCACTGTTAGCCTGATGACAAAGGGACTATAACCCATGATCTGTCTACCACCGACTATATTTCACGTTAGCGCTGTGGTCGGTGCAAGCCGGATGCGGATTCATGTCCATCAGCCACCGCTGGGATTCGAACCCGGTTTACCTCATTGGAAGACGAACGCTCTATCCCCTGAGCCATCGTAGCTCACGTTATTGTAGTAAGCAAAACACGGTTTTCATAGCTCGTCTCATTAGGGTAGAGATAAATTGTATTTATCATCACTTGGGGAGTGATGATATTGCTCGTGGCCAAACTCATGATAATCAAAATTCACCACTATCAAGCAATATTTATTTTACGGTACATTTCTCTTTCAAGGGGCAGTGAGACACTTATTTACCCTTCATCGGTATTGAAACAGATTAGTAATGGTGAAATTTTAATAATCACTACATATATCAGTGTAATAATTCATACCTATATTAGTTTTTTTTTTGGTACCTATTGCATAATCCTTATTC
Organism: Parasteatoda tepidariorum; assembly: GCF_982258835.1. NCBI lineage: Eukaryota > Metazoa > Arthropoda > Arachnida > Araneae > Theridiidae > Parasteatoda > Parasteatoda tepidariorum. The sequence continues at coordinate 60,287,690 of NC_141763.1, read as the reverse complement.
ATTTGAGATTTGTGTTAATTACATTTATCAGTGGCAGCAAGCTAAATTCGAAAATTTTAAATTATATAGAATCCTTGATAAGGACTTTGCAGCTTGACCATTTCTTTATCTCATTTTTAGTTTACTATTTAAAATGCTTATAAGTAGTGGTGGAAATTCTTATAATTCTAATTCGTTAAATTATTAGAAAAAGAATACAAAATGCTTACATCTATAATAACAGAACTTCCTTTGAAAGAAACGCGCAAAGCAGCAGATTTTTCATAAGAAAGAATAAGTGAAGCAATAAAGAAAAAAGAAAACAATTGAAATAAAAATACGGCTACCGAAGCTGACGTCTTCAGGGGGTACTAGCTCCGGAAGCCGTAAAAGCAAAACCTTTTCCATTGAGAGAGCCAGACAAATGTCAAAAAATGCTCTCTCAGTACCCCGAAGGTTTTGCAAAAGTTCAGAAAAAAGTACATAAATACATAAAATCATGAGAACAAAATACAAAAATGAGAATACAAAAACTCACAGTAAACTAGACAAACAGTAAATTCATGAAACTAACTCTATGTTAAAAAAAAACATTTGAAATAAAAGAAAACAACTCCCCCTATTAAAATGCGCAGTAGGAAGAAAAAAAGGATAGGAAAGGCAAAGATTGCGTAACATCATTGACTCGTTGAGGGTTTTTCAGAGTGGGAAACTAAAATTATTGAAAAGGTTAAATTTAGTTTTAATACCAGTTTACGGAAAACGTATTGTAGAATTCTTATTATTACTGTACCAATTAACATAATACCAGTTATAATAATACTAAAATTAATTGAGCATTATCTGAGTGAGATTTCCCATGGTTTCCCTAAACGATTTTCCCATGAATCTTTTCTCTCTTAATTTTGTTTTTCAGTACGTAACTTTTTTTTCTTTTAATTTCAACTAATGCACATTAACAATATTAATTAAGCATTGATATCAATGATAATGATAATATGGCGAATAATAATATCCCCAAATCGAATAAGTACATTTTCTCCATTAACTTTACTTTTTGCAGATTAGTTTTTTTAAAATTTCAATATGATCGAGCAGTGGTGGCTCAGGGGATAGAGCATTCAACTTCCAATGATGTGAACCGGGTTCGAATCCTTATGATGGCTGGTCGATAAAAATTCCACACCCGGCTTGCACCGACCACACTGCTGACGTAAAATATCCTTAGTGGTAGACAGATCATGGGTAAGAGTCCCTTTGCCGTCAGACTAACCGTTGGAGGTTTTGTGGTTTTCCTCTCCATGTAACACAGATGTGGGTCAGTTCTATCAAGAAGTCCTCCACGAAGGCAAATTTTTCCCAATACTTGACCCAGGAGTTCCCATGTCTTCTGGATTTGATTCGAAATTACAAGGCTACGGAGTACAACATTGGTAGTCGTAAACCCGAAATGGCCGGTTGTTCAGTGACGGTTATAAAATTAAATAAATACATATTATCAACATTAATTAAGTATAATTTTCGTAAATAACAGTGTGCTTTTTACGGTTCCTCTAAACGATTAAATATCTTTACTCCATTAAGTACATAGTTTATTTCTTTTAATTCAATATACATATATTACCCAAATTACTTAAGAATCATTGGCATGAGTAACAGTATTTACAGTTTACGTTACTCCTAACCGAGTTAGTATCACTTTTCCACTAATTTTGAAATTGAATTTATCTGACCTAGCGAATAAAAAAGTAATTAAACATTAAAGTATGTGCCATTAACTCTTTTTTGACCAAATAGCAGGCAAATGTCACTGATGGTATCTTTAAAATATTTTAAAAATGAAATTGTCGATAGATAAATTTAAAACAACGGCTAACACTTCACCAGTCAGAAAATTCCATTTCGTTTTTCACTCATCTGGCTCGAAGGGTTCTTCGTAGAATGTTCTAATGTCAACAGTGACTTTGCTTATGCTTCGAACTAGCTGTGTGCCAAATTTAGAAAATTTCATCACTTTCGATAGGATGGATATATCTAAACATATTTTATTTTATATTAAAATAGAAATGTATTTTTTGAGTATCTGGGATAATTTGTTTTAAAATATTTTTCTTTTCCTCTCATTCTTAATATATTGAAGAGAACATTAACATATGGGGTACAATTTGTTAGTGACGTGGTATTATTAATAACCATACTTTATTATTATTAATAATTTAATTAATTATGATAATAACAAGGCGGGTATGTGAGTGCCATTACCTGGTTTAGATTTGCCCGGTATTCTCTACACTAATATTTTTTAAGGTTAATGGCCATTACCCGATTTACATTTGCTTTGTATTTTCTACACTGCTGTGTATTTTTTTTTTCTCTTACTGATTCGGAATATTTTTATATTTTTACTTTTATTAACTGTAACTTTCAGTTTACGTACATGTATTTATATTGTGTTTTGAAGGGGGGCGTTTCTTTAATTGATTTAAATTTTATACCTTTTAGGTGTGATTCATTTTGAGATTTTTAGTGCTTTTAAATTGTGGTAAATAGTTATATTTTTATTTTTTTTTTCATTAAGGGGCCTCGGGGCACTGTTAGTTTTGGATTAATCCAGTAACAACAGAAAGGCTCCTGTGTATTTGCAGACAGTGTGTCCCCTGATGAAGTACTGTTCTTCAAACACACATTTATATTTTGATTTTAATTATTAAGATTTATTTGTGTCTTATTTTCATTATATAAAACAAATTTGGTTTCAGCTGCCTTGTGCGCTTTTCCAATTTGACTTAATGATTTAATATTTCAATGTTCGTATTTATTTACCTTTTATGTATCAATATTGACTTAGAAAATTGAATTTATTGTATGATTAGATCAAATGTTTTTAAAGTATTTACACCATTTAAAACAATCGCAACATGCTGGTGATGACTTTTATATGTGTGTTTGAATTATTTAACACGTTCACGCCGGGAAAAGTGAAAATACTGGTACGGGAAAAGAGAAAATACTGGTAGAAGAACTATTTCAATATTAGATAATATTCGGGAGGAGTTAATCTATTCTCAACAATAACAACACCTTGTAAGGAAATTTATCAGGGCGAAGAAGCAATTCAATATAAAAATTGCATCCGTTAAAAACAATTGTTAGTTATGGATTTCTATTATTCCCGGAAAAAAACTAAAAAAAATGAAATTTATTGTTACCAGTTTTTACTCCGGTGCGCTGCCAAGATGAGACAATCTAGCGTGACCCACCGGTGGGTCACCCTGTCGTGAACGTGTTAAAGGTCGTGTTGGTCAAAATCATTTTAAAACCAGATGTGAAAGGATATATTTTGCTGCCATTTCAAATGATTGTGAAAAACTCGGTCTGAAAGCCTAAGAAGTTGGCAGGTCTTAATAAGGTATGCATTAATTTTAAAAGCTATACTAAAATTTAAAAAAAAAAACTAAAACTAAAACTGACATAAAAAAATTCTAACCTTCAAATTGCATGAAGGTAACGGTGAACATGTTAATATCAGTTTGATAACATACGAGATTTATTGATAGTGTTGAAAAGTTCTTCATTGTTTCAATAGAATTTCTGAATCAATCGATCCTAAAGCTAAAACCCTCCTCATCGATGGAAAGAAATGATAGTTTTGTGTCTGAATTTCAGATTTAATGAAGACAGTAGGTTATTCTGTTGATGTTTTTGTGACCAGATTAATTTGAGAGAATAAAATCTAATCTGTTTGCTGCGCTCCAATGCATAAGACTTCATAAAAGATTTCGTTTAGGTGATACGATATTTATGTGCAATTATTCTATAAAGCTAAACACTATTTTATCCCTCTGACGCAAAAGAGACCGGTGTCTTTTAATATAGTTTTTTTTCTGACGCTCTAATTACAAGTAAAAATATATTTTCCTTTTTTTTTCAAACTATAAAAAGTTTTATTCGCTTTTTTTTTTAATTATAGTCTAATAGTTACAAAAAAATCTGTTAAATTATCGGAATTATATTTGTACTAAAATATAAAATCCAAAAAAAAGCAGCTTAAAAAAATTTTTTTTTTTTCGTATTCAAAAATTTATCTATATTTTATTTTGTAAATTAAAGAAATTTATAATAAATAATTGTTTCTCTTAAATCTAAATAAGTGCAAATTTGAAAAATTACTGCTTGGAAGAGAGCCGAATTTGGAAGATCTTGCGTTTAATGCAGAAAAAGACATCAGTGTTTCATGCTGTATTTTATAACTATAAATTATTAAAATGATAAGTATACTATTTTTCACCTATTTTGACCTAAATTAATACAAAAGAGTACTAGTCTTCCGGATTGGGTTCAAAATGACAAGGCTTTGGAGTTGAACATCAGTAGTCGTAAACCCAAAGTTGGGGCGTTCAGTAAAATCTCCGTTGTTTTATTTCTCCAATGTTAGCAGGTATGCTCTCTTCGAGTGCTCCGATTTTATCGTAAATTCAATGACTTTCCGGTAGTTATTGCTGCCCTTTTTCACGTATTTTCTGAAATCGCGATTTTTAAAAAGTTATGAAACGCTTTATTTGTGCAAACTTCATGAAAAATCTAATCTTTTTCGGCAGTTGTTGCTACGCATTTCCGCATGGTTTTTAAAATTTTGATATTTTGGCACGATATTATTACGAATCGCGATTAAATAATCGCTCATTTAGATAACCATTTTTTGACGTGGTTTATTTGTGCCAATTTTATTGCAAATCATATTATTTTTCAATCGTTATTTTGGCAATTATTGTTACACATCTCTACAAGGTTTTGAAAGTCCGATATTTTTTATACGCTATTTTGATACTTTAATTTCGCATTTAAATACATAAAATTTTGACGCGTTATATTTACACCAATTTCACCGCAAATATAAAGGTATTTTGATAATTTCCTTTGTAGTTACTACTACGCTTTTTACCCGTGATTTAAAAAAAATTGATATTTTTCATATAATTTGACAGCACGCGAGTTTTGAATCGCGCATTTAAATAATTACTTTTTATGTGCTGTATTTGTGTCGATTTTTACATAAATATAAGAGGTTTTTCGAACGTCTTTTTACTTGTAATTTAGAATATCCTGATATTTTAGCACAATATTACAACTCTTAAAATTCGATACTGTTTTAATTTTTTTTTGGAACTTAAAAAGTAATTACGTATTTTAGCAAAATCGATACCTTCCTAAAAAGAATAAAAATGAAAAATAAAAACAAGTTGTGTACATTTATATTAAACGCGTTCCCCTTTGCTAAACAATAAATGAAAACACGTGTATATTTCTTTAGTACCATGAACAAGTGCAAGTTAACATCACACACTCAACCTATTCTTTTTGTTGTTACATGATTTAAAAATCACATGTCGAGATTCGTATTTATACGTTTTAAAAATCATACGTTTTAATTCCTCGCGTAATTTAAAATTCACACATCGCAATTCGATCTTAAAATTTCGTATTAAAAACAACGAGATTTAAAAATCATCCATCGCGATTCATATTCACGCGATTTAAAAAACATATATCGCGATTCATATTCACACATTTTAAAAATCATGCGCTGTGAGTAGTCTTTTCGCAATTTAAAATTTTACATCTCAATTCGTATTCACACAATTTGAAAATCACACATTGCGTTTTATATTTGCGCAATTTAAAAAGCGCACATAACAATTAGTATTTAGGCAATTATAAAATAACACATCGCTATTTGTATTCACGTGTTTTAAAAATATGGAAATGAAGAACACCATATAGGACAAATTCCAAAAGTGATTAAGTTTTTTGCCCTAATTTAATACTACCCACAACAGCTTCTGTCATAAGACTGTTTTCCAGAATAAATTTGGCCTGTTCAAAATTACAGAGCAGTCTTTTAACAAATTCATTTAATGGCTCGAAAAAGCATGATCAAGTGAATCACATGATCAAGTGAATAAAATTATCCCAATATTTAAAAAATTTGCAAATTACAGGATAACCATTAAGAAATTTTTTTAACCATTTTCTTATGCTATACTTCCACCATTTCATATCATTCATGATTGTACGCTGGGAAAAGATTTGTATATCATTAAATTTCAACAGTAAAAAATATAATCAAAATAAGCTTCGTTAAGTAATGTAAATGTTACTAATTGTTTATGCATATGTGTATTAATTGTAAATAGTTGTGTCATGTTAAAAAAATATTCGCCATAAAAATTTTTAAACAAGTATCTTAATAGTTTTTTATTATTAAGGAAAATAGTTTATTCAAGATTAATGCTTTCTTTCTTTCTTCCCTCTCTCTGCCCCTGCTTCCTATCATTAATTTAAAATAAATGTTTTAAAGTTTAAGTATATTCCCCTTCTAAATGCTAAATCTTATTTTCCGCAGATGGGGTTTTGTTTCAATTTTTATCATTTTTAACCCTATAAACTTTCTTTAAATCAAAGTATTTAACTTGTATTTATTTTAATAACTAGAACATTTTTTTAAAATTTATTTCTATGAACGAATTTTTTAAAGTTAAAATTTATGTTAAAATGGACTTATGTATTATGTAATATGACTTTTAAAAAACATGTATTTTCCCATAGTTTTTTAATTATTTCAATTTATCTAAATTTTCTTCTGATTAACTGATTCTGTTTTTTCTTAGAAGGCTCAGTTTTTTCTTAGTTTAGAAGTTTTTAACTTTAAGCATTTAAAAGTATTTAATTTTATGCTAAGATATTACAAGGTTAACTTAGAAAAAGAATTTAGTGGTTAGAACAATGTTTTTATAACAATTACTACCTAAAATTGTTGTGAATATGTTTGTCTAAATACTTTGGGTGTTCCCTTTGGCATGCGGCCCTTCATTAGTCAATCTGCTGCGCATGTGGCCCTTCACTCAAAAAGGTTGTGCACCCCTAACATAGAGCAATGTACCGTCAAAGTAAATAATTTGAACATGTAGATTTAAAAAAAAATTGGTAATTACATGAATCTCCGCTAATCGTACAACTAATTTTAGAAAAAAAATCGTTGGAATTTTATTTCTATAAATTAGGACAGTGCATTTTAAATATAAGTTGCTTATTAACGTTATCCTATCAATTGTACCTTCCAAAATTTGAGGTTTGTGGGCAACAATTTCATTGAGAAAGAATTATAGTTTTTAAAAATTCAGTTAATGAGAGAGATTTAAAATAAACTGTATTATTATGAGACTTTCATTACAACTTAAGAAAAATGACAATTTGTCAACATGACCCTATGGTTAAATCATTTATATGAACAAAATTCTTTTGATTCTAATTAATTAAACTAATGCATTATTTTTCCTCCCACTAGGAAAAGTATTTTCTAAAACTACGGAAGTTCCATTTTGGTTAGTGGGTATGCCATTAGTGCTTAGTATCTTTATATTCCATACCATATATTATATACATACAGGGATGACAACTGCTCCACGTTCAGCAAATTTTTTAACAAATTGGTAGCGAATGAATTAGTAAAAATTGAAGAATTAGGATAATTACGCCTACTCTTTAAAAGAGTATCCACGAAGAATACTTATATTTGCTGTATTTGATATGATATTTCAAATTTTTGATATGTAGTGGTACAAAAATGAATTAAAATGAAAAATAAACTAGAAATAGTGTAAATTTCATAACAACTAGAAAATAATTTTTTTGAAAGCGTAGCAAGTTGGCATCGCTGTGTGTATATACATACAATAAGAATACTTACATTTGGGTGCGTGGATAGAGCGGGTGCTTTTTTGAAGGTGAAATTGTGGTCAAAAGAAAAAATATTCACTTACATAAACAAGGAAAATGTTTTTAGTGGTAGTAACATTTATATTTCAATATATAAATCTTTGTTTTAAAAGTTTAAATAGAATGCTCGCCTCAACATGAAAAAATTAATTAGTCTAATGCATGTACTTAATACCAATTTATTTACCAAATTGGCTCTTCATTTCAACTCTCGGAGAAAGAATCTCTTTCTCGTCAAGGCAGCGTTCGTACGTTCCTACAAATTTTAAAAATAGGTGCTAATATCCTAATAGTTAAGTTAGTAAGTTTTTTTTAATTATAAACCATCACATAAATTATAACCATATTATTTTACCATCACATTAAATACTAAAAACTCATTTTAAATCTTCCAGAAAATCCATAAGAGCTGGCAGACCTGAAATTATTTCATGAAAAGGGCCGTCGGTGCCCAGTTGAAGGATCTGACAAGTTCTGTCCGCGGAAGTACACGACTTCTTTTACAGTAATGCAAAAGGTTCTTTTATAAAAGAAAGTGGTAAAGTATTTAACCTTTCACTCTATAGTAATGTTCTAGCTTAAAGAAAAGTAGCATCTATGGCGCAAAAGAGCTAGTGCATACATACTCAAACTTGTAAGGAAAGTATCCAACTGAACTAAACGGTTACATCTAATACATACATTTAAGGGTATATGCCCAACAACTTTTTGTTTAATTAAGTCTCTTTTTTGCATACTTACATAATGTGGCGTGTTTTTTCACGGACAGAATTTTCCGCTGGACCTAATATTTCGAGTAATATTTCTAAAACCATGTAATTATATTTTTATAAAATTAAAAATTTGCATTACATAATCATACAATAAAAATTAATATAAAACAACATAATGTCATGTTCCAAATATTCTGCTATGTATATAACAAAATTAGTGCGATAAATAAAATGATGCTTAAGGTCTAGGTAAGGATTAGTTTCAAAATTTTAATAAAAGATATCAGAAACTATTAATGACTCTAATGTAATTTGCTGAAATGGGAGACCATTTCTTTAATGAACCGTACTTTCCTCTTATTTACATAATAGGATTAACATTCATTTCTCACATGAAAGGTTTCATTGTAAATAACAGAACCAGTTCTACTTTTAATTATGCTTGTCTAAATCTTATTATAATTTATTTACATACCAATAGGTCTTAACCAATTCAGCCAATTAAATGAGATACTTTCTGAACGCTGTTGTTTTTATTATTTTGATCTTTGACATGCATGGGTATTATAGAATTTGTCCACCTCATAAAAATGTCATCGTTTATGAGGAAGAAGTTCACAGTCTACCATTTTTTTCTTCACACACTTCGACGAATTGCAGATTAAATGGCCTGGAAACATGCTAATATGCTGTATATTACAAAATTTATTAGTCAGAACAGACCACCAACATTATGAAGGTTTGTTGTTAATCATGCATTAACTTAATTCAAAGTGGCAGATTTGTAAAGAAATAAAATTTAAAAGATATCATTAGTAAATGTGGGATGTTAATAATGTTTTTTTTTAAATTTATTTTGTTCCGGAATTCTTTATCGTAACATAAAATATTTTAATTGGAAAATTGTCCATTAAAGAAGTTTTCAAAATTTACCAACATTCAATTCTTCTTTTTATAAACAAGTTAGATTTATTAATATTGTCATTAAATTAAATTTTTATTAAATTTTAATATTAATTTTACATTTATATTAACAAACATTGAGAATGTTTGCATAACTTTTCTTTTATATCGTAATTTTTAAAGCAATGATCATAATTATAATATTTTGGTCAGACATTAATGAATTGCGAGTTGCAAGTGTTTTAAGCGTTTCGACACCTACTAATTCTTTTCTAATGAATCACTTTCATTGCTATAATAAACGTTTAACATAATTCTTCAAGCCAAGTAGAATAATGAATAATAATTGAAAAAATAAATAAATAATAATAAATTAATTTTTTGTCTCAATGTAAAAATTATTTACACTTCGCACTCTAAATAACTAGTTTTTACATTTTGTTCTTTAGCAGCAACTACATATTAGCTTTGAGGTATAGTTAATGTGTAGTTATAAAGTTAATTGTTGTGCAATTATTGTATTAATTGTTCAATTATTGTTACTCTTAAAAATGACCGTAAGCGGTCTCAGGTGCCCAGAAAAATTTTGATGCTGACAGAGATGTCTTGTAAGCTTTAAGTTGGTATATATAATTCGGGATTCGTAGCTAATATTTTCCAAGACTACTGAAAAAATGTTTAAATTTAACTTTTATATGAGAATTGCGAAATGATTTCCGTCAAGTTTTATCTGGGCGACTGAGGCCGTTAGCGGCCCTTTTCCCATCCGTCTTGAAATGTTGTCTTTAAGCTGGCTCTTTCTAGTAATTGGAATGCAAATTGGAGTGAAAGGGAAATTAAATATTTAGTATTTTGGATAAGATTACGTCACTACTATAGTAAGCTGCCATCGGCCTGAGATTTATGTCTTCTCTTAAGTTTTCAAAATTAAAAATTTCATTGAATCCTGCGGTGTCGCAATTTATGGTTTTTTTTAAAAAATTTGTTATTTAGCTTTGCAATATGATGATCTAAAGAATCTATGTTGAGGTCGCGATGTATGTTTTTATTTCGGATAAACCATCTTACTCGTGTTATTTTTCAGAGAATTTTGTTCCAGCATCTTTTGAGTTCTATTAGAAGTGATGTTGTGATGTAAATTATTCCCGTTGTAATTTTTTCAGCGTTATATAATAACTTCAAATAAAAAATTATTGGTAGCTTGGAGCGTCGGAAACCTGTAATTATTCAGCCGTTGAAAATACTTAAAGTGTGAAAATTAATATTCTATCCAAACATATGTAGTATTTTAGTTTTTTAGGCATGAGTTAACAATTAGCAGGGATGTTTGCACCCCAGAAAAGAGAAAAAAAGCAGCAAAACCATTTTGTTGCAAGAATTTTTAAAAACTAATGTGAAGGTTTTTACTATTTTTAAATGTGAATAATCAACCACAATTGCTTTCAATTAAGAATTAAGCCAGTCTGTATCCTAAATGTTGATTGTCAGAAACATTATGATCCTCTTGAAAACATTGTTAGATATAAACACAATTAACTAAGGGCTGAAAGCCTATTCATGTATCAAGATAGAAGAAATCATATATTGGTTGGAAAGACATTTCCTTCCAGCATTCTTTCGAGAACTCAGTATTTATCAAAGTTTTATAAAATTGTATTTGCTTTAAAACCTCTTAGTTTGCAACTAAAAAAAATAGTTAACAAAAAAGCTCAGAAGTTCGAGGCCAATTTAAAAGTCATTTTTCAATGTTTTTTAGAGTTCAATTATTAAAGGCTTTATTTGCAAATAAAAAAAAACAAGAGTTCAGTGAAGGCAATGGTCGTTGCCGGCAGTATTTTGGCGGAAGTTTTTTTTTTGGCTCATCCCATGTCGTATATTTGCTCACTTTGTTGCGTTTTTAGTCGACAAGGTTGGGTAAGCTTTAGAAAGCAACGCAGCGTGAATTGTTGCAAAAAAACAAGGGCCCAGAGAAATCGTTCACTCAACCACTCCAAGTTTCAGAGAATTATTATCCAACTGGTTATTATATAAAGATGCATACCTGATAACGTGATAATGCAGCAAAATATTTATAAAAGATTCAGATGATTTCTGATATACGAGATAAGATTTCTGATACATGAGATTCTTTTAAATACTCATAAACTTGTACCCGATTTTTGATTTTAAACGTAGTATAATAATAGATTTTTTTCTTCTCAAGTTTATTTTAACCAATTTGCGCAATCGACACTCAATTTGGTTGAATGAGGAGCTGCTTCAAATTGTAGTGTTTGTGTGTGGGGGGGGGGATTGCTGTGTTCTCTCAAACATTTTCACTATTCAGCAAATTTTGCTTGCCCATTCTGCATGTTTACGAAAATTTATTTATCATATTCTATTTCGAGAACACAAATGAAATTATGAGTGGTGATTTTTACTTTGATTAAATTTCTATTTCATTTGGAGTAATTAAATTGTAAAGTTTCGAGGATTTGGAAGCAATGAATATCAGAGAGTCTAGCCTTTAACGTAACTAAAAATAAAATGTAAATGAAATATCAAGATGTGAAAATTTAGTGTATTATAAAAATTTAGGAGAAAATAATGAGGCTCATACAAAATCCATGCTATACTGTAAAAAAAAAGGGTAAAAATTAATTCAAACTGCAAATTATCAATGGTAATTTTAAAATAATCACTTTTATTTTTTCTGCTCATATGCTTATTTTATATAATTTATTGAGTTATTATGTATACTAACAGGAAAAATGAACCATGAAATTACATTTACTAGATCCGTATTTACTTTATTGTTGTTCATTTTTTTTAAAAATGCAGCAAATAAATATAGTTTAAATAAGTTCAGCACATTTCTATTAATAAGTAATTTGTTATTATTTTTTTAATTTTTAACTACTGAAATTATTTTTTTATTCTAAAGCGCGATTCTCAGAATACCTATTTCATTCTTGTCGGATGAGATTTGCCGATCATCACTAAATTATTTGTTATTCGATTCACGAGAAAAATTATGTCTTCATCTTTCTTCAATTTTCTTCTTTTTTCATATTTATTTATCAAATTATTCATTACTTATTAACTAGAATAGAAGTAAAGCATTCCCGCCGTGTGCCAGAGAGCTATGGAAGTTAATCTCCACAATGTGACATGATTGTGGCGACGTGGTCAGCATTGCGCACAGGCAGTCTTTACTTTACAGACAAATGGTACCCATTGATTAATTGAGCCAGCCCCGGGGATCGAATTCTGCTTCTTCACAGCAGTTCACGGCCTTACCTATTGACCATTTGATGTTTACTGATTAGAATAATTAAGTTTAAGGCCGTTCAACCATTAATATATTGAGAAGATATTAGCAACAAAATAAGTTCTTTTTATTGAGTTTTAGTTGTTGTTTTATTTACGTCGCACTAGAGCTGCACAATGGGCTATTGGCGACTGTCTGGGAAACATCACTGAGGATGATCCGAAGACATGCCATCACTATTTTGATCCTCTTGAGGGGATGGCAACCCCGCTTCGGTAGCCCGACGACCTGCATTCTACCGTAAGTCGAGCACTTTACGGTAGAACAGTTTAGCGAGGATCAAAACCGCACACCCTTGGTCCCTTTGAAGACTGATGCAAGTGGTCACCTACCCGCACACTGACCGCAGCCAGTGATGCTCGACTTCGGTGTTCTACTGGAAACAGTGTCTTAACGAGCAGTCAACTGCGGAACTTATTGAAGCTAAGTAATTATTTATTTATTAATTATTCGGTCAAATTCGAAATTTCATTCTGCAAAATCGAAATTTTGCCAATTTTTTTCCACAGTTTTAGAAATGAAGAAGCTGGACGTTAAGACTAAGAGAACTTTCCATTTTGTTATTTCGTTATAATACAATCAAAATCGTCATAAAATCCAACTTATCCGAACAATCATCATAAAATCAAAGCAATCATCATAAAATCCAACTTAAAATCCATATTCAACTCAAATATCATTTATTCAAGATATATTCATGTTAAATTCAATAAACTATAAATCAGATATGCATTTTTTAAAAAAAATAAAGGCAGTTAACGATTGTCGTTATCTACAGTGTTGAACAACCGGTTGTGGCTGCATGAAAGTTCAACTTCCTATTTATGTAAAATGAAACTTTTTAGGTAAAACGAAACCCTTTTCAAGTTATAAATGGGGTAAAACTACGAAAATCTCCCATGATTAACTCGATGACTATAACCTTGAAACGCTTATTCTATTTACAAAGACAATACATGTATGAGACCGAGTACTCGTTAATACAACATAGAAAAAAAACTTGGGACATAAAAAATAAGTAATTCATTATTTTGATCAAACTACCTATTTATCGCCAGGAAATAAAAGTGACTAAAATGGAATCATTATCCCTTTCGCGCCGCCTGTCACAAATACGTGCCAGCATAAAAATGTATCAATTAGGGTAAAAAGATAAAACTGGTAATCAAAGTATTTCTTTAGCAGTTTATTTGTGGGCGGAGTTACAATTGTTTGATTTATTTAATTCACCATTACTTTGTTCAAAATAAAACTATTTAGTAATACTTTGAATTAACATTGATTATATATATGATCGGGGCCGGGATAGCCTGGTCGGTAGGGTGCTGGGCCCATATCCAAGAGGTCGTGGGTTCGATCCTTGCCGGCCGAAGACTCCCCGTGTAGTAAATGGTGACTGATGCACGTTAAATCTGTCGAGTCTCAAAGTCCTCCATGTTCCCACAACAAATCAATACCTCTGGGGATACTGATCCAGGAGTTTCCTTGTCTTCTGGATTGGTTCAAAATTACAAGGCTACGGAGTTGAACGTAAGTAGTCGTAAACCTATGAAATTGGGTCGGCTGTTCAACGACGGTTATAAAATAAAATATATATATGGTTAAACTAACAATAATTAAAGCAAAGTAAGTCTGTCAAATTAGCAACGACTACATTTAAG